>NC_069500.1:328834752-329434752 GCF_027579735.1 Bombina bombina | reverse complement strand
GGGGGGGATAGACAGAGGGACCTTCTTTACAAAGAGGCTAAATGGATATGGAAATTGGATACGTTATATCCCAAAGGTATGAATAGGGAGTTTGATCTTAACCCAATCCTGTGACTTTCTATGTATATACTATAGGTTTCCACAGATTTGTATGTAAATTTAAATTAATTTAAATAGTTTATTATATTCCCATACTAGATTGTGATATGTGTATAGTGGCTGTGCTATTTTGCTTCCTTTTCAGATTGTTTTTAATCTTGGTCCTCTGGGACACTCCAAAGGGGCAAATATAGGGTTAATATGTTTTTCTTGGTTCACATGTGATTTCTATAACCCCACCCATGATGTGTGTTCTCAATGGCCCTTGTTTTATTGGTATTGCTATATATTGTTTGTATGTGCACTATGTTTTTTGCTTGACAAAGGGGCAGGTGCCCCGAAATGTTGCTTTCTACCTAATAAAGGGTATTTCACTTTTCCACACCTGAGAGTGCAACATTTGTTTGGAAACTTGATTATTTGGAGCAAGGGGTTTTAGCTCTGATTGTGTTGCACCCACCTTGAAACCTGCTGGACATTTATGTTTAAAGGTGTGCTGGTCCTACAACTTTGTTTTAGTATAACTAAATATCAACTGAGATACAAATAAAGTCAAATATACATATCTATATTGAATTATATCTACTAGTCCACTCATAGAAATATTACTTTTGAATACATCTTTTAAAATATTATAAGTAGGAAATATATATTATATATATATATATATATATACTATATATAGTGAACAAGTGCGCATGCGCATGAAACGCGTCTGCATGGAGATCAGTTCATTTACCTGATTGTTCGTGTCATTGCTGGCTTCTGTTTCAGATGTATTTTACAACGTCCTTTTATTTTTTACTTTATGCTGCCTGGAGTTTCTTCACTGAATGATTCTCTTCACACGCTGATTTGGAGCCTTTCATGTGGAGTTTGAGCGCTACTTGATCTCTGTATATTTGTATATATTCTAAGTGCACCCATGTTTAGTCTCAAAAATACACGCTCAGTTATATTAGATGGTCCATATACTGAACATATAGTTTATTGATACTAGGAAATAATAAATATATTGAATATACATCTAAGAAAATATATTTTTCTGTAGTAGCATTTGCTAATGAAACTACATTATGTTGCCTATTGTCCCCCTGGTGTTCAATACGAGAATTGCAACCAAAGGATATTTTAAATTGTAAGGGAATTTAAAATCACAATACGCATTTCCAAGGGCAAATGAGAGATAAGCTCAGACTAAAACGGCGTACCCAGAAAATTTCCATTGGGTGATTTAGAAATGAAGGTGGATTTTTGTGAGAGACAAAAATACCTATGCAAAGAACGAAAATAAAAATAAAACTCACTTTGGTTTGGGGCCTGGTTTGGAATAACGCTCTGTGTTTATGACACCCTGTTTGCAAAAATACCTTCACGTATGACTTTGGAAAAATCTGATTTAAAAAAAGCTGAACTCTCATATTGGTTACTGGTTATGTATTAGCGGTTGTTTTATATTTTTAATGTTTTAAATCAAAGATATTCTATAGTTATAGTTAAATTGTAGCTATGATTTGTAAGTGTAATTTATAGTTATAATTTACATTTTAGAGACCTGTGTAGTCCATAAATAATTATATTAGTGCCAAGTAAATTTATTATTTAGAGGAAAGGATTTAGTATTTTAAGGTTCATAGTTTAAACCGAAGGTACTGTGGTATATTATAACAATTGCATTTATTATTGTGGTTACATCTCTGGTTGCTGTTAATTTAGCATTGTAAGTTAGTAATCCATATTTTGGCATTGGACTAGTGTTTTGGGCTAATTGCAAATGGTTCTTGTAAGTTTAATGGTAGCATTCGATAATTAATTTTGAGTAAGGTAGATTTATAGATTATATTGTGTCCAACTGTCCATAATACATAAGCACCAGACAATTTAATTGAATATTAATTAATATAGATATTTTTATAGCTTGCTTGATATAGGATAATGTAACAACTAGACATATATATTTGGTCATAATCAATACACCATTTTCTGCATAAATATAATCAATGTGTTTAAAGAGATTAACTGTTCAGAATTCAGGATTAATTTAATTTGAGATTAAGTATTGATTTTTAATAATAATTTTATTGTCAAGTTTATAAATATCTCAACAGTGTTATTTTGGAGTACACTACAGAGATTTAACATCTCAGTGGAGTGTATTGGCAAGATTCTGCTATATTAATTGGAGATATCGATGACAATAATTTTATACTGATATTAATTATTAATATTTATAATTCCATTAATCAAAAATATTATTACGTAAATATATAACACGTTGCACCATGATTGACCTGAACAGTCTGGATTTCAAACTGTGTGTCTGGTTTTTACTAATTACACAGGACCTGTTACTGGAATGAACAAGTTTTGTGCATAGTGTATAGCTTAAAGTGAATGTAAAGTTGAATGAATGAGTGCCCAATTTTTAAAAAATACTATTAAAAACAGGGGCACTTTAATTCATTAAACTTTACATTGCAGCATTTTTTTTTAAAATACTTACCTTTTTCTTTAGGAAACCCAGACCGGAGATCCTCTGCCCGCAGCTCATCTGTATTTATCTCAGCAATGACGAAACCGGCTTCCTCCAATCATGGCATGCACCTCGCAGCGTCCATCTCGTAAGGCCACGCAACGATTGGAGGAAGCCGGTTTTGTCATCGATATGCTAAGTACAGAGGAGCTGCAGGCAGAGGTTCGCCGGTCTGGGTTTCCTAAACAAAAAGGTAAGTATTTTTAAAAAAACGCTGCAATGTAAAGTTTAATGAATGAAAGTGCCCCTGTTTTTAATAGTATTTATAAAAACCGGGCACTCATTCATTCAACTTTACATTCACTTTAAACAGAAAATAAGCTAACAAAAAATAGCTTTCAACTACATAAACTAAATCAGCTGGGTAGGGATGTGTATCTTTACCATAGCATTTAAACACAAATGGTGACATAATCACACTACACCATTCCCGCATGCTGTTCACGTGGTTCCCATAGTATGAATATGCGGTCTTGGGTCAGAGTGTGGCTGGTGTCATTTGAGGAGAAGCTTGAGCTCACTTCAGTCCCCGGCTCAAGCCGGAGGCATCATTAACTAGGTTTTCATGTTGCCAAATGTGGCTTTTTGGGAGCTGCCAGGGAGTCTGAGAGTGTAGTACACTTACAAGAGGGATAGTGGAATAATTTGTGTTCATGAGCTTATAAAAAAGGTTTCAAGTTAATACACTATCAACAGTTTTAGATGACACATGAAATACTTTGCTATGACTGGGAGAAGGGTTACAGGAGCGATACTCTGCATGGAGTGGCAGGAGGTTTAAAGGAGTGATGTGTACGAGTCTGTGTGCATGCAAGAATGAGTGTGTTCATGAGTATAAGGTAAAACCGTATTTACCTGGTATGAAAGCTGGAAACACTTCTGCAGGAGATAAATTAACAGAGTTTCTAGTGGACAACAACAAAATTAGGCAGACTTGGGAAAGCCAAAATAATTTTTGGGTAACAAGCCAAAGGTCAGCACAAAGTGAACAGTCAGGAATAGGGATGGGCCAATGTTTCTAAAAATTCAAAATTTAAAATGAATTTTGATATATTCGTTCGTTTGAATCGAATTTCGAATGTTTATATAACATTCTAACATTCTGGGCCCGATCCGATATGCAGCGTCGCCCACAAAAGCCGGCGACGCCGAATTTTGCACGGGTTTGGTATCCTATATACGGCGTAACCTAGAAGTTATATTTCTGCCTTCGCCCGTAGTTTTTTGGGCCATAGACAGGTATACCAAACCCGTGCAGTTTGGTATCCAACATACAGCGTAAGTACTTACGTGGAGAAAATGGAGAAAACTTACTCAATTTTCACCTCGCCACAAAATGCAGCCGTAGTAAGCCTTACACTGTGTATTGGAGCCCCGTAACTCCCTAAACTGACTGCAAAATAAAACCTAACACCCAACGCATGCGCAATGTTTAGCTACCTGTCAACCGCGATCCCCCGCCGCAATCCCTAATAAAGTATTTAACCCCTAAACCGCCGCTCCCGGACCCCACCGCCACCTACATTAAATGTATAACCCCCTAATGTGAGCCCCTTACACCGTCGCCACCTACATTACATACCCCCTAATGTGAGCCCCTTACACCGCCGCCATCTACATTACATACCCCCTAATGTGAGCTCCTACCCCGCCGCCAACTATATTAAAATTATTAACCCCTAATCTAATCCCCCTACCCCGCCGCCAGCTATATTAAATTATTAACCCCTAATCTAATCCCCCTACACCACCGCCAGCTATATTAAAATTATTAACCCCTAATTTAAGCCCCCTACACCGCCGATAGCTATATTAAATACATTAACCACTAATCTAATCCACCTAAAGTAATCACCTCTATTACCAGCCCTTAAAAGGGCCTTTTGCGTGACATTGCCCCAAAATAAAAGATCTTTTACCAGCCCTTAAAAGGGCTTTTTGCGGGGCATTGTCACAAAGTAATCAGCTCTTTTGCATCTAATCTAAATCCCCCTACACCGCCGCCACCTATAATAAATGTATTACCCCCTAATCTAATCCCCCTACACCGCCGCCACCTATATTAAATAGATTAACCCCTAATCTAATCCCCCGCCACCTATATTAAATAGATTAACCCCTAATCTAATCCCCCTACACCGCTGCCAGCTATATTAACTATATTAACCCTAATTATATTAGGGTTAATATAGTTATTATATTATATATATTAACTATATTAACCCTAATTATATTAGGGTTAATATAGTTAATATCGTTATTATATTATATATATATATATATATATATATATATATTAACTATATTAACCCTAATTATATTAGGGTTAATATAGTTAATATCGTTATTATATTATATATATTAATAATTACATTGTAGCTATTTTAGGGTTTATATTTATTTTACAGGTAACTTGGTATTTATTTTAACTAGGTACAATAGCTATTAATAGTTAATAACTATTTAATAGCTACCTTGTTAAAATAATTACCAATTTGGGGGCGTGTCCGAGCAGTGTACCTAGCAGGACGCATTTACTGCAGGCTCCGAAAGAATCCTCTAAAATCCTCAGATTTAAGAGCACTGAGCAGCTAAATCACAGTTATAATTTAATGAGCAATAGTCACGGAAGTTACAGTGGCTATACTACAACTTTTGATTTCTGCTTTCATGACTTCAGGGCTACAGTTCGGAAGAGCAAGACCTAAGGCGGTGGCCTAACGATCCCCCCCCCCCCCCCGGTTTCACTGGGTCATCAGTGCTGGCAGCAGGTCTCTGCCTTACTGACTTTCACATCATCACTATACAGAACAGAGGAAAGCCACTAGCTCCGGTATCAAAATAACCACACTGCAAAACTTCAATGATATTTGGCGCAAATTCGACATACTATGCCAGCAGCTTATGGATAAAGCTCCGTTTGATGTGCTAATGAGGCGCCTTACACCTACAACGGAGGACAGCATCCAAGAGATTTCCCCAAACACGAGCCTCAAACCAGAGGAGTTCTCAAACAATACTAAGCCTGTTGAGCAGCAACAAGTCATGGCGACACAGGAAATAAAGAGCGGCCCACAGGTACTATCAGTGAGGATGAAGAGCTTAATAAAACCAGGGACTTTGGATCACCCCAATACGATAAATGGGTTCTGGCTGTGACAGAGACATAATTTGCTGGTCGAAGCCATGCGGGGGTTCAGTGGGGGCCCCCGAGAGACTGCAGCTGAAAAACAGATGATTTCTATACCTGAAGTATCGGATAACACCCATGACATTTGCAGCAACCCGCCATGGGTTCTTCAAACCATGCAGAACTATCTACTAACCATGGTCGAATGTATGGACAAACAAGGTATTCTCCTTCTCTGGAGCCATTTTATTAACTATAAGCCCAGCGATCCATGTGATTATGACGGAACATTCCCGTACTGGCTCACAAAATCGTGGGGATGAAGGGCCATCGGAACTCTAACATCTTGACTCCCCGAAATATGTATAACTAATTACAGTATCATCCGGATCTTTAATAATGATGGTTTACTGTTTTTGTTTGTTTCTGAGTTATCTTTGAGTGTAGCCCGTGTGTGAATACTAATGCATACACTTTAAGTGTTGAGATATGGTTAATATGAGAAAATGGTTACTGAACGAAGAATACCTGCATTTCTTATAAATAAGGTCCAGCAACCTGTGATACTAGGTTTGTGTATATATATATGTAAATGATCTATCTTTATGTAATAGCAGAATTGTTATGACATGGTCTCAGATCCACGGACACTTTCATCACTTAGCTAATTGTAATGCTTAAGCAGTACACTAGTTTTCTATATATCAAATATAGGATATGGGATAAAAGTCAGTTCGCTGCGTTAATGATAAACATGACAAGCAACAGTTTGACCACACTCTCGTGGCTAGCGGCCGAAGCAGCGAGAAGGTATAAATAAAGCTTTGTGAGTTATACTGAGCCATAGTATTTCCAAAACGAAAAATAAATCACCTGATCTTAGTACCATAACTAGTCTTCCCCCAGCCTATCAGACGTTAACATCGCCACATAACCTCTTTTTTACTTATTGTCCCTAGTGTATTTGGCACCAATTACTACGATTATGGAATAGTTTATTTGTTCACATATCAAACAATGCCCCTCCGGGAGATCTCAGTCCTATGCCCTCAAACTAATTACTAGCATCTTCACACAACGGCTCAAACACTAACTACACTACTTCTATAAATGACAAAAATCCTTGCAGGATATATCTCATTCTCAGGTTATTAATATGATTGATTTATTGCTAGGTTGTTGCTTTTATTTAGCCTTTCTTATGATAAGCAAGTTCAATAATTGTTTCCTGTGCTTCTCCCTCTTCTTTGTTTTATTTTATTATTTTCTTTTTAAAAAATCCCTTAGCAGTCATTACATTAATCCTGCAGACCCAAGAGTGGTCAACAATGTTTTCATTTGGGATCAAAATGAGGATAAATCTGACATCAAAGAAAGACTGTATTTTAATTTACACTGTACCTCATGTATACTTTTTATTTGTATTGAACAATTCCTCAATAAAAATGTATTAAAAAATAATAAGAATAATTACCAATTTACCTGTAAAATAAATCCTAACCTAAGTTACAAATACACCTACACTATCAATAAATTAAATAAACTACAAATATCTAAACTAAAATACAATTAAATAAACTAAACTAAATTACAAAAAAATAAAAAAAGATTACAAGAATGTTAAGCTAATTACACCTATTCTAAGCCCCCTAATAAAATAACAAAGCCCCCCAAAATAAAAAAATTTCCCTACCCTAAACTAAATTACAAAAGTTAACAGCTCTATTACCAGCCCTTAAAAGGGCTTTTTGCGGGGCATGCCCCAAAGAAATCAGCTCTTTTGCCTGTAAAAAAACACACAATACCACCCCCCAACATTACAACCCACCACCCACATACCCCTACTCTAAACCCACCCAAACCCCCCTTAAAAAAACCTAACACTAAGCCCCAGAAGATCTCCCTACCTTGAGTCGTCTTCACCCAGCCGGGCCGAACTCTTCATCCAATCCGGGCGATGTCTTCATCCAAGCGGCAATGAAGAAGTCTTCCATCCGGCGATGTCTTCATCCAAGCGACAAAGAAGAAGTCTTCCATCCGGCAATGTCTTCATTCAAGCGGCAAAGAAGAGGTCCTCCATCCGGGCGAAGTTTTCTTCCAAGCGGCATCTTCAATCTTCTTTCTTCAGCCCTCCTACGTGGAACATCCATCTGGCCCAACGACTGAACGGCGAATGAAGTTTCCTTTAAATGACATCATCCAAGATGGCGTCCGTCCAATTCCGATTGGCTGATAGAATTCTATCAGCCAATCGGAATTAAGGTAAGAAAATCTGATTGGATGATTCAATCAGCCAATCAGATTCAAGTTCAATCCGATTGGCTGATCCAATCAGCCAATCAGATTGAGCTTGCATTCTATTGGCTGTTCCGATCAGCCAATAGAATGCGAGCTCAATATGATTGGCTGATTGGATCAGCCAATCGGATTGAACTTGAATCTGATTGGCTGATTGAATTATCCAATCAGATTTTCTTACCTTAATTCCGATTGGCTGATAGAATTCTATCAGCCAATCGGAATTGGACGGACACCATCTTGGATGATGTAATTTAAAGGAAACTTCATTCGCCGTTCAGTCGTTGGGCCAGATGGATGTTCCACGTAGGAGGGCTGAAGAAAGAAGATGCCGCTTGGAAGAAAACTTCGCCCCGATGGAGGACCTCTTCTTTGCTGCTTGAATGAAGACATCGCCGGATGGAAGACTTCTTCTTTGCCGCTTGGATGAAGACATCGCCCGGATTGGATGAAGAGTTCGGCCCGGCTGGGTGAAGACGATTCAAGGTAGGGAGATCTTCTGGGGCTTAGTGTTAGGTTTTTTTTAAGGGGGGCTTGGGTGGGTTTAGAGTAGGGGTATGTGGGTGGTGGGTTGTAATGTTGGGGGGTGGTATTGTGGGGGTTTTTTTACAGGCAAAAGAGCTGATTTCTTTGGGGCATGCCCCGCAAAAAGCCCTTTTAAGGGCTGGTAATAGAGCTGTTAACTTTTGTAATTTAGTTTAGGGTAGGGAATTTTTTTTAGTTTGGGGGGCTTTGTTATTTTATTAGAGAGCTTAGAATAGTTGTAATTAGCTTAAAATTCTTCTAATCTTTTTTTATTTTTTGTAATTTAGTGTTTTGTTTTTTTGTAATTTAGTTTAGTTTATTTAATTGTATTTTAGTTTAGATATTTGTAGTTTATTTAATTTATTGATAGTGTAGGTGTATTTGTAACTTAGGTTAGGATTTATTTTACAGGTAAATTGGTAATTATTTTAACAAGGTAGCTATTAAATAGTTATTAACTATTTAATAGCTATTGTACCTAGTTAAATTAAATACCAAGTTACCTGTAAAATAAATATAAACCCTAAAATAGCTACAATGTAATTATTCATTACATTGTAGCTATCTTAGGGTTTATTTTATAGGTAAGTATTTAGATTTAAATAGGAATATTTTAATTAATAATATTAATATTAATTAGATTTATTTTAATAAGAATTTAGTTAGAGGTGTTAGAGTTAGATAGGGTTATTATACTTAATATATATATAATATAATAACGATATTAACCCTAATATAATTAGGGTTAATATAGTTAATATATATAATATAATAACTATATTAACTATATTAACCCTAATACAATTAGGGTTAATATAGGTGGCGGCGGTGTAGGGGGGTCAGATTAGGGGTTAATCTATTTAATATAGGTGGCGGCGGTGTAGGGGGATTAGATTAGGGGGTAATACATTTATTATAGGTGGCGGCGGTATAGGGGGATTTAGATTATAGGCAAAAGAGCTGATTTCTTTGCGACAATGCCCCACCAAAATCCCTTTTAAGGGCTGGTAAAAGAGCTGGTTACTTTGGGGCAAAGCCCCGCAAAAAGCCCTTTTAAGGGCTGGCACTAGAGCTGTTTACTTTGGGGTAATGCCACGCAAAAAGCCCTTTTCAGGGCTATTTGTAGGGTTAGACTTAGGTTTAGTGGTAGGGATAGTTTAGTATTTTAGGGGTTAATTAATTTAATATAGGTGACGGCAGTCTAGGGGGATTAGATTAGGGGTTAATTAATTTAATATAGGTGGCGGCGGTATAGGGGGATTAGATTAGGGGTTAATTAATTTAATATAGCTGGCGGCGGTGTAGGGGGATTAAATTAGGGGTTAATAATTAAATATAGCTGGCGGCGGGGTAGGAGCTCACATTAGGGGGTAGTTAATGTAGCTGGCGGCGGGGTAGGAGCTCACATTAGGGAGTAGTTAATGTAGCTGGCGGCGTGGTAGGAGCTCACATTAGGGGGTATGTAATGTAGCTGGCGGCGGGGTCCGGGAGCGGCGGTTTAGGGGTTAATACATTTTTTATTATTAGGAGAGTGAGTGGGGATAGCGGATAGAGGGGTATACGTGCCGGGCTATGTTTGGGAGGCGTGTTAGACAGTACAGGTGATTTTATAACTTAGTCAGGTTTCGTAGGCGCCGGCAGTTTCTAAAGTGCCGTAAGTCACTGGCGACTCCAGAAATTTGTACTTACGCAGATTTCTGGACATCGCTGGTTTATCCGACTTACGGCACTTTAGCATCTGATGGCGCCGTATATTGGATAGCTCGAGTTGCGAGCTGAAACTACGGGCGGCGGGGGTTCCCTTGCTTGCGCCGCAAACTGCGATCTATATCGGATCGTGCCCTCTATTTTCAAATTTTCGTTTTCACATTTTTCAATAAAATTCGAAAATATTCGTTCGAATAATAGAATGTTTAGCTATGTATTCATTCAATTTCGAAATGTAATATTCGAATTCGAATGTGACATTCGAATTCGAATGTGACATTCAAATTTGAAATAGTATTTCTAGTCTACAACTGTGTTTAATAAATGTAATATTCGAATTTGAATGCTACATTCGAATTCGAATGTCACATTCGAATTTGAAATAGTATTTCTAGTCTAATACTGTGTTTTAAATGTGATATTCTATTCGAATGTGATATTCGATTCGAATGTGACATTCAAATTCGAATGTGACATTCAAATTTGAAATAGTATTTCTAGTCTACAACTGTGTTTAATAAATGTAATATTCGAATTTGAATGCTACATTCGAATTCGAATGTCACATTCGAATTTGAAATAGTATTTCTAGTCTAATACTGTGTTTTAAATGTGATATTCTATTCGAATGTGATATTCGATTCGAATGTGACATTCAAATTCGACATAGTATTTCTTGTCTAATACTGTTTTATAAATGTAATATTCGAATTCGAATGTGACATTCGATTCGAATGTGATATTTGATTTGAATGTGACAATCGAAATAGTGTTTCTAGTCTACAATTGTGTTTTATAAATGTAATATTCGAATTCGAATGTGATATTCGAATGTAACATTTGAATTCGAATGTGACATTCGAATTCGAATGTGACATTCGAAAACTGTAAATAACATTCAAAAATCGAATTTTTAAGAATATTCGTTCTTATCAACATTCTATTATGTAAATCGAATTTCTACAATAACATTCGTTCTAACATTCGAATTCGGATATAAACACATTCCCCCATCCCTAGTCAGGAATAGGTCATCACAGCAAAAGGGGATTACAGCAGGGATAGGCCAAATACAGTTCCAGGGGTCCTTAGTCAAATAATCATTCTGTAATTAAAAGTACAAACAGGTGTTAGAAAAACAGAATTTATGTTTACCTGATAAATTTCTTTCTCCAACGGTGTGTCCGGTCCACGGCGTCATCCTTACTTGTGGGATATTCTCTTCCCCAACAGGAAATGGCAAAGAGCCCAGCAAAGCTGGTCACATGATCCCTCCTAGGCTCCGCCTACCCCAGTCATTCGACCGACGTTAAGGAGGAATATTTGCATAGGAGAAACCATATGGTACCGTGGTGACTGTAGTTAAAGAAAATAAATTATCAGACCTGATTAAAAAACCAGGGCGGGCCGTGGACCGGACACACCGTTGGAGAAAGAAATTTATCAGGTAAACATAAATTCTGTTTTCTCCAACATAGGTGTGTCCGGTCCACGGCGTCATCCTTACTTGTGGGAACCAATACCAAAGCTTTAGGACACGGATGAAGGGAGGGAGCAAATCAGGTCACCTAAATGGAAGGCACCACGGCTTGCAAAACCTTTCTCCCAAAAATAGCCTCAGAAGAAGCAAAAGTATCAAACTTGTAAAATTTGGTAAAAGTGTGCAGTGAAGACCAAGTCGCTGCCCTACATATCTGATCAACAGAAGCCTCGTTCTTGAAGGCCCATGTGGAAGCCACAGCCCTGCGGCTGTAGCGACAGGGACAATGCATGAAATTGGTTGTAGAAGGTAACCCTGCTGAACAAACATCTTTTTAAGCAAACCTTCTAATTTTTTATCCATAGGATCTTTGAAAGCACAACTATCCTCTATGGGTATAGTGGTGCGTTTGTTTAAAGTGGAAACCGCTCCCTCGACCTTGGGGACTGTCTGCCATAAGTCCTTTCTGGGGTCGACCATAGGAAACAATTTTTTAAATATGGGGGGAGGGACGAAAGGAATACCGGGCCTTTCCCATTCTTTATTAACAATGTCCGCCACCCGCTTGGGTATAGGAAAAGCTTCTGGGAGCCCCGGCACCTCTAGGAACTTGTCCATTTTACATAGTTTCTCTGGGGTGACCAACTTTTCACAATCATCCAGAGTGGATAATACCTCCTTAAGCAGAATGCGGAGATGTTCCAACTTAAATTTAAATGCAATCACATCAGGTTCAGCCTGTTGAGAAATGTTCCCTGAATCAGTAATTTCTCCCTCAGACAAAACCTCCCTGGCCCCATCAGACTGGGTTAGGGGCCCTTCAGAGATATTAATATCAGCGTCGTCATGCTCTTCAGTATCTAAAACAGAGCAGCCACGCTTACGCTGACAAGGGTTCATTTTGGCTAAAATGTTTTTGACAGAATTATCCATTACAGCCGTTAATTGTTGCATAGTAAGGAGTATTGGCGCGCTAGATGTACTAGGGGCCTCCTGAGTGGGCAAGACTCGTGTAGACGAAGGAGGGAATGATGCAGTACCATGCTTACTCCCCTCACTTGAGGAATCATCTTGGGCATCATTGTCATTATCACATAAATCACATTTATTTAAATGAATAGGAATTCTGGCTTCCCCACATTCAGAACACAGTCTATCTGGTAGTTCAGACATGTTAAACAGGCATAAACTTGATAACAAAGTACAAAAACGTTTTAAAATAAAACCGTTACTGTCACTTTAAATTTTAAACTGAACACACTTTATTACTGCAATTGCGAAAAAACATGAAGGAATTGTTCAAAATTCACCAAATTTTCACCACAGTGTCTTAAAGCCTTAAAAGTATTGCACACCAAATTTGGAAGCTTTAACCCTTAAAATAACGGAACCGGAGCCGTTTTAAACTTTAACCCCTTTACAGTCCCTGGTATCTGCTTTGCTGAGACCCAACCAAGCCCAAAGGGGAATACGATACCAAATGACGCCTTCAGAAAGTCTTTTCTAAGTATCAGAGCTCCTCTCACATGCGACTGCATGCCATGCCTCTCAAAAACAAGTGCGCCACACCGGCGCGAAAATGAGGCTCTGCTTAAGCTTTGGGAAAGCCCCTAAGGAATAAGGTGTCTAATACAGTGCCTGCCGATATTATTATATCAAAATACCCAGATAAAATGATTCCTCAAGGCTAAATATGTGTTAATAATGAATCGATTTAGCCCAGAAACAGTCTACAGTCTTAATAAGCCCTTGTGAAGCCCTTATTTATGATCGTAATAAACATGGCTTACCGGATCCCATAGGGAAAATGACAGCTTCCAGCATTACATCGTCTTGTTAGAATGTGTCATACCTCAAGCAGCAAGAGACTGCACACTGTTCCCCCAACTGAAGTTAATTGCTCTCAACAGTCCTGTGTGGAACAGCCATGGATTTTAGTTACGGTTGCTAAAATCATTTTCCTCATACAAACAGAAATCTTCATCTCTTTTCTGTTTCTGAGTAAATAGTACATACCAGCACTATTTCAAAATAACAAACTCTTGATTGAATAATAAAAACTACAGTTAAACACTAAAAAACTCTAAGCCATCTCCGTGGAGATGTTGCCTGTACAACGGCAAAGAGAATGACTGGGGTAGGCGGAGCCTAGGAGGGATCATGTGACCAGCTTTGCTGGGCTCTTTGCCATTTCCTGTTGGGGAAGAGAATATCCCACAAGTAAGGATGACGCCGTGGACCGGACACACCTATGTTGGAGAAATATAGACTTTAGCCAGGAAATACGCCAGGGTCAGGACCAAAAGGGCAGACCAGAAACAGGAACGCCACGATTTCCATAGAAATAAGCAAGCTCTGAATAAGTGTCAGCAATGGCTTTTAAACACCTCCCTTTCAGTCTTAGCACCATAATGACTGCCAATGCCACCCACAATAATCTGAAGGTCATTTAGCACAACCCTGAATTTAGCTGCAGCCATCCTAATCTTACCTCAACCTCTGATAACTGCTTCAGTCCCAGGGTAAGAATTGCATGGTCCTAACCATGCCTCGGGGACCTGACAGTGCATGAGTGAGAGTGTAATATAAGACGAGGGAGCACCAAAACAAGGCTAAAGTGAGACAGTATGAATATATTGAATTCAAAATGTATAAACATATAACAATATTTATTAATAACAAAGCATAACAATAGGGTACTCTATCAGAATACATTTTTGAAGATATAGCAAAATGTATAACATGGATAAAAATGTATTATGTTAAAAAGTGGAAATAGAAAATAAATAGTGTCCTAGTCACATAAATGTCCTGTGGTATGAGGTCAATGAATCCTTTATGTGTTGTATCCTCCAATATGAAGTGATATCCAATGTGAGAGATTTCCAAAAAATATAATGTTGAAAAAAGTGAAAAATAAATATAAAACGAGCTTCAAGTGAGGAAAATAATTTTTGCATAAAAGGCGAATGAGCGCACGCAATCGTGATTTTTTAAGACTTGTAATATATGTTCAAAGGAAATTGATTGCAAAAAGACCATATCTCACACAGAAAACTCATACCGTGCGACTTGTAATCTTTCCATATGTGTTGTGTTCATTTTATTTTGTAATTTTCCCTATGTACTTTGCACCAAGGCTTTTCTGGGGTTAGTCAGTGAAAGCTGTGCAGCTGTCTGTGAGTGCTGGTGAGCACCCAGCGCTATGAGTTTTGCAGGGTTACGGGATCTGCACCCAGTTCGGTTTAAGAGCGTGGTCCATTTCTGTATTTTGTATGTGTCTACAAAGGGCATGTGTCTCCCTTGTTTGTATCTCAGTGTCTTTGGTCGAAGGAATTCATTGTGCGGCTGTAGGTTAGGGACCCAGGGAGGAAGTGATCTTGATGTGGTCCTGGGCCTATCATCATTTGGCCAAATGCTGTAACTTACACTTCCATATTGCTTTAAATCTAGCTGTGTGTTTGCAAGAGAGTACTAGACTTTCTACATGTTGTGTTAATAATTTTGTTTTGTAATTTCCCTATGGACTTTGCACCCAGGCTTGTCTGGGGTTAATTGCCTGAGACACTGAAAACTGTGCAGCTTTATGTGAGTGCTGGTGACTATGAGTTTTACAGGGTCATGGGATGGGTACCCAGTCCGGTTTGAGAGTGCAGTCCATTTCTGTGTTTTATGTATATATGTATGTGTGTGTATATATGTAGATGTGTGTATGTGTGTGTATATATGTAGATGTGTGTGAATTTACTGCTGCTATACTACTGGCAATACTGCAGAAGACGTAAACTCCAACAGCAGAGTATACAATTCTACTCACTGCTCGACATGACGCGCTTTTATTGAGCACGTGTGTCCGTGTTCACACTTGTAATGACGTCACCGTGAGAGGTGGCACATGCGCTCTGTGCTTCAAGGAGTGCAAATGAACTGGACGCACATATAGAAAAGATTCTAAAGGGTATAGGTAAGGCAATTCATAAAATAAAACTTTCATTTAAAAAAAAAAAAAAAAATGGAAATTGTGTACAGATGGATAAGCACTATTATATTTAAATATTGAAGCACTTTAGTTTAAAATTAATTCTCTTTTTGAATAAACTGTCCTTTAATGCTGCATAGTGATTAGCTGATAAGATCCTTAGAGCTTAGACACCTGGTCCCACAAACATTTACCTATTGTTAAGGGGACATTAAACAGTTTGAAATTGTAATATAAAATGTTTAAAGGGATATAAAGGTGAGAATTAAAATGGGCATGGGTGCATTTTGAATTTAAATAGAAACACTTTTGCAATATACTCCCATTAGCTAAATACTTCTAAGTTATTCATGTATTTCAATGGCATACACACATATGCTGTGAGGGCCCTGCACCAGTATTCAAACACTACACGTCCTCAGTAGTCAGCAGTGGGTTGTATGACACAAATTGTCTTCACAGCTGCTATAGAAAAACACTGACAGCTCTCTGAGAAGGCGTGGCACTTGTAAACTGGTGAATTGGCTCTCATAGCATATGTGCATATGCCAAATGAAAAACAGTAATAACTTTTATTGGAAGCATTTTTTAATGGAAATATATTTCAAAAATGCTTCTTTTTTAACTGGACATTTCAGTTTTCAATTTTCTCTCCCTAACCGTGTGTATGTGTTTTTTGTTTGTTTTGGGGGGGTTTTCCAATTTCATAGAGTTTTTATAAAGTTCAGTGTTTGGACACTTTAAAATGTGTATGATTGAGGGGCGTGTCCAGGCGGCAGCCATGAAAGACGGAGAACATAGAAGCTCCAAGAGTTCTTAGGATAATCCGCCAATTATCAGTGGAACTCTTTATAATCAAATCAAGATAACACTCTCTACAATTGAAGCAAGATAACACTCTCTACAATTGAATCAAGATAACAATCAATCCAGATCCAGGAATCTGTTCCTATTCGGAATATATATTTCTTGTCTAGGGCTGCAACTAACGATTATTTTCATAATCGATTAATCGGCCGATTATTTTTTCGATTAATCGACTAATAAATAATAGTTTTCTATGTTTTAAATAAAATCCACATAATGAGTGTTACAAATATAAACTTCAGACTAAAACTTTACATTAACACAACTGTTTCTTCAATTTTTAAGCAGCAGAGCACAGTTTTATAATTAAACAAAACCACAAATTGTTTGAAAAGAGGTAGAACTAGAAAGAGTTAGGATAGTGTGCTCATTAATCCAGGACTCCGGGTTAAAGGTGGACGTTACTACATTAGCTCTTTAGGAGATTGATGGCGGTTGCACTACGCAGGCCCAGATGGTTAAAGTTCAACCTATTCCTCAATGTGCAGAGAGATCATGTGTCATCTGATATGGAGGACATCTCTTGCTTTACCTGTGAGGAAGCACGCGGCTTTGGCTTGCTAAGTACACAGTGAGAGGATTTAAAGGGACAGTCTACATGCATTTGCAAGCACTATGCACTATGTGCAGAATTATATAACATTATTTTGTAAGTTTACTGCCTCTTTAAGATCGCACATGTGGTTCTCATATCATTTGCTAACTCTAACATATTATTTGGTATTGATATGCTATTAAAGGGACACTAAACCCAATTTTTTTCTTTTGTGCTTCAGATAGAGCAAGCAATTTTTAACAACTTTCTAATTTACTCCTATTATCAAATTTTCTTCGTTCTCTTGCTTTCTTTATTTGAAAAAGAAGACATCTAAGCTAAGGAACCAGCCAATTTGTGGTTCAGAACCATGGACAACACTTTTTTATTGGTGCTGTCCAATCAGCAAGGACAACCCAGGTTGTTCACCAAAAATGGGCCGGCATCTAAACTTAAATTCTTGACTTTAAAATAAAGATACCAAGAGAATGAATAACATTTGATCATAGGAGTAAATTAGAAAGTTGCTAAAAATTGCATGCTCTATCTGAATCATGAAAGAAAAAATGTGGGTACAGTGTCCCTTTAACCTATCAGAAATCTGTCTACTTTAAAGTAACCATGTGGCCCTCTTTTGTAGCTACCATATGCTTTAATACTAATTAATCAGGGGGCTATGAGTGGCCACAGCAGTAGCTACTCTAATGCTAAAGTTTATCCTAAATTTAAAAAAAAGAGGTTTCTGAAGTAGATGTCTTTTCTCCTAATGACTTATCTATTACATAATGTTTGTACTGTTTTGAAATTTGTCATTATGACTTGTTGATATGACATGACATTATTTACTGTTTGTCTTTAAAAACCTCAATAAAAGAAAATTTAAAAAATTAAAAAAGTGTATGTTTATGTGTATAAGTATATATGTGTGTATGTATGAATATATGTGTGTGTATATGTATAATATATATATATATATATATATATATATACACATACATGTGTGTATGTATGTGTATGTATATATATATATATGTATATATATATATATATATATATATATATATATATATATATATTGTCCCCAATAAGGCCTTGCACTCTCGATAGACAAATATTGACCGGGGTGCAAAGCAAGCAAATAGATAATGTTCTGTAATAAGCAGACACTCTCCTGATTTAAATTCCAATTATACTTATATTACAGGTTAGGTCTGAGGACGGGGTAAAACCCCGAAACTTCACGTTCATTAAAGAATAATTGGAATTTAAATCTGGAGTTTGCCTGCTTATTACAGAACATTATATATATATATATATATATATATATATATATATATATATATATATATATAAAAACATCCTTAATTTTATAAACAAATGTAACCGAATAGTGAGCAAAAAGTTACTTGTATTTAGTATATGTGTTGTTTTAGTTAAAATTATTTGTAAGAATCAACTTCAGATTCATCTAACAAATAAACCTTATATAATAAGAACTAATGTGCATCATTTATAATACTATAGGATTTGTATTTCTTTTAAAAATAAATATTGATTTTCTTGTACCTTTTGTTTCCAAATACGACATGGATTGCTTATAAAGGGATTGTTATTCAAAGCACTGGTTTTTAAACCTGTCCTAAGGTCTCCCTAACAGGCCACATTTTGTGGATATCTGAACTAGAGCACAGGTGAAATAATCAGCTGATTAGTAACCATGGGTATTTTACCTGCTCTCATCCAAGGTAATCCTGAAAACCTGACCTGTTGGGGAGGCCTGAGGGCAGGTTTGAAAACCAGTGTAATAGAGCAAGGGTGCCCAAACTATTGTGAAATATATGTATGTACATTTTTTATAGAAGTTGGTCACAACGTAAAGCAACTTTAGATTTTACTGCATCTTTAGATTGTTTATAATTGCTGTATTATATAAAACGCCTACATTTATTTGATTAAAAATACAATTTGGAGTGGGTGTATGCGATATAGCCACTAGGTGGCACTGTGATAAGCTGATGATGTTGTTTTTTATTTTTCATATTATTTAAGTAATATACGCTCCTGGGAATTTCAGAGAAAAACGTTCCCAAAGTACCGGAGAAGTTTTAGCATTTTTGCTATCACCCTGAACAGAAATAGAGCTTTTGATTTACCTATGAAAACTATAAATATTAGTAGACAACACAAGGTATTGATCTGGCCATTGGTTTTCAAACCTGTCCTCAGGCAACTATTTATTTAACAACATATTGCAACTATTTACACACGCTAACGCAAATAGCTTTTCTACTTATTTTGAAAACTTTCATTGTACAGAAGCTCTTTATTGCAGTCTAAATAACATTAGCTATGCTTTTTGACAAATGACACATATTAAAGGGACAGTATACTGTAAAATTGTTTTTCCCTTAATGTGTTTCCAATTACTTTTTTTTTACCAACTGCAGAGTATAAAATGTATGCAAATTTGCTTTTTAAGGTTTATTTGTGTATATAAAAAAAAGCTGATTTTGTGCTTTGAAGCCATAACCAAATAAAATGGTATAATAAGCTTGTAGGTATAATCAGATCTCATTACTTTATCACATTGTGTACATATAAATGTTTCTTTATTTTATATCTTTCCATAAACCGAAGACCAATACTTGGAGAGAACAATGGAGAGTTAACATTTTATTACCTTATCTCTTCTATACCCCACTGGGAGTGTAACTTCTTCTGCTGGCTGTGTTTATACAGCTTATCTATAGCTTGGACCTCAAGCCATAAACTTTCAGAGTAGGTGGTGATACCACAGGCTAAATCAAATATTTAAAATGCCAATATAAGGATAAAGGAAATACTTGTAAAACAATTTAATACACTCCAGCAGATAAAGTGGATCATTGGGAACAAATTAAAGAGAGAAAGTTTTTTGAGTAAACTGTCCATTTAAACTCACCTCAACATGTCTTTTACAGTCATTAACCCCTTAATGACCACAGCACTTTTCCATTTTCTGTCCGTTTGGGACCAAGGCTATTTTTAAATTTTTGCGGTGTTTGGGTTTAGCTGTAATTTTCCTCTTCCTCATTTACTGTACCCACACATATTATATACCATTTTTCTCGCCATTAAATGGACTTTCTAAAGATACCATTATTTTCATCATATCTTATAATTTACTATAAAAAAATTATAAAATATGAGGGGAAATGGAAAAAACACACTTTTTCAAACTTTGACACATCTACAACCACCAAAAAACACCTATGCTAAATAGTTTCTAAATTTTGTCCTGGGTTTAGAAATACCAATGTTTACATGTTCTTTGCTTGTTTGCAAGTTATAGGGCCATAAATACAAGTAGCACTTTGCTATTTCCAAACCATTTTTTTTTTTCAAAATTAGCGATAGTTACATTGGGACACTGATATCTTTCAGGAATCCCTGAATATCCTGTGACATGTATATATATTTTTTATAGTAGACATCCCAAAGTATTGATCTAGGCCCATTTTGGTATATTTCATGCCACCATTTCACCGCCAAATGCTATCAAATACAAAAAATTGTTCACTTTTTCACAAATTTTTTCACAAACTTTCGGTTTCTCACTGAAATTATTTACAAACAGCTTGTGCAATTATGGCATAAATGGTTGTAAATTCTTCTCTGGGATCCCCTTTGTTCAGAAATAGCAGACATATATGGCTTTGGCATTGCTTTTTGGTAATTAGAAGGCCGCTAAATGCCACTGTGCACCACACATGTATTATGCCCAGCAGTGAAGGGGTTAATTAGGGAGCATGTAGGGAGCTTTTTGGGGTAATTTTAGCTTTAGTGTAGTGTAGTAGACAACCCCAAGTATTGATCTAGGCCTATTTTGGTATATTTCATGCCACCATTTCACCGCCAAATGCGATCAAATTAAAAAAAACGTAAAATGTTTCACAATTTTAGGTTTCTCACTGAAATCATTTACAAACAGCTTGTGCAATTATGGCACAAATGGTTGTAAATGCTTCTCTGGGATCCCCTTTGTTCAGAAATAGCAGACATATATGCCTTTGGCATTGCTTTTTGGTAATTAGAAGGCCGCTAAATGCTGCTGCGCACCACACTTGTATTATGCCCAGCAGTGCAGGGGTTAATTAGGGAGCTTGTAGGGTTAATTTTAGCTTTAATGTAGTGTAGTAGACAACCCCAAGTATTGATCTAGGCCCATTTTGGTATTTTTCATGCCACCATTTCACCACCAAATGCGATCAAATTAAAAAAAAAAACTTTAAATTTTTCACAATTTTAGGTTTCTCACTGAAATTATTTACAAACAGCTTGTG
Source organism: Bombina bombina (assembly GCF_027579735.1). NCBI lineage: Eukaryota > Metazoa > Chordata > Amphibia > Anura > Bombinatoridae > Bombina > Bombina bombina. The sequence goes on along the minus strand of NC_069500.1, from coordinate 329,413,277 downwards.
CAATTATGGCACAGATGGTTGTAAATGCTTCTCTGGGATCCCCTTTGTTCAGAAATAGCAGCCAAATATGGCTTTGGCGTTGCTTTCTGGTAATTAGAAGGCCGCTAAATGCTGCTGCGCATTACACGTGTATTATGGCTAGCAGTGAAGGGGTTAATTAGGTAGCTTGCAGGGTTAATTTTAGCTTTAGTGTAGAGATCATCCTCCCACCTGACACATCAGACCCCTGATCCCTACCAAACAGCCCCCTTCCCTCCCCCACCCCACAATTGTCCCCGCCATCTTAAGTACTGGCAGAAAGTCTGCCAGTACTAAAATAAAAGGTTTTTAAAAACATTTTTAAGCATATTTACATATGCTGCAGTGTAGCATCCCCCTTAGCCCCCAACCTCTCTGATCCCCCCCAAAACAGCTCTCTAACCCTCCCCATCTGCCTTATTGGGGGCCATCTTGGGTACTGCCAGTACCCAGTTTGCAACAAAAAAAAAAGGTTTTTTTTTTTTTATTCTTGTTTTTTTCTGTAGTGTAGCTTCCCCCCCCCCCACAGACCAACCCCCACCACCTGACTGATGTCTTTTTTTTTGTACTTTTTATCCCCCTTTTTACACATTTTTATTACACATTTTTCTGTAGTGTAGCGGTTCCCACCCGCTCCCTCTCCGTGCACGCGCCTGCCCTCCCATCCACGTGCGCCCCCGGTCATCCCTGCCCACGATCCCGCCCCCTCCACATCACCAGGGCCATTGATGGCCACCACCCGCCTCCCAAGTCGGCTCCCACCCACCAACGATACCGGCCATCGATGTCCGGTGCAGAGAGGGCCACAGAGTGGCTCTCTCTGCATCGGATGGCCATACAAGGTTATTGCAGGATGCCTCCATATCGAGGCATCACTGCAATAACTGGAAAGCAGCTGGAAGCGAGCAGGATCGCTTCCAGCTGCTTTCCACACCGAGGACGTGCAGGGTACGTCCTCAGGCGTTAACTGCCTTTTTTTTGAGGACGTACCCTGCACGTCCTCGGTCGTTAAGGGGTTAAACCCACCATGGGCAATTGAGAAATCATTGCTGCAAACAGTGCAGCGAGCTACACTATCGTTGTTTTTTACCCGTATTAAAAATGGGTACACTTTAGTGTAGTCTGGGGTGAAGTGCATTTTATACTTCTTATGTTTTTATTTGGACACGTTGCCATGGTGCTGCAGACACTTAACCGAACCAAACTGATGGATGAACTGAACCAAGAAAACTGTAAGGTTAGTAAGCACAAAGAGAGACCAATCAGGATGCACGCTGTGTCACTCTCACCACGTCTGTCACTTGCTCTCTCAGGTTTCTCCAGAGCCATCTACCATTAGAGATAAACATTGAACTCTCGCTCGTGATTTCCGGGATATTGAATATAATTTGCAGGCATCAGGGAACCGCTATTAAAATGCCCCGAGACTCACGGAAGTTGGGATTTCTGCAATGTCAGATCAAGAGATGTGAGTAACACCTTTTGGGTTTATATAGGATTTTATTGGGGTGGGGTTTTTTTAAGAATAGGCTTTGATAGTTTTAATTTTATTTCTTAGGCTATGTTTTTTCAGTAAAATTTGTTATTTTGGGGGATGGGGGTTACTTTAATGTAGGATGGAGTTTTGTAAGTTTTTTTTATTTGTTATGCAAAAGAGCTGTGATAACTTTAGAGCAATGCCTTACAAGAGGCCCTTTTAAGGGCTATTGTAATTCATTTTAGAGTTAGGGTTTAGTTTTTTTTGTATTTTGGGGGGTTATTTTATGCGGCATGTAATTTAGTGTTAGGTATAATGATTTTTTTTTTATTTTGGACAATGGAGTTTATTATTTTTTGTAACCTATTATTTAGAGGGGGGGGGGTTCTTTTGTTTTTCTCAGTTTAGGATTTTTAAAATTTGTTTTAGTTATATTTAAAAAAAAAAATACTTTTAACTTAGGGGATTTAGTTTAGAGGGGGATTAGGTGTTAGGTTCGTGTTTGTGGTTTATGGCGGTGTAGGGCGTTAATAGGACTTGCGGTAGGTATCGGCGGCATATGGGGTTTATATATAGTACTTGCGGTGGATATATGTGGCGGCATATAATAGATAGTACTTGCGGTGGGTATGTGGCGGCATAGGGGGTTAATAGATAGTACTTGCGGTGGGTATGTGCCACCTTGGGGGTTAATAGTTAGGACTTGTGGTGGGTATGTGTGTGGCAGTTTAGCGGTTAATAGTTAGTGAATTGCGGTGAGTATTTGGCGGTTTAGATGTTTATTAGTGTAGTGTTAGTTTGTGATTGTGGGGTACTTCAGTTTAGGGGTATTAGGATTAGTGTTTAGGCAGACATCAGTTATATTCAAGGTATCGTTTACTATATATTGCCAATATGGTCGGCAATGCTGGATGTTGTCTAAGACAGGATCGCCGGCCAATGGCATGTATAGTAAACTCCTCTCGGAGATGCGGCTCCCTTTGAATATTTGGTCGCTTCGTAGCTCTTTCAATCATCGAGGCCGGCATGAGAACGAAGCTCCCATTGGAGCCTATAGAAGCGCGCTTCTGTGCAAAACAAACACAAGGTCGCATTTACATTGCACCTAACTTGTAATATCAGTGTACATTTGCGTGTGCTGGTATTATTGAGTGGAGAGAAATATATTGCACTCATGTAAGCGATATTTTGCGCTCCACTCGTAATCTGGCCATTATTGTTAGTACTTTACCTCTGTCCTTAACTTCATCCTATCTACAGCATCTTCTGAACTTATTTATGCCTGTAAGGTTATTATACAGGTGCATTTGTGATAAATATACATAAAGGGACAGTACAATCATAATTAGACATTCATGACTTAGACAGGGCATACAATTTTAAACAACATCTTCTATTTATTTCTGTTATTTAATTGGCTTCCTTCTTTTGTCATCCTTTGCTGAAAGGTTTATCTAGCTAAGCTCAGGAGCAGCAAATAACCTAGGTTCTAGCTGCTGATTGGTGGCTGTATATATATACCGATTGTCATTGGCTCATCCATGTGTTCTGTTAGAAACCAGTAGTGCATTGCTGCTCCTTCAACAAATGATACCAAGAGAATGAAGCAAATTAGATAATAGAAGTAAACTGGAAAGTTGTATAAAATTGTATGTTCTACCTAAATCATGAAAGAAAGTTTTTGGGTTTCATGTCCCTTTAAGCACCAACTACTTTTTTATTATTATTATTATTATTATTATTATTATTATTATAATTACATTTTCATGCACCTCCCTCCATTTAAAGTTATATAAAAAAAAAGACCTTGATTTTTTGTGCCTATTTTTTTCCTTTTATCATGGCTTTGTTTTCTTCGGGTACTCTGTTTTGTTTTTTTTTTTTTACATATTTTGATTATTATTACAACAGTAGAATGCTGTATTGCAAAAAAGTGAATGAAATACTTAGGTACTGGTTATAGAAAAGCTATGTAAACAAAAATGTTTAGAAGATATTCCACTCCCAGTGGCCGGTGGGATAGATACCTACTAAAATGTTTTATTTTCCATTGTTCGCTCTAAGGGCACGATGATCTAAACCTCGCCTGATCAGACGTGCTTTTTTCTTGCCAACCCTCACGGGGCTGTCCTGGTGGAATTATCATTAAAAAGGGGCAGTCCCTGAGAGTGGTAAGATGTCTGCTATTGAAAACAATGGAGTTTGCTGGAAAGGGACACTTTGCTCTGCGGAGCAAAGTTAGCAGTGAGCAGCCAATATAAATCACATTACGCTGCTTTCTGCATATAGCATCTTATAATTGCCTCTATTTTCGTAGGCTTGTGTTTTTACATTAGGGTTATAAGTATATTGAGTGTTTTGAGAAAAGCTCTCCGCCTTTTAGCTTGTGAGAAAAAAATGTGAGATCTGAAGTGCAAAAATCTTTACAGAATTACTCTGGGATTAGAGAGACAATTACATATACACACATAGAACGGCCATGTTTATCCCATTTTACAAAAAAACTATTAAGAAATTATTAAATTACTATTTGCATGTTTAAGACAAATTTATTCCTGTGTTGTTTACATTAAAAAAAAATCGTTTTTGATAAAATACGATTTTTGATGAACAATTTTTGTTATGATGCACCTTAACAATACAATATTTTTCATGCATATTTTTGTGTGAATGGTTGAATTATTAGTTTCGTAAGTTTTTAAAATACAAATTATGTAGGGCAATGGCAGACAGAATATCCCACCAATATACATTTCAAACCACTTCCTATAAGACTGTGGAGGAAGATGGAGTGGATATGGTCAATAAATAACATTGTCATACATAACTAATGACTGGAAAAAGTCTGTAAAGCATTTCTTGTGTTTGTTAAAGGGACATTACACAAATATATACTTTTAATCAAAATATGATATACTAATATATACTTTTATTTAATATTGCCTTTTTCACTATAAGTATCCCTGATGGGGGGGGGGCATTTATACTCTTACCTTACTAATGTGTTGGACTATGGTTGCAAATATATGCAGTTGTTAGAATTATTATTATTTTATTTTATTTATTTTTTGCTGCAGAATCCCTGTAAGAGAAATCTACTTGCTTAGTGATTACCTCCACCCTCTGACTAAAATGCTTTGCCCACTCAGATGCTAATATCCATAATGTGATAAAGTTTAAAGATACAAACAAACCAGATATTTGCTTAAGATTCTATTAGAAAACTGTCCTACTTTTAGAAACATGTGAGTGTTGTGAGATAACAATAAAAATCCTTCAGTATACTGCTATTTTTATTAAATAAAATATCTCCCACCTTGATTTAAAGGGACAGTAAAGTTCCATTTAAACTAACATGATTCAGACAGAGCATTAAATTTTAAACATTTTTCCAATTTATTTAATAAAATCTGTTTTATTCTCCTGGTATCCTTTGTTGAAGAGTAAACCTAGGTAGGCTCAGTTGCTGCAATACACTACTGGGTGCTAGCTGATGATGGCTGCACATATATGTCTCTTCTCATTGGCTCACCCCATTTGTTCAACTACAGTAGTGCATTGCTGCTTCTTGGACAAAGGATACCAAGAGAATGAAGCACATTTGATGATAAAAGTACATTAGAAAGTTGTTTAAAATTGTATGAGACTCATGTCCCTTTATGTTGCTTAGTATTTACTGGCTTCCCAATATGTTAGCCCTCATTTTAGTCAATAATAAATGCCTCTGCCAGACCTATCTTTGTTACTCACCTCTCTTTCTCATCTATCTTTCCAATTCCTTTACTGGGTTGTCTTATTCTTCAGAGAAAAATGAAAATATTTTACTATAACATACAACAGTCTCAGTGATATCCTCCTAAATGTCCACCCCTGTCAGTAAATATCACCCTTTGTGCTTCCAAATAAAAAATATACTCTCCTTATTACTATATCATGTTCCTGTTTTGGTGTTGTTACTAATGTGCTTTGTAATTACCTTCATCTGGGAAATTTTCCTCACATTATCACAGTTTGTATTCACTTAAATTCAATATGTTCAATGATGCAAACAACCAATTGTCAAATCATTCACATGTATATACTTTCATTCTGCATTAATATGTAAGCCCACAGGGCAAAATGTCTTATAGCTCATCTTGTGTACGTTTGGTGCACAACACATATAGTAACTCATAAGCAGTCTCCATCCTAGCCCGTTTTGTTAAAGGGACAGTCTACACCAGAATTTGTATTGTTTTAAAAGATAGATAATCCATTTATTACCTGTTCCCTAGGTTTGCATAACCAACACAGTTATAATACTACACTTTTTACCTCTGTGATTATCTTGTATCTAAGCCTCTGCAAACTGCCCCTTTATTTCAGTTCTTTTGACAGACTTGCATTTTAGCCAATCAGTGTGGACTCCTAGGTATTTCCACGTGTGTGACCACAGTGTTATCTATATGACTCACATGAACTAACACCATCTAGTGGTGAAAACTGTCAAAATGCCCTGAGAGAAGAGGCGGCCTTCAAGGGCTTAGAAATTAGCATATGAACCTCCTAGGTTTATCTTTCAACAAAGAATACCAAGAGAACAAAACAAAATTGGTGATAAAAGTAAATTGGAAAATTGTTTAAAATGACATGCCCTATCTGAATCATGAAAGTTTATTTTGGACTAGACTGTCTCTTTAATGCTGCATAATTATGTCACCATTTCTACCCATTAGCACAGCACTGCCGAGGATTCTATTGCTTTACAAATAAGTCATAATAATAAAAACATTGAGAATAAACAATTTAGCTTTAGTTGTATAATAAAATAAACCATCCACACATGAACATTTTCAAAGGCCAAACTCCCCCCTCCACGTGCCTTATTTGGAGGAACCTATACGTACTTGATTGTAGAGTTACAAGGCAGGAAGAAGTTGATTTACATAATAGGGGCAGAGTAATTAATGAAAGTTTATTGCAAAGTGGTTTTACTATGTGTAATTATTTTATATCATAATCTAAGAGTGTTTTTGTCCCTTTAAGTGGTTGCACTACTTCTCTGTAACAAGATCTTGTATCTACAACCAATTAGATTCAGCTTTACTCTAGCAGCCAGAATCCTTCACTATTATAATGGTTTTACAGTTTCTCTCTGTGCACTACACATATGTACAAGCAGAGACTTAACATTTATCCCTCACATACTAACGCTTAACTGGAAAGAACCAGTTGCTGACAAGAACAAATTATACCCAAAATTTGTCTACAAGCTACACGGGTGAATCACATAGGTGGGTGCTCTTTGTTTTGTAAATGATGAGAGCTGGTGGCTAATCACTATAATACAAAGACAACACATACTGCTGTCAGCAAGGAACTGTGACATTCAGCCCCTACATAAGTAATGCAAAATACAGCCATAACCTAGGCATTTTGATATTAGTAATAAACAAATACATATGCAGCTATTACTGGCCCCACACCTGCAAACCTTCAGGATTTGAACACAAGACTCGGCCATGTTTTCTTGGACACTTATGTTGCAGGCTATGCAGAGTGAGAGGAACATGAATAGTGTTGTCCAGCATCACTATTCATGTGCTATTCATGGGTGCAGTTCATGTTCCCCTCTGCACACCCTGCAGCATGTGTAACTCATATGTGTCCAGGAAAACATGGCCCAGGTGGCAACCCTACTCAGGATTGTAAAAATAACCTTATGGTCTCGTTGTACATCAGGATTCAAAAGGGTATATCGTTTTGTTAACATTTTTTGGCTTCCAATTAACCTGGGGCAGCTTCCTAAATGAATTTCTGAAAACTGTACATCTGCTATGGCTCCACAGGACTCTTTATGCTACTTTCCCTGTATGCATGACTGCTGCAATGTAATATTTTTCAGGAACTTAATTGGAAAATTCTTAGGTTTGTTGGGGGTTCTGATCTAAAGTCTGATGAGGGCATGTGACATACTGCAGTGCTGAAGCACTAGTGGTCTGATGAGGGCATGGGACATACTGCAGTGCTGAAGCACTAGTGGTCTGATGAGGGCATGTGATATAATGCAGTGCTGAAGCACTAGTGGTCTGATGAGGGCATGGGACATACTGCAGTGCTGAAGCTAGTGGTCTGATGAGGGCATGTGACATACTGCAGTGCTGAAGCTAGTGGTCTGATGAGGGCATGTGACATACTGCAGTGCTGAAGCTAGTGGTCTGAGGAGGGCATGTGATATACTGCAGTGCTGAAGCTAGTGGTCTGATGAGGGCATGTGACATACTGCAGTGCTGAAGCACTAGTGGTCTGATGAGGACATGGGACATACTGCAGTGCTGAAGCACTAGTGGTCTGATGAGGGCATGTGACATACTGCAGTGCTGAAGCACTAGTGGTCTGATGAGGGCATGTGATATAATGCAGTGCTGAAGCACTAGTGGTCTGATGAGGGCATGTGATATAATGCAGTGCTGAAGCACTAGTGGTCTGATGAGGACATGTGACATACTGCAGTGCTGAAGCACTAGTGGTCTGATGAGGGCATGTGATATAATGCAGTGCTGAAGCACTAGTGGTCTGATGAGGGCATGTGACATACTGCAGTGCTGAAGCACTAGTGGTCTGATGAGGGCATGTGATATAATGCAGTGCTGAAGCAATAGTGGTTTGATGAGGGCATGGGACATACTGCAGTGCTGAAGCTAGTGGTCTGATGAGAGCATGTGACATACTGCAGCGCTGAAGCACTAGTGGTCTGATGAGGGCATGGGACATACTGCAGTGCTGAAACACTAGTGGTCTGATGAGGGCATGGGACATACTGCAGTGCTGAAGCACTAGTGGTCTGATGTGGGCATGTGACATACTGCAGTGCTAAAGCTAGTGGTCTGATGAGAGCATGTGACATACTGCAGTGCTGAAGCACTAGTGGTCTGATGAGGGCATGGGACATACTGCAGTGCTGAAGCTAGTGGTCTGATGAGAGCATGTGACATACTGCAGTGCTGAAGCACTAGTGGTCTGATGTGGGCATGTGACATACTGCAGTGCTGAAGCACTAGTGGTCTGATGAGGGCATGTGACATACTGCAGTGCTGAAGCACTAGTGGTCTGATGAGGGCATGTGACATACTGCAGTGCTGAAACACTAGTGGTCTGATGAGGGCATGTGACATACTGCAGTGCTGAAGCTAGTGGTCTGATGAGGGCATGTGAAATACTGCAGTGCTGAAGCACTAGTGGTCTGATGAGGGCATGTGACATACTGCAGTGCTGAAGCACTAGTGGTCTGATGAGGGCATGTGACATAATGCAGTGCTGAAGCTAGTGGTCTGATGATAGCATGTGACATACTACAGTGCTGAAGCACTAGTAGTCTGATGAGGGCATGCAACATAATGCAGTGCTGAAGCACTAGTGGTCTTATGAGGGCATGTGACATAATGCAGTGCTGAAGCACTAGTGGTCTGATGAGGGCATGTGACATACTGCAGTGCTGAAGCACTAGTGGTCTGATGAGGGCATGTGACATACTGCAGTGCTGAAGCACTAGTGGTCTGATGAGGGAATGTGACATACTGCAGTGCTGAAGCACTAGTGGTCTGATGAGGGCATGTGACATACTGCAGTGCTGAAGCACTAGTGGTCTGATGAGGGAATGTGACATAATGCAGTGCTGAAGCTAGTGGTCTGATGAGAGCATGTGACATACTACAGTGCTGAAGCACTAGTAGTCTGATGAGGGCATGCAACATAATGCAGTGCTGAAGCACTAGTGGTCTTATGAGGGCATGTGACATAATGCAGTGCTGAAGCACTAGTGGTCTGATGAGGGCATGTGACATACTGCAGTGCTAAAGCACTAGTGGTCTGATGAGGGCATGTGACATACTGCAGTGCTGAAACACTAGTGGTCTGATGAGGGCATGTGACATACTGCAGTGCTGAAGCACTAGTGGTCTGATGAGGGCATGTGACATAATGCAGTGCTGAAGCATTAGTGGTCTGATGAGGGCATGTGACATAATGCAGTGCTGAAGCACTAGTGGTCTGATGAGGGCATGTGACATACTGCAGTGCTGAAGCACTAGTGGTCTGATGAGGGCATGTGACATACTGCAGTGCTGAAACACTAGTGGTCTGATGAGGGCATGTGACATACTGCAGTGCTGAAGCTAGTGGTCTGATGAGGGCATGTGAAATACTGCAGTGCTGAAGCACTAGTGGTCTGATGAGGGCATGTGACATACTGCAGTGCTGAAGCACTAGTGGTCTGATGAGGGCATGTGACATAATGCAGTGCTGAAGCTAGTGGTCTGATGATAGCATGTGACATACTACAGTGCTGAAGCACTAGTAGTCTGATGAGGGCATGCAACATAATGCAGTGCTGAAGCACTAGTGGTCTTATGAGGGCATGTGACATAATGCTGTGCTGAAGCACTAGTGGTCTGATGAGGGCATGTGACATACTGCAGTGCTGAAGCACTAGTGGTCTGATGAGGGCATATGACATACTGCAGTGCTGAAACACTAGTGGTCTGATGAGGGCATGTGACATACTGCAGTGCTGAAGCTAGTGGTCTGATGAGGGAATGTGACATACTGCAGTGCTGAAGCACTAGTGGTCTGATGAGGGCATGTGACATACTGCAGTGCTGAAGCAGTAGTGGTCTGATGAGGGCATGTGACATAATGCAGTGCTGAAGCACTAGTGGTCTGATGAGGGCATGTGACATAATGCAGTGCTGAAGCACTAGTGGTCTGATGAGGGCATGTGACATACTGCAGTGCTGAAGCACTAGTGGTCTGATGAGGGCATGTGACATACTGCAGTGCTGAAACACTAGTGGTCTGATGAGGGCATGTGACATACTGAAGCACTAGTGGTCTGATGAGGGCATGTGATATAATGCAGTGCTGAAGCACTAGTGGTCTGATGAGGGCATGTGACATACTGCAGTGCTGAAGCACTAGTGGTCTGATGAGGGCATGTGATATAATGCAGTGCTGAAGCAATAGTGGTTTGATGAGGGCATGGGACATACTGCAGTGCTGAAGCTAGTGGTCTGATGAGAGCATGTGACATACTGCAGCGCTGAAGCACTAGTGGTCTGATGAGGGCATGGGACATACTGCAGTGCTGAAACACTAGTGGTCTGATGAGGGCATGGGACATACTGCAGTGCTGAAGCACTAGTGGTCTGATGTGGGCATGTGACATACTGCAGTGCTAAAGCTAGTGGTCTGATGAGAGCATGTGACATACTGCAGTGCTGAAGCACTAGTGGTCTGATGAGGGCATGGGACATACTGCAGTGCTGAAGCTAGTGGTCTGATGAGAGCATGTGACATACTGCAGTGCTGAAGCACTAGTGGTCTGATGTGGGCATGTGACATACTGCAGTGCTGAAGCACTAGTGGTCTGATGAGGGCATGTGACATACTGCAGTGCTGAAGCACTAGTGGTCTGATGAGGGCATGTGACATACTGCAGTGCTGAAACACTAGTGGTCTGATGAGGGCATGTGACATACTGCAGTGCTGAAGCTAGTGGTCTGATGAGGGCATGTGAAATACTGCAGTGCTGAAGCACTAGTGGTCTGATGAGGGCATGTGACATACTGCAGTGCTGAAGCACTAGTGGTCTGATGAGGGCATGTGACATAATGCAGTGCTGAAGCTAGTGGTCTGATGATAGCATGTGACATACTACAGTGCTGAAGCACTAGTAGTCTGATGAGGGCATGCAACATAATGCAGTGCTGAAGCACTAGTGGTCTTATGAGGGCATGTGACATAATGCAGTGCTGAAGCACTAGTGGTCTGATGAGGGCATGTGACATACTGCAGTGCTGAAGCACTAGTGGTCTGATGAGGGCATGTGACATACTGCAGTGCTGAAGCACTAGTGGTCTGATGAGGGAATGTGACATACTGCAGTGCTGAAGCACTAGTGGTCTGATGAGGGCATGTGACATACTGCAGTGCTGAAGCACTAGTGGTCTGATGAGGGAATGTGACATAATGCAGTGCTGAAGCTAGTGGTCTGATGAGAGCATGTGACATACTACAGTGCTGAAGCACTAGTAGTCTGATGAGGGCATGCAACATAATGCAGTGCTGAAGCACTAGTGGTCTTATGAGGGCATGTGACATAATGCAGTGCTGAAGCACTAGTGGTCTGATGAGGGCATGTGACATACTGCAGTGCTAAAGCACTAGTGGTCTGATGAGGGCATGTGACATACTGCAGTGCTGAAACACTAGTGGTCTGATGAGGGCATGTGACATACTGCAGTGCTGAAGCACTAGTGGTCTGATGAGGGCATGTGACATAATGCAGTGCTGAAGCATTAGTGGTCTGATGAGGGCATGTGACATAATGCAGTGCTGAAGCACTAGTGGTCTGATGAGGGCATGTGACATACTGCAGTGCTGAAGCACTAGTGGTCTGATGAGGGCATGTGACATACTGCAGTGCTGAAACACTAGTGGTCTGATGAGGGCATGTGACATACTGCAGTGCTGAAGCTAGTGGTCTGATGAGGGCATGTGAAATACTGCAGTGCTGAAGCACTAGTGGTCTGATGAGGGCATGTGACATACTGCAGTGCTGAAGCACTAGTGGTCTGATGAGGGCATGTGACATAATGCAGTGCTGAAGCTAGTGGTCTGATGATAGCATGTGACATACTACAGTGCTGAAGCACTAGTAGTCTGATGAGGGCATGCAACATAATGCAGTGCTGAAGCACTAGTGGTCTTATGAGGGCATGTGACATAATGCTGTGCTGAAGCACTAGTGGTCTGATGAGGGCATGTGACATACTGCAGTGCTGAAGCACTAGTGGTCTGATGAGGGCATATGACATACTGCAGTGCTGAAACACTAGTGGTCTGATGAGGGCATGTGACATACTGCAGTGCTGAAGCTAGTGGTCTGATGAGGGAATGTGACATACTGCAGTGCTGAAGCACTAGTGGTCTGATGAGGGCATGTGACATACTGCAGTGCTGAAGCACTAGTGGTCTGATGAGAGCATGTGACATAATGCAGTGCTGAAGCTAGTGGTCTGATGAGAGCATGTGACATACTACAGTGCTGAAGCACTAGTAGTCTGATGAGGGCATGCAACATAATGCAGTGCTGAAGCACTAGTGGTCTTATGAGGGCATGTGACATAATGCAGTGCTGAAGCACTAGTGGTCTGATGAGGGCATGTGACATACTGCAGTGCTAAAGCACTAGTGGTCTGATGAGGGCATGTGACATACTGCAGTGCTGAAACACTAGTGGTCTGATGAGGGCATGTGACATACTGCAGTGCTGAAGCACTAGTGGTCTGATGAGGGCATGTGACATAATGCAGTGCTGAAGCACTAGTGGTCTGATGAGGGCATGTGACATAATGCAGTGCTGAAGCACTAGTGGTCTGATGAGGGCATGTGACATACTGCAGTGCTGAAGCACTAGTGGTCTGATGAGGGCATGTGACATACTGCAGTGCTGAAACACTAGTGGTCTGATGAGGGCATGTGACATACTGCAGTGCTGAAGCTAGTGGTCTGATGAGGGCATGTGAAATACTGCAGTGCTGAAGCACTAGTGGTCTGATGAGGGCATGTGACATACTGCAGTGCTGAAGCACTAGTGGTCTGATGAGGGCATGTGACATAATGCAGTGCTGAAGCCAGTGGTCTGATGAAAGCATGTGACATACTACAGTGCTGAAGCACTAGTAGTCTGATGAGGGCATGCAACATAATGCAGTGCTGAAGCACTAGTGGTCTTATGAGGGCATGTGACATAATGCAGTGCTGAAGCACTAGTGGTCTGATGAGGGCATGTGACATACTGCAGTGCTGAAGCACTAGTGGTCTGATGAGGGCATGTGACATACTGCAGTGCTGAAGCACTAGTGGTCTGATGAGGGCATGTGACATACTGCAGTGCTGAAGCACTAGTGGTCTGATGAGGGCATGTGACATAATGCAGTGCTGAAGCACTAGTGGTCTGATGAGGGCATGTGACATACTGCAGTGCTAAAGCACTAGTGGTCTGATGAGGGCATGTGACATACTGCAGTGCTGAAACACTAGTGGTCTGATGAGGGCATGTGACATACTGCAGTGCTGAAGCACTAGTGGTCTGATGAGGGCATGTGACATAATGCAGTGCTGAAGCACTAGTGGTCTGATGAGGGCATGTGACATAATGCAGTGCTGAAGCACTAGTGGTCTGATGAGGGCATGTGACATAATGCAGTGCTGCAGACATCCCAACCTGCAAAAACTCATTTCAGGGAGGAGGCTTCATTCGCTACTGCGCCGCCGCCACCCCCACTCCCAGTTATATATTGGACACCTTGAAACTCTAAATAAGATAGAGACTTATCATATCATTAAAGTAGCTTCCCACTAAAGTCACATTAAAAAAAAAGTAGTTTTATTGCACAACCACATACAACAAACCTATTTTCCAGTGATCGTATGCTTGTTGAACTTTAATTATGTGCAGTAAATAAGGTAGTATTTGTGTTTTATTTTATTAAAATCAGTGTTGGCTTTTTGGTTACTGATGCATGCTTTGAGGGTTCTATAACGTCCCAGCAACTAAAGGCATTCCTTAAAGAAACACTTTTCCGGATTTGGGCCACATTGGATCATGGTACTTGGAGTTTCATGGAGATTGCATTCCATTTGCTGGCATCAGGGAGTCGCTATTACAATCAGGGAGACTCCCTGAACTTCAGGGAGAGTTGGGATGTCTGAGTGCTGAAGCACTAGTGGTCTGATGAGGGCATGTGACATACTGCAGTGCTGAAGCACTAGTGGTCTGATGAGGGCATGTGACATACTGCAGTACTGAAGCACTAGTGGTCTGATGAGGGCATGTGACATACTGCAGTGCTGAAGCACTAGTGGTCTGAGGTGGGCGTGTGATGATGTGACATAATGCAGTGCTGAAGCACTAGTGTTCTGATGAGGGCATGTGACATACTGCAGTTCTGAAGCACTAGTGGTCTGATGAGGGCATGTGACATACTGCAGTGCTGAAGCACTAGTGGTCTGAGGTGGGCGTGTGATGATGTGACATAATGCAGTGCTGAAGCACTAGTGGTCTGATGAGGCCATGTGACATACTGCAGTTCTGAAGCACTAGTGGTCTGAGGTGGGCATGTGACATACTGCAGCGCTGAAGCACTAGTGGTCTGATGAGGGCATGTGGCATACTGCAGTACTGAAGCACTAGTGGTCTGATGAGGGTATGTGACATTCTGCAGTGCTGAAGCACTAGTGGTCTGATGAGGGCATGTGACATACTGCAGTGCTGAAGCACTAGTGGTCGGATGAGGGCATGTGACATACTGCAGTGCTGAATGGTCTGATGAGGGCATGTGACATAATGCAGTGCTGAAGCACTAGTGGTCTGATGAGGGCATGTGACATAATGCAGTGCTGAAGCACTAGTGGTCTGATGAGGGCATGTGACATACTGCAGTGCTGAAGCACTAGTGGTCTGATGAGGGCATATGACATATTGCAGTGCTGAAACACTAGTGGTCTGATGAGGGCATGTGACATACTGCAGTGCTGAAGCACTAGTGGTCTGATGAGGGCATGTGACATACTGCAGTGCTGAAGCACCAGTGGTCTGATGACGGCATGTGACATACTGCAGTGCTGAAGCACCAGTGGTCTGATGAGGGCATGTGACATACTGCATTGCTGAAGCTAGTGGTCTGATGAGAGCATGTGACATATTGCAGTGCTGAAGCACTAGTGGTCTGATGAGGGCATGGGACATACTGCAGTGCTGAAGCTAGTGGTCTGATGAGGGCATGTGACATACTGCAGTGCTGAAGCACTAGTGGTCTGATGAGGGCATGGGACATACTGCATTGCTGAAGCTAGTGGTCTGATGAGAGCATGTGACATATTGCAGTGCTGAAGCACTAGTGGTCTGATGAGGGCATGGGACATACTGCAGTGCTGAAGCTAGTGGTCTGATGAGGGCATGTGACATACTGCAGTGCTGAAGCACTAGTGGTCTGATGAGGGCATGGGACATACTGCAGTGCTGAAGCACTAGTGGTCTGATGAGGGCATGTGACATACTGCAGTGCTGAAGCACTAGTGGTCTGATGAGGGCATGTGACATACTGCAGTGCTGAAGCACTAGTGGTCTGAGGTGGGCGTGTGATGATGTGACATAATGCAGTGCTGAAGCACTAGTGGTCTGATGAGGGCATGTGACATACTGCAGTGCTGAAGCACTAGTGGTCTGATGAGAGCATGTGACATATTGCAGTGCTGAAGCACTAGTGGTCTGATGAGGGCATGTGCAATACTGCAGTGATGAAGCTAGTGGTCTGATGAGGGCATGTGACATACTGCAGTGCTGAAGCATTAGTGGTCTGATGAGGGCATGTGCAATACTGCAGTGATGAAGCACTAGTGGTCTGATGAGGGCATGTGACATACTGCGGTGCTGAAGCACTAGTGGTCTGATGAGGGCATGTGCCATAATGCAGTGCTGAAGCACTAGTGGTCTGATGAGGGCATGTGACATACTGCAGTGCTGAAGCACTAGTGGTCTGATGAGGGCATGGGACATACTGCAGTGCTGAAGCTAGTGGTCTGATGATAGCATGTGACATACTACAGTGCTGAAGCACTAGTGGTCTGATGAGGGCATGTGACATACTGCAGTGCTGAAGCACTAGTGGTCTGATGAGGGCATGTGACATACTGCAGTGCTGAAGCACTAGTGGTCTGATGAGGGCATGTGACATACTGCAGTGCTGAAGCACTAGTGGTCTGATGAGGGCATGTGACATACTGCAGTGCTGAAGCACTAGTGGTCTGATGAGGGCATGCGACATACTGCAGTGCTGAAGCACTAGTGGTCTGATGAGGGCATGTGACATACTGCAGTGCTGAAGCACTAGTGGTCTGATGAGGGCATGTGACATACTGCAGTGCTGAAGCACTAGTGGTCTGATGAGGGCATGTGCAATACTGCAGTGATGAAGCTAGTGGTCTGATGAGGGCATGTGACATACTGCAGTGCTGAAGCACTAGTGGTCTGATGAGGGCATGTGGCATATTGCAGTGCTGAAGCACTAGTGGTCTGATGAGGGCATGTGACATACTGCAGTGCTGAAGCACTAGTGGTCTGATGTGGGTATCAAGCTTATAGCAGGGCTACTGAACCACATGACTGAAAAATGGGATCTAGGGTTTTGGGATCTGACTGTTTTAGTCATCAATTTAGTTTTATGGTGGAAATTACTTATTTTATGCAGCAGGCAGTATAAAAGTACCATAAATTCTGTGTGAGCATTTAAATAACTATTAGCCTGTGTAGTCACAGTTACTTAAAATAACAGGCATCAGAGCACGTAAGTTGCATTATCAGAGAGAAATAACACACATACGGCTAGATTACAAGTTTTTTCGGTAAAAACTTGCGTTGCTAACTAGCCTTTTTTTTCAGCGCTCACTTTAAACAACGCTAATATTACAAGTTTTCTGAATGGCTGCGTTAGCCTCAGAAAAGTGAGCGTTGAGCAAATTTAGCGCCACTTCTCCCTGTTATACCAGCGTTGCTTACGGTAGGAAACAATGGGACTGAGACGGCTGGGAAAAAAACCTGCAAAAAAGCAGTGTTCAGCTCCTAACGCAGCCCCATTGTTTGCTATGGGAAAATACTTTCTAATTCTACACCTAACACCCTAACATGAACCGCGAGTCTAAACACCCCTAACCTTACACTTATTAATCCCTAATCTGTTGCCACCGACATTCTCGCCACCTGCATTATATTATTAACCCCTAATCTGCCGCTCTGGACACCGCCGCCACCTACATTATACTTATAAACCCCTAATCTGCTGCCCCCAACATCGCCGACACCTACATTATATTTATTAACCCCTAATCTGCCGCCCCGAATGTCGCCGCCACCTACCTACAATTATTAACCCCTAATCTGCCGCCCCCAACGTCGCCGCTACTATATTAAATGTATTAACCCCTAAACCAAAGTCTTACCCTAACCCTAACACTCCCCTAACTTAAATCTATTTTTAATAAATCTAAATAAAATTACTATAATTAAATAAATTATTCCTATTTAAAACTAAATACTTACCTATAAAATAAACCATAAGATAGCTACAATATAACTAATAGTTACATTGTAGCTATTTTAGGATGTATATATTTATTTTACAGGCAACTTTTATTTTAACTAGGTACAATAGTTATTAAATAGTTAATAACTATTTAATAGCTACCTAGTTAAAATAATTACAAAAGTACCTGTAAAATAAATCCTAACCTAAGTTACAAATACACCTGACACTACACTATCAATAAATTAATTAAATTAATTAACTACAATTATCTAAAATAAAATACAATTAAATAAACTAAACTATATTAGAAAAACAAACAAACACTAAATTACAAAAAATAAAAAAATATTTCAAGAAGTTTAATCTAATTACACCTAATCTAATCCCCCTAATAGAATAAATACAATAATAAATACAATAATACAATTCCCTATCCTAAACTAAATTACAAATAGCTCTTAAAAGGGCCTTTTGCGGGGTATTGCCCCAAAGTGATCAGCTCTTTTACCAGCCCTTAAAAGGGCTTTTTGCAGGGCATTGCCCCAAAGTAATCAGCTCTTTTACCTGTAAAAGAAAGAAATACAATACCCCCCCAACATTATAACCCACCACCCACACACCCCTACTCTAAAACCCACCCGATTCCCCCTTAAAAAAACCTAACACTACCCCATTGAAGATCACCCTACCTTGAGCCGTTTTCACCCAGCCGGGCACCAGTGGTCATCCGATGGGGCAGAAGAGGACATCCGGACCGGCAGGTCTTCATCCTATCCGGGCAGAAGAGGACATCCGGACCGGCAGACATCTTCATCCAAGCGGCATCTTCTATCTTCATCCATCCGACAAGGAACCGCTCCATCTTGAAGACCTCCGGCGCGGAACATCCTTCTAGGCCGGCGGACTAACTACAAATGAATATTCCTTTAAATGACGTCATCCAAGATGGTGTCCCTCGAATTCTGAATGTCTGATAGGATTCTATCAGCCATTCGGAATTAAGGTAGGAAAGTTCAATCCGATTGGCTGATTGGATCAACCAATCGGATTTTTCCTACCTTAAAGGGACAGTCTAGTCAAAATTAAACTTTCATGATTCAGATAGGGCATGCAATTTTAAACAACTTTCCAATTTACTTCTATTATCTAATTTGCTCAATTCTTTAGATATCCTTTGTTGAAGAAATAGCAATGCACATGTGTGAGCCAATCACACAAGGCCTCTATGTGCAGCAACCAATCAGCAGCTACTGAGCATATCTAGATATGCTTTTCAGCAAGTGATATCAAGAGAATGAAGCAAATTAGATAATAGAAGTAAATTAGAAAGTTGTTTAAAATGACATGCTCTTTCTAAATCACGAAAGAAAAAAATTGGGTTTCATGTCCCTTTAATTCCAATTGGCTGATAGAATCCTATCAGCCAATCGGAATTTTAGGGACGCCATCTTGGATGACGTCATTTAAAGGAATATTGATTCGTCGTTAGTCCATCAGCCTAGAAGGATATTCCGCGCCGGAGGTCTTTAAGATGGAGCCGTTCTTCGTCGGATGGTTAAAGATAGAAAATGCCACTTGGATGAAGATGTCTGCCGGTCCGGATGTCCTCTTCTGCCCGGATAGGATGAAGACTTTTGCCGGTCCGGATGTCCTCTTCTGCCCCATCGGATGACCACTGGTGCCCGGCTGGGTGAAACCGGCTCAAGGTAGGGTGATCTTCAATGGGGTAGTGTTAGTTTTTTTTTAAGGGGGGATCGGGTGGGTTTTAGAGTAGAGGTGTGTGGGTGGTGGGTTGTAATGTTGGGGGGGGGGGGGTATTGTATTTATTTTTTTTACTGGTAAAAGAGCTGATTATTTTGTGGCAATGCCCTGCAAAAGGCCCTGTTAAGGGCTATTTGTAATTTAGTTTAGGATAGGGAATTTTATTATTTTGGGGTGCTTTTTTATTTTATTAGGGGGATTAGATTAGGTGTAATTAGATTAAACTTCTTGTAATATTTTTTTATTTTTTGTAATTTAGTGGGGGGGTTTTGTAATATAGTTTAGTTTATTTAATTCTATTTTATTTTAGATAATTGTAGTTAATTTATTTAATTAATTTATTGATAGTGTAGTGTTAGGTGTATTTGTAACTTAGGTTAGGATTTATTTTACAGGTAATTTTGTAATTATTTTAACTAGGTAGCTATTAAATAGTTATTAACTATTTAATAACTATTGTACCTAGTTAAAATAAATACAAAGTTGCCTGTAAAATAAATATAAATCCTAAAATAGCTACAATGTAACTATTAGTTATATTGTAGCTATCTTATGGTTTATTTTATAGGTAAGTATTTAGTTTTAAATAAGAATAATTTATTTAATTATAGTAATTTTATTTAGATTTATTAAAAATAGATTTAAGTTAGGGGGTGTTAGGGTTAGACTTAGGTTTAGGGGTTAATACATTTAATATAGTAGCGGTGACGTTGAGGGCAGCAGATTAGGGGTTAATAATTGTAGGTAGGTGGCGGCGACGTTGGGGCGGCAGATTAGGGGTTAATAACTATAATGTAGGTGGCAGCGATGTTAGGGGCAGCAGATTAGGGGTTCATAGGTATAATGTAGGTGGCGGCGATGTCCGGTCAGCAGATTAGGGGTTAAATAATTTTATTATAGGGTTTACGATGTGGGGGGGGGCTTCGGTTTAGGGGTTAATAGGTAGTTTATGGGTGTTAGTGTACTTTGTAGCAATTTAGTTAAGAGTTTTATGTTCCGGAGTTAGCCCATAAAGCTCTTAACTACTGACTTTTATATGCGGTAGGAGTCTTGGAGGTAGAGGCTGTACCGCTTACTTCTTCCAAGACTTGTAATACCAGCGTTAGGCAAATCCCATTAAAAAGATAGGATACGCAATTGACGTAAGGGGATTTGTGGTATGGAAAAGTCGCGGAAGAAAAGTGAGCGGTACACCTGTACCTGCCTGACTCGTAATACCAGCGGGCGTTAAAAAGCAGCGTTAGGACCCCTTAATGCTGCTTTTTAAGGCTAACGCCGAACTCATAAAGCTAGCCGATAGAGATCCCCAGGAACTCACATGCACACCATAAACACACCTAGTCATACACAATCACACAAAAACAGACACTTACAGACATAAACAGTCATCAAGAGGAGCTGCTTCTCTGGGACTGTTGTCCATCTCCCTTGGTTAGTACACATTGAAGAATATACACTTGAGAAGCCTTACTGTACAAATAAGTTGGCAGGTTTTTCTGTACAACATTGCATACCTCCCAACTGTGCCGATTTATGCACGGTTGTCTGTCCCACTGAGATAGTCCATAGTCTTTAATTGCCCCTCCTCTGCCTGCTAAGACACAAACTACCGCTTTTGCAGGTCCAGGCACCAGGGCCCATCTTCACAGGGTTGGAGGTGGACTTCCTGGCGGACTCTTTTGTCGCCTCCGCATATGTAAATGTATGTGTATATATATATATATATACAGGGAGTGCAGAATTATTAGGCAAGTTGTATTTTTGAGGATTAATTTTATTATTGAACAACAACCATGTTCTCAATGAACCCAAAAAACTCATTAATATCAAAGCTGAATAGTTTTGGAAGTAGTTTTTAGTTTGTTTTTAGTTATAGCTATTTTAGGGGGATATCTGTGTGTGCAGGTGACTATTACTGTGCATAATTATTAGGCAACTTAACAAAAAACAAATATATACCCATTTCAATTATTTATTTTTACCAGTGAAACCAATATAACATCTCAACATTCACAAATATACATTTCTGACATTCAAAAACAAAACAAAAACAAATCAGTGACCAATATAGCCACCTTTCTTTGCAAGGACACTCAAAAGCCTGCCATCCATGGATTCTGTCAGTGTTTTGATCTGTTCACCATCAACATTGCGTGCAGCAGCAACCACAGCCTCCCAGACACTGTTCAGAGAGGTGTACTGTTTTCCCTCCTTGTAAATCTCACATTTGATGATGGACCACAGGTTCTCAATGGGGTTCAGATCAGGTGAACAAGGAGGCCATGTCATTAGATTTTCTTCTTTTATACCCTTTCTTGCCAGCCACGCTGTGGAGTACTTGGACGCGTGTGATGGAGCATTGTCCTGCATGAAAATCATGTTTTTCTTGAAGGATGCAGACTTCTTCCTGTACCACTGCTTGAAGAAGGTGTCTTCCAGAAACTGGCAGTAGGACTGGGAGTTGAGCTTGACTCCATCCTCAACCCGAAAAGGCCCCACAAGCTCATCTTTGATGATACCAGCCCAAACCAGTACTCCACCTCCACCTTGCTGGAGCTCTCTGCCCTTTACCAATCCAGCCACGGGCCCATCCATCTGGCCCATCAAGACTCACTCTCATTTCATCAGTCCATAAAACCTTAGAAAAATCAGTCTTGAGATATTTCTTGGCCCAGTCTTGACGTTTCAGCTTGTGTGTCTTGTTCAGTGGTGGTCGTCTTTCAGCCTTTCTTACCTTGGCCATGTCTCTGAGTATTGCACACCTTGTGCTTTTGGGCACTCCAGTGATGTTGCAGCTCTGAAATATGGCCAAACTGGTGGCAAGTGGCATCTTGGCAGCTGCACGCTTGACTTTTCTCAGTTCATGGGCAGTTATTTTGCGCCTTGGTTTTTCCACACGCTTCTTGCGACCCTGTTGACTATTTTGAATGAAACGCTTGATTGTTCGATGATCACGCTTCAGAAGCTTTGCAATTTTATGAGTGCTGCATCCCTCTGCAAGATATCTCACTATTTTTTACTTTTCTGAGCCTGTCAAGTCCTTCTTTTGACCCATTTTGCAAAAGGAAAGGAAGTTGCCTAATAATTATGCACACCTGATATAGGGTGTTGATGTCATTAGACCACACCCCTTCTCATTACAGAGATCCACATCACCTAATATGCTTAATTGGTAGTAGGCTTTCGAGCCTATACAGCTTGGAGTAAGACAACATGCATAAAGAGGATGATGTGGTCAAAATACTAATTTGCCTAATAATTCTGCACTCCCGGTATATACACTGCAAACCAGCTTTTTTGTATCTCAAACCCTCACAAACTGTTACATTGCTCACCAATTTATGATGCATAGTGATGTGTATTATACCTTATGTGTCTATTAAATAGTTTCATGCAGCACTTTAGGGTTACTTCTCTTTTGCGTGTATGGTTTGATTGAAATTATGGCCGTACAAAAGGTGCTAGACAGTTTCTTCTATTTTGTTCTCTTTAATTTCAATATATATATATGTATATATATATATATATATATATATATATATATATATAGTATACTGTATATGTGCAAGAAAAACTGATAGCACCACACTATACACAATTATATAGGAGAAATAAATGAATAATAATACATATATATGATATGGGGATAAGTCCACAGTCCAAAAAATCCCCCTGGTTTATGTCAGTCCACAAAGAAAAAGGAAACGGGATATAAATTATCCCTAGGGCGGCTTCCTCTTCACATAGACACTACAGGGATGCACTCTAAAAGATTCAAAAAGAGAAAAGGGCCCCCCAATGGTGTGGTATCTTTATATAGATGATTATTGCAATATGCAAAAAACTTACAAAAATTACGCGCAAAAAGTGCTGTTCACACAGGCTGGACTCATTGGAAGCCGACCAGCTGACTTATACCACCGAAGATGTTGAATCTGGATTGCTTCTTGGAATGTACAGTGCAGGTTCCCACTTTGGTTGAACAAGCTCCAAACAGGACACTGCAGACTGTTAAAAACTGCTCCAAACTTTCCTTCCAAATAGAATCTCAGATCGCCGATAAAAAATGATAAAATGATTGTATTTAATTAAAATATTGTATTTAATTAAAGAAACAAACACTCGCAACAGGTTTCTTGGTTATACCATTTCATCAGGTGAGTTCCAAGAAGCAATCCAGATTCAACATCTTTGGTTTTAAAAGTCAGCTGGTCGGCTTCCAACGAGTCCAGCCTGTGTGAATAGCACTTTTTGAGTGTGCATAAATTTGTGAGTACGTTTTTTTGCATATTGCAATAATTATATATATATATATATATATATATATATATATATATATATATATATATGTATATATATATATATATATATGTATTTTTTTGGTAAAGTATACATCTATACACATATATATGTATAGTCCAGGGTGTGTGCACTCTCACAAACTATCCATAACTGCCAGGGTGCTATGAAATAATAATAAAATGTTGAAATAAGCACTCACAGCAAAAGTATCCTTTATTGTGACGTTTCGGGACACAAACAGTCCCTTCCTCTGACAAACAACCAGTGTAAATTGCAAACTTTTAAAAATAAAAGTGGCATCATACAATGGGGCCTATCTTCAGACTCGCCAGAAACAGCAGTTATGAAGAAGCGGTCACAAAGACCGCTGCTCCATAACCCTGTCCACCTGCTCTGAGCAGGCAGACAGCAATCGCAACAATTCAACCCGATCGAGTACGATCGGGTTGATTGACACCCCCTACTGGCGGCCCATTGGCCGCGAGTCTGCAGGGGGCGGCGTTGCACCAGCAGCTCTTGTGAGCTGCTTGTGCAATGTTAAATGTGGAGAGCGTATTGCTCTCCGTATTCAGTGATGTCTTGCGGACCTGATCCGCACTGTCGGATCAGGTCCGCAAGACATTTCTTAAATACGCCTCAATATCTGTTATTTTCACTTTTATTTTTTGTTTCATATAATGCAATGATCACACACTAACTCTTTAAATATGTTTATTGATGAGGTCACTAAGCTGCTTGCACACGGGCAGCTGGGATTGGCTGTGAACAAGGGGGAGTGTCACAAAGATCAAAGTTAAAAGTTTGCAATTTACACTGGTTGTTTGTCAGAGGAAGGGAATGTTTGTGTCCTGAAATGTCACAATAAAGGATACTTTTGCTGTCACAGTTGGCCCAGTGAGTGCTTATTTCAACATTTTATACACACACAGACATATATATATATATATATATATATATATATAGGCAGGGTATCTGTAAATGTCAGTGGATACTACATATCTATATAATAAGATAAAGTAAGTATGCGATCGATCAAATATTAAGTTTGAGCATGCTTAATACCATTTGCTGGATACATTCTGTGTATTACAAATCTAAGATTCAGACATGAGATGCCTTGCTAATAACATATCAGGATTCAGCTTAAACCTTTCTTCCCCTCCGCACTCAATATGATAAATGATACAATTGTTCAATCACAGATTTAGCCTTGAAGCTCATAACTCCACATGGGTCATTACATGGGCCTGATAATTAACCAAGCTTGGATGTATCCTGGGATGTTTGGAGACAACATTCTGTACATATAAGTCAGATAAGCAAACAGAAATGATTAGAATATAGTAATTAGCACAGACCTGTTAATTGCCCCTGAACCAACTGGATACACATAAGTCATCTGAACTCAAGTTACCTACAGACATGTGGGAATGCTTTGACTAAGTCTTCATATGAAGTTATAGTGGCAACATGTATATATATATATATATATATATATATATATATTGTGGCCCAAAACATGGGGGTTGTTTATGTTTTTGCTAGGGCACATGTTGTTAACGGTGGGTGTGTAACGCATAAGACATGCAGCTGACATGGGACAATAATCTTGCTATAGTGTGGTCTGCTTACATATTGCCCGAGTTTAATCTATATTTGTGGACTGGAAAGTTAGACTATCTATTGAGCTTATACCATGTGGGGCACGTATTAACGGCAGTGTGGATTTGCAATGTTGTAACTACTGTCAAATGCTGGTAAGGTACATGCGTATATACTTAGGGGGTACTAGTGCAATACTAAGGTGTGCACATGACTGTAGACCTTGTTGAGTCTTTTGTAAGTGTTACGAGTGTAATACTAAGATGTGCACATGCTTGTATACGTGGTTGTGGTTTTCTTTGAAGGTAGGGTCCAGCGTGACTACTGCACGCAATGTCAGGTTGTCAGATGCGAGATAAATGAGCATCAGGAATAGTGATATAGTGCCTTTTCGTTGCTAAATGTATAACCCTGGTCTAAATGTTGTATAGGCAGGTTACTATAATGTTAGCCTGTGACACTTGTGGATACAATCATTGTGTGTGCTATGGTCTGTTCCTTGCGTCTAAGTACGTATAGTGTGATACTATCAGGCTAAGGCTCTCTAGAACTCGGTTCAGCTTGATGGATCGGTTAGCAGGGCACTTGTTTTAACTGACTTATAATGGGGATTTGTCTCCTTAAGGGGTGGTGCCTGGTTGGCTTACCACTTTTAGGGGTGTATGCATCAGCGTATAAAAATGTTTTTTTTTTTAACTATGTATGGTGCACCTATCTGCTTTGTAACATTAGAACAACTGTATATGGTCTCAGAGCCTGAGGCGGTTTCTAATGAGGTATGGGGACTTGCTAGTCTCTTTTGAAGGGTCTTTTATGTATATGGCAGGCCAGCGTATACCGGACTTTGCATAACACATAAACTGTGCAGCCGTATGGTGTTTCACCTACAATTGGGTTACATACGCTTTGTTTGCTTGCTAAGATTATAATATATACCCCACCAGTGTATATCCAGAGCAGATTGAGAGTATTGGAGGGACTGTATTGTGTTGTATCTCCTAGCGCTATGTGTATGGGTTTGCCTTATTTTTATTTGTATTTTTTCTATGTTTATTTTCATTATTTGTGGGTTTATTTTTCTGCCTGCGAACAATTTGGTGGTGGGATTACGTATTGATGCTGTGTTTTGTGTTTTTAAAACTGTTATTTTTTCTTCTTCGTTTAACAGTTGTTCATCTGTCTTGATGAAGGCTTCTATGTAAGCCGAAACGTCGACCTATCCTTATGACTTTCTAACGTTGTTGTTATAAACAATAAACTAACTTTGATGTATATAAATCCTGAGAGTGCCCTCCCTTTCCTAGCTCATATGTGTGTGTGTATGATATATATGTATTGATCTGAAACATACTATAATGGATAAATGTCTGCTGTATGGAACAAAAACTGCATTGGTATATATAAATATTACCCATTTATTTCAAGATAAACACATTTTTCTTTGTTTTCCAGAAATCTAGTGAAAATTACAAGGAAGAACTGATGTGGAGATGAAATTTCTAAATAAGATGCTATAAGTTGACATATAAATGTATCATAGATCTTGGGCCCATGTTTTAAACACGGTAGAGACATGTATTAATAGATAAATATAATACTCATGTATATCTATGATATAAGATACGACTAGGAAATGAAATATGTACCAGTATATCAAATGAGCTAATATACAGAATAAGTCAGATTAGACATATATATTTCATTGATTGATACTACTAGTCCCTCAAAAAATGCAACTTTTAAGGCAGCTTATAAAATATGATAAATAAAATACTCATGTTTCATATTAAAATAATCAGAAAAAATGGCACTATATGGTCCCATCTATATTAAAATTGTAAGTGATTGTTACTAGAAATAGTGTATTTGATAAACATTTTTTTTTTTTTAGATAGTGAAACTGCAGCAATGTTTGATGGTAAAACTACATTTTTGGGTGACTGCTGCCACCTATAGATCAGAGATGGTATCGCAGACAAAATATAAATGGCTACTCAGGGAGGCGTCTCCCAAATAACCAAGAGATGTTCAGCTCAAGGGGCCTATCACAAGACAAGCTTCCGTGGGGCGTTTCCAATTTCACCAATGATTAGAATAAAAAGGGGTGGAATATATCAGGTGATATAACCTCATGCGAGAGAAAATAAAAAGGTCTTGCTTGGCTGCTGAGTTTTTGACTGACAAACTGTTGCCTTGGAATCCAGTCTCTCTAAAGCAAATCTGGGCCTACATTTCTTCCATCTTGCAAAAATTACCTCTTTTAATTTATGAGGTGAAATTTGACTTATTGGAGAAACTCTGGAAGCTGAAACATTGATTTGGTTATTTGGGTAAAGTATAAGAAACTGTTAAGTATATATAATATTTAAATCAAAGGCATTTGAAGGAAATAGTTAGACTACAGCTGGTAAATTTAAAAGAGCATAATTTGTATTTGAAGCTCATATTCATAGTCCTGTGTAGTTTAACTAATCATTATTGCTAAATAATTTATTTGCTAGACAGGGTTTTAAACTCCAGATTTATAAGTCAGTCATTATAGTGATCTCTTTCAGAACTGTACATAAACTGGTTATTGTGATTAAATCCCTGGTAGTTATTAATTAAGCATAGTAAGTTGGTAATCCATATTGGGCACTGAACTAGAGTTATTGGTTAATAACAGAAGATTCTAGTATTTTATTGTGGTATTTTAATACGATTATTGTGAATAAGGTAAATTGTAAAGGTATATTTTTATGACCTTTGTATAGAATACTATAACAGCATAAGTGTGTATCATTTGATTCATAATCTGGTTTCTATAAATATAATTCCATGTGTTTATAACTTTAACTTATCATAAAGAATTTAGGAATAAATATTGATTTTAATTGTTTCGTATATGCATTTTAATTGGGGGTTATTTTAAAGAATAATTATTAAATAAATTCTAATATAACCTGTTCATATACTGACAATATATATATATATACTGTATATATATATATATATATACATATATATATTTATATATATTTATATATATTTATAATTATATATAGTTATAGATATATATAGGAATATCTATTTAAAAAACTTAGAACATATTTCCCTATGTGATTGGAATGTGAAATATTTACAGTACAAACACAGTTAAACACTTTGACATAGCACATAGTCTTGCGTGCGTAAAGTCAATTGCGCTTGAGCGAACATGTTTACTTTTAACTTGTATGCTCATTACTTCTGAAATGCACAAACACCCACAATAAACCCGTTATCGCTCAGGTGCAACTAATCTAGCCCTTAGATGGAAAAGTCATAGCAACAGGACTGGGGTAACCTGGCTAAGGCCATTTGTAGACATGGAGTGTTTTCAAATTGCATACACTTACCCCAATTACTGTTACTTGATTGGTTAGTTATTTGTAAATGTTTATTTGCTTTTTTGGTTCTGCCCATTCCATTTCTCCACTAAACTTTGTCCCAGTTCCCTACTACGCAATTGATCCTGTGGGCATTGTTAGAAATAACTTATATCAACTTGAAAGCTGAGCTTTATACTGAGAAAAAAATACAAATGCTCAAGGGAACTATACCTAAAATAAAAATAGTTGTGAAAAATGCAGTGGTTTAAAGAGTTTTAAAAAAAGAAAGAAAAAATAAACTTTATTATTGTTTTGTTTTATTATTGTTTTGTTTTGAATGGTAGTTTACAGTTATTTATTCCTATATTACTAACAAACGGCCAGATTACGAGTTTTGCGTTATGAGCGGCTCGGTAATAACTTGCAAGTTATATCCACCGCTCACCTTTAATAACGCTGCTATTACAGGTTTGCAAAAACCCAGCGTTAGCAGGCAATATGGCAGCATTGAGCTCCATACCGCACACAAATACCAGCGCTGCTTTGAGCTGGTTTTACATGCTCATGCACAATTTCCCCATAGACATCAATGGGGAGAGCCAGCTAAAAAAAAAGCCTTTACACCTGCAATAAAGGAGCGTAAAGCTCCGTAACTCAGCCCTATTCATTCCTATGGGGAAAGAAAATTTATGCTTACACCTAACACCCTAACATAAATCCTGAGTCTAAACACCCCTAATCTGCCGCCCCCGACATCGCCGACACCTACATTACACTTATTAGCCCCTAATCTGCCACTCCCAACATCGTCGACACCTACATACACTTATTAACCCCTAATCTGCCGTCCCCAATGTCACCGCCACCTACATAAATTTAATAACCCATAATCTGCTGCCCCCAATGTCGCTGCCACCTACATAAATTTATTAACCCCTAATCTGCCGCCCTCAACGTCGCCGCCTCCACTATACTATAGTTATTAACCCCTAAAACTCTGGCCTCCCACATCACTAACACTAAATAAATATTTTTACCCCTTAACCCAAGTCTAACCCTATCCCTAACACCCCTAACTTTAATACAATTAAAATAAATCTAAATAAAAATTACTATCATTAACTAAATAGACATGTGCACGGCTAAAAAATTCGGTTCGTTTTCGGTTCGAATCGATTCGGACTTTTCGAATTTCGTTTCGGATCGAATCGGATTCGGCAAAATTTGAATAAATTCGTTTCGCATTTATTCGGATCCGAATAAATTCGTTTCGGATTTATTCGGATTCGGCTGAATTCGGTTCTATTCGGTTCCGAAATTCGGTATGTTTTTAGTACACTAACACCCATTTAGTACACTAAGTCACTAACACCCATAAACTACCTATGAACCACTAAACCGAGGCCCCCCCACATCGCAAACCCTATAATAACATTATTTAACCCCTAATCTGCCGATCGGATATCGCCGCAACCTACATTATAGCTATTAACCCCTAATCTGCTGTCCCTAACACCGCTGACCCCTACATTATAGTTATTAACCCCTAATCTGCCCCCCCCAACGTCGCCGCAATCTAACTACAAGTATTAACCCCTAATCTGCCGACCCAATATCGCCGCCGCCTACATTATAGCTATTAACCCCTAATCTGCTGTCCCTAACACCGCCGACCCCTACATTATAGTTATTAACCCCTAATCTGCCCCCCCCAACGTCGCCGCAATCTAACTACAAGTATTAACCCCTAATCTGCCGACCCGATATCGCCGCCGCCTACATTATAGCTATTAACCCCTAATCTGCTGTCCCTAACACCGCCGACCCCTACATTATAGTTATTAACCCCTAATCTGCCCCCCCCAACGTCGCCACAATCTAACTACAAGTATTAACCCCTAATCTGCCGACCGCAAATCGCCGCCACTATAATAAATGTATTAACCCCTAAACCGCCGCACTCCCGCCTCGCAAACACTATAATACATTTTATTAACCCCTAATCTGCCCTCCCTAACATCGCCGCCACCTACCTACAATTATTAACCCCTAATCTCCCGCCCCCAACGTCGCCGCTACTATTATAAGGTTATTAACCCCTAAACCTAAGTCTAACCCTAACACTAACACCCACTAACTTAAATATAATTTAAATAAAACGAAATAAGTTTACTATAGTTAAATAAATGAATCCTATTTAAAACTAAAGACTTACCTGTAAAATAAACCCTAATATAGCTGCAATATAACTAATAGTTACATTGTAGCTATTTTAGGATTTATTTTTATTTTACAGGCAACTTTGTATTTATTTTAACTAGGTACAATAGCTATTAAATAGTTAATAACTATTTAATAACTACCTAGCTAAAATAAATACAAATTTACCTGTAAAATAAATCCTAACCTAAGTTACAATTACACCTAACACTACACTATCATTAAATTAACTAAATAAATGAATCATATTTAAAACAAAATACTTACCTGTAAAATAAACCCTAATATAGCTGCAATATAACTAATAGTTACATTGTAGCTATTTTAGCATTTATATTTATTTTACAGGCAACTTTGTATTTATTTTAACTAGGTACAAAAGCTATTAAATAGTTATTGACTAATTAATAGCTACCTAGTTAAAATAATTACAAAATTACCTGTAAAATAAATCCTAACCTAAGTTACAATTAAACCTAACACTACACTGTCATTAAATAAATTAACTACAAGTACCTACAATTATCTACAATTAAATAAACTAAAGTACAAAAACCCCCCACTAAATTACAAAAACAAACAAACACTAAATTACAAAAAATAAAAAAATATTACAAGAATTTTAAACTAATTACACCTAATCTAAGCCCCCTAATAAAATAACAAAGCCCCCCAAAATAAAAAAAAATGCCCTACCCTATACTAAATTACAAAAGTTAACAGCTCTATTACCTTACCAGCCCTGAACAGGGCCCTTTGCGGGGCATGCCCCAAAGAAAACAGCTCTTTTGCCTGTAAAAAAAAAACACAATCCCCCCCCCCACATTACAACCCACCACCCACATACCCCTACTCTAACCCAAACCCCCCTTAAATAAACCTAACACTACCCCCCTGAAGATCTCCCTACCTTGAGTCGTGTTCACCCAGCCGGGCCGAAGTCTTCATCCGATGGGGCAGAAGAGGACATCCAGACCGGCAGAAGTCTTCATCCAAGCGGGGCAAGAAGAGGTCTTCCATCCATCAGAAAAGTACAAAAAAACAAACAAACACTAAATTAGCAAAAATAATAAAATATTACAATAATTTTAAACTAATTACACCTAATCTAAGCCCCCTACTAGCTATTAATATAGCTACAATATAACTAATAGTTACATTGTAGCTATTTTAGGATTTATATTTATTTTACAGGCAACTTTGTATTTATTTTAACTAGGTACAATAGCTATTAAATAGTTAATAACTATTTAATAACTACCTAGCTAAAATAAATACAAATTTACCTGTAAAATAAACCCTAACCTAAGTTACAATTACACCTAACACTACACTGTCATTAAATTAACTAAATAAATTAATCCTATATAAAACTAAATACTTACCTGTAAAATAAACCCTAATATAGCTACAATATAACTAATAGTTACATTGTAGCTATTTTAGCATTTATATTTATTTTACAGGCAACTTTGTATTTATTTTAACTAGGTACAATAGCTATTAAATAGATATTTACTGTTTAATAGCTACCTAGTTAAAATAATTACAAAATTACCTGTAAAATAAATCCTAACCTAAGTTACTATTAAACCTAACACTACACTATCATTAAATAACTTAACTACAAGTACCTACAATTAAATACAATGAAATAAACTAAACTAAAGTACAAAAAAAACAAACACTAAATTACAAAAAATAAAAAAAATTACAAGAATTTTAAACTAATTACACCTAATCTAAGCCCCCTAAGAAAATAACAAAGCCCCCCAAAATAAAAAAATGCCCTACCCTATACTAAATTACAAAAGTAATCAGCTCTATTACCTTACCAGCCCTTAAAAGGGCCTTTTGCGGGGCATGCCCCAAAGAAAACAGCTCTTTTGCCTGTAAAAAAAAACACAATACCCCCCCCACATTACAACCCACCACCCACATACCCCTACTCTAACCCAAACCCCCCTTAAATAAACCTAACACTACCCCCCTGAAGATCTCTCTACCGTGTCTTCACCCAGCGGGCCGAAGTCTTCATCCGATCGGGCAGAAGAGGACATCCAGACCGGCAGAAGTCTTCATCCAAGCGGGGCAAGAAGAGGTCTTCCATCCATCAGAAGTCTTGATCCAGGCGGCATCTTCTCTGTTCATCCATCCGGAGCGGAGCGGCAGCATCCTGAAGACATCCCACGCAGAGCATCCTCTTCTTTCTTGATCCGACGACTAGGTGACTGTACCTTTAAGTGACGTCATCCAAGATGGCGTCCCTTGAAATCCGATTGGCTGATAGGATTCTATCAGCCAATCGGAAATAAGGTAGGAAAAATCTGATTGGCTGATTCAATCAGCCAATCAGATTCAAGTTCAATCCGATTGGCTGATCCAATCAGCCAATCAGATTGAGCTCGCATTCTATTGGCTGATCGGAACAGCCAATAGAATGCGAGGTCAATCTGATTGGCTGATTCCATCAGCCAATCGGATTGAACTTGAATCTGATTGGCTGATTGAATCAGCCAATCAGATTTTTCCTACCTTAATTCCGATTGGCTGATAGAATCCTATCAGCCAATCGGAATTCAAGGGACGCCATCTTGGATGACGTCACTTAAAGGTACAGTCACCTAGTCGTCGGATCAAGAAAGAAGAGGATGCTCTGCGTGGGATGTCTTCAGGATGCTGCCGCTCCGCTCCGGATGGATGAACAGAGAAGATGCCGCCTGGATCAAGACTTCTGATGGATGGAAGACCTCTTCTTGCCCCGCTTGGATGAAGACTTCTGCCGGTCTGGATGTCCTCTTCTGCCCGATCGGATGAAGACTTCGGCCCGCTGGGTGAAGACACGGTAGGGAGATCTTCAGGGGGGTAGTGTTAAGTTTATTTAAGGGGGGTTTGGGTTAGAGTAGGGGTATGTGGGTGGTGGGTTGTAATGTAGGGGGGGTATTGTGTTTTTTTTTACAGGCAAAAGAGCTGTTTTCTTTGGGGCATGCCCCCGCAAAAGGCCCTTTTAAGGGCTGGTAAGGTAATAGAGCTGATTACTTTTGTAATTTAGTATAGGGTAGGGCATTTTTTTATTTTGGGGGGCTTTGTTATTTTATTAGGGGGCTTAGATTAGGTGTAATTAGTTTAAAATTCTTGTAATTTTTTTTATTTTTTGTAATTTAGTGTTTGTTTTTTTGTACTTTAGTTTAGTTTATTTCATTGTATTTAATTGTAGGTACTTGTAGTTAATTTATTTAATGATAGTGTAGTGTTAGGTTTAATAGTAACTTAGGTTAGGATTTATTTTACAGGTAATTTTGTAATTATTTTAACTAGGTAGCTATTAAACAGTAAATATCTATTTAATAGCTATTGTACCTAGTTAAAATAAATACAAAGTTGCCTGTAAAATAAATATAAATGCTAAAATAGCTACAATGTAACTATTAGTTATATTGCAGCTATATTAGGGTTTATTTTACAGGTAAGTATTTAGTTTTATATAGGATTAATTTATTTAGTTAATTTAATGACAGTGTAGTGTTAGGTGTAATTGTAACTTAGGTTAGGGTTTATTTTACAGGTAAATTTGTATTTATTTTAGCTAGGTAGTTATTAAATAGTTATTAACTATTTAATAGCTATTGTACCTAGTTAAAATAAATACAAAGTTGCCTGTAAAATAAATATAAATCCTAAAATAGCTACAATGTAACTATTAGTTATATTGTAGCTATATTAATAGCTAGTAGGGGGCTTAGATTAGGTGTAATTAGTTTAAAATTATTGTAATATTTTATTATTTTTGCTAATTTAGTGTTTGTTTGTTTTTTTGTACTTTTCTGATGGATGGAAGACCTCTTCTTGCCCCGCTTGGATGAAGACTTCTGCCGGTCTGGATGTCCTCTTCTGCCCCATCGGATGAAGACTTCGGCCCGGCTGGGTGAACACGACTCAAGGTAGGGAGATCTTCAGGGGGGTAGTGTTAGGTTTATTTAAGGGGGGTTTGGGTTAGAGTAGGGGTATGTGGGTGGTGGGTTGTAATGTGGGGGGGGGGATTGTGTTTTTTTTTACAGCCAAAAGAGCTGTTTTCTTTGGGGCATGCCCCGCAAAGGGCCCTGTTCAGGGCTGGTAAGGTAATAGAGCTGTTAACTTTTGTAATTTAGTATAGGGTAGGGCATTTTTTTATTTTGGGGGGCTTTGTTATTTTATTAGGGGGCTTAGATTAGGTGTAATTAGTTTAAAATTCTTGTAATATTTTTTTATTTTTTGTAATTTAGTGGGGGGGTTTTGTACTTTAGTTTAGTTTTTTTAATTGTATTTAATTGTAGGTACTTGTAGTTAATTTATTTAATGATAGTGTAGTGTTAGGTTTAATTGTAACTTAGGTTAGGATTTATTTTACAGGTAATTTTGTAATTATTTTAACTAGGTAGCTATTAAATAGTCAATATCTATTTAATAGCTATTGAACCTAGTTAAAATGAATACAAAGTTGCCTGTACAATAAATATAAATGCTAAAATAGCTACAATGTAACTATTAGTTATATTGCAGCTATATTAGGGTTTATTTTACAGGTAAGTCTTTAGTTTTATATAGGATTCATTTATTTAGTTAATTTAATGATAGTGTAGTGTTAGGTGTAATTGTAACTTAGGTTATGATTTATTTTACAGGTAAATTTGTATTTATTTTAGCTAGGTAGTTATTAAATAGTTATTAACTATTTAATAACTATTGTACCTAGTTAAAATAAATACAAAGTTGCCTGTAAAATACATATAAATCCTAAAATAGCTACAATGTAACTATTAGTTATATTGAAGCTATATTAATAGCTAGTAGGGGGCTTAGATTAGGTGTAATTAGTTTAAAATTATTGTAATATTTTATTATTTTTGGTAATTTAGTGTTTGTTTGTATTTTGGTACTTGTATGATGGATGGAAGACCTCTTCTTGCCCCGCTTGGATGAAGACTTCTGCCGGTCTGGATGTCCTCTTCTGCCCCATCGGATGAAGACTTCGGCCCGGCTGGGTGAACACGACTCAAGGTAGGGAGATCTTCAGGGGGGTAGTGTTAGGTTTATTTAAGGGGGGTTTGGGTTAGAGTAGGGGTATGTGGGTGGTGGGTTGTAATGTGGGGGGGGGGATTGTGTTTTTTTTTTACAGGCAAAAGAGCTGTTTTCTTTGGGGCATGCCCCGCAAAGGGCCCTGTTCAGGGCTGGTAAGGTAATAGAGCTGTTAACTTTTGTAATTTAGTATAGGGTAGGGCATTTTTTTTTATTTTGGGGGGCTTTGTTATTTTATTAGGGGGCTTAGATTAGGTGTAATTAGTTTAAAATTCTTGTAATATTTTTTTATTTTTTGTAATTTAGTGGTTTTTTATTTTTTGTAATTTAGTGGGGGGTTTTTGTACTTTAGTTTATTTAATTGTAGATAATTGTAGGTACTTGTAGTTAATTTATTTAATGATAGTGTAGTGTTAGGTTTTATTGTAACTTAGGTTAGCATTTATTTTACAGGTAATTTTGTAATTATTTTAACTAGGTAGCTATTAATTAGTCAATAACTATTTAATAGCTATTGTACCTAGTTAAAATAAATACAAAGTTGCCTGTAAAATAAATATAAATGCTAAAATAGCTACAATGTAACTATTAGTTATATTGCAGCTATATTAGGGTTTATTTTACAGGTAAGTATTTAGTTTTAAATATGAGTCATTTATTTAATTAATTAAATGATAGTGTAGTGTTAGGTGTAATTGTAACTTAGGTTAGGATTTATTTTACAGGTAAATTTGTATTTATTTTAGCTAGGTAGTTATTAAATAGTTATTAACTATTTAATAACTATATTACCTAGTTAAAATAAATACAAAGTTGCCTGTAAAATAAAAATAAATCCTAAAATAGCTACAATGTAACTATTAGTTATATTGCAGCTATCTTAGGGTTTATTTTACAGGTAAGTCTTTAGTTTTAAATAGGATTCATTTATTTAACTATAGTAAACTTATTTCGTTTTATTTAAATTATATTTAAGTTAGTGGGTGTTAGTGTTAGGGTTAGACTTAGGTTTAGGGGTTAATAACCTTATTATAGTAGCGGCGACGTTGGGGGCGGGAGATTAGGGGTTAATAATTGTAGGTAGGTGGCGGCGATGTTAGGGAGGGCAGATTAGGGGTTAATAAAATGTATTATAGTGTTTGCGAGGCGGGAGTGCGGCGGTTTAGGGGTTAATACATTTATTATAGTTGCGGCGATTTGCGGTCGGCAGATTAGGGGTTAATACTTGTAGTTAGATTGCGGCGACGTTGGGGGGGCAGATTAGGGGTTAATAACTATAATGTAGGGGTCGGCGGTGTTAGGGACACCAGATTAGGGGTTAATAGCTATAATGTAGGCGGCGGCGATATCGGGTCGGCAGATTAGGGGTTAATACTTGTAGTTAGATTGCGGCGATGTTGGGGGGGGCAGATTAGGGGTTAATAACTATAATGTAGGGGTCGGCGGTGTTAGGGACAGCAGATTAGGGGTTAATAGTTATAATGTAGGCGGCGGCGATATCGGGTCGGCAGATTAGGGGTTAATACTTGTAGTTAGATTGCGGCGACGTTGGGGGGGGGCAGATTAGGGGTTAATAACTATAATGTAGGGGTCGGCGGTGTTAGGGACACCAGATTAGGGGTTAATAGCTATAATGTAGGCGGCGGCGATATCGGGTCGGCAGATTAGGGGTTAATACTAGTAGTTAGATTGCGGCGACGTTGGGGGGGGCAGATTAGGGGTTAATAACTATAATGTAGGGGTCGGCGGTGTTAGGGACAGCAGATTAGGGGTTAATAGTTATAATGTAGGCGGCGGCGATATCGGGTCGGCAGATTAGGGGTTAATACTTGTAGTTAGATTGCGGCTACATTGGGGGGGGCAGATTAGGGGTTAATAACTATAATGTAGGGGTCGGCGGTGTTAGGGACACCAGATTAGGGGTTAATAGCTATAATGTAGGCGGCGGCGATATCGGGTCGGCAGATTAGGGGTTAATACTTGTAGTTAGATTGCGGCGACGTTGGGGGGGGCAGATTAGGGGTTAATAACTATAATGTAGGGGTCGGCGGTGTTAGGGACAGCAGATTAGGGGTTAATAGCTATAATGTAGGTGGCGGCGATATTCGGTCAGCAAATTAGGGGTTAATAAAATAATGCAGGTGTCAGCGATAGCGGGGGCGGCAGATTAGGGGTTAATAAGTGTTAGATTAGGGGTGTTTAGAGACTCGGGGTACATGTTAGGGTGTTAGGTGCAGACTTAGTGTTTCCCCATAGGAAACAATGGGGCTGCGGTGTTAGTTTTTTTTCAGCCGAAACTCCCATTGTTTCCTATGGGGAAATGCCGAATTTTACCGAGCTAATTCGGATTTATTCGGAGATACGGCAGCTATTTCGGATTCATTCGGTAGATTCGGAAGTATTTTAATTCGGAAATCCGAATCGATCCGAATCTCCGAATTTACCGAATTTACCGAATTTCCGAATTAATCCGAAACGAACCGCACATGTCTATAACTAAATAATTCCTATTTTAAACTAAATACTTACATATAAAATTAAACCCTAGCTTGTATTTATTTTAACTAGGTAGACTAGTTAGTAAATAGTTAAAGGGAC
Source organism: Bombina bombina (assembly GCF_027579735.1). Lineage (NCBI taxonomy): Eukaryota > Metazoa > Chordata > Amphibia > Anura > Bombinatoridae > Bombina > Bombina bombina. The sequence goes on along the minus strand of NC_069500.1, from coordinate 329,374,770 downwards.
ACTAAACCCAAATTTTTTCTTTTGTGCTTCAGATAGAGCAAGCAATTTTTAACAACTTTCTAATTTACTCCTATTATCAAATTTTCTTCGTTCTCTTGCTTTCTTTATTTGAAAAAGAAGACATCTAAGCTAAGGAACCAGCCAATTTGTGGTTCAGAACCATGGACAACACTTTTTTATTGGTGCTGTCCAATCAGCAAGGACAACCCAGGTTGTTCACCAAAAATGGGCCGGCATCTAAACTTAAATTCTTGACTTTAAAATAAAGATACCAAGAGAATGAATAACATTTGATCATAGGAGTAAATTAGAAAGTTGCTAAAAATTGCATGCTCTATCTGAATCATGAAAGAAAAAATGTGGGTACAGTGTCCCTTTAACTATTTAGTAGCTAGCTAGCAAAAATAAATAAAAACTTACCTGTGAAATAAAACCTAAGCTACCTTACACTAAAACCTAACATTACATTAAAATTAAATAAATTACATAAATTAAATACAATTAACTAAATTACAAAAAACCCCCCACTAAATTACACAAAATAAAAAAGAAATTATCAAATATTTAAACTAATTACACCTAATCTAATAGCCCTATCAAAATAAAAAAGCCTCCCCAAAATAAAAAACCCTAGCCTACACTAAACTGCCAATAGCCCTTAAAAGGGCTCCCCATTGCCCGGAAAAAGGCATTTGAATGGGCATTGCCCTTAAAAGAGCATTTAGCTATTTTTCTGTGCCCAAACCCTAATCTAAATATAAAACCCACCCAATAAACCCTTAATAAAACCTAACACTAACCTCCGAAGATCCACTGTTTTTGAAGACCGGACATCCATCCTCATCAAGCCGGGAGAGGTCTTCATCCAAACAGCAAGAAGTCCTCAATGAAGCCGGGAGAAGTCTTCATCCAAGCGGCAAGAAGTTGTCCTCCAGGCGGGCAGAAGTCTTCATCCAGACGGCATCTTCTATCTTCATCCTTCGGACGCAGAGCGCGGCTCCATCTTCAAGACATCTGGCGCAGAGCATCCTCTTCTTTCGATTCCTCTTGAAGAATGAAGGTTCCTTTAAATGACGTCCTCCAAGATGGCGTTTCTTGAATCCCAATCAGCCAATAGGATTGAGCTCGCATTCTATTGGCTGATTGGAACAGCCAATAGATTGTGAGCTCAATCCTATTGGCTGATTGCATCAGCCAATAGGATTTTTTTACCCTTTAATTCCGATTGGCTGATAGAATCAGCCAATCAGAATTCAAGGGACGCCATCTTGGATGACGTCATTTAAAGGAACCTTCATTCTTCAAGAGGAATCGAAAGTAGAGGATGCTCTGTGCCGGATGCCTTGAAGATGGAGCCGCTCTGCGTCGGAGGGATGAAGATAGAAGATGCCGTCTGTATGAAGACTTCTGCCCGCCTGGAGGACGGCTTTGTTGAGGACTTCTTGCCGCTTGGATGAAGACTTCTCCCCGGCTTAGTTGAGGATGGATGTCTTCAAAAACTGTAAGTGGATTTTCGGGGTTAGTGTTAGTTTTTTTAAGGGTTTATTGGGTGGGTTTTATTTTTAGATTAGGGACTTTGGGTACAGTAAAAGAGCTAAATGCCCTTTTAAGGGCAATGCCCATCCAAATGCCCTTTTCAGGGCAATGGGGAGCTTAGGTTTTTTACGTAGGTTTTTTTGTTGGGGGGTTGGTTGTGTGGGTTGTGGGTTCCCCGCAAAAGGCCCTTTTAAAGGCCATTGGTAGTTTATCGTAGGCTAGGTTTTTTTATTTTGGGGGGCTTTTTTTATTTTGATAGTGCTATTAGATTAGGTGTAATTAGTTTAAATATTTGATCATTTCTTTTTTATTTTGTGTAATTTAGTGTTTATTATTTTCTGTAATTTAGATAAATGTATTTTGTTAATTTAATTTATTTAATTTTAGTGTAATGTTAGGTTTTAGTGTGACAGCTTAGGTTTTATTTTACAGGTAACTTTGTTTTTATTTTAACTAGTTAGCTAGTAAATAGTTAATAACTATTTACTAACTATTCTACCTAGTTAAAAAAAAAAAAAAAAACTTACCTGTAAAATAAAAATAAACCCTAAGCTAGATACAATGTAACTATTAGTTATATTGTAGCTATCTTAGGGTTTATTTTACAGGTAAGTATTTAGTCTTAAATAGGAATTAATTAGTTATTAATAGTAGGTTTTATTTAGATTTATTTTAATTATATTAAAATTAGGGTTGTTAGGATTAAACTTAGGGTTAGGTTTAGGGGTTAATATATTTATTTAGTGTTAGTGATGTGGGAGGCCAGAGGTTTAGGGGTTAATAACTTTAGTATAGTGGCAGCGACATTGGGGGCAGCAGATTAGGGGTTAATAATATTTAACTCGTAAAAGGCAAACTCGTAACGTAATACCGGCACTGTAGAAGTCCCATTGGAAAAGGACTTTTTAAAAAGTGCGGTAGTTACGTTGCGTGACGGACAAAAAAGTGAGCAGTACAGCTATACCTACAAGACTCGTAATAGCAGCGATAGTGAAAAAGCAGCGTTATGAGGCTTTTTCACTCATAACACAAAACTCGTAATCTAGCCGAAAGCCTTTTTTAACTTTGAGCTTGTTTATGAAAAACAAATAGTATGTCAAATATTAAATAAGTAACCTTCCTGTGAATCTTTTGAAACAGATACAACATACAAAAAAAAAAATACATAGAAAAACATGAGTTGAAATGTTTATTGTAAACAAAAACATATGCACACAATTACACAGAGAACTAATGTGCAGGAGAATACATTTGCATTGGAAAAGTAATAGGAAGCAGGTGGACTTTGGTAACAAACATATAATTAATGCTATCTGATTTAATTTAAGGCTTGAAGGACTTTAAACAGCAACTACTGTAATGGATAGCACCCTCCTGCTTTCTTTTATTTCTAAGATTTTTAAACTTGGCTGCTGTATGCAGTGTCAGTATGTACAGTATTTCTGGCAATATGTTATCACTGACCTGTGTAGGAGAGTGGCGAGAAAGAAGTGATTACTCATAACCAGGCTTGTGAAACCAGGTCATGTGTTTGCTAAAAAGCATGAGAGTGAGATAAGGTAAAGGGTTTTGTGGTCAGATGAGACCAATATAGAGCTTTTTGGCCAAAATTAAAAATGCAATGTGTGACACAAACATAAAAATGCTATTAAACAATATGAAAAGAACAAAAAAAGTGCAAAGTTGTCTGGGATTGCCTACTGTGGGCAAGTTGGCATTGGCTGTTTTAAGACGGATGTTGCGATCACATATACGGCGGCGCATACAAATACAGCGCGTATATTTCACCCGTCGACCGCTATTTTTACTCCAATAAACTAATATAGAACCGGCGTTGCAAGTCAGTATCACATACCAGTGCAAGGACTTACGCGGCAAAATGGAGACATTTTTACCTCGCCACACATAGGCAGGCGCAGCAAGCCTTTCAATGAGTATATGAGCACCGTAACTCCCTGGAAGTTTTAAAAAAACACCTAAAACGCAAAGTATGCAATTACACTATTAACCCCTAATCTGCCAATCCCCACAACGCAATCTACCTAATTAACCTATTAACCCCTAAACCCCCATCCCCATAATGCAATCTACCTAATTAACCTATAAACCCCATAACCGCCATCCCCCACAATGCAATCTACCTAATTAACCTATTAACCCCTAAACCGCCACCACCCCACAACGCAATCTACCTAATTAACCCCTAAACCGCCATCCCATCACAACGCAAAGTATTAGTCTAATCACTAAGCCCCCAAAATGCAATCTACCTAATTAACCTATTAACCCCTAAACCGCCACCACCCCACAACGCAATCTACCTAATTAATCCCTAAACCGCCATCCCCCCACAAAGCAAAGTATTAGTCTAACCACTAAGCCCCCTAACCTAACATCCGCTAAGTTAACCCCAATTACATAAAATAAAAAAAGGACTAAACAAACTGTGTCAATATATAGCTAAGGTCCCTAGGGGGCGCCTATAAATAGCTACCAAATGTAGAAAGCAAAATGTGCTAACACAATCGATGTCAATGGTATAGAGATATATATACACACATATACATATATAAATATAAAAGTGCGTAGGTGGTTTAAATATACCCAAGTGAAATATTACTTAAGATATTATATTAATTTAAGTCCAATGTGATAAAGATGGAAGTTACAATGTCCTTAATCAAATCAGGATCTCAAAGTAAACCCATAGATAAATCTTCTCATCTGGGAGAATGGGATGTGGTAAATTCTCAGGGCTGTTCCTCTCCTTGATTTTCAGATGACACACAATCTGTGTGGAAATACAAACAGAAAATGGTGCTTCCAAGTGTAATACTGTGGTGTACCAAGCCAATAGAAGGAAGGAAAATTGCTGTACTCACAAATGTGGAAGCACCAGTGTGCTGAGTGACACAGACAGGGATCTCTCAGTGTCTCAGGCAGCTCACTGAATTTGCAGGGCTGCTCCTCTCCTTGATATTTCGGTAACAAACAATCTGTGTGGAGACACAAGCAACAGAGGGCGCCTCCTAGTGTAACACTGTGGTGTACTAAACAGATGAATAGAAGAGAATCACTGTACTCACAATTGTGGCAGCGCCAATGTGCTGAGTAACAAAGACTGGGATCTCTCAGTGACCCAGCTCACTGCTCCAACGGTTATGTGGTCAGGCAGACTCACTCCTCTCAATCAGACTTGTGCTTGTAGTATAAAAATTATGATTTATGGGGGGCGGAGTTTGGCCGCAGCTAAGATGGCTGCTTAAACCCAGAGCTCCGGCATGTCAGGCACTTATAAATAGATTAAATCCAAGTTACAGGGACCTAAAAGGTATCAATACCAGATGAGGTGCTTATTAAACGTTTCAAGAACAGGATGGTAATACCATTTGAGTGCTAATAGTGAACCAGGTGACGAAATCTACGGAAGATAACGTGGGGAATCCACCTAACCCAACCCTGATCCATCTGACAAACAGCTCCGCAAGCACAGTGGTGAATACCCGCAGCACCAACTACTTGCTAATAGTTATATGGAACTATTACCCGACTGCGGACCCGGATCCCGGTAAGCCACATGTGACAACACCCCTAAAACAAGCTCAAAAATTGCAAAATGGCGCTGCCCATATACGCGCATTAATAACGATACCAGGGAAACTGTAAGACATGCTGACACAGATAACTGTGATTACTCTGTGGAGCGCTGAGGGAGACATATATGGTGCTAAGAACAAACTCCGCTACAGCAAAAAAGCCCATGCTGCCTAAGTCATAATAGTAATAAATACGCTACAAGCCATATAACGTCTAGACACACTGTTCTTAACAATAATTCGCTGGGTGGTAAAATGGCTTCTAAGAAGGGAATCAAATCGCACAAACAGCTAAAGACTTTGGGGAAAGATCAATCAGTAAGCTCTTTTTTTCTCTGCCTCAGACAACAAGAGACTCTCTCCAATAAAGAAAGCTGGAGAGCCTTTGCCACCCAGCCCCATGATGGAGGATGATAGTTCACAGGATCAAGATATATCCACACATGTTCCAATGTCTTTGCTATCCTCTCTGCCATCTAAACAGGATATTGCAGATATTGTTAGAACGTGTATGAGAGAGGAAATGGCAGAAATTAAACAAGATCTGCATACTTTAGGTTTCAGGGTAGAGGCTATGGAAGATCAGACAAATATTGTGAAAGAAGAGGTCACTAATATACAAGATCAAGTAACTATGCAAGCCGCTATTATAGAAGATCTTAGTGACAAGATTGAAGATCTTGAAAATAGAGGACGCAGAAAGAACTTAAGAATCAGGGGAATCCCTGAGTCAATGCTCCCTAAAGACTTTTATACTTATTTCGGTGCTTTATTTGCACATTTAAAAGGATCACAGCAACCTGTCGACATGCCTTGGGACAGGGCCTTAAGACCAAAACCACCTGATACTGCCCCACCCAGGGATGTCATTATGAAGTTTATAAACTTTCTGAATAAAGAGGAAATCTTAATGCTGTCCAGGAAACATCAACCTGTGCGCTTCAGAGGAACGGTTCTGCAATTCTATGCAGATTTATCACAGAAGACCTTGCAGAGACGTAGAGAATTGGCACCCCTAACTAAACTGCTTAGGGACAAGAAAATCCTATACCGGTGGGGTTCCCCTTCCAACTATACGTACTACATGACACAAGAAAATTGACGTGCAGGAAAATATCAGAAGTTCCAGAATTCTGTAAAGCCTTAAACCTAGACCCACCGGATTTTTTTTTGCTGAAGTCAACCAAGCAACTCCCTTCAGCAAGAAAGGAAAAACGGCCACAAATGGAGCAATGGCAATCAGTATCTTCAAGAGTGAGCCGAAAATCAATCTTGCAAGGAGTTCCACCTGAAAATAAAAAGGTGACTAACTTGACTTCTGAAGAAGAAGGGACTTGATTGTTTAACAAACCGGCACAAGGGCCTAAAGGAACTTTCTAAAGGAACTGGGTAACTAACCATAGATATTGTTAGGATCACTCTAGCTTAAAAATGTTTCGTTTTCCTGAGTTCTCAGTAACGATTTACCTGTGTTAGCTCTTTTATTATATGCTCTGCAAATATAACAGTTGATTTATGTTCAAAATGTTTTGACTTTTACCCCTTGACAGATATTATATTGAGTTCTTTTTCTTTATGTTGCATACTGCAAATGACGAATATGGTGAGAGGAAACATCTTACCTACATAGCTTATTGGTACACTGAAATGTCACTGTAACATGCATTCATTAAACCTGACCCCCCCCCCCCCGTTTGAGTAAGGTTCCATGATTAACATGGTTCCAATGCCCATCCCCAAATGTGGGATGAGCACCCTCCTATTGTTTTTGTATGATGTTTATTTGTTAAGCTTTTGTTTATCTTTTGTTTTTGATTTCCTAACAAGTCTGCAATGTTTGCAGAATAGATACCAGAATGGAGAGAGGGCATTGCATAACGTGGGAAAGTGTACATGGTGTGTTTTTTTTTAAATTTATGGTAATATAGGCCAATGGAGACCCCAAATAGAGTACTTAAATTTATTACACAAAATGTGAAAGGCCTTAATTCTCCGGCTAAAAGATCTATGGCAATGTCTGATTTACATAAAAGGAAAGGAGATATACTATTCCTACAGGAGACGCATTTTAAACGTTCTCATGAGCCGAAATATATGGGCCCCAATCAGTGTTCGCTCTAAGGACAGTTTTGTGTGCAGCCCAGCAGTGAAACAGTTAACGAGAGAACCATACCTTGCCATCTGCATTGTGCAGCGTTTGCTAATTGCAGGGTGTGGCTACCTAATTAACTGTTTCACTGCTGGGCCGCACACAAAACTGGCCTTAGAGGGAACACTGGCCCCAATTACAATCGACATTTTCATAGCTCTCATATTTCAAAACGATGCAGAGTTAGTATCCTTATACATAAGACTATATCTTTTCAACATATACAAACCCACACAGATACAGAAGGCCGCTTTTTAGCAGTCTTCGGACTAATATTTGGTAGGCCAGTTACATTGGTTAATCTATATGCACCCAACACCCAACAACTCCCATTCTATAGGAGAACATTCCGACGCATAATAGACATGTCCAAAGGGTTAATTGTCATAGGAGGCGACCTTAATATCCCCATACACCTAGAGTATGATAGTTCTAACCCTAATCCCAGCACATCTAAACGCACACTCAAACAGTTATGGAAAATGCTGAGGGAATATAATTTTTATGATATTTGGAGATTTATCAACCCGGATAAGAGAGAATATACTTTTTTTTCCTCCCCAAACAAGACTTATAGTCGATTGGATTATATGCTCACCAACCAGATAGGACTTGAACATATTAAAAATGCAAAAATTTCCCATACAGCGTGGTCGGACCATTCAGCAGTTCTTTTTGATATAGCATGGCCAAATACCCCAGTTACACCATATGTATGGAAGCTAGATGATTCCCTTTTGAGAGGAGAGGTACAACTCACTAAAACCCAGAAAGCACTACAAGAATATTTTACCTTCAACGCTAAGGGTGATATTGACCCAATCACAGTCTGGGAGGCACATAAATGTTTTATGAGAGGGGAATTTATGAAAAGGAAAGCACAATACAAAAGATTAGAAAGACAAAAATATATGGATCTTACCACAAAACTATCAGAGCTAGAACACAACCATAGGCTACACCCAAATGATCTTGCAGTGCAACAATCACTTCAAAATATAAGAAAAGCTCTCAATGAGCTATTACTACGAGAGTATACAGACACCCTATCCAAATTTCGGCAGAAATTTTATTATGAAGGAAACAGGGCGGGGAAATTATTGGCAAGGGCCCTTAAAATTAAGAAACTAAAAACTTTTATCCACGCTATAAAACCCCCTAAAAATACAGAAGTTCACTCCACTAAAGATATCCTCAAGCAATTTGAAGACTACTATACACACTTATATAATATCAAGAAAACAATGGATGACCCCCATACAGTTATAAATATGCAAAATTACTTACAAGCACTCCCTCTTCCCACACTGGAAAAAGAACAAGCAGCTGACCTGGAAGCCCCTATCACTTCAGAAGAGATAAAAATAGCAATACATGATCTTAATTCCGGTAAGAGCCCAGGCCCAGATGGCTTCTCAACTTATTATTATAAGACCCTTGCTCCTATATTAATTCCTCACCTATTACAAATCTTCAATAAAGTAAATATACATAACCCCTTCCCTCAGACTATGTTAGAAGCCCACATCACTGTACTTCCGAAACCAGGAAAATCCCCAGATACACCCCAAAATTTTAGACCCATCTCATTGTTAAATGTAGATGTAAAGCTATTTTCTAAAATCTTAGCCTTACGAATCAATAAACTTCTCCCGAAATTAATACATACAAATCAAGTTGGCTTCACACCTTACAGAGAAGCGAGGGATAATACCTCGAAAGTTCTGACCCTACTTGAATATGCACAAACACACAACATTCCATCTATCTTTTTGGCCATGGATGCCGAAAAGGCCTTTGATAGATTGGATTGGGCCTTCTTGAGAAGTACACTTGTAAGACTGGGAATGGGAGAAAATTTTATTAACAAAATATTTACACTATATAATTCACCTACAGCCAAAATTAAACTTAATGACTCCTTATCCGATAAAGTTTGGATTAATAATGGTACCAGACAGGGATGTCCCTTATCACCCATTTTATTTGTATTGACAATTGAAATCTTGGCCACAGCAATTAGACATAACCCTAACATAAAAGGCATCCAGATCCAAGATACCCACTACAAGCAGGCATTATATGCCGATGATATTATTTTAACACTTACTAACCCACGATTGTCCCTGGAGGCACTAAAAAAGGAAATAGACGAATATAGTACATTCTCAGGATTCAAAATCAGAGATGCTGGGGGTACATATACCCGAACAAGAATTGCAAGAGATTGCAAATAAACACCAGTCTATCCTACAAACCTCCTCTATCAAATATTTAGGAATCCAAATAACATATAACCAAGACCTTTTATTTAAATTGAATTACCAGACACTAATAGATGAGGTGCAACAAGAATTAAGAAGTTGGGAACATAAAAATTTGTCCTGGATAGGAAGAATGGAAGCATTTAAGATGACCAGCCTGCCAAAAATCTTATATAAACTCCAAACTATACCTATTCCAGTTCCACCATCATATTTGACCAATCTCCAAAATATTATTAATACATATATCTGGCAAAATAAAAGACCATGCATAGCAAAAAAAATTATGTATAGACACAGGAAAAACGGAGGTTATGGGGTCCCTAATGTAGCTTACTATAGACAGGCAGCCATCCTCAACCGGGTTATAGATTGGTGTAAGCATGGAGAATGTAAAGAATGGGTGCAGTTGGAACAACAAATAGCCAACTGTCCTAATGTGGGAGGAATGTGTTGGATTAATAGATTGCATAGAAACATGAATACAATGCTCCCCAGCATTACACATGAAACATTAAAACTATGGGATTATATCTCTAACAAGACCACAGGTATTTCTTCTAATTCCTCCCCATTAACCCCCATTTTACATAACCCAGAGATCCCATTGAGACAGCATCCCACCAGCAAAATATGGTCCAATATAAATACACTGATCCCAGTTCACTCACTTATAAGTAATGGAAAACTGAAAACACAGGAGGAGATGGGAGAAATTACCTCACTATTTGTAAATGACTGGTACACACGCCAACAACTACTACATTTCATTTCACATCACATACAGAAATCCAACTTAACTAGACCCCTCACAATATTTGAAAATGTATGCTACTCACAATCTCCCACCAAAGGAGGCCTGTCAATGTTATATAAAATGTTAATAGAGCACCACTCCAGGTCCTTACCAGCGTACTGTAAGACATGGGAAATTGACCTACAAAAAGAAATCTCACAAAAAGATTGGGCCATAATTTTCAATAATATGGGAAAGTCCTCATCCTCGATGAGTATTGTGGAAACTAATTTGAAACTTCTATATAGATGGTATCTCACCCCACTTAGACTTTCAAAAATATATATTACTACAAATAGTGCATGTTGGAGAGATTGTGGTGGGGAAGGCTCACTAGTCCACATATGGTGGAACTGCCCTTACATTAGACAATATTGGATGAAAATCAAAGATGAAATAGAGAAATGCTTGTCCTACAAGATCCAGTTGGACCCACTGGTCCTGCTCTTTAATTACCCTCCTAAATTAAAATGTAAACTTAGACTAAAATTGTTATCCGTAATGACAAACGGGGCCAAACAACTATTACCAAGATTCTGGAAAAGCTTGAAAATCCCCACAACCTTTGAATGGCAAAGCCACATTACACAGATCTTAATTCTAGAGAAATACCATTATACACAGACACAACAACTGGAGTTTTATGATAATGTAAAGTTTATATGGGAAGATTACCTAGCATCAATGTAAATAATTGATATGTGATATCATTTATAACTTTACTCTGTATTAAAGTAAATGACACGCCTATGTACCCACTATTTTAAGAATATGTTTCATCTCTAAATGTGATGTTATGCCACTCTCTGCTATGTACTTATGTTTTTCTTTTTTGTGACAATAAAGGAAATTTAAAAAAAAAAAAATGATGATTTATTAAAACAGAATATAAAAACAATACTTAAAAATAGGGGGGATACAATTGCCCCCAGAAACACTTGCCACTAGTTTCTCAGCTTTAACTCGCTGTTTCCTCAGGCATATGTCACTAACAAGCATGGTCTATTTATACATACTGACTGCCTATCTGGATGTAGCCTCTGCTCACACCCACTTACTTCATGTGTTGTCTATCAGGTTAATTACAAGTGTTAGCAACATAGAGGTAATTGGTTAAAAAACAACATTTTGTCTGAAAACATTTAGATTTATACAATTTGAAAAATCCTGCTCATAGGTTTTTATAAACCTTTCAATTGCTGCCACAATTGTGAGTACATTGATTCTCTTCTATTCATCTGTTTAGTACACCACAGTGTTACACTAGGAGATGCCCTCTGTTGCTTGTGTCTCCACACAGATTGTTTGTTAATAAAATAAAAAAAGACTACCTTACTAATAAATTAATAAAAAAAATACCAAAATAAAAAAATCCTAACTTAAAATTAAAATAAAAAATCCTAACATTACATTAAAAAAAACAACGTAAGATTAAATGAAAATAAAAAAATCTAATATTACAAAAAATAAAAAAAATCTAAAATTACAGAAAAAAATAAATTAAATTATCCAAAATGGAATTAGCACATGAACCTCCTAGGTTTAGGTTTCAACTAAGAATACCAAGAGAACAAAGCAAAATTGGTGATAAAAGTAAATTGGAAAGTTGTTTAAAATTACATGCCTTATTTAAATCATGAAAATATTTTGGGACGGGGGGCGGAGTTGACTGCCGAACTGAGTGGACGCAGCAAGAAGGAGCTCTTGAGAGAAATATTGATTTAAACTCATTATTAACTTATTAGAGACTTGTTATTTAAGGTATTTTTGCCCACGAGCTACAGGGGTCACATACCCCAAGTAAGCATACCCCAAGTAAGCGGCTTTTAAAAGACAGAGAAAAAAGGAAAAGGGGATCTTAAAAACTGCTTTATCGAGCTGCTGCCACAGACTGAAGCGCCATCTTGGAGGAGTGTGCCTTGTTGCCCGACATGGAGACCCAAGTATTGTATGCTGGTATTAGAGATTTGCTGAAGGAGCATGGGAAGAGGCTGTGTGAAAGACTCGATGCTCTTATCACATTGCAAGCAACGCGGGCATGCCGCAATGCCGACACAGAGGAGAGCAGTAAAGGAGTCGCAGTATACCGCAGTACCTACAGATTCCCAGACGTACTCTTCATCACTGACATTGGTGAGTGTGGACCTCAAGATGGACATTCACACCCCCTCTGTCACTGCAGGCGGTTCACACCCGTGGGGGACAATAAAGTTTGACCACTCGCACATGGAGGCAAACACTGTGTAGCGCTGCAGCGCTCAAGCACTACTAAGCACGCTTCTCTCTGCTATCAGCTCTGCAGACGTAGCATGGCAATTCTGCTGGGAGCGCAGCCAGAAACTTCAGACGCACCGGACTTTGTGTCAGTACTCCCCTGGGGATCTCTGGGCTGTCTGGCCTTGCCTGGGGGCTGATGGGTTTGCCCGCATGCAAACAGGATAATCAGTCTTTTCAAGCAGGGTTTATGAGCAACTGCGCAGGTTTATTGAGACTGTGAGAGACTAAAATGTTCTGTTTCTCCTGCTTAGAGGTGCCCTCTTGACTATGGATTACTACCTATTGTATTCATGAAGCCATGCTGCCGGATTACCAGTTAAGGGCTGCCTTATGCTCCTATATATTAATTGGTGCATTGCACTGTCAATTGTATAACTCATACGCCTGTCCATTACATATGTATATGCTTCTGATTGTTATCCTATGTAAGAAAGTTTTCTAATATCTGTGCCTTAGCTGGGACAATGCTTGGATTACTGTATACTTTACCACATATTGAGAGGACGTCATGAATAGTGTGTTAAGGAATTGACTAGTGTTGTGTATTTAACTCTTTCAGTGATATGTCCTTTACATAGATTATATCACATTTAGCTAGTAGTCCAGCCAATTATAATGCATGGATAGTCATATGCTAGACTTAATGTCCCTAGAGTCTTTCTTACATGACATTTTGGAACTCCTGGCTACACATCATACCAAATGAGAATGTTCCCTTAGCTTTATTGTAGTCCCCTCCAGAAAATATGTATTCTCTTGTTTTGTGAGAGAGCGCATTTACAGCATGAGTAAATTAAACTGTATAATTTCTTTAATGAAGGGAATGGGGAATGTCATTACCAGGTCTAGATCCGCCCCCCCCCCCCCCCCACACACACATGTGTGGTTAATGGATAATTAATTTGTCCTCCATACTCCCTTTTAGCAGAGTTATGCAGTCTCTGCTCTGTCCGTAGAGCCTCTGCCATAGCTTGTACTTATAGTAGTGTGTAGATGGCTCTCCAGATCTTAATAATGATAGTTCCAGTATGACTATTCTTGCATGTCTCAATATCTGCAGGTTGTCTATCCCTACAATTTAGAATTTTTAATATAACTATTATTCTATATATATATTCACTATAGTTTGAGAATTGTTTGACTTGTGCAACCTCTATTTTTTTTTTAGCTTTTTTTTTTTACTTTGTGCCCGCCACAGCAATGGTAATGTGGACAGTCCTATCTTCATCTATTTCAGTACTCAGATTAATTTATGAAACCCACATAGGACCAACTTGTACTATTATATTGCCTATAGTTCACGCATGTCACTATGTTGTATTGTGTTATGTCTAATTTTCTTTTAGATGTTCAGGTGGGATCAGTTTGAGTCTGCAGTTTTTTTTTTCTTTTGACTCTCCATATGATATTACTGTATTAATAATGTGTCTTCAACTATATCCTAGTTTTCAGATCCCTTGGGGGGATCTCTGTCCCATTGATGACGCTATGCAGATTTACCAATAAAATGAGGTGAAATGTTGTAGGGTAATATTTGGAACCGACTAGGCGAGATGTAATTTCCTATTAATTGGGATATTGAACTATGTAACCAATGTCTCTTGCATTACTGTACTTGCGATGTTGCCCTTCAACTTGTAATTGTTTTGTGTATGTTTTGATCGCCTCAATAAAAAAATATTTAACCTCTTAAGGACATATGACGGAATTTTTCCGTCATAAAACAATTGAGCAAACTGAAAGCTGTGTCCTTAAAGGGTTAAAAAAAAATAAAAAAAATATCCAAAATGAAAAAATTGAAACCTAATCTAATACCCCTATAAAAACAAAAAAGCCATCCCAAATAAAAAAACACAGCCTAATCTAACACTAAACTACCAATAGCCATTAAAAGGGCCTTTTGTAGGGCATTGTCCTGAAGCAATCAGCTCTTTTACCTAAAACCCCCACAAATGAATCCCTAACAGTAAAACCCCCCACCCACCCAACCCCCCAAAATAAAAAAGACCTAACCTAAAAAAACCTAAGCTACCTATTGCCCCTAAAGGGGCATTTGTATGGGCAGTGCCCTTAAAATGGCAATCAGCTCTTTAGTGGCCATTAAAAATTAAAAAAATCCCTAATCTAAAAAAAAAACACCCCAAAAAAAAAACAATAAAGAAAACTTAACACTAACCCTGACATTCCTAAAGTCAGACGATGAAGGTCTTCTTCCAGGCGGCTCTATCTTCATCCATCGCTTGACCATCTTCTTTCTTATTACCGGAGGTGCGTAGCTGTATTTGCCGATGCGCTGATCCGGAACGCTGGTCTTTAACAACGTGGAGGCTCCTCTTCATGCGATCGTCCGCCACACACTGAAGATTGAATGCAAGGTACCCCTTTTATATTGGGGGTACCTTACAATCCTATTGGCTGAAATTTTCAAATCAGCCAATAGGATGAAAGCTACTGAAATGGCCGTATTTTTTTCAGTAATTTTAGATTTTTTTATTTTTTGTAATATTAGATTTTTTTATTTTAATTTAATCTTAGGGTTTTTTTTTAACGTAATGTTAGGATTTTTTATTTTAATTTTAAGTTAGGAATTTTTAATTTTGGTAATTTTTAATTAATTTATTAGTAAGGTAGTCTTTTTTATTTTATGTAATTGGGGTTAATTTAGGGGGTATTAAGATAGGGGATTTAGCGATTAGATTAATACTTTGCATTGTGGGGGATGGCGATTTAGGGGTTAATAGGTTAATTAGGTAGATTGCATTGTGGGGGAATGGTGGTTTAGGGATTAATAAGTTAATTAGGTAGATTGCATTGCGGGGGTTGGCAGTTTAAGGGTTAATAGGTTAATTAGGTAGATTGTGTTGTGGGGTTGGTGGATTAGGGGTTAATAGTGTAACTTTGCGATGCGGGGGGATGGCGGATTAGGGGTGAATAGTGTAATGAAATACTTTGCGATGTGGGAGGATGGGGGATTAGGGGTTAATACATTTATATGGTAGTTTGTGTTGTGAAGGGATGACGTATTAGGGGTTAATACATTAGGTACTTTGCGAAGTGGGGGTTGGTGGATTAGGGGTTAATCACTTTATTAAGTATTTTGCGTTGTGGGGGGATGGCGGTTTAGGGGTATATGAGCACCGTAACTACCTGGAAGTTTTAACAAACACCTAAAACGCAAAGTATGTAATTACACTATTAACCCCTAATCTGTCATCCCTAATGTCGCCGACACCTAAATTATAATTATTAACCCCTAATCTGCCGCTCCGGACACCGCCGCCACCTACATTATACTTATGAACCCCTAATCTGCTGCCCCCAACATAGTCGCCACCTACATTATATTTATTAACCCCTAATCTGCCGCCCCCAATGTCGCCGCCACCTACCTACACTTATTAACCCCTAATCTGCCGCCCCCACTATAATAAACATATTAACCCCTAAACCGCCGCACTCCCGCCTCGCAAACATTAGTTAAATATTATTAACCCCTAATCTGCTGTCCCTAACATCGCCACCACCTACCTACATTTATTAACCCCTAATCTGCCTCCCCAATGTCACCGCCACTATATTAAAGTTATTAACCCCTAAACCTAAGTCTAACCCTAAACCTAACACCCCGTAACTTAAATATAATTTAAATAAATCTAAATAAATATTACTATCATTAACTAAATTATTCCTATTTAAAACTAAATACTTACCTGTAAAATAAACCCTAAGATAGCTACAATATAACTAATAGTTACATTGTAGCTATTTTAGGATTTATTTTTATTTTACAGGCAAGTTTGTATTTATTTTAACTAGGTAGAAAAGTTATTAAATAGTCATTAACTATTTAATAACTACCTAGCTAAAATAAATACAAATTTACCTGTAAAATAAAACCTAACCTAAGTTACACTAACACCTAACACTACACTATAATTAAATAAATTAACTAAATTAAATACAATTACCTACATTAAATTAAATTAGCTAAAGTACAAAAAAAACAAACACTAAATTACATATAATAATAAACAAATTACAGAAATTTAAACTAATTACAATAGCTAATACTAATCTAATAGCCCTATTAAAATAAAAAAGCCCCCAAAATAAAAAAAACCCTAGCCTAAACTAAACTACCAATAGCCCTTAAAAGGGCCTTTTGCGGGGCATTGCCCCAAAGTAATCAGCTCTTTTACCTGTAAAAAAAAATACAAACAACCCCCCCAACAGTAAAACCCACCACCCACACAACCAACCCCCCCCCCCCCAATAAAATACTAGCTAAAAAACCTAAGCTCCCCATTGCCCTGAAAAGGGCATTTGGATGGGCATTGCCCTTAAAAGGGCAGTTAGCTCATTTGCCGCCCAAACCCTAATCTAAAAAATATAACCCACCCAATACACCCTTAAAAAACCTAACACTAACCCCCTGAAGATCGACTTACCGGGAGACGTCTTCATCCAAGCTGGTGGAAGTGGTCCTCCAGACGGGCAGAAGTCTTCATCCAAGCCGGGCAGAAGTGGTCCTCCAGACGGGCAGAAGTCTTCATCCAGACGGCATCTTCTATCTTCATCCATCCATCAGGCGCAGAGCGGGTCCATCTTAAAGACATCCGACGCGGAGCATCCTCTTCATCCGATGACTAAAACAGAATGAAGGTACCTTTAAGTGACGTCATCCAAGATGGCGTCCCTTAGATTCCGATTGGCTGATAGAATTCTATCAGCCAATCGGAATTAAGGTAGAAAAAATCCTATTGGCTGATGCAATCAGCCAATATGATTGAAGTTCAATCCAATTGGCTTATCCAATCAGCCAATAGGATTGAGCCTGCATTCTATTGGCTGATTGGAACAGCCAATAGAATAAAAGCTCAATCCTATTGGCTGATTGGATCAGCCAATAGGATTTTTTCTACCTTAATTCCGATTGGCTGCTAGAATTCTATCAGCCAATCGGAATCTAAGGGACGCCATCTTGGATGACGTCACTTAAAGGTACCTTCATTCTGTTTTAGTCGTCGGATGAAGAGGATGCTCCGCGTCGGATGTCTTGAAGATGGACCCGCTCCGCCCCGGATGGATGAAGATCAAAGACGCCATCTGGATGAAGACTTCTGCCTGTCTGGAGGACCACTTCTGCCCGGCTTGGATGAAGACTTCTGCCCGTCTGGAGGACCACTTCGCCCGGGCTTGGATGAAGACGTCTCCCGGTAAGTCAATCTTCAGGGGGTTAGTGTTAGGTTTTTTAAGGGTGTATTTGGTGGGTTTTATTTTTTAGATTAGGGTTTGGGCGGCAAAAGAGCTAACTGCCCTTTTAAGGGCAATGCCCATCCAAATGCCCTTTTCAGGGCAATGGGAAGCTTAGGTTTTTTAGCTAGTATTTTATTTGGGGGGTTGGTTGTGTGGGTGGTGGGTTTTACTGTTGGGGGGGTTGTTTGTATTTTTTTTTTACAGGTAAAAGAGCTGATTACTTTGGGGCAATGCCCCGCAAAAGGCCCTTTTAAGGGCTATTGGTAGTTTAGTTTAGGCTAGGGTTTTTTTATTTATTTTGGGGGGGCTTTTTTATTTGAATAGGGCTATTAGATTAGGTGTAATTAGTTTAAATTTCTGTAATTTGTTTATTATTTTCTGTAATTTAGTGTATTTTTTTGTACTTTAGCTAATTTAATTTAATGTAGGTAATTGTATTTAATTTAGTTAATTTATTTAATTATAGTGTAGTGTTAGGTGTTAGTGTAACTTAGGTTAGGTTTTATTTTACAGGTAAATTTGTATTTATTTTAGCTAGGTAGTTATTAAATAGTTAATAACTATTTAATAACTATTCTACCTAGTTAAAATAAATACAAACTTGCCTGTAACATAAAAAATAAACCCTAAGATAGCTGTTATATTGTAGCTATCTTAGGGTTTATTTTACATGTAAGTATTTATTTTTAAATAGGAATAATTTAGTTAATGATATTAATATTTATTTAGATATATTTAAATTATATTTAAGTTAGGGGGTGTTAGGTTTAGGGTTAGACTTAGGTTTAGGGGTTAATAACTTTAGTATAGTGGCGGCGACGTTGGAGGTGGAAGATTAGGGGTTAATAAATGTAGGTAGGTGGCGGCGATGTTAGGGACGGCAGATTAGGGGGTTAATAATATTTAACTAATGTTTGAGAGGCGGGAGTGCGGCGGTTTAGGGGTTAATATGTTTATTATAGTGGCGGCGACATTGGGGGCGGCAGATTAGGGGTTAATAAGTGTAGGTAGGTGGCGGCGACATTGGGGGTGGCAGATTAGGGGTTAATAAATATAATGTAGGTGTCAGCGATGTTGGGGTCAGCAGATTAGGGGTTCATGCATATAATGTAGGTGGTGGCGGTGTCCGGAGCAGCAGATTAGGGGTTAAAATTTTTATTTTAGTATTTGCGATGCAGGAGGGCCTCAGTTTAGGGGTTATTAGGTAGTTTATGGGTGTTGGTGTACTTTTTAGCACTTTAGTTATGAGTTTTATGCTATGGCGTTGTACCATAAAACTCATAACTACTGACTTTTAAATGCGTTAGGACTCTTGACAGGGTAGGGTGTACTGCTCACTTTTTGGCCTCCCAGGACAGACTCGTAATATCAGTGCTATGGAAGTCCCATAGAAAAAAGACTTTACAAAGTTTAAGTAAGCCGTTTTGCGGTAAGGCCAAAGAAGTGTGCGGTACACCTTAACCTTCAAGACCCGTAATACCAGCAGGCATAAAAAAGCAGCGTTAGGACCTCTTAACGCTGCTTTTTTACCCTAACACACAACTCGTAATCTAGCCGACTGCTTCCAAATGGCTAAAGACACGTGCATAGTTCTGAACTCACTTTTTAACAATGGTACCAAAAGAATTAAGCAAAATTTATAATAGAAGTAAATTAGGAAATTGTTTAAAACTTCAGTTTAAATTTGACTTTGCTGTCCCTTTAATGTACTATGGCCTCAATTGTAAAACATTTTAATTTGTGCTTGAAACCTTTGTAGAGGTATTTTTTAATGAGACGTGCAGTTAAAAAAATTCATAGCATTTTAAATAATTTATATTTAACATTTTTAAACCTCCATACACTTTACTGCAATCATAAATGTACATATGATTATAATTAATTTGTGTACAAATTGTATAGTTTAAAAGTTTGACCTTAACTTTATTTTTTAACATTGTATTAAACAAACAAAAAACAATGGAAAGAAATCTGATTAACATGTGAATTGAGGTCTCAGGTATACAATTTGAAATAAAATAAAAAATCTTTTGACAAACTGCAGTGAAAGTATTTTATGATTAATACCACTGTCAAATTGTTCTAATGCAAATATAGGGGAATTCTGTGGCACAAATGCATTTAAATAAAAGGGATATAGCAAGGATTTCTAAAAACATGGAATATGGTCAAAATCAAAAGTTCAACATAAACCCATGCAATGCATGTTGTGAAGGAAGCCTTATTGACAGAATGGAGTCCTATATTGGCACTAAGGTTGCCACCTGGGCCATCTTTTCCTGGACACTTATGAGTTACACATGCTGCAGGGTGTGCAGAGGGGAACATGAATTGCACCCCTGGACATCACACAAATGGTGATCCTGGACAACACTATTCATGTTCCTGCAACGTAAGTGTCCAAGAAAACATGGCCGAGGTGGCAACCCTAATTGGCGCCCTCTTGTGTTTTTTTTCTATTTAGATTGCATTCTGGGGGATATTTTCAATGAGAAGCAGGATTTTTAGGTTATATTAAGTTTCTATTCAGAGAAACCATTTTTTATTTTGTTTTCTATATTTTTTAATGCTAAGCATATAGTGTTATCATGGATTGATGGTGTTCGTGGTGTTCACATTATTTTTGTTTTTTTAGTTGGTACGTGCACATCACAATGCCCAGCAATGATGTTGTTATAGACTATAAAGAAAACAAACACAAGAGGGCGCTAACATGAAAGTATCTTATCAAACTTTCTTTTATCCAAATATTGGTATTAAACCAAACAGGCTAAATATGCTAATAATGGTAGGTGGATGTCAGCAGGTCCTAGGATAAAAATAAATGCTCTAGCTAACATGCAAATGAATGAACTTGTTTATTTGCATTATTTGTTGGCTATCTAATAAGCTGGTTCTTTCACAGTAGTGCCAAGATCTGTTTTTTTCACATATCACTGGGTATTACTGAGTCACAGCTAATGTGCAGATGTTCTTATTCTGTTAGTATTTTCTACTATTTCTCTTTGTTTATACTCTGTTTAGTATAAAACTAATGAGGTCTGCACACCTTGCTAGCTCAGCCCATTTCATTGGGCTATGCTTTCAATTAACAGAAACTGCTATTTCATATTAAAAAATATACCTAAAAGAACAGCTTCCCATAAATGTTATACTGTGCAGCTAGTATAACAAGCCATTGGAAACACATTAAAGAGACATTCCAGACAAATTTTGGGTTTCATGTTCCTTTACGTCTGGTATATTGGTTAGCCAACCAATAGGAGATTTCCTTTGTGCATATAATCTCAAAGCCCATTTGATACAATGGATTTATTTTTTAGCCAAAGCAATTATGGACCTAATGAGACTTCCTAAGGCATGGTGGCAACTAATATTGCAAGAAGAACATCACTGACTGACAGATGCACGCTCTAAAGCTAATAATTACAGTACTATATGTTGCTTGACTCTACTATTTTGTGTGGACATCCTCTGGACTATTGAGTGTTTCCTCTCAATGTCTAATCCTCTTCCTCCAGATATTTTGTTTTAAAAGGTTAATTTTGCTTCTAAAATTTGAGACTTGAAATGCAAGTAAGTTACTGCGGCAGATGTAAATCAGCAACCTTTACTTATGCTAAGCTAGTATGAGGTCACACTGCCAAACATGATGCTAGTTGGGTTTAGATGGGCTAGTTGGTCTAGAAATGAAAGTGGAGCCAAAGTAGGTTAGTTGAATAAGGGATGCTAGTGGTTCTGGGCAAAGTAGTGGGGTCCAGATAGACTAGTGGGGCTGAGGCAGGGTAGAGGGCCTGGGGCGGTGTAGTGGTCACAGGATTGCTAGTGGGACCAGGACAGTTGCAGTTATGGCTTGTTGTGGTAGGAGAAGGTTGTGGTTAGGGTTTATTTTGATGCATTGCCAATTTTGTTGGGTTTTATTGTAGCTTGAATGTCTCTGAAGCTCTTTGTTATGGTGACTAGCTGTATAAAGCAGCTGTTATCTAATGATTCACAAATAGTGAGTTGTCGCTAAAATTTAACAGCTTTTAACAAACAGCACTACCAACACTTTTTTTGTAACAGGATAGAAAAATGTCTCCATATTTGCCCAATTTTGAACTGATATCTTGTCAATCACCTCTATTTAAACCACATTACACTTTGTTTGAAAGAAGGGAATTCACATTTTCAAATGCTGACCCCTTTAAGATGCTTATAATTGCATGGTGATACCAAACTGTTTTTTTTGTGAGGGCTACTCTCCTCCCCACTGTACAAGGTGGAGCAGCATCAAACTCCTCATTAAAGGGCAAGTCAACCCAAAAATGTTTATAACTTCTTTAGATTATGAAAGTAACGAGTTTTACAGCAAACTGTAGCCCAATTTGGATCAAAAAATACTTTTGAAGTAAAAACACTTACTTCTCATACTCTGGCCATTTTGTAATGGCCGCTTGATCCCTCCTTTCCCTGATGTCACCCAAACAGAAATTCCAGCTTCAACTAAGGGATCCATGTCAATCCCGCACGGGCACGTGATTCGCACATGCGCAATGGACCATTTTCAACAAGGGGGGGCATAATAAGTAGACAATGTAAAAGCACTTAGTTTGAATTTCACAACTAGTAGTATATTTTTTTCTGACCAATTTCAAAGTTAGATTTATTTTCCTTCTCACTGCATCATGTGATAGCCATCAGCCAATAACAAAATCCATATATGCATATTCTGTGAATTCTTTCACATGCACTGTAGGACAGGGGTCAAGTCCTACAAAAATGTGTGTAAACTCACCAAGACTTCCACTCCCCTCACAATATTGTTTTATATACATACACACACACACTTACACACACACACTGTATTTATATGTATATATTCTATACACTTTGGTTAATGAAAGCAACTTAAAAAAAAAGTGTTGAATGGTTGCCTTTGGGCCTGAGAATCTTCCTCTGTCACAGAGCCTCACCCACTTAAGGTGCAATAGTCCTATTTCTGTTGAGGGGAGCTAAATAACCGCAGAGCAAGCTATACAGAAATGCAAACACCATGTGTTACACACATTACCGGGTGATCACACGGCAGGACCGCTGACAGACTTGCATTTAGTGTATTGTAGAAAGTGCTACTGCCCATTACTAGAGGATCTCACAAATCCCTCTAAACAGATTGTGCCCCATCTCCTCCCACCAGCAGGAGCAGTGTTTACTGAAGTGCTTCTGTTCTCTATCCAGAGGGAACTTAGTTCATCCTGCAAAAAATGTGCAGGAACTCTGTTCCCATGCGTTCCCCCTCGACTTGACCCCTGCAGTAGGAGCTGGTGCATCAGAAAGTATACATATAAAAAGATTGTGCATATTTAGATAATGGAAGTGAACTGTAAAGTTGTTTAAAATTGTGTGCGCTATACGAATCATTTAATTTTTACTTTGTGTCCCTTTGAACAAACAAAAAAACCATAATATTTTAACATTTGCAAAAAAATATTTTTTAAACAGTTAAAGAGAAATAAAACAAGGCAACCTTGTCAGCTTTAAAATAGCAAGTCACAACTACGAGACTCTATTTATGGATTCCATATGCTGGGCCTAAGTGAAAAATCACAACCACACCTGTATAATGCCCTAGAATACAGCCATCCCCCCCAAGACTCCTGTGTCATATCCAGTGAGAATACTTTACCATCACAAAACTTTTACGTAAACTATTTTGTAGGTATTTTATAATTGTTGCAGTTGTGATTATTGATTTTGCCCATTGCTAGTGGTTCCCATTTGATGTGTGAGATATTATGTATTGGGCCTCTCACACAACTGATGTTATTGGCGGGATAGCTCACTAAAGATACATTAGAAAATATTGGTGAAGCAATCCCTAATGAATTTCATACATGGGGGCCGAATGATCAAGCTCCGAATGGAGCTTGATGCCCCTGTTTCCGCACGAGCCTTAAGGCTCGCCGGAAACAGCAGTTATGAAGCAGTGATCTAAAGACCGCTGCACCATAACTTGTCCGCCTGATATCAATCCGCCCAATCCTATACGATCGGGCTGATTGACACCCCCTGCTAGCTGCCAATTGGCCGTGAATCTGCAGGGGGCGGCATTGCACAAGCAGTTCACAAGAACTGCTTGTGCAATGATAAATGGTAACATCGTATGCTGTTAGAATTTATCGATGTGCGTCGGACATGATACACTACATTGTATCATGTCCGCTCACACTTTAATAAATCGGCCCCATGATCTCATCTTTACAATGAGGCCTACTTTTCATTTTACTTTTATTATCAGATTATCTTCACTTTCTTAGCATCCTTTGTTGAAAAACATACATAGATATATTAAGGTGCAGCAATGCACTGCTGGGTGCTAGCTGGTGACTGGAGGCTACACACATATGCATCTTGTAATTGGCTCACCAGATTTCTTCAGCTAAGTCTAGGGTTGCCACCTCAGCCATGTTTTCCTGGACACTTATGAGTTACACATGCTGCAGGGTGTGCAGAGGGAAACATGCATTGTCCTGCTGGACAGCGCAAAAATAGTGACCCTGGACAGCACTGTTCATGCTCCTCCCTGCACACCCTGCAGCATGTGTAACTCATAAGTGTCCAAGAAAACATGGCTGAGGTGGCAACCCTAGCTAGGTCCCTTTGCAGAGGGTTACACACAGATATATGCAAGCAACAGTGCAATTATAAAATGCTTTAACACATTAGAGAATTTTCTTTTTGAGTTTCTATGCTCCTTTAACCCCTTGAGTGCTAATAACGGCTCTGAGCCGTCACAGAGTTTCCCACTCTGGTGCTAATGACGGCTCAGAGCCGTCACTAGCACTCTCCCAACCTGAGAGAGATCTGGGGGCTCCCACCCGCTCCTACCCCGGCGATCGGTGCTTCATAATGAAAGGCATCGCTGGGGCTTCCGTTTTGCATGGTGACGTCACGCACGATAAACGTGATGACGTCACCGCGCAACTTTATTTAACATTAACAATGTTAAATATAGGAGCAGGGGGCACGCTGCTTAGAAGCTTGTATCTCAGGCATCTAAGCAGCTACAGACCCCCAAGACCCACCGTTGGAAAGGTAATTGCCTAACCTTTCCAACGGTGTAAGTCTTGGGGATCTGAAATTAATTTAAAAAAAAGTAAAAAAAAATATATTTTTAAAAATATTAAATAAAAACCCCTTTAAGAAAACCTTAGCACCCAGGTGGGAAAGTGCTTAGCACTCAAATGGTTAAATAGAATACTAAGGGTCCTAATTTATTTTGGCAAGAAACTATTAGAGAAGCTGGTAAGCCTTGGGCATGGGAGTGAGATAATCCATAGAAACACTCAATCGTGCACAATTCAGCATATTTTCATTGTTGTGTAGTACAGTCCAAGGCAGCTAAACTTTTGCCAGATCTCTCAGTAAACAGAGGATTATATGCGCCTCAACATGCATAGATATTGCTGATGTTGTAAAATACAGGTGTATCATGTTGGCTATTTACACAGCAGACACTTATTAAATGTATGTCTAAGCTTTGTTGCATCTAGAGAGCCTTTTATTATATATATTATTATATTATATATTTTTTTTCTTGCAAGGGGTTTCACTGTCTACCAATAGCACTGTCAGAATACTTCTTTTCTGCAAGTGAGCTCCGATCCCACGGACTAGCTGGTTACTTTCTGTTAGTTTAAAATAAACAGATTTAACATTTTTTATTCAAATATCCTGTATATATATATATATGTTAGTTTAAAATAAACAGATTTAACATTTTTTATGCAAATATCCTGTATATATATATGTGTGCTTAATGCCCCTATAAATGTGTAAATGTTCCAGCAAATTTGTGTTTTTTCTAGGTACCATTAATTCAACCTTAATATACAGCAGTCAATTAATTATTTTTATGTATAATCTTATAAGTATAAAAAATAGTAAATACAATTAAAAAGAAATGCTTTTTGTTTTACTCATATCCTCCAAATTCCTAAGAGGAGAGACCAACAGGGGTATACTTTTAATTAACCTATAACCATGTGAGTTCAATTGAATAGTATTTCATTTGTTCAAAACTAGCCACTATGTTTTTTTTTAACTAGGTATTTTTTTTAATTAAATAAAAGAAGCCAAAATTCCATTACTTCTTCCTTCCAGCGCAGATAATTTTTTTCCTTGAGTTGTTTCATAAATAGCATGCTGAGACTTTTTTCAGGTTTTGTTAAAATAAAAATAACTGAAATATAATATAAAAAATACTGACTAATAAGCAGCAGCTGAATTATTCTGATTGTTTATTTGGCACACATTCTGTTTCCATCAACGAGAAATTTGAGAAGTGCAAACTCATCGTGAGTTGCTTTTAATGGATTAACAAAATCAGACAGAGATTCTTAAATTATAAAGAGAAATACACACGACAAGATTAGATATGCACAAACACGCATATACACACACATACTGTACATATAAACACACACACGCAAATACACATACACATGTAAACACACAGGCACATACACATGTAAACACACAGGCACACACACACAATCACGCACACATATACACACACATATAAACACACGCATATACACATATAAACACACAGGCACACACACATATACACACACATATAAACACACGCATATACACATATAAACACACAGGCACACACACCCAATCACGCACACATATACACACACATATAAACACACGCATATACACATATAAACACACAGGCACACACAAACATGCACATATATATATATATATATATATATATATATATATATATAACACACGCATATACACATACACATAAGCATACCCACATATATAAACACACACATATACTCCTACACACATAAGCATGCACACACACATATACACACACATATATAAACACACACACACATATATATAAACACACACACACATATAATCCTACACACATAAGCATGCACACACACATATACACACACATATATAAACACACACAAGCGCACACACATATACTCATACACACATAAGCACACACACACACACATACTTTAAAGAGACACTAAACATTCTGAGACTGAAATATACAATTCTTAATTGTATTTGGCAGGCAAAAATATTTGCAATATATTTTCATTATTTATTTTGTCCCCGTCTCTGTAATTTAATTTTAATATGTATGGGCTTTCCAATTCCTGTTGTTTGGCTGGACACTCTAATTACTTTATAACTGTCCCTAATTGGGTTAAATGGTGCCCATTGCTTTATGAATAACAAAACTACAATTTTTTTTTTCAATATTAAAAAAACAAGCAAAAAAATTAAAATAATATAATTTAAAAAATGCATCTGTATATCATTTTCAGGATAGCATTATTATAGTGTTTAAGGTTCCTTTAAATATAGGAACCTGTGTGAACAGAGAAGGAGAGAGGCGCCTCATGGGACAGTATCGTACAAGCAAATGAAATCACACTCGATATAGCATCTCGTGAACATGGGTACTCACAAGAGCGGCGGCATATGAGAATGCCTAGCAGTGCAGGACGGGACTTTCAGTCCCCCGACAGACAATCATTCCGGTGCTTGGGCGTAAGATCACAGGGCCAATCGGCATCCGCCTAGCAGTCAGCGTCGGTAGTGGGAGCTGTTCCGGGAGTAGCCAATCACCGATCTCGGCAGTGAGAATGACAAGTCCGCAGACCAATCAAAGGCAGCAAACAAAGAGCAAGTTGAAACATAAAAACTCGTAATTTATTGAGTTGTAATATTAAAACATTAGCAGTCAGCAACGCGTTTTTCGACCTACGGGTCGTTTCATCAGGCTACTCCCGGAACAGCTCCCACTACCGACGATGACTGCGATATCCATATATTTAGCGATCGTTTGAACGCATGTTTGCACGCATGTTAAATTGGGCTCGTATTATGAGTTGAAAGTAAGCATGATCGCGTGAGCACAATCATGATTTACGCTAGAATGATTACCCCGTCCTCAGACCTCTGGTTAGCTGTTTTGCAAAAAAAAAAAAAAGTATTACAAAGTCCAGTTACACTCATAATAACACCTTCTAATTGCTAGAAAAGTCTGCAGACAACAAGGCTAGCCACGGTCATAATGTTAGTATAAATTGCATTATTTTGCAGTTATCAATCAAAGTCATGCAGCAGAGTTAGCCTCGAGAAGTCAGCAGGGTACATTTCAATTTTGTAGAATTAGAAAATTCTATTTTTTTAGAGCGAAATTATATTATAAGGGGTCAAAATAAACAAAGTATATTGTTTTGCATAACTAAACATTTTATAAAAATCTCAAGGTGTTTACTGTACCTTTAAAGGGATATGAAACAGTACCCATTTAGTGAAAAGAAATATGCTAAATCAAAGTAAACATAAAAAATAAACAGATTGTGTAAAAACAAAAAACAAATTACTTGTTTTCTTTCAGAATGAGCACTTATAAATTCTCAGTGTAACCATGAGAGAGCTGACAGGGACAGTCAAGTCCAAAATAAACTTTCATGATATAGATAGGGCATGTAATTTTAAACAACTTTCCAAATTACGTTTATCACCAATTTTGCTTTGTTCTCTTGGTATTCTAGTTGGAAGCTAAACCTAGGTAGGCTCATATGCTAATTTCTTAGACCTTGAAGATCCCCTCTAATATGAATGCATTTTGACAGTTTTTCACCACTGGAGGGCATTCATTCATGTGTGTCCTATAGATAACATTGAGCTCACGCATGTGAAGTTACCTAGGAGTCAGCACTGATTGGCTAAAATGCAAGTCTGTCAAAAGAACTGAAATAAGAGGGCAGTTTGCAGAGGCTTAGATACAAGGTAATCACAGATGTAAAAAGTGTATTATTATTACTTTGTTGGTCTGGGGAATTGGTAATAAAGGGATAATCTATCTTTTTAAACAACAAAAATTCTGGTGTTGACTGTCCCTTTAAATTGCATTCTGCCTCTACTGAACATGGGCAAAACTGACTTTCTGTTTCACTAGTATTCACTGACTAGTAAATCATCTCATGTTACTCTTGAAGATTTATTACATCAAGCTATATATATATTCTTGTAGAGACCCAGCCCCCTTGTTCTGACAGGAAGTAATGTATACTGCACAAATGAAGTAAAAAGGTAAAATCCTTTTAAAATTATAAATAATACATATTGCAATGATTTCTATTAAAGGGACAGTCTAGTCCAAAACAAACTTTCATGATTCAGATAGGGCATGTAATATTAAACAATTTTCGAATTTACTTTTATCACCAATTTTGCTTTGTTCTCTTGGTATTCTTAGTTTAAAGCTTAACCTAGAAGGTTCATACTAATTTCTTAGACCTTTAAGGCCGCCTCTTAAGAATGCATTTTAACAGGTTTTTCACCACTAGAGGGTGTTAGTTCATGTGTTTCATATAGGTAACACTGTGCTCATGCAAGTGAAGTTACCTGGGAGCTATCACTGATTGGCTAAACTGCAAGTCTGTCAAAAGAACTGCAATAAAGGGGCAGTTTGCAGAGGCTTAGATACAAGATAATCACAGAGGTAAAAAATATATAAATATAACTGTGTTGGTTATGCAAAACTGGGGAATGGGTAAAAAAGGGATTATCTATCTTTTAAAACAATAACAATTCTGGTATAGACTGTCCCTTT
The DNA here is from genome assembly GCF_027579735.1 of Bombina bombina. Lineage (NCBI taxonomy): Eukaryota > Metazoa > Chordata > Amphibia > Anura > Bombinatoridae > Bombina > Bombina bombina. The sequence goes on along the minus strand of NC_069500.1, from coordinate 329,345,240 downwards.
AAGCATAACCCACTTCTTAGTGTTTTTTATTACAACAATGAGATAGACTATTTTAAATATAACATACATAAATTTAGACATTAGAAAAGAGGCCTAACAATTTGAGTGTTTATGCAAAAATGTTCTGCTGTGTCCAGTTCTGAAAGTGAATGCAAACTTGAGCATACTCGCTGAAGTCATAGGATAGAATTTAAAAAATGAGTGAGACTTTCATTCATCAAACTGGTAATATATCCTGATATTCTGAGATTTTTACCTTTTAATGCTATAACGATAAGCATCGTTCCTCTGCCCGCCATAGTCCTCAATTCATTGACAGATGACGAATCTGCAATCCACTAATCATTGTTTCCCCCCCCCTGGGCCGTGACATTTGTGCAAAGGGGCTAAACGCCCCGGGGGGGGGGGGGGAACAATTAGTAGATTGCAGAATCATCATCTGTCAATCAATTGAACAATATGGTGGGTGGAGGAATGGTGCTTATCATTATAGCATTAAAAGGCAAACATTTCAGAAGATCAGGAAATATTACCAATTTGATGAATGAAAGTCTCACTCATTTTTTTTAAATTCTATCTTATGACTTAAGGTTACATTCACTTTAAGATGCATACAAATTTAAATCTGTTTTTCAGAGAGGAACTAAATTCTACAATCTTTTGCTAAATATGACTATTATTATTACAGTCCTTTGTAAAATATATAGGCCTAGATTTGGAGTTCGGCGGTAGCCGTCAAAACCAGCGTTAGAGGCTCCTAACGCTGGTTTTGGCCGCCCGCTGGTATTTGGAGTCAGTGATTAAAGGGTCTAACGCTCACTTTTCAGCCGCGACTTTTCCATACCGCAGATCCCCCTACGCCATTTGCGTATCCTATCTTTTCAATGGGATCTTTCTAACGCCGGTATTTAGAGTCGTTTCTGAAGTGAGCGTTAGAGCTCTAACGACAAAACTCCAGCCGCCTGAAAATAGCAGGAGTTAAGAGCTTTCTGGCTAACGCCGGTTCATAAAGCTCTTAACTACTGTACCCTAAAGTACACTAACACCCATAAACTACCTATGTACCCCTAAACCGAGCTCCCCCCACATCGCCGCCAGTCGATTAAAATTTTTAACCCCTAATCTGCCGACCGCCACCTACGTTATACTTATGTACCCCTAATCTGCTGCCATTAAACCCCGCCGACCCCTGTATTACATTTATTAACCCCTAACCTGCCCCCCACAACGTCGCCGCCAGCTACTTAAAATAATTAACCCCTAATCTTCCGACCGCAAAGCGCCGCCACCTACGTTATCCCTATGTACCCCTAATCTGCTGCCCCTAACACCGCCGACCCCTATATTATATTTATTAACCCCTAATCTGCCCCCCTCAACGTCGCCGACACCTGCCTACACTTATTAACCCCTAATCTGCCGAGCGGACCTGAGCGCTACTATAATAAAGTTATTAACCCCTAACCCGCCTCACTAACCCTATAATAAATAGTATTAACCCCCTATTCTGCCCTCCCTAACATCGCCGACACCTAACTTCAATTATTAACCCCTAATCTGACGACCGGAGCTCACCGCTATTCTAATAAATGGATTAACCCCTAAAGCTAAGTCTAACCCTAACACTAACACCCCCCTAACTTAAATATAATTTACATCTAACGAAATAAATTAACTCTTATTAAATAAATGATTCCTATTTAAAGCTAAATACTTACCTGTAAAATAAATCCTAATATAGCTACAATATAAATTATAATTATATTATAGCTATTTTAGGATTAATATTTATTTTACAGGCAACTTTGTAATTATTTTAACCAGGTACAATAGCTATTAAATAGTTAAGAACTATTTAATAGTTACCTAGTTAAAATAATTACAAAATTACCTGTAAAATAAATCCTAACCTAAGATATAATTAAACCTAACACTACCCTATCAATAAAATAATTAAATAAACTACCTACAATTACCTACAATTAACCTAACACTACACTATCAATAAATGAATTAAACACAATTCCTACAAATAAATACAATTAAATAAACTAGCTAAAGTACAAAAAATAAAAAAGAACTAAGTTACAAAAAATAAAAAAATATTTACAAACATAAGAAAAATATTACAACAATTTTAAACTAATTACACCTACTCTAAGCCCCCTAATAAAATAACAAACACCCCCAAAATAAAAAAATTCCCTACCCTATTCTAAATTAAAAAAGTTACAAGCTCTTTTACCTTACCAGCCCTGAACAGGGCCCTTTGCGGGGCATGCCCCAAGAATTTCAGCTCTTTTGCCTGTAAAAGAATAAATACAATACCCCCCCCCAACATTACAACCCACCACCCACATACCCCTAATCTAACCCAAACCCCCCTTAAATAAACCTAACACTAAGCCCCTGAAGATCTTCCTACCTTGTCTTCACCATCCAGGTTCACCGATCCGTCCTGAAGAGGTCCTCCGATGTCCTGATCCAAGCCCAAGCGGGGGGCTGAAGAGGTCCATGATCCGGTCAAAGTCTTCATCGAAGCGGGGCAGAAGAGGATCTTCCATCCGATTGAAGTCATCATCCAGGCGGCATCTTCTATGGTCTTCCATCCGGAGCGAAGCGGCAGGATCCTGAAGACCTCCAGCGCGGAACATCCATCCGGACCGACGACTGAACGACGAATGACTGTTCCTTTAAGGGACGTCATCCAAGATGGCGTCCCTCGAATGCCGATTGGCTGATAGGATTCTATCAGCCAATCGGAATTAAGGTAGGAATTTTCTGATTGGCTGATGGAATCAGCCAATCAGAATCAAGTTCAATCCGATTGGCTGATCCAATCAGCCAATCAGATTGAGCTCGCATTCTATTGGCTGATCGGAACAGCCAATAGAATGCGAGCTCAATCTGATTGGCTGATTGGATCAGCCAATCGGATTGAACTTGATTCTGATTGGCTGATTCCATCAGCCAATCAGAAAATTCCTACCTTAATTCCGATTGGCTGATAGAATCCTATCAGCCAATCGGAATTCGAGGGACGCCATCTTGGATGACGTCCCTTAAAGGAACCGTCATTCGTCGGGAGACAACGGAAGAAGAGGATGGATCCGCGTCGCCTGCTTCAAGATGGACCCGCTCCGCACCGGATGGAAGAAGATCGAAGATGCCGCTTGGAGAAGATGTTTGCCGGTCCGGATGTCCTCTTCTTGCCGGATAGGAGGAAGACTTTGGACCCTCTTCTGGACCTCTTCAGCCACCGGATGATGGATCGCCAACCCCCGCTTGGGTTGGATGAAGATGCTGGAGCCAGGACGGATCGGTGATACCTGGATGGTGAAGACAAGGTAGGAAGATCTTCAGGGGCTTAGTGTTAGGTTTCTTTAAGGGGGGTTTGGGTTAGATTAGGGGTATGTGGGTGGTGGGTTGTAATGTTGGGGGGGGGTATGGTATGTTTTTTTTTACAGGCAAAAGAGCTGAAATTCTTGGGGCATGCCCCGCAAAGGGCCCTGTTCAGGGCTGGTAAGGTAAAAGAGCTTGTAACTTTTTTAATTTAGAATAGGGTAGGGAATTTTTTATTTTGGGGGGCTTTGTTATTTTATTAGGGGGCTTAGAGTAGGTGTAATTAGTTTAAAATTGTTGTAATATTTTTCTTATGTTTGTAAATATTTTTTTATTTTTTGTAACTTAGTTCTTTTTTATTTTTTGTACTTTAGCTAGTTTATTTAATTGTATTTATTTGTAGGAATTGTGTTTAATTAATTTATTGATAGTGTAGTGTTAGGTTAATTGTAGGTAATTGTAGGTAGTTTATTTAATTAATTTATTGATAGGGTAGTGTTAGGTTTAATTATATCTTAGGTTAGGATTTATTTTACAGGTAAATTTGTTATTATTTTAACTAGGTAACTATTAAATAGTTCTTAACTATTTAATAGCTATTGTGCCTGGTTAAAATAATTACAAAGTTGCCTGTAAAATAAATATTAATCCTAAAATAGCTATAATATAATTATAATTTATATTGTAGCTATATTAGGATTTATTTTACAGGTAAGTATTTAGCTTTAAATAGGAATAAGTTATTTAATAAGTGTTAATTTATTTCGTTAGATGTAAATTATATTTAAGTTAGGGGGGTGTTAGGGTTAGACTTAGCTTTAGGGGTTAATACATTTATTAGAATAGCGGTGAGGTCCGCTCGGCAGATTAGGGGTTAATAATTGAAGGTAGGTGTCGGCGATGTTAGGGAGGGCAGATTAGGGGTTAATACTATTTATGATAGGGTTAGTGAGGCGGATTAGGGGTTAATAACTTTATTATAGTAGCGCTCAGGTCCGCTCGGCAGATTAGGGGTTAATAAGTGTAGGCAGGTGTCGGCGACGTTGAGGGGGGCAGATTAGGGGTTAATAAATATAATATAGGGGTCGGCGATGTTAGGGCAGCAGATTAGGGGTACATAGGGATAACGTAGGTTGCGGCGGTTTACGGAGCGGCAGATTAGGGGTTAAAAAAAATATGCAGGGGTCAGCGATAGCGGGGGCGGCAGAATAGGGGTTAATAAGTGTAAGGTTAGGGGTGTTTAGACTCGGGGTACATGTTAGAGTGTTAGGTGCAGACGTAGGAAGTGTTTCCCCATAGGAAACAATGGGGCTGCGTTAGGAGCTGAACGCTGCTTTTTTGCAGGTGTTAGGTTTTTTTTCAGCTCAAACAGTCCCATTGTTTCCTATGGGAGAATCGTGCACGAGCACGTTTTTGAGGCTGGCCGCGTCCGTAAGCAACTCTGGTATCGAGAGTTGCATTTGCGGAAAAAATGCTCTACGCTCCTTTTTTGGAGCCTAACGCAGCATTTGTTTGAACTCTCGATACCAGAGTTAAATTTATGGTGCGGCCAGAAAAAAGCCCGCGGAGCGTTAACAGCCCTTTTACCGCCAAACTCCAAATCTAGGCCATAGAATCTATAACTGATAATTGATATTTAAATCCTATCTAATGGATCCTAAAAATATTCTTGAAGGTCTTACAAAGATACTTTTGGATGAACATGATCTATCAATCACTATGGATGCTAGCAGCCTGTAAACCCTCATACTCAGGTCCTCTTGTCAAATATCTACTTGAATTAAACTCATTATTCTTGACTTAAAACTATTTTCAATTTGAAAATCAATGTTATAACCAGGTTTGGGTTTTATCATAGCATCAAATTCTTCTCTCCTACAGTAAGACATTTTGTCAAATATTATAAATATATATTGATATTTTTATGGACAGAATTGTTTCTTCTTCTACCAGTCTGACAATATTTACACATTATCATCAGCAGTTGCATTTATATTAGAATATGATTTTTGTTCAAAGGGAGAGAGTCAAACAACTTTATTTTTCAAACAAAATGACAGAAATGATTCTATACAAAGAGCAGACATTTCCCTTATCAGAAATATCAGTCTCAAAGAGTTATTAAAACAATATTATAGTACAGTGGGCATCATGGAGATAAAATAAACATTTGTCTTGAGAAAATCAAATATTTCAGAAGTAAAACGAATTAGAAAATATCAACCATGAATTGCCATTAATTTTAAGTAACTTCTCATATATAAACATAGATCCATTCTGCAGACAAATACAGAATATTAGAATCTAATGAATTATTACCTTTTAATGTAGGAGGTAAGAGAGTACGGAACCTAAGGTATATAGTAGTTAAAACATATTAAACATGGTTATCAGGATCCAGAGCTGGTTAAGTTGTCTAAAATTTGTGTACACTTGCAACAGTTTTTGTAGCTTAGGAAATGATTCCTGATAAATATATTGGGGCCTATTTAACAAATGTCTTTCCGACATGATCCGATCAGCGGATCATGTCCGACAGATATCGCTGAATGCAGAGAGCAATACGCTCTCTGCATTCAGCATTGTACCAGCAGCTCTTGTGAACTGCTGGTGCAACGCCGCCCCCTGCAGATTCGCTGCCAATCAGCCGCTAGCAGGGAGGTGTCAATTAACCTGATCATATTCGATCGGATTGAATTGCGGCGATGTCTGTCCGCCTCCTCAGCCGACAAACATCGCTGAATGCGGAGAGCAATACGCTCTCCGCATTCAGCATTGCACCAGCAGCTCTTGTGAACTGCTGGTGCAACTCCTCCCCCTGCAGATTCACGGCCAATCGGCCGGTAGCAGGGGGGTGTCAATCAACCGATTGTATTCGATCGGGTTGAAATGCGGCGATGTCTGTACGCCTTTTCGGAGCAGGTGGACAGGTTATGGAGCAGCAGTCTTTAGACCGCTGCTCCATAACTTGTGTTTCTGGCGAGCCTGAAGGCTCGCCAGAAACACGGCCCTTCAAGCTCCATACGGAGTTTGATAAATGGGCCCCCTGGTGTTTCTGGTGAGCCTGAAGGCTCGCCAGAAACACAGGCCCTCAAGTTCCATACGAAGCTTGATAGATAGGCCCCATTAAGACTGGTGATACATGAAATATATTAGTAATATGAGCCTTAAAATCTTCATTTTATAAATAAATAAAATATTTTATCTTTTAAGTGGTTAAAAATGTAAACCATAAATTTCAGCAATGAAGACAGCACACGCATCCTTGTTAGCCCAGGTGACAAGGGCACAATCTTTTGTCACAGTTCCAAAATATCATTTCATTCCATAACAGATGCATCTATAGTAGGAGCTCTGTATTTTTGCATTGACTCAGAAAATATATTAATGTATATATTATTTTTTTCCATCGATATCACTTTACAATAACATTATAAATACAAAATAAATATTATATACAACATAATGCCATAATTTGCAAGACAATGTCTCTTTAAGAAGTAATTACATAGGTGTTCATTTTGGACCCATTAGCTTTAAATAGCATTCTGCTTAATGATTTGGAACATGCCAGTGACCAAGAGCTAGGGGGAAGGCCCGAAACATGTTTGGCACTTAAACACTGTCCAGACTTTTGGATTTCTATTGCTGTTTGTATGGCTCTTTGTATTTTTTTATTTTTTTTATATAGTTTTTATTGAGGGGGGGTGGGGAGGGGGGGAGAGGGGGGGAGGGGGAGCGGAGCCAATTAAATTGACTATCAGGCGAGTAGTTTAGTTCTGCGGACCTTTTGTAGTTAAAGCGGTTGAATCAAGGATTTACATGCTATTTAATATGTCTATATATATCTCGAGGGAGTAAGCATAACTGAGTTCCTCTATACATTGTAAATTCTAATCAAGAAGAAAACCCTCTATACCTGCCCTAATAGATAGGGTAATGGATTCTCAATGCAAGTCTGTGTAGGACAAAAAGCACATATTAAGATTAATAAAACCATCTCCTAAATAGAAGACAACTAGTGAGTGAGCTTATACAATAGATATAAGGTATATTCTAAGAGAAGTGCTGGTCTACAAAATGATGAGTAGTGTCTCTATATCGACAAGTCCTATGTATAAAGCTATGAGATAATTATATTATATGAGTTAGGAACAGGTAGTAAGTACAGTAAGAGATCATCTCAATAAAGTTAGAATAAACAGAACAGTATAAAGCCCTACAGGACCATGTACCACCCATTACACACCAGGGTTAATACAGGTTGATGAAATATAGATAGAGGTTTACTTGACTCAAGCCCAGCAGATATATAGAGGATTGTATGATATTGTTAGCTTATAGGTAGACAATAAATATAGAGGTGTGGGTTTAAGGAGTGTGTGGCGCAACTTAATGCTTATACCCTTAGTAGAAAAATGAACAGATGATACAGTCTATTTTTGAATTATATCTGATATATAGAAGAATTTCCAAGGACTAGAAAAAATAATTAATTAATATTTATTGGCTCATGGAAAAAACAAAGATAAAAGTACATTAAAAATACATTGAGAAGGCTGTCGGGGCGGGAGTTCCGGGGGAGGAGCGTGTGTGCAAGGCCAGGTGAGCACCTGCTCTCTGTTCCCCTGCAAGTCATTGGCGGTGGATCTTCGCGCCGAAAGCCTTAGACCTTGGGCGGCTTGCTTAGTCTAACTACTAGCACTTCCGGAGCTCTAAAAGTGCATTTTCCATCGCACTTTGCTGTACAGCATAACGCTTGAAAAGACTGTCCTCTCCATATCGTTTCTCCTCAGTTTACCTGTCCTGGACTTCTAACCTATGAATTAGCCCCTTAAGTGCAAAGGTAAACAGCCGGTAATATTCTTCTCTCCCTCCCCCCCCCCCCCGGTGCTGGGTGAGGGGGGACTTAACTGGCTTCCCGGACTACACTTGATACTGCCAGGTCAGAGGCCACCTAGAACCTGCTGGACAAAGGGATAAGCACAAGCTCTCCTTCCCTTACGGGGACCAAGCAGAAACTTTCATTCACATCGCCCAGAAGTACCTGGGACTCGGACTGTCAGGTAGTTGCGGAGGTATATTTTAGTCGCACGGCTAATATCTACTCGGCTCGCCACCTGCAACAACTGTGTTTCTTACCTACCAGCTGGGCCGGGTCCCTTGCCTGATCTCTTTTTGGAGGCTGCTTGGATCATCTCCCCCTCCCACCGGTGCTGCGAGAGGGGGATGTTGTGAGACTTGTCCACACTGCGAGCGGCAGCTAAACTCCCACGGGAGGATCTGGGTCTGTGTCCCCTTCTTGCACGAGCGGATTGCCTTTGCCTGGACCCCGGGCTACTGTTCCTGGATACAAGGGGACTTATCCTGCTTCTGCGTCCCGGAACTGCTGCTCTCACACCCGCACCACACGGGAGTTGCTGTCTTCGTGCCGGGTTTCTCTGGCGGGCTCTGTTTTGGAGCGGCTTGCTTGGCTTCTAGATGCGGAGGGTTGGTTGTTTTCTTCCCACGGTTTGCTGCTGTCGCTCGAGCCTGTCCTACTTTCTCCCCTCGCTGGTATGGTGAGCAGGGGTTTTCCTTGGCGGCTGGTCTGATAGTGCGTTGAGGATCCGGCTGAACGTCATTTCAAATCAGCTCTGCTTCTCCCCTTCCCAGGAGTGTCTTTCACTGCTGCTGAAATTCAAGACATCGTTGCTGTTTGGGAAGTGTCTGAACTTGCCTCTGTACTTCGGAGGCTCTGTCCTGCAACCAATACACCATAAGGGACGAGGAAACGCTTTACCTGTGTAACCAAATACTTTAACAGGTCCCTTGAACGATGTCTGTCTGCAAGTAACTCTTTATTTGTTATTACTGGGACTGTTTTTTATTATTCTTTTTTTTCTAGTTGATTAAGGCTGCTCTTTTTTCCTCTCCTACTTGCTATCATATAAGAGGAGTTTTTTTTCCTATGGTTCTGATATAATTGTGCAGATCATAAGTATTGAATATTAATTATTGGTCCTAAAATCTCTCTTATTTAGATCGAACCCAGGCATACTGTTATTACATCCCTTAGTAGGATTTATATAGTGAGAAGGGAAGAGAGGGAAAAAGGGGAAAAAAAGAGAATAGAGAAATCATTTATTTACCTATTCATTTATTTCTTCTCATCTGATATTAGATGGTTTTTTGTTTTTGTTCTTTGGGGTTTTTTTTTTTTGTTTTTTTTTTTTTTGCTTTGTCTCTAGCAGTCTGGGGGATACACACAGTTACAAGTTAAAACTGAGACTTTTCTCTTTTTCTATTACTTTTTTAAACTTTTAAATTTTTGCTGAAAAGTTTTTTCTTATTTTTCTTTTGATAAGCAGGAAACTGCAGTTAAAAGTTGCCTCTTTCAACCGAATCTAGTATATTTACAGAGTTAATCAAGTAATATATACTCTGTTCAATCTGATTCATCAGGTCTTGCATGAATAAGATTTAGGTCTTGAAACAAATGTCTAGGCCTCTCCTTGCTCAACCTTGATCTAAACCCTCTTCTGATCCATTCACCGTCAAAATATTGGCTGTAATAGCCCCCCCTTTTTTTCCATGGTAGGCTCTAATAACTGACTTAAAGTCTTTATTCACTTTTTACACCCCTTTTTTTTCCCCTCCCCCTATCACCCACTTCCTATCACTCCCCTCCCCCCTTTTTTTTTTTTTTTTTTTTTTTTTCTCTTTTTCTTCTTTTCTCCCTCACCTTTTCTAAGCACCTCACCTATTTACTTCGAAGCACGTAACAATTTCACTTCTACTACGCACAATTTTTTAGGGTCCCATCCACCACTCCTTCACTTTCACTGAATAGTTCAGTGCACTGATCACCATTTAATTACCTTTTTTTCACTTATTAATCACATGGATAAATTCTTATCCACTCACGCAAAAACTTCACCTTCAGTTATGGCAGCCCGCCAAAGGGAAAAGAGGAATAAGAACATTCTTGAGACTTTGGCAGATATACACACTGCTACCCCTAATCCGTCACATGCAGGGGAGCCGTTGGATATCCAGGCTTTGGTCTCTAACATATCTGATGCTTTGACCCCTAAATTTGATTCCCTTAGGATTGAAATTAAACAGGACATTACCTTGTTGTCTAAAGAGGTTAGACAATTCTCTGCTAGACTTTCAGAAGTAGAGCAGAGAACTTCTGATGTAGAAGACCTGACACTGAGTCATAACACCAAGCTAGAAGTTATGAACACCACTCTTTTAAAAATCCAGGGTAAACTAGAGGATTTAGAAAATCGTTCTCGGAGGAACAATTTTAGAGTTATTGGGGTACCGGAAGAAAACCAATATGATGACTTAAACAAATTATTAACGGTTACCATACCCCAACTCTTAAATATTCCACACTCGCACCCACAAATTATAGTAGAAAGGGTACATCGGTTAGGCTCATATACAGCTGACAAAGAGCACACAAGAACTAGACCCAGGCCTATTATAGCCAAAGTACTAAATTTCCAGGATAAAGTTACACTTCTACACTACTACCGTAAAAATCAGCCCATTTATTTGGGAGAGGCAAAAATTATGATTTTTCAAGACTTTTCTGCAGAAACTGCTGCAAAAAGAAGAGAGTTGGCCCCAATATGTACTAGATTAATTAATCAGGGGATTAGAGCTACTATAATTTACCCAGCCAGATTGAAGATCATGGTAGATGATCAAACGCATTTTTTTGATTCATCCAAAGAGGCTGAGAAATTTTGTACCGAGACCCTCCCACTGGAAAATAGGGGCTTGACATGATTCCTTTTAATGTTTCTAATACTCATCTATTAGTAACTAACTATGTGTAGAAGATGGTCCAACAAGCTAAGGGGTTATTACTTGTGTGGGGTTTTTTTTTTGTTTGTTTTTTTGGGGGGGGGCCCTCTTGTTCTGTTTTTTTTTTTTTTTTTTTTTTGTGTGTTTTGTTGTCTTTTTTTCCCTTATTCTCTTAAATGGCAGATATTTTAGGCAAATTTAAACTGACCTCTTGGAATATTGGGGGTATCACTTCTCCTATTAAGCGAAAAACAATAATCTCGCACTTAAAAAAAATAAATACTAACATTGCCTTCTTGCAAGAAACCCACCTAAAACCAGAAGAAGTTTTAAAACTTAAATTTTCTTGGGTTAAAGAAGTCCTTTCATCCCCTAGCAAACACAGGAAAGGTGGGGTTGCAATTTTGCTTGGGAAAAAATTAAATTATCAGGTTCTCCACACTAAAACAGATACAGAGGGGAGGTTTCTTCTGGTGAAGATCAAACTAGATAAGGTGCTATTTACTCTCTGTAACATTTATGCTCCTAATGTTTTAAATCCTCTTTTCTGGGAAACACTCCAAACTAATATCATGGCATATGCAGAAGGTTATCTTATAGTAGGAGGGGATTTCAACATGGCACCACAATATCCCTTAGATAGGCTCAGACAAAACTCTTCTAGCCCAAAAACCAAAAGAGATAACCTAGAGTCAAAACTATTTAATAGACTTTTTCAGAATCTCAGAGTTAGAGATCTCTGGAGGTCACAGAATCCGATACCAGAGACTTTACATGTCTTTCTAAAGCCCATAAGTCACTCTCAAGGATCGATATCTTCCTTGTGGATGAAAGGCTATGTAAATCAAAAATCATCTCTGGGATTCTCCCTGTATGCATTTCAGACCATGCCCCCATCTTTCTTGATTTTCAGCTTAATGATTTTGCTCCTAGGAGTTTGCGGTTCCATTTCCCGGCGTATATGGCAACAGATTTTAAGTTTAAAACTTGGCTTGTTTCTAAGTTTGAAGAATATGCTCTTTTTAATCATGAATACTCTGATCGGCCTACCATATTCTGGGAAACGGCGAAAGCTGTCCTCAGAGGGGAGATTTTAGCCTATGTCATTAATAGGACAAAGAAAGTCAAACTAAGAGAAAAGGAAATCCTGAGGTCAGTGTCCAATGCATATAATAATCATTTAATAGAGAAATCACCGGCTAGTTGGGCAAGGTATACTTTAATGTTACAGGAAAGGGATTCCTTTCTACTATATAGGACCTCCCAGCAAGACCTGAGACTTCAGGCTAAACTATTCAGATATGGTAATAAAACCGGGAAATTCCTGGCAAGACTAGTTAAGAGGGATAAAGGTTCTTCTTTGATTCTTTCATTACAAGATAGAGGTAAAAATTTAACAACTTCAGAGGAACTCCTAAAGACCTTTTCAGATTATTACCAAGACCTTTATTCCCTCAAAAATTCTAACTACTCTGAGCGTGAAGATTTTTGGAGCAAAATCTTGCACCCAACACTTACACATGAGAAGACCAAAATTCTTAATTCTCCAATTTCGGAGCTTGAAGTATCTAAAGCAATTCAAGATCTTTCATTGAATAAAGCCTCAGGCCCAGATGCTCTCCCTAATGAGTTTTATAAGATATTATCTCCGGTAATTGTTTCTCACCTAACCTCATTATATAACGATATGTATATCAAGGGTAGTCAGCCCTCCTCCAGCTTTACTGCCTCCTATACTACTTTAATTCTAAAACAAGGGAAGGATCCTGAAAAAAAGGAATCATACAGGCCTATAGCCTTATTAAATACAGACTATAAAATATTCACCTCCATTTTAGCATCTAGGCTTCAGTCCCTTCTCCCTACCATCATACATAAGGATCAGGCTGGATTCATGTTCCAACGTAATTCTTCGGCTAAAATAAGAGAAGTTTTTCTCACCATCGATTATTTTAGAACTAGGGAGGGGTTGGGGGGTGGGGAGAGGGGGGACACCTCGGACTTAGCGATTATTGCAATAGATGCAGAAAAAGCTTTTGACTCAGTCCATTATGACCACTTATTCTATTCCCTTCAACGCTTTGGTCTGAATGGTAGTTTTCTCAAATTTATTACTAATTTATATAACTCTGCCTCTACAAGGATGTTAGTCAATGGATTGATTTCTTCGGATATACCCCTTAAAAGAGGTACCCGGCAGGGATGTCCCCTCTCCCCCCTCCTCTTCAACCTCTCCATCGAACCTTTTGCTATTTACGTCAGACATCATCTTGAAGGGATCAGGATAGGTAAGAAGGAAATGAAAATTGCTTTGTATGCGGATGATATCCTTATCTATATTAGAAACACCTATTCTAATATCCCAAAACTTCTTTCGACTATAGATCAGTTTGGATCCTTTTCCGGGTATAAGGTGAATACTACCAAATCTGAACTTATGTGGATTAAATACCCCAACAAGCCCCCGGTAAACATACCTTTTAGGATTGTCTCCGAATCTTTTAGATATCTGGGTATTGTAATCTCTCCCGACCCTGACATGTGGTATCGTCTTAATATCTCACCGATATTAAATAAAATAAAGGAGAGTTTGAAGAATTGGCATAATCTCCCCTTATCTCTATCAGGCCGAATAGCTCTATATAAGATGGTCTGCCTTCCCAAATTTCTTTACGTTCTCCAAAACACTCCATTGATTCTTAAGAGAAATGATATTCTAAAGATCAATTCTGCTCTGAGTTACTTCATCTGGCAAAGTAAAAAACCCAGAATCTCATTAGCTAAACTTTCCCTCCCTAGAAAATTTGCAGGGCTGGCTTTACCAGATCTTAAAATTTATAATTATGCTTTTCTCGTGCGTCTAGTGATGGATTGGATTTTCAGTAAAGACTATGTCACAGATAACGAATTGGAAAAAAATGTAATTGCTCCATTCCTGCCTTCAGCAATAATCCATTGTAATTCTAGTGTACTACCTAATGAGGTGAAAAAAATGAGAACTATATTTAATCCGCTTCAGGTCTGGCGAAAAGTTACTAAATTAATGGATCTAGACTATGGGGTATCTAAATATATGCCATTAATAGGTAATCCACAATTTCAAGCAGGACTCCAAACATCACCCTTTCAAAGGTGGTCTATGCTAGGCCTACATAATGTTTTTCAATTATTAGATTCTGATAACAAATGTATTAAAACGTTTAGTTCCCTTTGTGAGGAGTTCAATTTACCTCAAAAGGATTTTTACGCGTATCTACAAGCAAGACACTTTCTATTTGATCTAACAAATAAGTTCGGCTGGAATTGGACTTTAGGACACATGGAAAACTGGCTTGTGTTAGCCAAAAATGGACACATGTCAGTTTCCCCTTGCTATCAAACCTTGAGTTCTTTAAAGGGTACCATTAATTTGGAAAATATTTCTTCAAAATGGGCCACAGTTTTGTTTAGCTCTCCGCAGAACCATGTCAATACTGATTTCATTCAATATTCAATCTCTGCAGTAACACGAACTACTCTCTCCGCTACGTGGAGAGAATCTCATATCAAGCTACTTTTTATGACATATTTTACTCCTGATAAAGGTTTCAGATATGGAAATCTCAGCTTTCATACTTGTCTTAGATGTTCACTACTAGCGGCTAACCTTGTACATATGCTATGGGAGTGTCCAGGGATTAGACAATTCTGGCTTAAGTTACAATATTGGCTTAATAATAAATTGGGGATTTCCCCTCTGACATTAAAATTGACATATATATTGTTCCTTCAGGAGGACTCAAAAAATCAGCATGTAAACCATAGATTGGTTAACATGGCCATCTTAGCGGCTAGATACCTAATTTTTAAAAAATGGAAAAGCAAGAAGACCCCCAGTATTCCGGAGGTCAAGAATTGTCTGAAAAAACAATGTATCCTAGAGCAGGTCGATACCAACTTAACTGATGAACAAGACATTTCTGTATTCTTTTCAAAATGGTCATCTTTTATCAAAACCCTTTCCCCTAATGAAATTGATTATTTAATTTATCCATTTCGAAATTCTGAACTTGTACTGTTAAAGCTTTGGTAAACAGTTCTATGCCATTTATGTTCATTCATCTTATCTCCCTTTCTTTTTTTTTTTGTTTTTTTTTTTTTTTGTTGTTGTTTGTTTGTCCGTTTGTTTGGTTTTTTTTATGTTTGTGGATTTGTTTTGAGTTGAGGGGTGTCCCCCATATTGGGTTATGTGGAGCTACTAGAAAAAGTTAGAGGTTCTATTTTTTGCACATCGGGCAAAATCAGTTATCTGCCCTAGAGAAATTGTTGTTTCTTTTTTTTGTTTAAGACATGTTGGTATTTATTTATTTTTCTACTTTTTTGCTTTATCTGCAATGTCTGGATTTATTTGTACTATGCCTATTACGATACCAGATGTAATGAATTCATTTGTTTTGTATACTTATTTTGAACCTCAACAATATAAAAAAAAAAAAAAAAAAATACATTGAGAATATATATGTCTATGCCTCAAAAAATGGGTATATGGATGGCCCTGTATATGGTGTAAGCAATAGTGCTTAGTTTGTTTGGGTCTTTAAGCGGTTTCAACGGTTATATTATTTGTTGTTTTTTCTGTTGTTTTTTCTATTCGATATGTTTAGCTGAATGTATTCAGCTGTGTTGTTGGGGAAATCTTTAGTGTTAGAAGCTAATCTAAGTTTTTGTACCTAGTACATAGAATACCTAGTTCAATTCCCTAAAAAAGTAAAAAAACACTAGTGATTATCTTTGTATATAAATGTTATCATGGAGAAACCCAAAACCCAAACAAACTAAGCACTATTGCTTACACCATATACAGGGCCATCCATATACCCATTTTTTGAGGCATAGACATATATATGTTCTCAATGTATTTTTAATGTACTTTTATCTTTGTTTTTTCCATGAGCCAATAAATATTAATTAATTATTTTTTCTAGTCCTTGGAAATTCTTCTATATATCAGATATAATTCAAAAATAGACTGTATCATCTGTTCATTTTTCTACTAAGGGTATAAGCATTAAGTTGCGCCACACACTCCTTAAACCCACACCTCTTTGACACACCACAACCAGATATTTTTTGGGGAAAATATCTTAGGAGTTAGGGCATACCCAAAAACAAGGCAGCGCAAAAAAGTTTTAAAATCCTTCTACCAAGACAATAAATATAACCTTAGATATTTAACAAAATGCAAAATAAATTGGCAGTGGATCTATCGCCATTAAGTAGGGAGCATCTAGGGCTTACTTAAACCTGGGAGAAATGTTATAATATACTAGGGGGCTTCTTCTTAATCTTACTATTAGAGGTTGATGATAAGTAAAACTAAATCTCATACTCGCTAGGGTTATGGAGTATTCAGGGAATCAGGACACTAGCAGGTATGTTACCCACATGTCTAATTTCAGTGGGACACAAATTCCACTACACTTAGAACATTAGGTATAGGCCCCGTTTTAAATAAACATCTGATTCAGCAATCTTATTTAAATAACCTGGTAAGTGCAATCCCAAAAACACACATATAAACTGACCGGACAAGTGGCAACAATTAGCAGAAAGAAGCAAATAAAACAGATCTGTTGTGTAACTAAACTGTGTAGCACTATGACTTTGTAAGTCAGCCCACCCCAGACCGTCTCTGAGCTTGTAAATGGTCTCCAGTGTGAAGCCTGGTTATGGGGACATGTAAGGCATTATAAGGCCATTCAACAACATAGCTCAAAGTCCAGACCGTTAAGACCACATGGAATTGTCTGTCACTTGCATGGTTCTGTAGCCAGTGGAGGGAAAACTTATCGTTCAAGACGATTTCTTCTTGGGATCATGGTAGCGTGCTGCGTGATGAAGGGCCTAGATGGGACATGGCGCAATCGCTACTGGGATGCCTCGTGGGTAAGGACTCTAGCTGCACACCTCCACCCAGAAGTAAGTCTTTCAGACCGTTGCCTGTCTTCCTCGTGGTGAGGTGAGTGTGTATTGCATTGGTATGGGCTTGATCTGGGGGGTCGTCTTCATGGCGGGTGCCCATAATCCTGTCCGCTCTAACTCCAGGCCCGGTCGGCCGCTCCGGGACCGGAGCCCGAAGCGGTACAGTGAAGTTGAGAGTAGGATCAGCCTGCTGGTGCTAGGTAGAAGGATCTTGTCCGGATGCAGCCGCCATCTTATCCGGTCCGTGTACACCTGTAACCGGGGAGGGTAGATTGTTGGGATCCTCTTCTGGCCAGTCGGGTGAGTCTTCCCTTCTGAGAGATATATGTTGAGAGAGGATAGTGAACTGGGCGTCCATGCGGGAGCCCAGCATAATCAGAATGTCCAGAATTAGAGAGCCCATCCTCTCAGCTCAGTAGGGGATCCAGTCTGGTGTAGGATGAGCCTTGGTAGAGAGTCTGGGTGCTAAGAGCTTTCCTAGATTCGAGGGCTCCAACAGGAGCAGCAATGGAAGTTGGCTCTTCACAGACAAGGGAGACACGAAGTCTCCGTCGACACTGCTTCCTCAATGCTTTCGTGAGCGCCTGTGATATGCTCCAAAATACAGTCAGTGAAGATTATTTCTTGAGTTTAAGCCAAATTTGCCGTGTAAAAAGTTGGTTTAGGGCTATTTATTGGGCTTTGTTAACTTATTAGAGCAGGAGCTCCTTGTACCTGCGTCTGCTCTGCTTAACAGTTGGCTCCGCCCCCCGGCTCTTTGTATTTTAATCTTTTTACAATAATAAAGGAATATTTAAAATGTTTTTAAATATAACTGATGTCCATTGAATTGGAGGTGCAGACATACCTGGAGTGTATATATATATATATATATATATATGTGTGTGTGTGTGTTTGTGTGTAAAATGAATAATAAAGGTCTTTTAAATTTTAATGGAGGCTGGAAAATTACTTCTTTGTGTGTGTAAAATGGCATCATATAAACCCTTTATATAGCTACTTATTTATTAGCCAAAAAGGCCAGTTCTTATATGCTGGTT
The DNA here is from genome assembly GCF_027579735.1 of Bombina bombina. Classification (NCBI taxonomy): domain Eukaryota; kingdom Metazoa; phylum Chordata; class Amphibia; order Anura; family Bombinatoridae; genus Bombina; species Bombina bombina. Next base: position 329,327,094 of record NC_069500.1, on the reverse strand, counting down.
TTGCCATCTGTGTAGAACTATCATATATGATGCAGCTGAACAGGCTAGATCTGACAGTGGAGATGGAGGCTATTCCAGAGTAAATGTGGAAGAGAATGGTGATCGCTCTGGTCTGTGAGGTGGGCTATGGTTCTGAGTCTTAGATGTGTATTACCTGGTTTCTTATCTTACCTGCTGCTGTTAACCCCTAATGACAACTGATGTACCTGGTATATTGGCTGATTGTTGCGCATCTAAGAGTGCGATAACATGGGTCTGTTGGCAAGACCCGTACTGTTACAGCCCTGAAAATCCCTTGTGATAGGCATAATACAGGATACATCACTGTCATTAAGGGGTTAAAATCCTTGCTCAGAAACCCCTGATCATGCATATTAGCGATGTCCTACCTGCACACATTTTCCCTATCCTAACAGTGTGTTTGGTGATGGTGGGTGTCTAAGGTATTTTCTTGATCAGACTTTATAGAGCAAAGAAACAGGCTAAATATTGTATTTCCTACATTGAGATTGCTCTTTTTTGTATCATTCTGGGACTCAGCTTGTTTTGCACCTATAGGGCTAGATTAGTTTTTGCTCCTGCTTGCATGTTAACCCAGCTAGATTTCGGCTTTTTGTGCATGTTTTTGTGCATATTACAAGTTGAAAGTAAAATGGTTTTGCTTGTGCGCTATCCCGATGTGCGCAAAAAGCCTAACTTTTAATATCATGACCGTGTTAACGTATTCCCCTATAGACTTCAATGGAGCGCTGAAAGTGGGGAAAAAAACACCCTTACTCGCGTGCAAACCTGATCACATTTTCTCAAGTGCCCTAACCCAGCATGAAATATTAATATTTTACATTCCAATGTTCTTCAAATAGAAGGATATGTTCTATTTATTCATATATATATATATATATATATATATATATATATATATAGACACACAGTATATATATATATATATATATATATAAAAAAATTTTTGGTACCTATACCAATATATATAATATATATGAATTTATGATCAAAAGTTTACATATCCTGGTGATTTTGGCCTGATAACATGTACACAAGTTGACACAAAGGGGTTTGAATGCTATTAAAGGTAACCATCCTCACCTGTGATCTTGTAATTAGTGTGTGTGTGTATATAAAAGGTCAATGAGTTTCTGGACTCCTGACAGACCCTTGCAACTTTCATCCAGTACTGCACTGACGTTTCTGGATTCTAAATCATGGGGAAAGCAAAAGAATTGTCAAAGGATCTGCCGGAAAAGGTAGTTGAACTGTATAAAACAGGAAATGGATATAAAATGATATCCAAGGAGATGAGAATGCCAATCAGCAGTGTTCAAACTCTAATCAAGAAGTGGAAAATGAGGGGTTCGGTTGAAACCAAAGCACGGTCAGGTAGACCAACTAAAATTTCAGCCTCAACTGCCAGAAAAATTGTTCGGGATGCAAGGAAAAACCCACAAATAACTTCAGGTGAAATACAGGGCTCTCTGAAAACATGTGGTGTGGCTGTTTCAAGATGCACAATAAGGAGGCACTTGAAGAAAGATGGGCTGCATGGTCGAGTCGCCAGAAGAAAGCCATTACTACGCAAATGCCACAAAGTAATTCCGCTTACAATACCCCAAACAGCACAGAGACAAGCCTCAAACCTTCTGGCACAAAGTCATTTGGAGTGATGAGACCAAAACTGAGCTTTATGGCCACAACCATAAACGCTACATTTGGAGAGGAGTCAACAAGGCCTATGATGAAAGGTACACCATTCCTACTGTGAAACATGGAGGTGGATCGCTGATGTTTTGGGGATGTGTGAGCTACAAAGGCACAGGAAATTTGGTCAGAATTGATGGCAAGATAAATGCAGTATGTTATCAAAAAATACTGGAGGAAAATTTGCATTCATCAGCCCGGAAGCTGCACATGGGACGTACTTGGACATTCCAACATGACAATGATCCTAAACACAAGGCCAAGTCGACCTGTCATTGACTATAGCAGAATAAAGTGAAGGTTCTGGAGTGGCCATCTCATTGGAATTGGAATGTGAAATATTTACACTACATATACAGTAACACACTTTATAAAATATGAATATTGCATAAATATGGTTTTACATGTTTTCAGCTACTTGACTGCAAAGGGCTCCAATGAATATATATATATATATATATATACATATATATATATATATATATATATATATATATATATATATATATATATATACTATGTATTTATACATATGCACTAAATATTTATACATATGTTTATATGTGTATATATGTATGTAAAAACATATGTACACATATAAATATATATGTACACACATATAAACATATATATATATATACATATACATATTAAGACATGTACAGTATATGTATGTATCTCTATATTAAAGCCCTTTGAGTCCTTTTTTTAACACCTGAGACCTCATATCTTTGAGCCCTAATAACTTTTTTTATGCAATTGTTTTTAATAATTTTTATCAGACAGTGTTATTATGAGTGTAACTGCACTTTCAAATGTAATTTTCATGTGTTTTGTGTTTTTTGTCTCACGTAACTGTTAACCAGAGCTCTGAGGTTGCGCTATCCTGACGCGCTTTAAATTCAATTGTACTCAAGTGAACGCATTTACTTTCAACTCGCAATACTGTGCTACTTCTCAAGCGTGCCAAGAGACACGATAAACCCCTTTTCGCTTGTGCGCAACTGTTAGCGTGCCCTCATAATCTAGCCCATATTATACCTTGTATAGTAAAAAAGCACCTTAGCTATGCAGCACTGTATGCTGCTAGTCTTTGCGTTCTGAGTGCTCATTTTGATGCCCAAGAATATGATTTGCCCTCCTTATTAGCTTTTATCAAGTTGAATCTTACTCTATTTTTTTTGTGCCTTTGCCTATTGTTTAAATTCTCTTGGAGCAATGCCAGATATGCAATGCTGTGTATTAAAATGTTGTTTTGATTGCTATTGTCAATGTAATGTTTTTAAAGGGACAGTATAAATAAAGGGGGACTAGAAAAGAGTGTAATCAAACCTTGGAAATAATTGATTTAACGGGATACTGATAAAAAATAGACAAAAGTAATGCAACAGGTTGATAGAACTGCCTGCTAGCCTAGTTAGTAGAGACATTGTACACTATATTTTTCTTTTCATAAATGTTTTGTAGAGCCTGGTTTCTCAACAGCCGGGCCGTGGCCCAGTACTGGGCTGTGATAGCCCTGATGGTAGGCCCCGACCTGTCATGCCCCCACTGCACACTCTTACCCCACTGCACACCAGGGGCAGACTGATACCAATCAAGGCCACAGGAACACTGTCTCACACTGACCAAAATGTATTCAATTTTATGCAAATGAACATGGTAGCCTCCCTGCCCTGTCCCCAACAGGCCCCTCAACCTCATTAAGGACCAGAGAAAGGGCACCCAACCCCCCGGGCCAGACCCCACACTCCATGGCCCTCACAGCGACAGACCCCCGCCAGGGCCCCCACTAAACCCACACTTTTTTTTGCTTAGTTACTGATAGGGCAACTGAAAACTCCAGCTTAAGGAATGCACCAGGATCCGTGGAGATGCCATTTGTGGGCCCCCCTACTTGCATGTCCCTCGGCCCAGGTCCTATTTGCCTGGCTGATCAGCCTGCCCTGCTGCTCTATCTATCTATCTATCTATATATATATATATATATATATATATATAACAACCGGGCCCTGGACATGTCTAGCTAAAATTTACCGGGCCTTGAGGTCACTTTGGTTGAGAACCACTGTTGTAGAGGATCCATTTATATAGCCCACCTGGGAGTGTTTTTGTAACAATGTATAGTTTTGCTTATTTTTTAATAAAATTGTGATGATTTCCAGACTCCTAACCAAGCCCCACAGTGTCAGATGTATACACACGTTTACAGACTGCTGCTGGCTCCTGTTTATGTTATCTTTCTTGTAATATCCAGGGAATTGGGGGAGGGGGAGTGTCTGCTTTTCATTTTTTCCCAGCCCCTTTCACTGGGTGTCCCAGTCAACCTCATCAACAGTGCTAAACTGGAAGCTTCTAAGTATGTTTTTAAAAGTTTTTATACTGGATTTTAGATCAGTATCTGTGCATATTCTTTTTATAGTAGTGTCTATTACATGCAGTTATATAAAAATTAGTGTGCACTGTCCCTTTAAGGAGAACTCAATATGTTTATGTACAGTAGAAACATTTGCTGCATAGAGCCGCATGCTCTGAAAGCAAGTGAGCCAATTCTCTGTTAAACTTGACAGAGGTCCAGAACTATGGGTGTAACTGGGTTCATTTAAGGGGAGAGAGACTGGAATGAGGCATACAGGGAAAGGATGTGAAGGGGAGGGCAGCTTTTTGGAACATGGAGAGCATATTTGTGCAGAAAAGGGATAGCATGGGAGAATTTCCGTAAGCCTGATAAAAAGAATGTATAGAACATGCAAATACAATGATCTTTTAATGATCAAGTAGCCAATGTATATGATAAAAGGTAACACCAACACAAGTACCATCTCTTTGCTCAGCTGCTTCTTTATTTATATGAGCTGAATACTTAATAACAGCCACCCCATTTAACTAAACATGTAAGAATACTTTGTAATGTGATCTGTTGTATTCAGCCTGTATTAGTCATAATGCTGTGCTAAAGCCTGTATTTACACTATATGAAACAGTGTTTAAGTTTTCTTATACTTTAAAATGCATTGTCATGCTAGAATTGGTTTAGCTAAATGATAGAGAATATATATATAAAGACAGATTTGTTAAAAAACAAACAATACTCTGAAAAACCAATTTGAGTTTACTAAAACAATATTTTTTATTTTATGTAGGAATATTCCTGTTAATCAGCAGGGTCATGGAAGTTGTTAGCAAGTAAATGGTTAGGAATTGTGTATAAACATGTAATTCCTGTTAGATTCAGTAGAAAATCAAGACTTCCCCCTTCAACAGTCCACACAGACAACCCTAACCCCCCACATAACTAAATCCATCCCTTTCCACACACTCATGCTAAACGGGAAACCCAAACCCCAACTGGAAATAGCCGCCCTCTCAGATCCCAGATTTCATGCTCTCTAACCAGCTTTGAAAACATATGCTCTCAAGACATTTTAAATAAAGGCCTTCTCTTATTCACATACCAGCTTCTTATGCAAACTTACACCACTTCACTTCCCTCATATGTATACAAATGGGAGACAGAAATCTGTAAACATCTCTCTCATAAAGAATGGCTCAAAATTTTCTCATCCATGACCAAATCCTCCTCCTCTATATATATCTTGGAGATGAACGTAAAATTCCTATATAGGTGGTATTACACACCGGCCTGTTTACATGCCATCCTTCCAGTGCTCCCCTCAGAGTGCTGGAGAGGCTGCAGATCAGAAGGTAACCCCACGTATATGGTGGACCTGCCCCATTGCACAAAACATCTGGCAATCCCAAAAAAAATATTTTCTTTCAGAATGATGATGGTCAACAGTCCTCCATAGCATATGGGATATATTTCCCGCAGTAGAAGGAGGTCAAGAACCAATACAAGAGCTTTAAAACCCTCCCACTTCTCATCTCACTCTAGTTTTACTTATAGCCAAGTAGAGAGTAGGAAGGAAGGGTAGGAAAGGCAAAGCAGGGTCTATAGAGGTGTCATAAGAGCTGTCACCCAAAAATTGAAATGGGCATGGCCTGTGAACCATCATCATTCTGAAAGAAAATAATTTATCAGGTAAGCATAAATTTTGTTTTCTTTTGTAAAATTATGATGGTCCATAGTCCTCCATAACATATGAAATTAATACCCAAACCGATCTATATTATGGAAATGGTGGGACAATTTTATTGGCAGTTCTTATGTAGCCGACACTGCAGCCTGAAGGACTTTCCTGCCAAAAGCTGCTTGCTAAAAGTAAAACCTCAAAGGGATAAACTATGAAAAAAGTACACAGATAAGACATGTTGCAGCTTTTCAAATCTGCGTCAAAGATGTATAACCTTTCAAAACCCACAATGTTGTAATTGCTCTAGAAGAAAGAGCTGTAATGCTCTTAGAAAGGTGAGATTTCAACCATCAAGAAAGTCTTGCAATACCTTCTTATGAGTTAAGAGGCAAATGTTACCTTAGTAGCTTTCTGCCCCTTACTACATTTAGATTCCAGGGTTAAGAAATAGGTTCCATCAGTGGCCTAAATCTAAATAATGCCTTAACAAAAGTCTGAAGCTCAGGCAGTTTAGCTAACTTCCTATGAAAAAAAGAGATAAGGCAGAAAAAAGTGGACAAACAAACCCTTGACCAGGGCATCCTGAAAACTAAAGGATTCTAAGAATTTCAAAGGATACCAAGAAAACCCTTTGGAAGAGCACCATTTAAAATATGTCTTCCAATCATGTGTTAAATCTCCTGTGTTACAGACTTTTCTGGTCTGCATTAAAGATTAAATGACTGAATCAAATAAATCTCTTTTGTTTCACAACTAGGCATTCAAACTCCATGCCATTAAATTAGAGATTTGAAAAAAAAATGCTTCATTGAAAATTGTATAAACAATACAAACAATAAAGGAAAATTTACAAATGATACAGAGTCTCAGTTGTTTGTGAGTCACAAGGTTGTATAGGTCTTCTTATGAGTTGAGACAGGAGTACAAATAAATAATTTGTTCAATTATAAGTGAAGTTGTCATTAAACATGAACAACATAAGGTAAAGGTTCAGTGAGCAATATATCTCTTGCAGGAGAGCACATTACTGAAAGGAAAAAGGCAATAGCAAATAAACTAGAAACACTGGTATGTTAATAGGTGCAGGAGTGACTAATTGTCACAAAAGGGACAGTTGGAAAGTGGTTATCGTAGCATTTTGTGTTTTGGAACTTATGTCTGCAGTAGCGGTGCGTATAAAAACATAATTTATGCTTACCTGATAAATTTATTTCTCTTGTAGTGTATTCAGTCCACGGATCATCCATTACTTATGGGATATATTCCCTTCCCAACAGGAAGTTGCAAGAGGATCACCCAAGCAGAGATGCTATATAGCTCCTCCCCTCACATGTCATATCCAGTCATTCGACCGAAACAAGACAAGAAAGGAGAAACCATAGGGTGCAGTAGTGACTGGAGTTTTAATTCAAATTTAGATCTGCCTTAAAAAGACAGGGCGGGCCGTGGACTGAATACACTACAAGAGAAATAAATTTATCAGGTAAGCATAAATTATGTTTTCTCTTGTTAAGTGTATTCAGTCCACGGATCATCCATTACTTATGGGATACCAATAACAAAGCCAAAGTACACAGATGATGGGAGGGACAAGGCAGGAACTTAAACGGAAGGAACCACTGCCTGTAGAACCTTTCTCCCAAAAACAGCCTCCGAAGAAGCAAAAGTGTCAAATTTGTAAAATTTTGAAAAAGTGCGAAGCGAAGACCAAGTTGCAGCCTTGCAAATCTGTTCAACAGAGGCCTCATTCTTAAAGGCCCAGGTGGAAGCCACAGCTCTAGTGGAATGAGCTGTAATTCTTTCAGGGGGCTGCTGTCCAGCAGTCTCATAGGCTAAACGTATTATGCTACGAAGCCAAAAGGAGAGAGAGGTTGCCGAAGCTTTTTGACCTCTCCTCTGACCAGAGTACACGACAAACAGGGAAGAAGTTTGACAAAAATCTTTAGTTGCCTGTAAATAGAACTTCAGGGCACGGACTACGTCCAGATTATGCAAAAGTCGTTCCTTCTTTGAAGAAGGATTAGGACATAATGATGGAACAACAATCTCCTGATTGATATTCCTGTTAGAAACTACCTTAGGTAAAAACCCAGGCTTAGTACGCAGAACTACCTTGTCTGAATGGAAAATCAGATAAGGAGAATCACAATGTAAGGCCGATAACTCAGAGACTCTTCGAGCCGAGGAAATAGCCATCAAAAACAGAACTTTCCAAGATAAAAGCTTAATATCAATGGAATGAAGGGGTTCAAACGGAACCCCTTGAAGAACTTTAAGAACCAAGTTTAAGCTCCACGGAGGAGCAACCGTCTTAAACACAGGCTTAATCCTAGCCAAAGCCTGACAAAAAGCCTGGACGTCTGGAACTTCTGCCAGACGTTTGTGTAAGAGAATAGACAGAGCAGAAATCTGTCCCTTTAACGAACTAGCAGATAAGCCCTTTTCTAAACCCTCTTGTAGAAAGGACAATATCCTAGGAATCCTAACCTTACTCCATGAGTAACCCTTGGATTCGCACCAATATAAATATTTACGCCATATCTTATGGTAAATTTTTCTGGTAACAGGCTTCCGTGCCTGTATTAAGGTATCAATAACTGACTCCGAGAAGCCACGCTTTGATAGGATCAAGCGTTCAATCCCCATGCAGTCAGCCTCAGAGAAATTAGATTTGGATGGTTGAAAGGACCTTGTATTAGAAGGTCCTGCCTCAGAGGTAGAGACCATGGTGGACAGGACGACATGTCCACTAGGTCTGCATACCAGGTCCTGCGTGGCCACGCAGGCGCTATCAGAATCACCGATGCTCTCTCCTGTTTGATCTTGGCAATCAGTCGAGGTAGCATCGGAAATGGTGGAAACACATAAGCCATGTTGAAGACCCAAGGGGCTGCCAGAGCATCTATCAGCGCCGCTCTCGGGTCCCTGGACCTGGATCCGTAACAAGGAAGCTTGGCGTTCTGGCGAGACGCCATGAGATCCAGTTCTGGTTTGCCCCAACGATGAATCAATTGAGCGAAGACCTCCGGGTGAAGTTCCCACTCCCCAGGATGAAAAGTCTGGCGACTTAGAAAATCCGCCTCCCAGTTCTCCACGCCTGGGATGTAGATCGCTGACAGGTGGCAAGAGTGAGACTCTGCCCAGCGAATTATCTTTGAGACTTCCAACATCGCTAGGGAACTCCTGGTTCCCTCTTGATGGTTGATGTAGGCCACAGTCGTGATGTTGTCCGACTGAAATCTGATGAACCTCAGTGTTGCTAACTGAGGCCAAGCTAGAAGAGCATTGAATATTGCTCTCAACTCCAGAATATTTATTGGGAGGAGTTTCTCCTCCTGAGTCCATAATCCCTGAGCCTTCAGGGAGTTCCAGACTGCGCCCCAACCTAGAAGGCTGGCATCTGTTGTTACAATTGTTCAATCTGGCCTGCGAAAGGTCATCCCCTTGGACAGGTGGACCCGAGAAAGCCACCAGAGAAGAGAATCTCTGGTCTCTTGATCCAGATTTAGTAGAGGGGACAAATCTGAGTAATCCCCATTCCACTGACTTAGCATGCATAATTGCAGAGGTCTGAGATGCAGGCTCGCAAATGGTACTATGTCCATTGCCGCTACCATTAAGCCGATTACTTCCATGCACTGAGCTACTGACGGGCGTGGAATGGAATGAAGGGCACAGCAAGCATTTAAAAGTTTTGATAACCTGGCCTCCGTCAGGTAAATTTTCATTTCTACAGAATCTATCAGAGTCCCTAGGAAGGAGACTCTTGTGAGTGGTGATAGAGAACTCTTTTCCACGTTCACCTTCCACCCATGCGACCTCAGAAATGCCAGAACTATCTCTGTATGAGACTTGGCAATTTGAAAACTTGACGCTTGTATCAGAATGTCGTCTAGGTACGGAGCCACCGCTATGCCTCGCGGTCTTAGTACCGCTAAAAGTGAGCCCAGAACCTTTGTAAAAATTCTCGGGGCCGTAGCTAACCCGAAGGGAAGAGCTACAAACTGGTAATGCCTGTCTAGAAAGGCAAATCTTAGGTACCGATAATGATCTTTGTGAATCGGTATATGAAGGTAGGCATCCTTTAAGTCTACTGTGGTCATGTATTGACCCTCTTGGATCATGGGTAGGATGGTTCGAATAGTTTCCATTTTGAATTATGGAACTCTTAGGAATTTGTTTAAGATTTTTAGGTCCAAGATTGGTCTGAAGGTTCCCTCTTTCTTGGGAACCACAAACAGATTTGAGTAAAACCCTTGCCCTTGTTCCGTCCGCGGAACTGGGTGGATCACCCCCATTACTAAGAGGTCTTGTACACAGCGTAGAAATGCCTCTTTCTTTATTTGGTTTGCTGATAACCTTGAAAGATGAAATCTCCCTTGTGGAGGAGAAGCTTTGAAGTCCAGAAGATATCCCTGAGATATGATCTCCAACGCCCAGGGATCCTGGACATCTCTTGCCCAAGCCTGGGCGAAGAGAGAAAGTCTGTCCCCCACTAGATCCGTTTCCGGATAGGGGGCCCTCTCTTCATGCTGTCTTAGGGGCAGAAGTAGGCTTTCTGGCCTGCTTGCCCTTGTTCCAGGGCTGGTTAGCTTTCCAGCCATGTCTGTAACGAGCAACAGTTCCTTCCTGTTTTGGAGCGGAGGAAGTTGATGCTGCTCCTGCCTTGAAGTTACGAAAGGCACAAAAATTAGACTGTTTGGCCTTTGATTTGGCCCTGTCCTGAGGAAGAGTATGACCCTTACCTCCAGTAATTTCAGCAATAATTTCTTTCAAGCCGGGCCCGAATAAGGTCTGCCCCTTGAAAGGAATATTAAGCAATTTAGATTTAGAAGTCACGTCAGCTGACCAGGATTTAAGCCATAATGCTCTGCGCGCCTGTATGGCGAATCCGGAGTTCTTAGCCGTTAGTTTGGTTAAATGTACAACGGCATCAGAAACAAATGCATTAGCTAGCTTAAGTGCTTTAAGCTTGACCATAATCTGATCCAATGGAGCTGTGCGAATGGCCTCTTCCAGAGACTCAAACCAGAATGCCGCAGCAGCAGTGACAGGCGCAATGCATGCAAGGGGCTGTAATATAAAACCTTGTTGAACAAACATTTTCTTAAGGTAACCTTCTAATTTTTTATCCATTGGATCCGAAAAAGCACAACTATCCTCCACCGTGATAGTGGTACGTTTAGCTAAAGTAGAAACGGCTCCCTCCACCTTAGGGACCGTCTGCCATAAGTCTCGCGTGGTGGCGTCTATTGGAAACATTTTTCTAAATATCGGAGGAGGGGAAAAGGGCACGCCGGGTCTATCCCACTCCTTGCTAATAATTTCTGTAAGCCTTTTAGGTATAGGAAAAACGTCAGTACACACCGGTACCGCAAAGTATCTATCCAACCTACATACTTTCTCTGGAATTGCAACCGTGTTACAATCATTCAGAGCCGCTAATACCTCCCCTAGCAATACACGGAGGTTCTCAAGCTTAAATTTAAAATTAGAAATCTCTGAATCCGGTCTCCCTGGATCAGATCCGTCACCCACAGAATGAAGCTCTCCGTCCTCATGTTCTGCAAATTGTGACGCAGTATCGGACATGGCTCTCACATCATCAGCGCGCTCTGTCCTTAACCCAGAGCTATCGCGCTTGCCTCTTAATTCTGGCAATTTAGATAATACCTCTGTCATAACAGCAGCCATGTCTTGCAAAGTGATTTGTATGGGCCTCTCTGATGTACTTGGCGCCACAATATCACGCGCCTCCTGAGCGGGAGGCGAAGGTACTGACACATGAGTTAGTCGGCATAACTTCCCCCTCGTTGTCTGGTGATAATTTCTTTACAGATAAAAATTGACTTTTATTCAAAGTGACATCAATACATTTAGTACACATATTTCTATGGGGCTCCACATTGGCCTTCAAACATAGTGAACAAACAGATTCATCTGTGTCAGACATGTTTAAACAGACTAGCAATGAGACTAGCAAGCTTGGAAAATCCTTTCAAATAAGTTTACAAGCAATATAAAAAAGCTACTGCGCCTTTAAGAAGCACAAAAAATCGTCACAGTTGAAATAACAATGAACCAAATCAGTTATAGCAACCAAATTTTCACAGTAAATGTATTAAGTTAGCAAAGCATTGCACCCACTAGCAAATGGATGATTAACCCCTTAATACCCAAAAACGGATAATCAATTTAACAATTAACGTTTTTATCACAGTCAAACACACTGTCACAGGTCTGCTGTGACTGATTACCTCCCTCAAAATGAATTTTGAAGACCCCTGAGCTCTCTAGAGACGTCCTGGATCAAGGAGGAAGAAGCAGGAAGACTGTAACTGAATTTTTACTGTGCAAAAAAGCGCTAAAATAGGCCCCTCCCACTCATATTACAACAGTGGGAAACCTCAGTTAACCGTTTCTATGCAGAAATAAACGACAGCCATGTGGAAAATCATGCCCCAAAGGATTTATCACCAAAGTATCTCACAAAAAACGAATAACATGCCAGTAAACGTTTTAAACATGCACTTTAAAAGTTAGGTAGTGTTATTAATAAGCCTGCTACCAGTCGCTTCTACTGCAGTTAAGGCTCATACATTACTTCAGTATTAACAGTATTTTCTTAGTCAAATTCCATTCCTTAGAAAATTACTTATTGTACATACATTCATCAGCTTGATACCAGTCGCTACTGCATTTAAGGCTGTACTTACATTACATCGGTATCAGCAGTATTTTCTTAGTCAATTCCATTCCTTAGAAAAATATTCTACTGCACATACCTCATCTGCAGGGGACCCCGCATGCTATTCCCTTTCTGAAGTTACCCCACTGCTCAGAATGTGCGAGAACAGCCAGTGGATCTTAGTTACTTCTGCTAAGATCATAGAAAACGCAGGCAGATTCTTCTTCTAAATACTGCCTGAGAGAAAAAAACAGCACACTCCGGTGCCATTTAAAATAACAAACTTTTGATTGAAGAAATAATTAAGTATAAAAATTCCACACTCCTCTCACACCTTCCTACTATGTCAGTTGCAAGAGAATGACTGGATATGACATGTGAGGGGAGGAGCTATATAGCAGCTCTGCTTGGGTGATCCTCTTGCAACTTCCTGTTGGGAAGGGAATATATCCCATAAGTAATGGATGACCCGTGGACTGAATACACTTAACAAGAGAAACTAGAAAAGGGGGGGGGGGGTGTTAGTAGTGTATGTAGTGTTTAAGTAGGTTTATCTGGATGTTTTCTCAAGATTTATGTATTCTTCCCAAATGAAGCAGATTGAGTGGTAGTCATCTATTGGTTTATTTTGTGTATAGTGTTATTTTTCTAATGCAAAGGATTGAGTGGTATTCTCTCTCCAGGTAGGGATTGATGGGAGGGTTTGAGATTTCCAATTTTTGGGTATTAGTCTCTTTGCAGAGTTAACCATGATGGCCATCAGTGCGAGTTGGTATTTGCATTTTATTTGAGACAATTTGTTGAAAAGAAAGAGCGAAATATCTAATTCAAGAGATATGGATAGGGCCTTTTCGATTTCCTTTTTAATGGATACGTACGGTTACCTTCTGATCTGCAGCCTCTCCAGCACTCTGAGGGGAGCACTGGAAGGATGGCATGTAAACGGGCCGGTGTGTAATACCACCTATATAGGAATTTTACGTTCATCTGCAAGATATATATAGAGGAGGAGGATTTGGTCATGTAAGAGAAAATTTTGAGCCATTCTTTATGAGAGAGGTGTTTACCGATTTCTGTCTCCCATTTGTATACATATGAGGGAAGGGAAGTGGTGTAACTTTGCATGAGTAGCTGGTATGTGAATGAGAGAAGGCATTTATTTAAAATGTCTTGAGAGCATATGTTTTCAAAGCTGGTTAGAGAGCGTAAAATCTGGGATCTTTTGGGGTGTCTCGTGAGAAAGTCAGTGAGTTGGTTATATTGAACCAGTTTTCGTATATGCTGCCTAAGAGGGCGGCAATTTCAAGTTGGGGTTTGGGTTTCCCGTTTAGCATGAGTGTGTGGAAAGGGATGGATTTAGTTATGTGGGGGGTTAGGGTCGTCTGTGTGGGCTGTTGAAGGGGGAAGTTTGGATTATCTATGAGAGGGGTCAGTGGAGAGGGAATTGTTGAAATATGTTGGTATTTTTTGACCTATTTATCCCATTGTTTGAAAGTTTAACTAATGATGATTGGAAGATATTTCGGTAGCTTCCTTTTGTGTTGAGGTAACCAACATTTACTTCCTAAATGGTAGGTATTGATTAATTGATGCTCTAATAGAACCCATTCCTTGTGTATTGAGTGTTTACACCAATTAGCTATCCTAGCAAGAAAAGTAGTTAGTCTATAGTATATTAAGAGATATGAAATATTGATAGAAAAGAGAACCTTGAGATAACAGAGTCTGTCTCAGAGGAAAAGATCTATGGAAAGCAAATAGACATCTGCACTAGGTCCGCATACCAAGTACTGCAGTGCCAAGCTGGAGCAACTAATATCTCTTACGTTGACTGCTGTGTGATCTAAGAAAGACTATTGAAATGAAAACAAACAAAGGGAACAGGTATGCTATGAAATTCCCATGTTCATTCCAAGGTGATCTTGCACAAAAGTTTGAGGTTTATGGAGAAGCCAATAGAACTATGCCCTGTAAGCTCATTGGATCAATAAGTGAACAAAAATGTCCTATGGATAGACCACTCTTATGAATGGACTGATCGACTGCTGGAATGATCCACCTCCCAGTTGTTTACACATGGTATTGTGACTGCCAATAGGGATCTATAATTCATCTCTGCCCAAGATGGACTTCGGTTAACCCACGTGATAATTTATGTAGTCCACCACCATAATGTTGTCCGACTGGAAATGGATAAACTTTCCTCCTTCAATCGAGTCCAGGGCTGACTAGCCAGAAGATCATTCAAAGTTCCAGAATGTTGAATGGTAACCATGCCTCAAGGCGATAACAAACTTCTTGCAATTTTCGAGAAACCCAGACCACCCTCCAGCCTGAGAGACCGGAGTTCGTCAGTACAATAGATCAAGATTAACGATGGAAGGATGTCCCAAGGAACAAAGACAGAAAAATAAGTCTTTAAGAAAAAGATTGACTGAAGGAGAAATCCAAAGCAATCTGTGTGCCAAATGTAGATAATTCATTAACTACTAATGTAGCATAGCCATTAAAGATGTCTCAAGTGAAGAGGGGGATAAAGAAACTGCGACTGAAGCAGCAATCAAAAACCCACCACCTACATGCACTGAGCTATCAATGGATTAAGCTCATTGAAGGGTGAGACACACCCTCTGAATCTTAATAATGCGAAGTTCCGTCAGTAAAATAGATGCATAAGGATTAAGTCTATTATGACTCCTGTAAATGCTACCCTCATAGCATGATATAAGGAGCTATAGGTACATTGATACTATTGTCTTTAAAGACAGAGGTTTAAGAGTAAGAGCAACAGCGTTGACAGAAAATAAGCTTACACTAGATAGCCAAATAAGGAGCAGCTGAAATCCTGATTCTGATTATCGGCAAGAGTGTATCCCACACAGAGTGGCAAACAGGAAGAGTTTTTCAGATATACAAAACCTCAGCAACTGAAAATAACACTTTTAAGGGCTATTAATAGTTTATTTATAGAGTAGGTTTTCTTTCATGTAATTAGCAAGAGTCCATGAGCTAGTGACGTATGGGATATACATTCCTACCAGGAGGGGCAAAGTTTCCCAAACCTCAAAATGCCTATAAATACACCCCTCACCACACCCACAATTCAGTTTTACAAACTTTGCCTCCGATGGAGGTGGTGAAGTAAGTTTGTGCTAGATTCTACGTTGATATGCGCTCCGCAGCAAGTTGGAGCCCGGTTTTCCTCTCAGCGTGCAGTGAATGTCAGAGGGATGTGAAGAGAGTATTGCCTATTTGAATGCAGTGATCTCCTTCTACGGGGTCTATTTCATAGGTTCTCTGTTATCGGTCGTAGAGATTCATCTCTTACCTCCCTTTTCAGATCGACGATATACTCTTATTTATACCATTACCTCTGCTGATTCTCGTTTCAGTACTGGTTTGGCTATCTGCTATATGTAGATGAGTGTCCTGGGGTAAGTAAGTCTTATTTTTTGTGACACTCCAAGCTATGGTTGGGCACTTTGTTTATAAAGTTCTAAATATATGTATTCAAACATTTATTTGCCTTGACTCAGAATGTTCAACTTTCCTTATTTTCAGACAGTCAGTTTCATATTTGGGATAATGCATTTTGATTTAACCATTTTTCTTACCTTAAAATTTGACTTTTTCCCTGTGGGCTGTTAGGCTTGCGGGGGCTGAAAATGCTTCATTTTATTGCGTCATTCTTGGCGCGGACTTTTTTGGCGCAAAAATTCTATTTCCGTTTCCGGCGTCATACGTGTCGTCATTTTTTTGACGTTACTTTGCGCCAAAAATGTCGGCGTTCCGGATGTGGCGTCATTTTTGGCGCCAAAAAGCATTTAGGCGCCAAATAATGTGGGGGTCTTATTTGGCGCGAAAAAATATGGGCGTCGCTTTTGTCTCCACATTATTTAAGTCTCATTTTTTATTGCTTCTGGTTGCTAGAAGCTTGTTCTTTGGCATTTTTTCCCATTCCTGAAACTGTCATTTAAGGAATTTGTTCAATTTTGCTTTATATATATGTTGTTTTTTCTCTTACATATTGCAAGATGTCTCACGTTGCATCTGAGTCAGAAGATACTACAGGAAAATCGCTGTCAAGTGCTGAATCTACCAAAGCTAAGTGTATCTGCTGTAAACTTTTGGTAGCTATTCCTCCAGCTGTTGTTTGTATTGATTGTCATGACAAACTTGTTAAAGCAGATAATATTTCCTTTAGTAAAGTACCATTGCCTGTTGCAGTTCCTTCAACATCTAAGGTGCAGAATGTTCCTGATAATATAAGAGATTTTGTTTCTGAATCCATAAAGAAGGCTATGTCTGTTATTTCTCCTTCTAGTAAACGTAAAAAATCTTTTAAAACTTCTCTCCCTACAGATGAATTTTTAAATGAACATCATCATTCTGATTCTGATGATTCCTCTGGTTCAGAGGATTCTGTCTCAGAGGTTGATGCTGATAAATCTTCATATTTATTTAAAATGGAATTTATTCGTTCTTTACTTAAAGAAGTACTAATTGCTTTAGAAATAGAGGATTCTGGTCCTCTTGATACTAATTCTAAACGTTTAGATAAGGTATTTAAAGCTCCTGTGGTTATTCCAGAAGTTTTTCCTGTTCCTAATGCTATTTCTGCAGTAATTTCCAAAGAATGGGATAATTTGGGTAATTCATTTACTCCTTCTAAACGTTTTAAGCAATTATATCCTGTGCCGTCTGACAGATTAGAATTTTGGGACAAGATCCCTAAAGTTGATGGGGCTATTTCTACCCTTGCTAAACGTACTACTATTCCTACGTCAGATGGTACTTCGTTTTAGGATCCTCTAGATAGGAAAATTGAATCCTTTCTAAGAAAAGCTTATCTGTGTTCAGGTAATCTTCTTAGACCTGCTATATCTTTGGCTGATGTTGCTGCAGCTTCAACTTTTTGGTTGGAAACTTTAGCGCAACAAGTAACACATCGTGATTCTCATGATATTATTATTCTTCTTCAGCATGCTAATAATTTTATCTGTGATGCCATTTTTGATATTATCAGAGTTGATGTCAGGTTTATGTCTCTAGCTATTTTAGCTAGAAGAGCTTTATGGCTTAAAACTTGGAATGCTGATATGGCTTCTAAATCAACTTTACTTTCCATTTCTTTCCAGGGTAACAAATTATTTGGTTCTCAGTTGGATTCCATTATTTCAACTGTTACTGGTGGGAAAGGAACTTTTTTACCACAGGATAAAAAATTTAAAGGTAAAAACAGGGCTAATAATCGTTTTCGTTCCTTTCGTTTCAACAAAGAACAAAAGCCTGATCCTTCATCCTCAGGAGCAGTTTCAGTTTGGAAACCATCTCCAGTCTGGAATAAATCCAAGCCAGCTAGAAAGGCAAAGCCTGCTTCTAAGTCCACATGAAGGTGCGGCCCTCATTCCAGCTCAGCTGGTAGGGGGCAGGTTACGTTTCTTCAAGGAAATTTGGATCAATTCTGTTCACAATCTTTGGATTCAGAGCATTGTTTCAGAAGGGTACAGAATTGGTTTCAAGTTGAGACCTCCTGCAAAGAGATTTTTTCTTTCCCGTGTCCCAGTAAATCCAGTAAAAGCTCAAGCATTTCTGAAATGTGTTTCAGATCTAGAGTTGACTGGAGTAATTATGCCAGTTCCAGTTCCGGAACAGGGGATGGGGTTTTATTCAAATCTCTTCATTGTACCAAAGAAGGAGAATTCTTTCAGACCAGTTCTGGATCTAAAAATATTGAATCGTTATGTAAGGATACCAACGTTCAAGATGGTAACTGTAAGGACTATCTTACCTTTTGTTCAGCAAGGGAATTATATGTCCACAATAGATTTACAGGATGCATATCTGCATATTCCGATTCATCCAGATCATTATCAGTTCCTGAGATTCTCGTTTCTGGACAAGCATTACCAGTTTGTGGCTCTGCCGTTTGGCCTAGCTACAGCTCCAAGAATTTTTACAAAGGTTCTCGGTGCCCTTCTGTCTGTAATCAGAGAACAGGGTATTGTGGTATTTCCTAATTTGGACGATATCTTGGTACTTGCTCAGTCTTTACATTTAGCAGAATCTCATACGAATCGACTTGTGTTGTTTCTTCAAGATCATGGTTGGAGGATCAATTTACCAAAAAGTTCTTTGATTCCTCAGACAAGGGTAACCTTTCTGGGTTTCCAGATAGATTCAGTGTCCATGACTCTGTCTTTAACAGACAAGAGACGTCTAAAATTGATTGCAGCTTGTCGAAACCTTCAGTCACAATCATTCCCTTCGGTAGCCTTATGCATGGAAATTCTAGGTCTTATGACTGCTGCATCGGACGCGATCCCCTTTGCTCGTTTTCACATGCGACCTCTTCAGCTCTGTATGCTGAAGCAATGGTGCAAGGATTACACGAAGATATCTCAATTAATATCTTTAAAACCGATTGTTCGACACTCTCTAACATGGTGGACAGATCACCATCGTTTAATTCAGGGGGCTTCTTTTGTGCTTCCGACCTGGACTGTAATTTCAACAGATGCAAGTCTCACAGGTTGGGGAGCTGTGTGGGGATCTCTGACGGCACAAGGAGTTTGGGAATCTCAGGAGGTGAGATTACCGATCAATATTTTGGAACTCCGTGCAATTTTCAGAGCTCTTCAGTTTTGGCCTCTTCTGAAGAGAGAATCGTTCATTTGTTTTCAGACAGACAATGTCACAACTGTGGCATACATCAATCATCAAGGAGGGACTCACAGTCCTCTGGCTATGAAAGAAGTATCTCGAATTTTGGTTTGGGCGGAATCCAGCTCCTGTCTAATCTCTGCGGTTCATATCCCAGGTGTAGACAATTGGGAAGCGGATTATCTCAGTCGCCAAACGTTGCATCCGGGCGAATGGTCTCTTCACCCAGAGGTATTTCTACAGATTGTTCAAATGTGGGAACTTCCAGAAATAGATCTGATGGCGTCCCATCTAAACAAGAAACTTCCCAGGTATCTGTCCAGATCCCGGGATCCTCAGGCGGAGGCAGTGGATGCATTATCACTTCCTTGGAAGTATCATCCTGCCTATATCTTTCCGCCTCTAGTTCTTCTTCCAAGAGTAATCTCCAAGATTCTGAAGGAATGCTCGTTTGTTCTGCTGGTAGCTCCGGCATGGCCTCACAGGTTTTGGTATGCGGATCTTGTCCGGATGGCCTCTTGCCAACCGTGGACTCTTCCGTTAAGACCAGACCTTCTGTCACAAGGTCCTTTTTTCCATCTGGATCTGAAATCCTTAAATTTAAAGGTATGGAGATTGAACGCTTGATTCTTGGTCAAAGAGGTTTCTCTGACTCTGTGATTAATACTATGTTACAGGCTCGTAAATCTGTATCTCGTGAGATATATTATAGAGTCTGGAAGACTTATATTTCTTGGTGTCTTTCTCATCATTTTTCCTGGCATTCTTTTAGAATACCGAGAATTTTACAATTTCTTCAGGATGGTTTAGATAAGGGTTTGTCCGCAAGTTCTTTGAAAGGACAAATCTCTGCTCTTTCTGTTCTTTTTCACAGAAAGATTGCTATTCTTCCTGATATTCATTGTTTTGTACAAGCTTTGGTTCGTATAAAACCTGTCATTAAGTCAATTTCTCCTCCTTGGAGTTTGAATTTGGTTCTGGGGGCTCTTCAAGCTCCTCCGTTTGAACCTATGCATTCATTGGACATTAAATTACTTTCTTGGAAAGTTTTGTTCCTTTTGGCCATCTCTTCTGCCAGAAGAGTTTCTGAATTATCTGCTCTTTCTTGTGAGTCTCCTTTTCTGATTTTTCATCAGGATAAGGCGGTGTTGCGAACTTCTTTTGAATTTTTACCTAAAGTTGTGAATTCCAACAACATTAGTAGAGAAATTGTGGTTCCTTCATTATGTCCTAATCCTAAGAATTCTAAGGAGAAATCGTTGCATTCTTTGGATGTTGTTAGAGCTTTGAAATATTATGTTGAAGCTACGAAATCTTTCCGTAAGACTTCTAGTCTATTTGTTATCTTTTCCGGTTCTAGAAAAGGCCAGAAAGCTTCTGCCATTTCTTTGGCATCTTGGTTGAAATCTTTAATTCATCTTGCCTATGTTGAGTCGGGTAAAACTCCGCCTCAGAGAATTACAGCTCATTCTACTAGGTCAGTTTCTACTTCCTGGGCGTTTAGGAATGAAGCTTCGGTTGACCAGATCTGCAAAGCAGCAACTTGGTCCTCTTTGCATACTTTTACTAAATTCTACCATTTTGATGTATTTTCTTCTTCTGAAGCAGTTTTTTGGTAGAAAAGTACTTCAGGCAGCGGTTTCAGTTTGAATCTTCTGCTTATGTTTTTCGTTAAACTTTATTTTGGGTGTGGATTATTTTCAGCAGGAATTGGCTGTCTTTATTTTATCCCTCCCTCTCTAGTGACTCTTGTGTGGAAAGATCCACATCTTGGGTAGTCATTATCCCATACGTCACTAGCTCATGGACTCTTGCTAATTACATGAAAGAAAACATAATTTATGTAAGAACTTACCTGATAAATTCATTTCTTTCATATTAGCAAGAGTCCATGAGGCCCGCCCTTTTTT
This sequence comes from Bombina bombina, assembly GCF_027579735.1. NCBI lineage: Eukaryota > Metazoa > Chordata > Amphibia > Anura > Bombinatoridae > Bombina > Bombina bombina. The sequence continues at coordinate 329,306,086 of NC_069500.1, read as the reverse complement.
TGTGGTGGTTATGATTTTGTATAAAGCACAATTATTCCAATTCCTTATTTTATATGCTTTCGCACTTTTTTATCACCCCACTTCTTGGCTATTCGTTAAACTGAATTGTGGGTGTGGTGAGGGGTGTATTTATAGGCATTTTGAGGTTTGGGAAACTTTGCCCCTCCTGGTAGGAATGTATATCCCATACGTCACTAGCTCATGGACTCTTGCTAATATGAAAGAAATGAATTTATCAGGTAAGTTCTTACATAAATTATGTTTTTTTTATTTTGGGGTAGGTTCTTTTTTTTTAAATGGGGGTATTAGAAGAGGAATAATTTGTATTATTTTGGATAATTTAGTTTGTTATTTTTTGTAATGGTAGTTTTATTATTTTTAGTAATGTTAGTTTTTTGTTGTTTTTTTATATAATTTTTTTTATTTTAAACAAGTAATGTTAGGTTTTTTTTTAGTTTGAGCTTAGGTTTTATTTTTGTTTCACAGGTAAGTTTGTATTTATTTTAACTAGGTAGTTAGTAATATTGTAACTTTAATTTAGGTGTATTTTAATTATATTAGGCTTAGGGGTTAATAGCTTAATTTAGGTAGTTGTGATGTGGGGGGATGGCAGTTTAGAGGTTAATAAGTTTATTTAGTGATGGCGATGTGGGGGGACGGCGGTAAGTTAGTATTTATTTTAGCTAGGTAGCTAATAATATTGTAACTTTAATTTAGGTGTATTTTAATTATGCTAAAGTTAGGGGAGTGTTAGGTTTAGGGGTTAATAGTTTAATTTAGGTAGTTGCGATGTGGGGGTGGCGGTTTAGAGGTTAATAAGTTTATTTAGTGTTGGCAATGTGGGGGGACGGCGGTTTAGAGGTTAAAAGCTTTATTTAGTGTTGGCGATGTGGGGGACGGCAGTTTAGAGGTTAAAACGTTGATTTAGTGTTGGTAATATGGGTGGACAGCGATTTAGAGGTTAATAGGTTTATTTTGTGTTGGCGATGTGGGGGGACGGTGGTTTAGAGGTTAATAGGTTTATTTAGTGTTGGCGATGTGGGAGGACGGCGATTTAGAAGTTAATAGGTTTATTTAGTGTTGGCGATGTGGGGGGACGGCGGTTTAGAGGTTAATAGGTTTATTTAGTGTTGTCGATGTGGGGGAAGGCGGTTTAGAGGTTAATAGCTTTATTTATTGTTGGCGATATGAGGGGATGACAGTTTAGAGGTTAATAGTTTTATTTAGTGTTGGCGATGTGGGGGAAGGTGGTTAAGGGGTTAATAGCTTTATTTAGTGTTGGCGATGTGGAGGGACCGCGGTTTAGAGAGTAATAAGTTTATTTAGTGTTGGCGATGTGGGAGGACAGCAGTTTAGAGGTTAATAGGTTTATTTAGTGTTGGCGATGTGGGGGGACGGCGGTTTTGAGGTTAAAAGGTTTATTTAGTGTTGGCGATGTGGGGGGTGGCAGTTTAGGGGTTAATAGCTTTATTTAGTGTTGGCGATGTGCAGGGGGTGGTGATTTAGAGGTTAATAGGTTTATTTAATGTTGGCGATGTGGAGGGACGGCAGTTTAGATAGAATATGAATAAAGAAGGGATCCGAAATAAGAAATGGATCCGAAAAATTATTTATTTAACTTAACATAACGAATATACTGAAACAAAATTATTTATTTAACTTAACGAATATGCTGAAATGGAATTATTTATTTAACTAATGAAAACAAAACTAAACAAAAAAAATTTGGTGTGCACATGTCTAGCCCAAAGTAAATATACAAAGTGCATAGTAAATGAAAATATTCATAATTAATGCTCAGTGTCTGCATGGTAAATGCATTTGCATACATATAAATCACTAATACAAAGGAATAAAAGAGATACCAATGGATCTTTTCTCTAAAGGATCTCTACAAATAGTGAAAATATTCATGACCAATGTCCAGTATCAGCATAAAATAACCTTAGTGTATATAAATTACACATAACATATGTATAAAGATATACTAATAGATCTTACCTCTAAAGGATGGCTACATGTAGCGAAAATAGTTCAGTATCTGCATAAAAGAACCTTTGTACATATAAATTACACATAACATAGGTATAAAAGAGATACCAAAAGATCTTATCTCTAAAGGATCTCCACTGTTGCATAAAAATACAGATACATCCGGTAAACTGTAATAATAAATAAACATGCAGAGTACCATGAATAAAATGTATATACCTAGAGGGTATATAGTAACAGAATAGTGTACAGAATCTGAATGATGCAACAAATTGCAGACTGGCATAAATAAACTATCTGTTTATATCCCCTGGCAATAATGGGAGTACATTGCCAAATTGACTTATAACTAAGTATAATTAGCGCAGATATGTTAATAAATGGTAATGACACCATATGTTATTATGGTTAGTACTGTATATAATTTCACATATTATAATAAATTGGTACACTGCAGACCACATTACAATGGGCTATGGTGTACAGCTGCCTAATGTCTTTAAAAAGAAAAAACTTCAGAGCGGATATTATCAATTCTGAACCTTAGGTTATCAGCACAAGAAATATTTTGCACATTTTACCTCAGACAACTGAGTTAAAACACCAGATGTATGCTTACGCTTACTTTGTTTGGGGACAGTCCTAAAAAGTAACAGTAGTTTTCCCCGTGATTGAAGTACAGAGAGAATTCCCTCTGAACATTAGACAATTGCAGATGTATGCAAAATTTGAGGTATACAATTCTTACAGATTTGAGTGACCTGTCATACTGGAACATCTTTGCAAAATAAACATTCTATGGAAATATCAGTGGGGACAGAAATATTTTGTTCCATGTTTGTATATAATAGTATACAATAACACCTTATATAATAAAAAGTACAGAGAAAACCTGGTAGAGAGACCTTTACACTATAAAATACTCCCTCAGACACTTAAACAGTCTCCCAATGTAATCAGTTTTATAGCCCCCAGAAATAATACGATCCCAATAAGTACCCCTGGCAGCTCCTATATGGGTACTCACCCCTTTCCTGTGTTTAGCAGGCACTGAAAAACAGATTAGGATCTGTTTAGAAGTAGGCCTCAACTGTTGTAGCTGAAATCTAGCCACAGAGAGAAAAAGCCCTGAAACACTGAGGGGACGGAGCTACCAAGGGTAGGTAAGGTGGTGTCTTTGTATAAAGAAAAAAAATAGTTTGGCTGTTTGATAATAAAATCAGGGGTCAAGTTCTTCAAGAAAAAGTGTGGGAACTCACCAAGTCTTCCATCCCCCCTCACAATTAATATTGTTTTATACACACAAACACATACACTGTATTTATTTGTATATAATCTATACACTTTGGTTAATGAAAGCAAATTAAATCCAATGAAGGATTGAATGGTTGAATTTGGGCCTGAGAATCCTCCTCTGTCACAGAGACTCACCCACTTAAGGTGCAATAGTCAATAATAGAGAAGAAAAGGATGGGGAAGAAATCTGACTAAATTATTGGCCCCAATGTGGGGCCAATATTTTAGTCAGATTTCTTCCCCATCCTTTTCTTCTCTAGTATCTTACTACAGCTGTTTATGACAGCATTTCTGGGACCTATTTTTATATAAGGATTTTTTGAACTCTAACATTATTTAGAATGACGTCCTCCAATTTATCACTTGACTTTAAAAACAGACAAGACCAACGCGTATGTGATATAGATAAAACATTTGCATCCTTTTGTGACAATGAAAGTCCAAGTACAATGGACTTTGATAACTGGGAAGAAGGTTTAAAATCCTTAGGTTACTTAATAAAAAAACACACGCGCTCTTTTTGGAACAAGTGTTCATACGATAAGTACCTAGCAGGACATATTATTCCCAGGGGCCTACGGGTACGATTATTTCCCACATTTGCCTTCCACATTGACTCATATAAAGATAGATGGGAACAAGCCCTAATTAACTGCTCTGAAATCTTAGTAGCAATACTATCAGATTATGAAACAGAAGTCATGATAGAGTTAGGAAATATCTGAGTACAAAGCCTATAAAGAAATGAGGGACAAATTAGATAATCGAGAAAAAGAAATTATACAGACTAAATGTTCTAAAATGAGACGTGAGATTAAAGATTTTGAGAAAGGGAAGATTTTTACTTGGGATGACAAATTACCCAGACGTAGACCGATGAATAGCCTACCACCCCCTCAAACCACTACACAATCTGACTGTGAGTTCTCGAGTGTAGAGGATAGTGACTCAGATAATGGTGGTAACAAAACCACAAATAGTAGTTTTTTTAGGCAGAGACTCAAATTAACTAGACAAAGGTACCATAGACCGACAAGAAGAGGTAAAAGGGCGGAAACAGGAATCTGCGAGATCGGTCCAGGTGGGCATATCGAACAGTCAATGGGTTCAGGAGAAGGGAAGATTGGGGCAAGCGACCCAAATCTTAGAGTAAACTTCTAATAAATTACAAGTGATTAATCTATCTAAAAGAACCCTCACTCCTATACATGTCCATATACTGTCCAAAGGACTGTCTTTCTCTCCCACTCCATCACTTGATAAATTTGAACTAATCAAAGACCTTCACCTTTTCTGTAGAAAATTGGCCCAAAGAAAAATGTACAATACACATGATGACAGTGTCACTGATGAATTACGAACTCTAGATGTATTAATAGAACTCTGGAATAAGAGTGAAGAATGTGATCACACAGAAATTGAAGAATTCCTTGATAAAAAAAACTTAAAATTAAATCGAAATTCATGCCGATACTCAATAAAACTCCTCAAATTAAGGTGTTCTTAAGAATGGTAATGAGGGATTTCTTACAAATCAAAGAGACTAACATCTCCAATATTAGTAAGGATGAAACCTCAGCTCTCAATGATATTAACTCGTGGGAAGATATCCTTGTCAAACCATCTGACAAGGGAGGTAATATTGTAATTTGGGAAAAAGCGGATTATTTTGCAGTAGCCAAAAGATAACTGATGCATAAGACATGCTATACGCACCTTTTTTCGAACCCTACCTCCCAATTCCTGAATGAGTACACAATAATGATTGATAATGCAAAATTGGAGGGCTTAATCAGTCAGAAGGAATGGCGTTTTCTACAAGTTAAAAATCTGAAAGTAGCAACGCTTCATCTTCTACCAAAAATTCACAAAAACAAAACTAAGCCACCGGGAAGACCGATAGTGTCTAGTATTGACAGTTTGTGTGAGCAAGCCAGTAGATTCTTAGACCTATATCTGAGGGACATAGTATAGTCCCTACCATCTTTTGTATACCATGGACATTCTAAGTAAAATTAATAAACTGTCTGTTGAACAAGGGTCTAAACTCATAACATGTGACGTTGAATCTTTATACACATCGATTAAGCATGATTATGGATGTCAGGCAGTGAAGTATTTTTTGAGTATGGAATCTACGGAAAAACAAAAACGAAACACATTTATCATAAATCTTTTCAAATTCATCCTAAAACACAATTACTTTGTGTTTAATGATAACTTCTATCTGCAGATACAGGGCACTGCAATGGGCTCTTCGTGCACACCATATGCTAACATCTATCTAGGTTGGTGGGAAATAGAATTTGTATTCAATGAAGATCATTTGGAATACACCCAGTACATAAGTCTATGGTGCAGATACATAGACTATCTGTTCTTAATTTGGACCGGTAGCGAAGATACCTTTAAAGAATTTATTACTATTTTAAATGACAATGATATGAACCTAAAACTAACTTAATATATATAAGTACAGAAAATGTCGAATTTTTGGACATAACAATCTATAAAGATGATAACAACATGTTGAAAACTGACCTATACAGGAAGGATACAGCTACTAATTAAATCCTACAATTTGATAGCTGTCATACTATACAAACTAAAAAAGCAATTCCTACAGGAGAAATACTGAGAGTGAGAAGGAACTGCACTGATGATGATGTGTTAAACAAAAGGGCTAAAGAACTTAAATCTCGCCTAAAGGAAAGAGGATATACTCGTCAGGTAATCTGGAATACTTTCCAGAGAGCAAGAAGAACCCCTAGAGATCAGCTCTTAATTCCAAAAAAGAAAAACAAGATCTCAAACGATTAAATGAGATTTGTTACAACTTTTAATGCAAATCATCAGAATATAAGTAACATATTAGATCGTCACTGTCAAATACTTAAAACTGATAAAGATTTATCGCAATATATCGGGGACAAAACTAAAACCAGCTGGAGAAGAGCACCTACAATTGGAAATAAACTGGTGAGAAGCCACTTCATAAGAAAGAAACCAAACAGGAACATTTGTGGAACATACACATGCGGATCATGCAGTTTCTGCAAATAAATCCATAATGAAAAAGAATTTAAAACTTTAACTGTTAACACCAAAAGAATTTTGGGATTTGCTAACTGTAGGACAAAAAATGTAGTATATTGCCTCCTCTGTGTTTGTGGCAAAAGATATATAGGCATAACGACACAGGAATTACGTGTTAGACTTGGAGAACATATTAACAGCATACAAAATTGCAAAATTGATAAAAAGAAAGATAAAAACCTCACTCCCGTTGCTAGACATTATCTTAATAAACATGGCACCAAACCAGATCTAAAAGTATGTCCCCTACAGGTGATTAAAACAGGCATTAGGGGTGGCAATATCGAAAATATGCTATTACAAGCTGAATGCAGATGGATTTTTTGGTTAAACACCCTAACTCCCAATGGACTCAATGAACAGGATGAATTTGGCTCTTATCTATAATATTTACTACACTAACCATCATTGTGTAGAATTTATTTCAATCTCTTTATCAATTTTTTTTTAAATATTGTAGCTATACTCTATATTGTCAACCAGCTAATATTTCATTTTTTATCTTAATCCAAATTATACGCTGTTTGTATATAGGGTCCGCAATTCGCCATCCTCCGTATATCTGAGATTAGTCTACCTATCGATATAAGTATTACTTTACTCTATTTGTGACATCTATATAGTATCAAATATGCGTGTCATTCTCTCCTCTCTTTTTATATAACATCTGAGTACCTATCTCCCTGTTTTTACAATAATCAGAGGTTTCCCTAAGAAAACATAATCCCTGTTATGACTGCCTTTATTAAATGAATATTAATTCTAACTTGAGCTTATACACTGTACTATATTTGATGGATCATATAATAATTCAGACACTTATGTGCTGTTACCTGACCTCAGTTTGAGTTTGGTTATTGGTGGGTCCGTATATATTATTAATTATGTGCGCCATTCCTGTATGTAACATCTCAATATCCACACATTAGAACGATGACCCAGCATATCAGACATTAATGGGTGGTTATTTAACTTTATCCTTATGTTGGTCATTAGTGATATTTAGATAATATATACTATTTCCATGTGTAAGATTCTAGTATCTATCTCCCTTTTTGGCAATAATCAGAGGACTTTTTAATTTAAATTTAACTTCCGTTATGGCTACCTAATGAACGGTATTTCAATCATGATCTGAGCCTATATAATATACTATATTAACTTTTTATGTTCTTGATGAAAAATACGTTTCTTTGAAAATATGCTTTATATGACTCCTTGACTCTTTATTACTTCCCCAAATATTACATCTGTCTAAATTTTGGCATCATTTTAGTAGTTTGTTTCAGTGTCTGCACCATCAATTGTACTCAGTGGTTTTATCACTAATAGGGCCCTCATACATTATTTATTTGTATCACTGATTGCTCATGATCTGGTAAATCTATATTAAATGTTGCTCTTGACTCATATATAGTATCGTTCTATGTTGACAATCTGTCAACATTACCTACTGACGTGGTTGCGATCACGTGACGGATTCCCATCCAATGGGAGGAGGACATCTTTGATTGGACTCCCTCAGGGGTGTGGACCTTCTACCGCCCCTGATTGGCTAATGAGTCTGACTTAAGCAGGAAGGCTTCTCACAGTCGGGTTAGCCTTTGAAAAAGCCGGTTGCGGCGAAATGCGCATCAGGCACTCAATGAGACTAGCTACCTATTAAATTGTATTATCAGTTCCTCTGTTGTGGCTCACATTCATAGTCTGGATTACTATCCCTGCATTCCTCTATATTGCATTTATTTGAATTTCTGAGTCATTCTTACTTGGGTACTTTCTCAGTCCGGTCAACACTGCTCCAGTATTGCACTAGTTAGCAGTTATTAACTTATGGTGAGGTCAATCCTACTTTTCTAGATAGTTTCCTGTGCAATCCATGAGCATATTATGGTGTACACCAGACTGAGTTTCTCTACCCCTGTTTGACTCTATCTTATTGTCATTATTGCTTGAGGGTGACGCTATCCTATTTGCACACACATCTAATTTTGGGTGGGTTCTCCACCTCTGTGTGTTATTAGTAAGCCACAATGCTTATTGCAATTGTACTATCGTATATATAGATTTGCTAGTACTCCTCTCTCTTTATGTTTTTTAATCTAATTTAATTTAAGTTTTATTTACACCTCATTGTTAGTGAGTTATTTAATTACTTAATAAATGTTAAGTTGTAATGTGTTTACCCTCCTTGGCAGTTCTTCCTGCCCTATATATCTTTTCCTGATATGATGAAATATACAGTTTCTTTTGAGTGCTCTGCCTTTGTCCACCTTTTCTCTACCTTTTGATTTTTCACAGTAGTCAATAGTCCTATTTCTGCTGAGGGGAGCTTAATTACCCCAAACAAGACACACAGAAATGTAAGCACCATGTATTACACATATTGCGGGGTGATCACACAGCAGGAGCGCGGACAGGCTTGCATTTAGTGTATTGTAGGAAGTGTTACTGCACATTACTAGAGGATCTTACTATTTGTCAGTGTTTTTTCCCTGTTGTGTTTGCCATGTGCTGCTGGCAGCCATTTTTTTTTTTTAACATATTTTTATTGAGGTTGAAAACAGGTTACAACATTTATGTCATGCTTCAAGAAGTATGTTAATACAGAAAGAAAAAACAAAACAAAATTATGTCCAATATACTTTCAGAGATATAGTCACAAACATTGTAACACAAAGAAATTTGAACATACAGAATAAATACCTCACATTTTTAAATTTAGTTTAGCTTTGAGACATTCGCATGCATGACTAATTTTATAACATAGAGAATTAAGAGATTTGATTATTTCCTGAAACACTCCATAGATATACCATATACTTGTGTTACCACATAAATGAGTTTAATGAGTGCTACATTAATGCTTGTGAGATTTAAGGGAAACATTTTATAGACATGCATGACTAGCTTTGTAATAGAAAAAATTAGAGATTCCCTAGGGGCTGCAAGAAGCGTTAAGTACTGTATACTTAGAAGGAATCTCTCAGCTTCAAACTTTATTATACTTTGAGACATTCCATAGACATATATAACTAGTGACACAATGTAGGCGAGATTAAGGAATGTCACATTAATACTTTTAATATTTAGAGTTGCGGTACAAGTCAGATAAACCGCGTGAGTGGCCCTCCTAAACAAGGAGGTACATTATATAGAAATAGGGGTAGGAGTGGGGGGCAGGAGGTGGTCATTTGAATGTGATTGGTGATATAAATTAAAAGCTATGGCAAGGGAATAATTGTTGATAGTACAGAAGGAATTGCTCAGCAGGTAAGGAAGCTTAAGAAGATACACAGACATTTGAAACATGTTAGACTGGTCTGTAATATAACATAAGTATTCACTTCATGATAAAATGGTGGAAGCCAATTATAGTAGGAGTTTTTAGATATAATGTTAGCTCCTATGTATTTGGCTATCTCAGTATTAGTTCACCACAGGGATTAGTATTAGTTCAGACACCATAGCCCATATGTAGGATTCTCATAAAAGAGACTTATAAGTAAGACAATCTCTGATAGGCTACATCGTGATTACATGGGTGGACAAAAAGATAATAGATCTAATAAAGGGCATGGGCCCTATGCCCAGCAGTATTAGATATATAAATCCAACATGCAATCGAGCACAAGCTGAGTAATATAATCTCTTAAACAATCGCATAACTGTAACAGGGTGAGATGCAAAACACATAATTATTATATATCTATAAAACCTTTAGGTACTCTATTAAATAAAACCAGGTTAACATGCGTGAGTCAAACGTTAGCAACAAATCAGCTTGCGTGCATAAGAGGTAGAGATGAGATAAAGTAACTGTCTGTGACTGGTATACCATCTATTATCTAATAGCATATCTACACATATTAGGCTTATGATAGCAGAGAAACAGAAACACTTTTATATTACCCCTAGTTAGCATTGAAAGTACATAAATAACGGTCTAGAAGACCGGTATAGTAGTAGGGAAAGGTGCACTCCTCAGTCACAGGAAAGTGGAGCAGTGTATAGTTCAAAAGCTTAGAATGTCGCAGTTAAAACCAGGGCAATGCAAAGGCTTAAATATATGTTATATGCAAGTGGTATAACTGCCAGCCCACCATCCGCTTGCTGGTAGAGATAGGATGTAGAGAGAAACATATCATAGATGTGGGAGGATGGATCCTCAAACAGGGGAATATTGAACAGTGCAAAAAACATTTGTACATACAAACCAATATGATCTGTTTTAGCCGACTATATAAACAAGCATAATTAACCTGGTAACCTGTAGGTAGTGATATTAGAACTCAACATCAGTTTTAACATATGGGGTCTTTAAAGCAATGCACAGGTATACATAGTACAGACCAAACTTGATATATAAGCCACTCAGTTTGTAGGTTGTGTCAAATGCTAGAATCTACTATCGCATATGCAGGGGAGAATGTTACTATAAGGATATATAAGTCACTGTGAGAACATAAGGAACTTAATGTAAAGGTGAATCTCTTAGCCAACTCCGACTTTAAGAGCGTGCGCTGGAGACCGCAGAGGCAATAGAGCAGCTTGCAATATCCATTCATCCGGAAAGAAGCCTGTCCTCGCTAACTTTTTTGGCCTTTGCAGTAATACTCTGGGGATCACTAACTCCGGGCTTGATGGTGGCCCTGTGTAGTTCTCTTCTGTTGCGGTAATAGGCAGATAGGCTTCCCGTAGGGACTCTTTAGCTGACAACTCTGTTAGAGACAAAAAGTATCTCTGATCTTTGATCTTGGGAGATGTTTGGGCAGTTGCAGGGGCTGTGCAGAGATCTGTGTCCCTAGTCCCATATATATGCAGTGGGGAAATTATGTCCGCCTCCTCATGTCGGGTCGGATTGTCAGCCAGCTCATCAGCCGAAGGTACAGTCTTCATGGGGCACACTTCCATGTCTCTCCACATGCTATGTGGAATGGGCAATGGGCACAAAGGCCCCATAGTATTATTCAAGTCCCAAGCGGTTCTGGGGACATAGTGTGAGTCGTCAGGTCCTGTAGAATCTGCATCGGCTGGATGAGCCGTGCTGGCAGCCATTTTACTCACCTCTCTTCCTAACTATGGTGCATTGTGGGGGATGCTGCTCATTACCTGCACTTCCTTTTATGGCCAGACTGGTGTGCATCATCCATGTGAGACAGGATGCAGTCTCAGAATTGTTATGTCATCACTTATTATTTAAAGGGCCTCTGTTCAGTATGCTTTGGCTTTGCGTCGTCTCAGACCTGTTTGTGAGAGTTCCTGTGTATTACCTGGCTGCCTGACGTCCTTCCTGGTTCCTGATCCCTGGCTTGTTCCTGACTCTGCTGTTTTCCTTGTTCCTGATTCCGGCTCATCTGACTATTCGCTTTGGCTCCTGACTCGGCTCGTCTGACTACCAGCTCTGGTTTTGACTCCTGGCTTGTTATGTGACTTGTGGACTTTTTATTATTTTTTTCTATTAATAAAGGTGTGATTATTTTTGCACTTCTCGTCTCTGTCTGATTCCTGGCACCCTGACATTATGCAAAGGCCATGAATCCTGATGCTGCTAATTATCCACCTTTACCTGCCATCATTTCCAGGATGGATGTACAGGATCACCGCTTGGATCAATTTGCATTAGCCCTCCAAACCCTGATGACTCGCACTGCACATTTGGACCAAAGTGTCCCGCAAGTTATGACTGCTCCTGTTTCCGCTGCTGCACCTATGCCTACCAGGAGCATGTCCGGTTCTGCACCTCTACCTCAGCGATATGGAGGCGATCCTATTCAGTGCAGAGGGTTTTTGAACCAGGTGGGCATTTACTTTGAGATGTTACCTCAGGCGTTTCCCTCTGACAGAGCTAAGGTGGGATTACTCATCTCGTTACTCTCTGACACAGCTCTTGCCTGGGCTAATCCCTTGTGGGAGACTAATAAACCTGTGATTTCAAATTACCCTGAAATTGTGGCCTCCTTTTGAAAGGGTATTTGATGTTCCGGCTTGCTCCTCCTCTGCTGCTAAATGACTCATGTCCATTTAGCAAAGTACAAGATCTGTTGCTCAGTATGCTATTGAGTTCCGTACACTTGTCGCAGAGGTAGGTTGGAACAATGAAGCCCTTGTTGCCGCCTTCTTTCATGGGCTCTCTGATGTGATTAAAGACGAAGTTGCTGCCAGAGATTTACCAGAGGATCCCGAGGCATTGGTGTCTTTTTTTATCCTAATTGACATCAGACTCAGAGAGAGGCCCTCTTTCAAGGAGCGCTTGTGGAAGCCTCCTGTTCCGTTGTCTCCTACGTGTTCGTTCCCACCCATGCCCCCTGGTCCCAAGTCACCAGGTACTGCTGAGCCAATGCAGTTGGGATTCACGCGTCTCTCCGCGGCAGAGAGGGCCTTTAGGAGGAGGGAGGGGCTCTGCCTCTATTGTGGGTTACAGGGCCACCTTTTGAAGTCTTGTCCTACACGGCCGGGAAACGCTCACACCTAAGGTTCTGTCTGGGGCAGACCTTGGGTGGTTTATCCTCATCCCAGGAACCACATAAGGAGAAACCTTTGGCCACCGTTGTCCTTTCCTAGGTGGACTCCTCCATAGTCACTCAAGCTCTTGTTGACTCCGGTGCTGCAGGCTATTTCATTGACAGTGCTTTTGTATCAAAGCACTCCATTCCTGTTTTGCCTCGGTCTGTTCTGCTTTCTATTGAAGCCATTGATGGCAGGTACCTTCAGCCCGCACTCATTACTCACGAAACTGCTCCATTGTCCATGGCTGTTGGGGCTCTCCATTTTGAAACCATCCAGTTCCAGGTGATAAACTCTCCGCATTTTCCGGTTGTTCTGAGTTATCCCTGGCTCCAAAAGCACAATCCCAGTCTAGACTGGCGCAGGTCCGAAATTTTGTCGTGGTCCCCGCAATGTATTTCCACTTGTCTTTGGAAACCAGTTAAAGTCTTGTGCACTTCTTGAGTATATCAATTGCCAGAGGAGTACCGAGAGTTCCTAGACGTGTTTGACAAGGTGCATGCTGGTACGTTGCCTCCTCACCGGTCTTACGATTGTGCCATAGACCTGCAACCCGGAGCCATTCCTCCTCGGGGCCGGGTATACCCTCTGTCTGTTGCAGAGAATTGTGCTATGGAGGAGTATGTTGCTGATGCTCTGTCGCGGGGGATCATCCACAAATCCTGCTCTCCTGCAGGGGCTGGCTTCTTCTTTGTGAAGAAAAAGGGTGGCGAGTTAAGACCATGTATCGATTATAGGGGTCTTAATCGTCTTACCATTAAGAATGCTTACCCTATTCCGCTCATTGCGGAACTCTTTGACCGCCTCAAGGGAGCTACGGTCTTTACTAAACTTGATTTGAGAGGACAATCTCGTTAGGATTAAGGAGGGCCACGAATGGAAAACAGCATTTAACACCAGGAGTGGGCATTATGAGTATCTTGTAATGCCCTTTGGCCTATGTAATGCTCCTGGTGTTTTCCAGGAATTTATTAATGATGTCCTAAGAGATATATTGCAACAGTGTGTTGTGGTGTACTTAGACGACATCCTCATACACTCACCCACACTTGAGGCTCATCGTTCTGATGTTACACGGGTTCTTCAGAGACTACGTGAGAACTGTCTGTTTTGTAAACTCGAGAAATGTGAGTTCCATCAGACTCAAGTAACCTTCCTAGGTTACGTTATCTCAGTTGCAGGGTTCTCCATGGATCCTGACAAGTTATCTGCAGTTCTGCAGTGGCCTCGCCCAGTTGGTCTTTGGTCTATTCAACATTTTTTGGGGTTCGCCAATTACTATAGAACGTTTATTAAAAACTTTTCTTCCTTGGTCAAACCTATCACAGACATGACCCGTAAAGTGAATGATCCACTCCATTGGTCACCTACTGCCATTAAAGCCTTTGATAGTCTTAAGACTGCCTTTGCTGCCTCTCCAGTTCTGGCTCATCCTAACCCTGTCCTGCCTTTTGTTCTTGAGGTCGATACGTCTGAGACTGGAGTGGGTGCCCTCTTGTCTCAACGTCCTATGCCTGATGGTTCCTTGCATCCGTGTGGTTTCTTCTATAAGAAATTGTCTCCAGCGGAGTGCAATTATGAAATTGGCGACAGGGAATTACTGGCCATAATTTTGGCACTCAAGGAATGGAGGCATCTTCTCGAGGGTACTAGCGTGCCAGTGCTCATTCTTACTGACCACAAGAATTTAACTTATCTATCTGAAGCAAAATGTTTGTCGCCCTGACAGGCCAGATGGGCGCTATTTTTGTCTCGCTTTAATTATGTGGTCTCCTACCTGCCTGGTAGTAAGAATGTTAGGGCTGATGCCCTCTCTCGACAATTTTCGCTTCTGTCCAAGGAGGAGTCTGTACCTACTCCTGTTATACCTCCTGACCATATTTTGGCTACTATACGTACTAATTTTAATTCTCCCTTGGGGGAGGAGATCCTGGGTGCACAAACCAATGCACCTCCTGAGAAACCTAGTGGCAAGTGTTTTTTTCCTGAGAATCTTCGATCTAAACTTTTGCACACTTACCACTATCGTAAAGCTGCAGGTCACCCAGGCAAGAACCAAATGATTTGGTCTGTCACTCGACAATTCTGGTGGCCAGGTCTTCGTTCTGATGTTGCTGCGTATGTTGCCTCCTGCTCAGTTTGTGTACAGAATAAGACTCCTCGACGTCTTCTTCAACCTATTGCTAATGGTGAGCGTCCTTGGACACATCTTTCCACGGACATTGTCGAGCTCCCTGTTTCCAATGGCAATACTGTTATCCTTATGGTGGTTGACCGTTTTTCTAAAATGTCACATTGCATTCCCTTGATGAAGCTGCCTACCGCTCAGGAACTTGCTTAAATTTTTGCCCGGGAGGTCTTCCGTTTACCTAGGTTACCCAAGGAGATAGTGTCGGACCGGGGTAGCCAGTTTGTCTCCAGATTTTTGCGTTCCTTTTGTGCTCAAATGGGGATCCAGCTTTCCTTCTCCTCGGCATATCACCCTCAATCCAATGGGGCTGTGGAACAGTCTAATCAAGCTCTAGAACAGTTCCTCCATTGCTATGTCTCAGATCACCACAATAATTGGTCTGAACTGTTACCTTGGGCAGAGTTTGCTCTTAATAGTGCTATTAATGCTTCCTCCAAGTTGTCCCTATTCATGGCGAATTATGGGTTTCAACCATCCTCGTTGGCCGATTCATTCATGTCTCAGGGTATTCCGGCTTTGGAGGAGCATCTCCGGCAACTCCGTTCCACATGGGTGCAGATTCAGGATTGCCTTCATCGTTCTATGCAGCGCCAAAAGTTCCAGGCTGATCGTAGTAGGCGTCTGTCCGCACCTTCCTACCAGGTTGGTGAGAGAGTTTGGCTGTCCTCCCGCAACTTGAACCTTTGTGTGCCTTCCAATAAATTGACTCCCCGTTATGTTGGTCCTTTTTGAATACTCCGACGGTTTAATCCTGTGGCCTACGCTCTTGACCTTCCTCCTGCTATTTGCATCTCCATTGTTTTTCATGTCTCCCTCTTGAAACCATTGGTGTAATCGGTTTACCACTGTGTTGCCTCGTCCCCATCCTATCTTTGTTGACAACCATGAGGAGTATGAGGTCAGCAGCATTGTTGACTCTCGTATGTCCAGGGGCCGTGTACAGTATTTGGTTCACTGGAGGGGCTACGGTTCAGAGGAGCGTTCTTGGGTTCCCTCCTCTGATGTTCATGCTCCTGCCCTCCTCCGTGCCTTCCATGCCCGTTTCCCCAATAAGCCTTTTATCCTCCCGCAGGGAAGGGGTCGTTGAGGGGAGGGTACTGTCAGGGTTTTTTCCCTGTTGTGTTTGCCATGTGCTGCTGGCAGCCATTTTACTCACCTCTCTTCCTGACTATGGTGCATTGTGGGGGATGCTGCTCATTACCTGCACTTCCTTTTATGGCCAGACTGGTGTGCATCAGCAATGTGAGACAGGATGCAGTCTCAGAATTGTGATGCCATCACTTATTATTTAAAGGGCCTCTGTTCAGTATGCTTTGCCTTTGCGTTGTCTCAGACCTGTTTGTGAGAGTTCCTGTGTATTACCTGGCTGACTGAGGTCCTTCCTGGTTCCTGATCCCTGGCTTGTTCCTGACTCTGCTGTTTTCCTTGTTCCTGATTCCGGCTCGTCTGACTATTCGCTTTGGCTCCTGACTCGGCTTGTCTGACTACCAGCTCTGGTTTTGACTCCTGGCTTGTTATTTGACTTGTGGACTTTTTATTATTTTTTGCTATTAATAAAGGTGTGATTATTTTTGCACTTCTCGTCTCAGTCTGATTCCTGGCACCCTGACACTATTCCTCTTACCAGACTGTGCTCCAGCTCCTCCCACCAGCAGCAGAAGTGTTTACTGAAGGGTTTCTGTTCTCTGTCCAAAGGGAACTTAGTTCCTCCTGGTAAAATAGTGCAGGAACTCCATTCCCATGCGTTCCCACTCGACTTAACCACTGAATAAAATATAATGCACCAAGCATAATAGGTATATAAATCCTGTGTTCCCCAACCTAATCGGAACCTGCACTATTGAACTGCATCATGCACTAAGCTATAACATGTTCTCTTAAAGGGCTAAACACACTCGGCTAGATTACGAGTTTTGCAGTATGAGTGAAAAAGCAGCGTTATGGCTCTTTTTCACTATCGCTGGTATTACGAGTTTTGCAGGTATAGGTGTACAGCACACTTTTTTGGCCGTAACGCAACGTAACTACCGCAGCTTTTAAAAAGTCCTTTTTCAATGGGACTTCCATAGCGCCGGTATTAAAAGTTTGCCTGTCCGGCCAAAAAGTGAGCGGTACAGCCTATACCGTCAAGATCCATACCGTAAACTGAAAGTCAGTAGTTATGGCTTTTATGTTACAGAGTTGTTGCAGAAAACTCATAACTAGTTTTAAAAAGTACACTAACACCCATAAACTACCTATTAACCCCCTAAACCGAGGCACTCCCGCATCGCAAACACTAAAATAAAATTATTAACCCTTAATCTGCTGCTCCCGACATTGCTGCCACTAGAATAAACATATTAACCCCTAAACCGCTGCACTCCCGCATTGTAAACACAAGTTAAATATTATTAATCCCTAATCTGCTGTCCCTAACATCGCCGCTACCTACATTACTGTTATTAACCCCTAATCTGCTGCCCCCAAAATCGCTGCCACTATACTAAAGTTATTCACCCCTAAATCTAACCCTAAGTCTAACCCTAACCCTAACACCCCCTAACTTTAATATAAGTAAAATAAATCTAAATAAAAATTACTATCATTAACTAAATAATACCTATTTAAAACTAAATACTTACCTATAAAATAAACCTAAGCTAGCTATAATATAACTAATAGTTATATTGTATCTATCTTAGGTTTTATTTTTATTTCACAGCCAAGTTTGTATTTATTTTAACTAGGTAGACTAGTTAGTAAATAGTTATTAACTATTTACTAACTGCCTATCTAAAATAAATACAAATTTACCTGTAAAATAAAACCTAACCTGTCTTACATTAACACCTAACCTTACACTAAAATTAAATAAATTACATTAATTAAATACAATTAACTAAATTACAAAAACAAACAAACACTAAATTACACAAAATAAAAAAGAAATTATCAAATATTTAAACTAATTACACCTAATCTAATAGCCCTATCAAAATAAAAAAGCCAACCCAAAATAAAAAAAAAACCCTAGCCTACAATAAACTACCAATGGCCTTTTAAGGGGCCTTTTGCGGGGCATTGCCCCAAAGAAATCAGCTCTTTTACCTGTAAAAAAATACATACAACCCCCCCAACAGTAAAACTCACCACCCACACAACCAACCCCCCAAATAAAATCCCATCTAAAAAACCTAAGCTCCCCATTGCCCTGCGGTTCATGTTAGGGTGTTAGGTGTAAACATAACTTTTGTTTCCCCATAGGAATCAATGGGGCTGTGTTATGGAGCTTTACGCTCCTTTATTGCAGGGGTTAGGCTTTTTTTTTGCCAGCTCTCCCCATTGATGTCTATGGGGAAATCGTTCACGAGCACGTAAAACCAGCTCAAAGCAGCGCTGGTATTTGTGTGCGGTATGGAGCTCAATATTGCTCAACGCTGCAATATTGCCTGCTAACGCCGGGTTTATGCAAACCTGTAATAGCATCACTATAGGGAGGTGAGCGGTGGAAATAACTTGCAAGTTAGCACCGAGCCGCTCATAACGCAAAACTTGTAATCTAGCCGTTTATTCTTAAAAATGCTCATATAAAAAACCCTACAGCTGCCAGAGGCTTAAAAGGGCCAGATGATTCCCTAATAATGTCCCTAACACTAGTAGAATTGTTAGGGTTATAATGTGAAGAAAACAGTGGGGGGTAGTTATCAACGTGTCTACTTTTCCTGCCTTCGCCGGCCCAATATGCCCGCCTAAGCTCGCCTCACATCGCCGCAGCGGACCTGCAAAAATTTGCCTAAGTTATCAAAAAAGCTGTCAAAAGCCGTGCACCAAGTACAGGGCGATGAGCAGCGGACTGTGATAGTTATCACTCATCCGATCTCGCTGTTCTTCAGCATTTTTACAGCTTTCTTGCTAGCCTGTCACTAAGCACCCACACTAAACTACACTGTTCTGCTCCCTATACCCGCACCCCGGGAGCCTCCCGCAACTAAATAAAGTGACTAACCCCTAAACCGCCACTCCTAGACCCCGCCGCAACTCTTATGAATGTATTAACCCCTAAACCGCCGCTCCTAGACCTCGTCGCAACTCTTATAAATGTATTAACCCCTAAACCGCCGCACCCGGACACCGCTGCCACCTACATTATACCTAGTAACCCCTATCCTGCCCCCCCTATACCGTCGCCCTCTATAATAAAGTTATTAACCCCTATCCTGCTGATCCCGCACCTTGCCACAACTAAATAAATAGTTTAACCCCTAAACCGCTGCTCCCTGACCCCGCCGCAACCTATATTACATTTATTAACCCCTATCCTGCCCCCCCTACACCGTCGCAACCTATAATAAATTTATTAACCCCTATCCTGCCCCCCCTACACCGTCGCCACCTATAAGAAATTTATTAACCCCTATCCTGCCCCCCACTACACCGCCACCACTGTAATAAAATTATTAAACCCTAAACCTAAGTCTAACACTAACCCTAACACCCCCTAACTTAAATATTAATTAAATAAATCTAAATAATATTTATATTATGAACTAAATTAATCCTATTTAAAACTAAATACTTACCTTTAAAATAAACCCTAATATAGCTACAATATAAATAATAATTATATTGTAGCTATCTTAGGATTTATTTTTATTTTACAGACAAATTTCAATTTATTTTAACTAGGTACAATAGCTATTAAATAGTTATTAACTATTTAATAGCTTACCTAGCTAAAATAAAGAGAAATTAACCTGTAAAATAAAAACTAACCTAAGTTACAATTACACCTAACACTACACTTTACTTAAATAAATTATTCCTATTTAAAACTAAATACTTACCTGTAAAATAAACCCTAAGATAGCTACAATGTAATTAATAATTACATTGTAGCTATCTTTGGATTTATATTTATTTTACAGGTAACTTTGTATTTATTTTAGCTAGTTAGAATAGTTATTAAATAGTTGTTAACTATTTAATAACTACCTAGCTAAAAGAAATACAAAATTACCTGTAAAATAAATCCTAACCTAAGTTACAATTAAACCTAACACTACACTATAATTAAATTAATTAAATAAATTAACTACAAATAACTACAATTAAATACAATTACATAAACTAACTAAAGTACAAAAAAAAAAGCTAAGTTACAAAAAATAAAAAAAATAAGTTACAAACATTTAAAAAATATTACAACAATTTTAAGCTACTTACACCTAATCTAAGCCCCCTAATAAAATAACAAACCCCCCAAAATAAAAAAATGCCCTACCCTATTCTAAATTAAAAAAGTTCAAAGCTCTTTTACCTTACCAGCCCTTAAAAGGGCCTTTTGTGGGGCATGCCCCAAATTATTCAGCTCTTTTGTCTGTAAAAGAAAAATACAACCCCCCCCAACATTAAAACCCACCACCCACATACCCCTAATCTAACCCAAACCCCCCTTAAAATAACCTAACACTACCCCCCCTGAAGATCATCCTACCTTGAGTCGTCTTCACTCAGCCGAGCAGCGATGGAACCGAAGAGGAGAACCGAAGCGGCAGAAGTTATTCTCCAAGGGGCGCTGAAGAAATCTTCCATCCGATGAAGTGATCCTCCAGGCGGCGCTGAAGAAGTCTTCCATCTGGGCGATGTCATCTTCCAAGAGGCGCTGAAGAAGTCTTCTATCCGGGCAATGTCATCTTCCAAGCGGGGCCTTCAATCTTCAATCTTCATCCCGCCGACGCGGAACATCCTTCTTTACCGACGGACTACCGACGAATGAAGGCTCCTTTAAGGGACATCATCCAAGATGGCGTCCCTTCAATTCCGATTGGCTGATAAGATTCTATCAGCCAATCGGAATTAAGGTAGGAAAAATCTGATTGGCTGATTGAATCAGCCAATCAGATTCAAGTTCAATCCGATTGGCTGATCCAATCAGCCAATCAGATTGAGCTTGCATTCTATTGGCTGTTCCGATCAGCCAATAGAATGCGAGCTCAATCTGATTGGCTGATTGGATCAGCCAATCGGATTGAACTTGAATCTGATTGGCTGATTCAATCAGCCAATCAGATTTTTCCTACCTTAATTCCGATTGGCTGATAGAATCCTATCAGCCAATCGGAATTGAAGGGACGCCATCTTGGATGACGTCCCTTAAAGGAGCCTTCATTCGTCGGTAGTCCGTCGGTAAAGAAGGATGTTCCGCGTCGGCGGGATGAAGATTGAAGATTGAAGACCCCGCTTGGAAGATGACATCGCCCGGATAGAAGACTTCTTCAGCGCCTCTTGGAAGATGACATCGCTCGGATGGAAGACTTCTTCAGCGACAACTGGAGGATCACTTCATCGGATGGAAGATTTCTTCAGCCCCCCTTGGAGGATAACTTCTGCCGCTTCGGATCTCCTCTTCGGTTCCATCGCTGCTCGGCTGAGTGAAGACGACTCAAGGTAGGATGATCTTCAGGGGATTAGTATTAGGTTATTTTAAGGGGGGTTTGGTTAGATTAGGGGTATGTGGGTGGTGGGTTTTAATGTTGGGGGGTTGTATTTTTCTTTTACAGGCAAAAGAGCTGAATTCTTTGGGGCATGCCCCACAAAAGGCCCTTTTAAGGGCTGGTAAGGTAAAAGAGCTTTGAACTTTTTTAATTTAGAAAAGGGTAGGGCATTTTTTTTATTTTGGGGGGTTTGTTATTTTATTAGGGGGCTTAGATTAGGTTAATTAGCTTAAAATTGTTGTAATATTTTTTAAATGTTTGTAACCTATTTTTTTATTTTTTTGTAACTTAGCTTTTTTTTTTTGTACTTTAGTTAGTTTATGTAATTGTATTTAATTGTAGTTATTTGTAGTTAATTTATTTAATTTATTTAATGATAGTGTAGTGTTAGGTTTAATTGTAACTTAGGTTAGGATTTATTTTACAGGTAATTTTGTATTTCTTTTAGCTAGGTAGTTATTAAATAGTTAACAACTATTTAATAACTATTCTAACTAGCTAAAATAAATACAAAGTTACCTGTAAAATAAATATAAATCCTAAAATAGCTAGAATATAATTATTATTTACATTGTAGCTATCTTAGGGTTTATTTTACAGGTAAGTATTTAGTTTTAAATAGGAATAATTTATTTAAGTATAGTGTAGTGTTAGGTGTAATTGTAACATAGGTTAGTTTTTATTTTACAGGTAAATTTCTCTTTATTTTAGCTAGGTAGCTATTAAATAGTTAATAACTATTTAATAGCTATTGTACCTAGTTAAAATAAATTGAAAGATGCCTGTAAAATAAAAATAAATCCTAAGATAGCTACAATATAATTATTATTTATATTGTAGCTATATTAGGGTTTATTTTAAAAGTAAGTATTTAGTTTTAAATAGGATTAATTTAGTTCATAATAGAAATATTATTTAGATTTATTTAATTAATATTTAAGTTAGGGGGGTGTTAGGGTTAGTGTTAGACTTAGGTTTAGGGGTTAATAAATTTATTACAGTGGCGGCGGTGTAGTGGGGGGCAGGATAGGGGTTAATAAATTTATTATAGGTGGCGACGGTGTAGGGGGGGCAGGATAGGGGTTAATAAATGTAATATAGGTTGCGGCGGGGTCAGGGAGCAGCGGTTTAGGGGTTAAACTATTTATTTAGTTGCGGCGTGGTGCGGGATCAGCAGGATAGGGGTTAATAACTTTATTATAGAGGGCGGCGGTATAGGGTGGGCAGTATGGGGTTACTAGATATAATGTAGGTGGCGGTGGGCTCCGGGAGCGGCGGTTTAGGGGTTAATATGTATAGAGTAGCTTGCGGTGGGCTCCGTGAGCGGCGGTTTAGGGGGTAATAACTTTATTGAGTTGCGGCGGTGTAGGGGGGGCAGATTAGTGGTGTTTAGACTCGGGGTACATGTTAGGGTGTTAGGTGCAGACATCTCCCATAGGAATCAATGGGATGTCTGGCAGCAGCGAAATTGTACTTTCACTATGGTCAGACTCCCATTGTTTCCTATGGGATCCGCCGCCTCCAGGGTGGCGGTTTGAAAACCAGGTACGATGGGCCGGAAAAGTGCCGAGCGTACCTGCTAGTTTTTTGATAACTAGCAAAAGTAGTCAGATTGTGCCGAACTTGTGTGCGGAACATCTGTAGTGACGTAATAATCGATCTGTGTTGGACTGAGTCCGGCGGATCGAAGTTTACGTCACAAAATTCTACTTTTGCCGGTCTCTAGCCTTTGATAACTAAGGCGAATCAGCCTCGCCACAAATACGCTGCGGAATTCCAGCGTATTTGAGGTTGACGGCTTGATAACTAGGCCCCATTGTGTCATGAGGGGAGCAGGTTAAGTCCCCTGGCTATACTGTACCTATGTCAAGAGTACCTGAAAATAGCCTCTGGGCTGTGTCTGTGCTGTGTAAAGGGATAACAGTTATTATACTGCGCATGGTGTAGCATACAGGCTCACTATTAATGGATCTCCTAACAAGATCCCGACTAAAATGCAGACAGAAAAAAATGAGAAATAGGACCGCCTAAGGCTAAAGTACACTATCAGGGATGAATCCAAAATAAAGTATAGAAAGTGTGGGGGTCACAAAAAAAACAGTGGACTACTGGGAAGTGTGTACATATATAGCACTCAACAACAATCAACTGGAATAAATACAATATCATCAGTGGGGAAATGATTCATTGTGAACACCCGGAGTGTAGAGGTTTAAAACGTAACTTTTATTAATTATACAAAATTTAAAAAAAGGATAACATAAAAACACAGAGGCATATCAACCTGTACTTCTAAATCGTGTTTTTGCTGTATAGTAATAGATGTGAAATCTAGTCACTGGTAGGAGAAGTGGGTGCTCCCTGGGTTGAACAGAGCTTATGGTTACAAGATAGGGCTTACCAGGGATAATTCGCCTACTAATCCCTAGGTCAGGCAGGGTAATATATTCAATATAATGTCGCTACACAGTCATATTCACAAGTAGCTCATATATACTGAAAGTCGACCCAAAAATAAGGGTCCGGTACTAGTAGAATTGTGAATATCAAAGGCTAGACTAGCCAAGGGTGCAATAGGCGGGACTAGTATATGTAAATATCCTGTAATGTTCTTATACGGGAAAAAAATATTATAGGATATCAAATCTCCTGTTGTGTCAATATTGGCTATATTATTATCAAATCCATATAATGTACCAATGTATAACGGAACTTCCTAATTAGTATATTTGGCTGACCCAGTTAATCTCCATATGATACGATTCTCCCAATATAGAAATGTGGTGTCAAAAATATATGTGTAACCACAGGGTGATAATATTCCCCCAAAGTACATAAATAATAGTTATATCCCCCAAAGTACATAAATAATAGTTATTGCTCAAAGAGTATTAATATAACATGAGCGCTAAACAGGTCAGTCAAGGAGAATAAGGCAGGACTCCAAGGTTTAATGTAATGCATGAATGTAGTGGAATAATACTGATCTCACATGATATGTTATAGTACCGTGGTTATACACAGGACAAGTGAATATAGATGGCAACCCCAAATTACAAGATGGATTGTATATACTAACTAGAGTTAACTAGCATAATAGAAGTAATAGAAGTCAGTCTGAAAAGGTTGCTATCTAGGGGAGACTGTGCTGTGATTTAAATGTAAAGCAATTCATTCTATTGTTATTCCCCTTAATATATGATTGTCGGTGTAGTACTATAGGTGTGACAAAATATTGGGTACTGGGAGGATCAGTGCAGGAGCGCACCACTGACTGTATAGCCCTGTAGTAACAGTAAAAAAGGAGGATTATTGTGGCTGTATGACTGGCTTAGGAATACAGGATGGCTAGTCAGCACGATAATAGGAAATTAAGTCCAGGGAGACAGTAAGTCTGTACTTATAGATACAAATCAACATGCTTAAATAGTTAACCCATGTAAAATGGCATTGGGAAATTAGCTGAATATAAGTATCTATATTAACCCAAAAGAAGTAGTGAGGTGTAGAATCAGTGCACCAGAATATTACACCTACCAATTGCTATGACTATTACTACGGTGACACCATTTGTCAGCCAAATGCAAGTTATCATTAACAGTAAGTAACCTATAAGTATAGGAGGTACAGGAGGATAGCCACTGCAAGTTAAAAAATGAATAGAGTCTGGAGAGAGACCACTATGTCTCTGCTCCTCCTAACATGTTTCGCAACAACTGCTTTTTCAAATGTGGGACGCCCAGCTCAGATCGGGATTTTTATAGGCTGATGGCTGAGCAACGTCATAGGCAGAAAGTAATTCAATAGGAGGAGGTACGTACTGACTGCTGATTGGTCAGGAAGGGGGGCTTTATAGCCCTATTGCATTCACAGTATGCTGGGGCATAGAGGGGTTGTCTGGTAACCGTGGTCATGTTTACCACAGTTTTAAATGTGGGGGTCTATGGATTCACAAATCTCACTGGTTGGAAGGCAGCACCTTTATGTAAATAATATGCAGTAATTATACAATATGAACATAAACAGTGATAATAATAGCAGTGAAAGTAATACCCAAAACCTTTTCTTTATAAAATCTTAAAAAATCTTACAAAACAAGATATTTAATACAAATAAACATAAACAAAAACAAGATAATGACCACAAACAAAATATGACCATAGACTGGTATATGCAGAAAAAATACAGTGGGGGAATACAAAGAACAAGTAGGATATAAATATCCCAATAAATCTCCTAATAAGTGCCCTGACCCTCCTGGGGACAATAAATATGTACACGTGTAGAAAAGTAAAAAATAAAAAAATGAAAAATATATATGATATAGTGTCTATGGTGTAGAGTATTTCAAATCCGGGTAAGATTCTAAATAAAAGTTCCTTGGAGTGCCGCAATAATATGGATAAAGCAGGTGTGACAAGGGTGTGACGATGCTGGTGCTGGTGGTGATCTGGATAAACTTGAATAAACCTGGGATCGATATACCTAAAAATATCAATAAAAACACAAATGCAAAACACTGTCTAAGGGCTCCATGTACTAAGAGGCGGGCGGACAGCTTCTTAACTCGCGAAGCTGTCCGCCCGCCTCCGCTACACACGGGCAGCGGATCTATTGATCCGCTTGCCCGTATGTACCATTACACACTCAGCGGAGTGTGTAATGCCCGCCCCTTCAGTCGCGCGACCAATCACGCGACTGAAGGCGCTGTCAATCACCGAGAGCGAGCGAGCTCTCGGTGATTTTGCTTCGCCACCTAAGAGGTGGCGTAGGGTGTAGGAAGCAGCGGTCTAATGACCACTGCTTCTTACATTGCGGGAAGCAGGCTCGCATATGCGAACCTGCCCCGCAAAGGCTCAGGAGCAGCTTTCGCTGCTTCGTACATGGAGCCCTAAGTAGTGAGGCATAATCGAAAATAAACTCACCAATTCAAAAAGACAATAAATAGGGAAGAAAACAAGCCTCCATATGCAGTCAATGCGTTTCAGCCTATAAAAAGGCCTTTATCAAGACATAAGGAGTAGTGTTATGCTAAAGAAATATATATGTACTGACATCCAATCAAATTGCTAAACTTCAAAAAGGCTTGCCGCCAAAAAACTGCCGTCTATTGCGGAAAGACTCTGCATGGAGGTAATTTACAGTTCCGGTATGTGACTTCCGGTTACACGCTCTTTGCGGAATTTCCAGTTTAGAAGGATCAAACGTCCATCTTAGGTTAGGGCAAACTTTCCCTTTTGAATGGGACGATGCCAAATGGGAGGCTGATATTAAAATATAACATAATAGTAATGTATATATATATATATATATATATATATATATTAATCGTTTGCAAAAATGTAAATGCATTTAAAAAATATAATAATAAAAAATGGAAAATATTAAAAAATATAAAAAAAACAGAAAAATAATAAATAATATTAAATATAAATAAATATAGATATAAATAAATATTAGATATAAATATATAACATATATCATTTAATTTAAATGAAAAGAAATAAAATATAAAAACATTTTGAGGAACATATCTTGACCCTTTATTTATATACCATTTTTTCTGTGCTGTGTAAAGGCACTTTCCTTATGCAGCACCCCTCCACTGGCTTACTAGGCATGTCAATGTTAATGCAGCTGCAGCAGTATCCAGTAGAGAGCCCAATCAAGTGCAGGTATGGAGAACCGCAGAGGACTGCAGTAGGAAATACCAGAGTCTCTACGAGGGTAGTTATGGCTGAAATCCCATTAGGGTAATGCTGTGCATAATAGGGTATTCCTGTGTCCCTGTATCATTCAGCTGCTGTGAAGAGTTTTTTTCTGTCTTCTTTGTAAATAATATTCCTCAGGGACTCTGGGTTCACGTAGGTTTGAGCTCCCAATTTGTAATCTATAATCAAGTAGCTGAAACAACCTCTTTTCTCAACCATCTCCTACGAAGACTGTTCTGTCTATTATATGCTTATTATGTTGATGACATCTGGTGGTTTCATGTTGCAATTACAGCTTGGTTCCTCTCAAGAATGAAACAGGAAGTGTTAATAAAGTTTGTTAATAAAAAGTTTTACTTTCAGTTTCTCAGCAGCCATCTTAGCTTCAAGAAGCATGGAAATCAGCGCTTCATATTTGCCTCTAAATATACATATGCCTGTAAGTTATTTATTGTTTGCTAAGAGTTCATTGTGCATTTGAATTGCATTGCTATTTGCTGTAAGGTATAAATGTAAGCTCTCTGTGTTAGAAACATATATTATTGTATGTATTGCAAACACCATGTGTAAGTACATATTGTAATTTCAAATTTTCTTATTGTATTGCAGCTTTACAAAATAACTTTTCAGAAGTATTCAGTTTGGAATAAACACAAAGCTATTTCTGTCTGGTTTGTTAGCTAGCTGTCTAGCTATCAGTTAGTGAGGACAGTACAAGGACAAAAACAAAACAAGAGAGAGATGGGAGGTGGATGGGTTTTAAAGCTCTTCTATGGGTTCTTGACCACCTCCTAGTGGAAGGAAATATACCCCCTATGTTTTGGAGGACTGTGGACCATCATCATTTTACGAAATAAATTTGTGCTTCCTATTTCCAACAAAAATGTAATTAATGCATCTTTTTTTTTTAGCAAGGTACAGGTAAGCAGTGCCAAATAAACCAATGATACAATCACACATTATCACAAACTAATGTTTTTTTATCCAGGGGCGAAACTACAGGGGGTGCAGAGGCCGTAGGTGGGGGCCCAGCTAAAAAAAAATAAAAAAAAATTTTATAATTGTTTTTTTTTATAATTGTTTTTTTTTTTTTTTTTAATAAAAAACGTTAACCTACCACTGCCTGCACTGATCTCATGTGAGTCTGACATGACTACAGGGGTTAGTGTTTCTGTTTTACCCATTGGTGTTTATGTGTGTGTATGTATGTGATTGTGTGTGTGTATTTATGCATGTATATGTGTATGTTTATGTATGTATGTGACTGTGTGTGTATTTATGTATGTATGTGTGATTGTGTATGTTCGTGGAATCAGCAAATTACAGACCTTGTTACTACAGCATGGGGGGGGGGCAGGGGGTAAACAGTGTCAGTATATACAGTATGGGGATGGACCATGTCACAGACTACTGTGGTCACTTTATAAAGTGCTGGGGCTGGTAGGGTCAGGCCAGCCATCTCACTGGCAGATTACAGACTGTGTCACTAACTTACTATATACAGTACTGGGGGGTTAAATAGTGTCACTATATATATATATATATATATATATATATATATATACAGTGATAGGGGGTCAGACCATCTCACAGACTGTGGGCACAGGGTACCTCCTTTTGCAGACATGTAATCTGATTCACATTTTTTTTTCTGTGTTAAATGTAAAAAAAATAAAAGTATTAAATTCACCTTTTTTGGAGGGCGGTGTGTGTGTGTGTGTGTGTGGGGGGGCTTCTTAGATTCTTGCACCTGGGCCCTGTGGTTTCTAGTTATGCCTCTGTGTTTATCCATATATAACACCAATGTCATTGCCTCATTTTAGCTGTCAGTGTTGGTGGATTCATAGAACTGCCCAGCATGTGTATAACAAGCTGTGGTGGTTAATCCATTCATTATCTAAACAGCTATTAAATACATAGTAATAATTCATCAAACATATAATTTATTTGTTAATGAGATACTTATATAGGATAAACTACAAGATATTTTTTAATTAAGATAGTGGTATGGGGGTTGTAAAAACATGACCACAAAGATAAATATCATGAATTGAAGGTCATTATGGTGAATGATCTAATTTTCTTCTAAATTTTCCTGCATTTTTAAAAATACCCCTTATTTCTAGATAGCACACTCTACATGAAAATAATGGACATCCTGGCAAATTCAGGGCAGTTGGCACCTTTTGTTAGGGGATGCAAAAATAATGTGGGTGTATTTAGAATATCCCAGTACCCCATTTCCTCTCAAACCACCGCTGGGAATAGATTAGAAGTAATTGGGTACATCATATTCTATTTGAATATTTTAGTTTAGATTTTGTTTCCCAAATTTCAGTTTTTGAACTGGATCTACCCCTTCATTTTCCTTGCTTATATACAGTATGGTGTGTGGCTCTGCGCTTTTGATATGACTAGTAAAATTCAATGTGATTTTTAATTATCTTTATTATGTGATTTTATTTATTTTTAATGCCACTCCTCTAACTGCTTTTGTTAGAAAATTTTGGCTTCACTATTCAGTTTGCTGTGTGCTTAGCTGCATATATTGTAAATAAATGGCTCATTTGAGATTTAGATATTTGAAATTAGTCTTTGTGCACAAACGAGGTGTGGACAGTTTACAGAGAGGCAAAAGTATTCAAGAGTTAACTTTAATACATATCTAATAAAGTGGGGTTGCTGAGTCATAAATGATAATACAAATTTTAATATTGTACACAGGTATTCACACTGAATGAGAAGTCTCTTAAAGGGATACAGAACCCACATTTTTTTCTTTCATGATTCAGATAGAGCATGCAATTTTAAGCAACTTTCTAATTTACTCCTATTATCAAATTTTCTTCATTCTCTTTGTATCTTTATTTGAAAAAGCAAAAACTGTAAGCTTACAAGCCGGTCCATCTTTGGTTCAGCACCTGGGTAGCGCTTGCTGATTGGTGGATAAATGTAGCCACCAAGCTACCAAGAAAACGAAGAAAATTTTATAATAGGAGTAAATTAGAAAGTTGCTTAAAATTGCATGCTCTGTCTGACTCATGAAAGAAACATTTGGGTTCATTATCCCTTTAAACCCAGTATACATGTCATTTTGCTTCTACCTTTACCTTCCTCTTTTGTGTGTGGAATTCACTTAAAACTAAATTAACTTTGGCTTGTCAGAGGTTGTCAGAGATTCACTAAGTCCTGTAAAATGGTGAGCATTCAATAGCCAATTCTGTATTATAGGAAGGCTAGAGTTGTTATAATATGTGAATAATGAAAAACTCATTATTTGAAATCCGCAAACGCTCATTTTCATTGAAAAGTTGATTCTGAGCATTAAATAGGTTGCTCCAAATAGGGTCTAAGGAGATTATAAATTAAATTACTTGACTGAATAACACTCATCTTTTTGTTCACATCAAACTTTAGTGACTCTCAGCCATTTAATACTTTAAACTTATGTATAAAACTGTTTATATGCTTTGGTCTCAGCAGCTGGAATATACAAAAAATTTCAAAATGCTTTTTGTTTCAGGCAAGGCTCTAACCAGCATAGCTAAAGTAGGGTTATGGGTTTTCCAGTCCTAGGGCTCCATGTACTAAGCAGTCAGCGAGCTACCCGCAAAAAAATTTGCGTCAAAACTCGCACATTGATATGTACAAAGCCGTTAACTATATTCAAACCCGCATATTTAAAATTGTGAGCATACTTATCCGCCAAACCTCGCTACCTCTCCATTTTTCACTGTAAATAGACACATTTGACCACCAACTCGCCATAAACTAATGTACTAAAAAATCTATTTATCCACTCGCTATATTTTCCGCTCCCACCTCGTTATTTTTGCCTCGCCACCTTTTAGGTGGCGGGCAAGGTACAAAGCCATAGGAAAGTCAATGTAGACGCCAGTCTAGACATATATAAAAGGCAGTAATATCAGCATTGTACTTACATTGTTGATTTCAGCAGCTATGGAGACACTTCTGTATTTGTTTCTTCTCCGTGTGATGCAAATCCGGTCTAGGAGACAGAATACTGGAAATGTCGCTAATCGATTGGTTAGAAGAAGAAGAGTTTGTGTCCCCCGTGTATTCCTTCCATGGGTTGGTTTGCACTGCCTTTCTGACCGAGAGATCATACAAAGATTTCGGCTTGATCGTGAATCCATATTACATCTGTATTGAGAGATTGAAGATTATTTGGAGCCGATGACTGTTCATTCACGAGCTATTCCGGGACTATTGAAACTATTAGCTGCATTGCATTTTATGGCATTCTCCTTTCAGGCGGTTTCTAGCGTCATTATTAGAATGAGTCAATCAGCTTTTTCACGTCCCTTATCAAGTCATAGAGGCTATGATGGTTATTTTTCCTCGATATGTTTGTTTGCCATCTACCCCAGAAGAATGGCAATCTATAAAGTCAAATTTCTATAGGATGGCTGGGATGCCCAATGTCCTAGGGGCCATAGACTGTACCCATGTTGCAGAAAGACCACTTCAAGCTTGTGAGGAGATCTATAGGAATAGAAAGCATTTCCATTCCTTGAATGTTCCGATGGTCTGTGACCCCAACATGAGGATAATCAGTGTCCGTTCAAACTACCCAGGCTCATGTCATGATTCTTACATCTTAAGGCAGATTGGCTTATACCAGAAGTTCGAGGACGGAGATATGCTTCTAGGTAAGCATAACTGGCGTCTAATTTGTCTTTTTTAATTTCCATGTACATCAACTGCGCCAAATTTGTCCACTGTAATTAAACTGTAATGTGTTGTATATTTTTAATTTGTATCGTATTAGTTATCAATCTTTATTATTATTTTTAGAGTAATATTTATATTTTTTATGTCCTATTAGGATATGGAGGGTACTCATGTACAGAATGGCTGTTGACTCCCTATAACAACCCACAGACCAGAAATCAAGTACGTTTCAATGAAGCACATCAATCTACCAGGGGGATAATTGAGAGGTCTTTTGTTCTTTTGAAAATGCAGTTTCGATGTCTTGATCGTTCTGACGGCACTATGCAGTATGCACCTGAGAAAGTTGCAAGAATTAAGTTTTGCTGATGTGAAAAGTGAGGATTCTTGGATTTTGAAGTGGTATCAGATACAGATGAAGTCATATAAAATTTGTAAATAAATATTACAAAAATAAGGCACTGTAGTCACTGCTCAAAAAATTTGGAACAATAATAAAGATGTTTAGAAAAGTTGCACTTTTATAGTAGCCAAATTCTTTTCCCATGACTACTATGACGTTTCTGACACGTTGCATGTCACGTGTTAATAATTGGCTATTTAAGTACATTAGCTTAGTTGCGGCGAGCGAGGCGTCAAATTTATCAATAATCCGCCACTGATCGCGGCGGGCTAGACGTGTCTATTTCTGGGTGGATTTTTAGTACATAGTGACAGTGGACACCATTTTGCCTGCGGCGAGTAACGGTGAGTTTATCCGCGTCTACAATGTCGGATTAATTGACGGCTTAGTACATGGAGCCCCTAGCCCTGAATTATTGACTTGAAAATAAATTGTATGACATTAAGACAAGTTCATTTTCAGTATCATAAATGCTAGGCATGATAAGTTATGGTCACAATTTATGATTATACTAAAAGAAATCGGAGCCAATTTTCACGTATTATCAAATTACATATGCTGCACAGAAAAATCTTTGTTTTGTTTGGGTCAACAAGGAAAGGAAAAATAGCTTCCTGTTTGTTACCAGAGCAACTATAGACAATCAGATAGATTACGAGTTTTGCGTTATGGCTCAAAAAGCATCGTTATGGCCCATAACGATGCTTTTTCCCTAACGCCGCTTTTACAAGTCTTGTCAGAATAGGTGTACCGCACACCTTTTTGGCCATCGTGCAGCGTCAGTACCGCACTTTTAAAAAAGTGTTTTTTCAATGGGACTCCCATAGCGCCCGTATTACGAGTTTGCCTGGGAGGCCAAAAAGTGAGCGGTACAGCCTAAAATTACAAGATCTGTACCGCCATATAAAGTCAGTAGTTATGAGTTTTATGCTACAAAGCTGCACCATAAAACTCATAACTAAAGTGTTACAAAGTTCACTTAACACCCATAAACTACCTATTAACCCCTAAACCGAGGCCCTCCCATATAGCAAACACTATAATAAAATTATTAACCCCTAATCTGCCGCTCCGGACATCGCTGCCACTTAAAAAATGTATTAACCCCTATTCCACTGCTCCTCAACATCGAGCTCTCTTCCATTGAGCCGTAATCATGTTTGTGTACACTCGCAAACCGATAAATATGCTGTCGGAAGCAATATCGTTTATCGACTGTTTCCAATGTCCCATTATACCTTAATATCGGCAGCCAGATTTCGACTGCCGAAAAGATATTCGCGTCCCATAGAAAGTAATAGAAGCCAGATCGGGGGGGGGGGGGGGGGGGATCTCCAATACAGTCCTGAAAAAGCAATAAAAATCATAGTGGCATGTTGCTGTCAACATAACATGGCACAGGAGCATGGGATGTTGAACAATTTTCTTCCACCACCACAGCCCCCAGGTGAAATCCATGAGCCTGATATAATTAATCATCCCCAACCACTCAATGCCCATTTGGAGAGAACTGCAACTATTCGAGATTTCTTTTCAGGTATTTTTGTAGTATTGTAATGAGACCTTTTACTTATGTATTATTATGGAAGTGGAAGGCCCTCTAGTGGGCCTGTAGCAAAATTAAGGGATAACTGAGATGAAGTCTGGAAGGTACTAGATGTTACAATGTTGCATGTGGAGGGGCGGTGTTTCTGCTTACCTTTATAGGTCCTGACTGCAGTGGATCCGGCCCTCTTTTGTTCCTGGTTCCAGACTTCAAACAAGCTTTCTTCTGCTGTGGTGATGGAGCGTGCCAAGAGGAAGTCTGTGCCGCCTAAGTGCTACAGCGAAGTGGTGAAGGTGGTTCCAGGCATGAGAGGAGCTGCAAGAGACAATGGAGGATCAGGCTCAGAGGATGTGGTACCCCCCTCCCCTGTGATTAGGCCTAGGGTCTCGCCTGTGATGCAGGCAAGGTCAAAAGGGAAACTGGGATCTAGGGCCCCTGCTGTGGGCTCTGGAGCTCAGGGTTCCCCTCCTGCTCCTGCACCTCCGGTTATCTCTTCCCCTGGTGGTTTGGGGGTTCAGGCAGATGTGACTATTTCAGGGGGGCCTGGGCTGGGGGAGGTGGCAGACCCTTCCCATACTATGGTTTCTACCCCCACTAGGCGGGTCCCTTCACCCCCCTACTCCCCTCCGCTATTTCCTGAGGTTCAGGAGCCCCCTACCCATGTTGAATTTGTGGCCCAGGAGGATTGACCGCGGGGGGGACCAGGCTGCTGCCGGTCACGTGTCTTGGCAGCAGCTTTGGTCCCTTCCGCCTGCGGCCTTGTCCTCGGTACTATCGTTGGCGCAGGCCCTCTGGGGGGATACCCCCCGGGGGGCCTGGGTATAGTGGGAGCAGGTCCGGCAGGCGAGCCCCGCCCCTTCCAATGTCACGTCGCGCGCTTCCTCCCTTAGTGACGAATCAGTAAGGGAGGAGCGCGGACGTGTGCGGCAGCGCACAGCAACCAGGAGCAGATCACCGCACGGAGCTCAGGCTAGTAAGTTGGGGAGTCTCCGTGCGGGTGGTCGGGCTCCTGAGGCGGCAGGGGGCAGCAAAGGGGGGCCAAGAGCAAGTCAGGCAAAGAAGGCTACGGGCAAATCAGTGGGCGGTAGGTGGGCCACTATTGCCAGGCTCAAAAGGAGGAGCACATTGGGCGGACGCACTACGCAGGGTGTCACCCCGGGTGGGATTCACATGGGTACAACTGTGCAGGGTGTATCTCTGGGTGTGTCTCATGGGGGTCTGTCTGTGCAGGGTGTATCTCCAGGTGTGCCTCATGGGGGTCTATCTGTGCAGGGTGTATCTCCAAGTGTGTCTTATGGGGGACAATCTGTGCAGGGTGTATCTCAGGGTGTGAGCCACAGGGGTATGACTGTGGTTGGACAAGGGGACTCAGTGGTAGACACTGAATTCTTAGATGTTGCGGGTACTGCCTCAGGGGGTTCGAGGCAAAGGGATTCTGGTACACATGTCACACAGGGCATTAGGTGTGAGTCTGTGGGTGCAGTGAGTGGCCGCATGGGCAATCTGCTGGTGTGACAGAGGAGATGATACGAAAGGCTGTGTCTGCTGCTTTGGGTGTGTGCTTGTCTAGGGAACAGGTTGGGGGCCCCTCAGGGGCCCATTCATCAGCACGGAGTACTCCCCAATCTGTTTTATTTCCACAGGCGCTCACTATGGATCACACAGTGACAACTGTGGCTGCTACTTCCAGCCAGGGTCCTGTGCCAGTGGCGGCTTCAACCACGGCGGCTGTGGAGGACAGAAATCAAAGATCGGCATCCGGAGCAGCACCGCCTTTGGCCCCCAGCGGTGAGTTTCTTTTGCACACATCTGCACACACTGGGCTAGGATCATCCTCTGGTGGGTCTGGTTCTGAGAGTGAGGGTGACTTAGGGCTAGTGGGTAAGGGGCAGAAGGAAATGTTCAAAATGATTAAGAAGCTGGTAGCGGCGCAGGCGAAGGGTAAGGAGCCCCCGGCTGGGCGTAGCCAGGGGGTCCCTCCTCCTCAGGATGCTAGCTTTGCATCTCTGCTGGTGGGAGACCTTCCATTGTCAAGGAAGGTTGTGTCGCACGGGGACACTTATCCGTGTTTGGTGCACTCTTTGTATGGGCACCTAAAGTCCAAGGTGGTTAAGAAGATTCAGGATGGACGCTATGTCAACATCTTTGAACTCTCACCTGAGGCTTGTAGGGCACGGGAACGCGCGGCAAACGGCACGGGACCTAAGAAGGTTCAAAGGCCGGAAACATTTGAGGAGTGGCAGCGGTGCTTTCGGGTACTTGCTACTTGTTATATAGACAAGTGGCCATCTCAAGGCCATAATCTCTTTAAATACGAGGATACGATCGACGATATCCGTGCCAGGTTTAAGGAGGGAGCATGGCGGGAATATGATATGGCCTTCCGCAGGAAGATGGTGGGTAACCCTCTCCTGCATTTCGGGACTAAGGATATTGACCTGTGGTTCAAACTGGGAATGGAAGGGGGGGCGATCGGCTCCCCTGTTCCTCGCCCGGGTCCCAATAGAATGGCCCCGAGGCAAGAGAGGTGGGGCAGGGAATGCTGGAAGTTCCAGGATAAACAGTGTGACAGGGGGGCTAGCTGCTCCTTTCGTCACATCTGCAAATTTTGTGGCGGACCACACCCAGGGGCAGATTGCAGCAAGCGCAGGGAGTCTGGGGCGGATAAGCCCTCCCCCAGAGGGGGTCCTGGGTTCAAGGGCCCCAACCCCTCTTAGAGTGGCGGCCATGGAGCCATGGCTGGCTCGGTACCCCGATCAAAGGGCAGCGCATTTGCTTCGGTCGGGGTTGAGGGAAGGGTTCTATATTGCGGTAGAGGGGGACGTATTGGGTTCAGTAATACACAGGAACCTCAAGTCGGCTTACGAATTCCCAGGGGTGGTTCGGGAGAAGCTGAGTAAAGAATTAGCCTTGGGGAGAGTGGCTGGCCCATTCTGGGCTAAGCCATTGGAGGATTTGGTGGTGTCTCCACTGGGGGTGGTCCCCAAGAAGGACACGGGCAAATTTCGGCTCATTCACCATTTGTCTTTCCCAAAAGGGGGGTCGGTGAATGATGCCATTGACCCAGAAGCGAGTTCAGTGCACTATCAGTCCTTTGACGATGCACTTGAGATCGTCAGGGGCAGAGGGGCGGGGGCTTTAATGGCAAAGCTTGACATAGAGTCAGCGTTTCGTTTACTGCCTCTGCACCCTTCGGCCTTCAGGCTTATGGGCATGAAGGTGAAAGGGGCATTCTATGTAGATAAGTGTCTTCCCATGGGATGCTCCCTTTCATGTGCGCTGTTTGAATGTTTTAGTTCCTTTCTTCATTGGGTGGTTCAGAGGGAGTCTGGGGGTGGGGCCGTGGCTCACTACCTGGATGACTTCTTGCTGGTGGGAAAGGCAGATTCGGTTGAATGCGTGCGCATGATGGTGGTCATGCAAGACATAATGGGTAGATTTGGGGTGCCCCTAGCTGACGACAAGACACAGGGCCCCTGTACCCGCCTCACTTTCCTGGGTATCGAAATTGATACCAGGGCCGAGGTTTGTAGACTGCCGCAAGACAAGGTCGACCGCTTGTTGAAGGTGGTTTTGTCGGTGCGCAAGGCCAGCTCTATCTCTATCAAGGAGTTGCAGTCCCTGTTGGGTCTGCTGAATTTTGCTGGCAGGGCAATACCTATGGGGAGGGTATTTAATAGACGGCTGGAGAGTCGGTTGCAGGGCTCTAGCGGAAGGTGCTCTAGGATAGGGGTGTCCCCCGAGATGAGAGACGACCTCAGCGTATGGGAGGAATTTCTGAAGAAATTCAATGGGGTCTGCATATGGAGGGAGGGCCCCATTTCCAATCAAGCGCTGCACCTCTTTACGGATGCGGCAGGGGGTTTCGGATATGGGGCTTACCTCGCTGGTGAATGGAGCGCGGCTCCATGGCCTGAGGATTGGGTTTCGGCTGATTTAACCAAAAACCTAACTTTATTGGAACTTTTCCCAATCATTGTAGCAGTAGAACTATGGGGTCAGCAGTTGGCTAACAGGGCGGTGGTTTTTTGGTCGGACAACATGAGTGTTGTTTATGCCATAAACCGGTTATCTGCTTCGTCACCCAGGGTAGTCACGTATTTGAGACACCTGGTGTTGCGCTGCTTGCAATTGAATGTACGATTCACAGCAAGACATGTGCCGGGGGTTCACAACGTGGTTGCAGATGCTCTCTCCAGATTTAAATGGGATCAGTTTAGGAGGGTTGCGCCAACGGCCGCACGCACAGGTCTAACTTGCCCTCCTTTTCTTTGGCAGATGGCCGGGGTTGGGAGAGTGTCCTTCCCCTAGTAAGGGCGTCCTTGGCCCCCAAGACTTGGTGTGCCTATGAGAAACATTGGAGATCCTGGGTCTGCTTCGCCGGCCAGCAAGGGTTCTCCATACAGAGGACTACGCAGGTACAGGTGCTGGAATGGCTAGCGGGGTTACATAAACAGGGCGTGTCTAGGTTGTCTGCGCAGAGTAGGTTGACGGCCGTCGCTTTCTTTAATAAGACACTCGGCATAGCAGACTATTCGCGGTCATTCCTTGTGAAGCAAGTAATGAAAGGTTGGGGTCGGATGTTCCCTCGCGAATCCGACCGTAGAGAGCCCATCACACCCTTACGGTTGAGGGCATTGGTTGGCACTTTGCGGTCGGTGTGTGCTTCACAGTTTGAGGCGTTGTTATTTAGTACCGCATTCTCATTTGCCCTGGCAGTGGCTTTGAGGGTTGGTGAAGTGGTGGATTCATCTAAAAGCGATACAAAGGGTGGGATACAATGGGAGCATGTTTGGCCATCAGAGGACGGTCTGTTGCTCCTTGTACCTAGGTCCAAGACGGACCCGCTGAGTAGAGGTGCGTGGCTTCCGTTGAAGAAACATGACTTTCCGGAGTGCTGCCCGGTACAGTGTTACGAGGATTACTGCGAGGTTCGGCCGAAGGATTTTCGGGAGCTCCTTATCCATGAGGATGGCTCTGCTTTATCTTTGTATCAATTTAAGAAAATTTTAGCCAAGGCAGCATCTGCTGCTGGGCTTGATCCATTGCGAATTGCATCCCATTCCTTTAGGATTGGGGCGGCTACTAGCGCAGCTAGCAGTGGGGTGTCTGAGGCGGGCATCAAAAGTTTGGGGCGCTGGAAATCAGGGAGATTTAAGTCATACATGCGCCCCTTAGTGTGAGTCTTGTTAGGTGTTGTAATTGTTGTTTTTTCCTGCTTCCTGAAGTTTTGGTTCAGTTGTGTATCATGTGTTTGCAGGTAAGAATGCGCCCACAAAGAGTGTCTGGATAGTGGGGCACTCCTTTGTGTACTGGGCGTCCATCAGGGCGTCGCAGCGGCCGGATGGACAGTAGTTGGGGATTTCAAGATCCAGAGCTAGTGTGCGGTGGCTAGGGCGCAGAGGGTTAACATGGGAAGAGTTACCTGCTTTGCTCCAGGATGCATATAGGAGGTGGGGTCAGCCCCATATCATTGTTTTGCATCTGGGGGGGAACGACATGGGGTCTGTTCCAGTTTTGGACTTGATTAGAAGGATGGCTTCAGATGTACGCTGGGTAAATGCTTGGCTCGCTGATGTCAAGATTGGTTGGTCTAACGTGGTTGCACGACTGCGTTGGCGGTACATTTTCAACCAGAGGGCTGCGTACAACGTTAGGAAGAAGCTGAACAGGGAAATGGGGAGAACGGTCACGGCGTTAGGTGGTTTTGCCATTAGGCATGATACAATAACGGCTGACAATAAAGCTCTTTACCGCTCTGACGGCGTTCACCTCACGGATGAGGGTCTGGACATCTTTCTAGGTGACATTCGCAAAGCACTTTTATTGTTTGTTTAATTGTTTAGTTTATATAAAAAAAAAGAAAAAAAAAAAAAGAATTTTGGTTAGGTATAGTTAATATATTTTATAGGAGCTAGTCAGTTATGGCGGCAAGAGGCGTTGACTCTTGTGGCGGTCGGTCAGGGCCTAGAGAGCGGGCAGGGTGCGAGACGAGTGATGTCATGGGATGGGGGAGGTGACACCCACTAGGTGCCGTCCTAGGGGTTATGCCCCCCTACGAATCTTAGGCAAATACCTCTATAGCTTACAGCTCTCTCTCCCTGCAAATTGGGCGTGGCAGCCTGCCACGTTGCAAACACCGTGTAGGGCCCTGGCCGTCTGTCAGTAAGGGTTAATTTAGCTAGTCTTTGCCGCCACCAGCGAAGAACTTATATAGTTCTTCATTTATATTTTAAGTTGCCTATTTTGGCATCGTTGAATAAGCCTAGTTTTAAAGGCTTATTGTTATTAATAAACATGACCGTGACCGGTCTTTAGCCCATATAACCCGTTGTCAAGTGTCTTTATTTATTCAATGTGTTGGGTACAGAAAAGACGTAATAGGAAGTTTATCCCTTATGGAAGTGGAAGGCCCTCTAGTGGGCCTGTAGCAAAATTAAGGGATAACTGAGTTGAAGTCTGGAAGGTACTAGATGTTACAATGTTGCATGTGGAGGGGCGGTGTTTCTGCTTACCTTTATAGGTCCTGACTGCAGTGGATCCGACCCTCTTTTGTTCCTGGTTCCAGACTTCAAGCAAGCTTTCCCCGCCCACCCGGCCCCGGAGGAAGAAGTGGCGGCGTTAGGTAGGATTAGGGACCCATCCCCTGGCATGGGTAGGTTTATTTGAACTAGCCCAATAAGCCCAAGGGTTTAATTTAGTCTTCCACCCCCCTTAGAGCGTGTTTTTACGACCCGTTCTGGGGGGGATTGCCTTACTGGGCTGGTTGTATGCCCCAGCTGGCGGTCGGTCAGGGCCTAGAGAGCGGGCAGGGTGCGAGACGAGTGATGTCATGGGATGAAGGAGGTGACACCCACTAGGTGCCGTCCTAGGGGTTACTCCCCCCTACGAATCTTAGGCAAATACCTCTATAGCTTACAGCTCTCTCTCCCTGCCAATTGGGCGTGACAGCCTGCCACGTTGCAAACACCGTGTAGGGCCCTGGCCATCTGTCAGTAAGGGTTAATTTAGCTAGTCTTTGCCGCCACCAGTGAAGAACTAATATAGTTCTTCATTTATATTTTAAGTTGCCTATTTTGGCATAGTTGAATAAGCCTAGTTTTAAAGGCTTATTGTTATTAATAAACATGACTGTGACCGGTCTTTAGCCCATATAACCCGTTGTCAAGTGTCTTTATTTATTCAATGTGTTGGGTACAGAAAAGACGTAATAGGAAGTTTATCCCTTATGGTTTTTAATAATACACATTTGTTTATTTTAATGTTTTACAGATTGAAGATTGTTAGTTACAGATTCTCAGAATTTGAATACCACTCCCCTTCCTCTCGCCTCATCCCCATATTTACCACAATTTCCCTAAATAAATGTGTACTTTTCTCAAATATAGTCATAGTAAATGTTTCTTTATTTTCAGCTATGTAATAATCAATGCATTCATCTTTAAAGGGACCTAAAAATATTGCTTCTCTTATGATTTATGTATAACATAATTATCTAAAATCTCATTTTAATTATATTCCAAATCTTACTTTGTTCTCTTGGTATCATTTTTTAAAGAGCAGCAATGCACTCCTGGTTAATAAAAATGAGTACATGGGTGAGCCAATGACAACAAGGATATATATGTTGCCAACAATAAACAGCTCCAACATAGGTTCTATGCTGCTCCTGATCTTACCTAGAT
Source organism: Bombina bombina (assembly GCF_027579735.1). Taxonomy (NCBI): domain Eukaryota; kingdom Metazoa; phylum Chordata; class Amphibia; order Anura; family Bombinatoridae; genus Bombina; species Bombina bombina. The sequence goes on along the minus strand of NC_069500.1, from coordinate 329,264,488 downwards.
AAATCTATAATCAAATTATACTAAGAATATTAAAGGACCAGTCAACACTGTAGATTTGCATAATCAACAAATGCAAGATATCAAGACAATGCAATAGCACTTAGTCAGAACTTCAAATGAGTAGTAGATTTTTGTCCTGACAATTTTAAAAGTTATGTCTTTTTCCACTCCCCCTGTACCATGTGACAGCCATCAGCCAATCACAAATGCATAGACGTACCATGTGACAGCAATCAGCCATTCATAAATGCATACACACTTATTCTTGCACATGCTTAGTAGGAGCTGGTGACTCAAAAAGTTTAAATATAAAAAGACTGTACACATTTTGTTAATGGAAGTAAATTGGAAAGTTGTTTAAAATTGCACGCTCTATCTGAATAATGAAAGTTTAATTTTGATTGAGTGTACCTTTAAGCAATACAAAGAATATAATTATATTAGATTGGCTTGTAAATATATATTTTTTATCAAAATAATGGAATAAAATATTTGTGTTATGTCACTTTAAATTAAAGGGATAGTGTATGCCCAATAAAACATTCATGAACCAGATAAATCAATCAATTTCAATCAACTTACATATGTACTCATAATCAATTTAATTTCATTAATGGCTAGATTTAGAGTTTGGCGGCCAAAGGGGTGCATTCAGGGCCGGACTGGGAATAAAAAGCAGCCCTGGAAACATATGAAGACCAGCCCTATTTTCCATTGAGTCGTTAGAATGCACATGCCCCATTTTTCTCAAAGGGTATTACTGGGATACTCCTCCCCACATTTTTTTTCAGAATTAAATTATATTACTCTGTATTAAATAAAGATTGATGTTATATAGCAAACCTACAACCCAATTGTATCAATTAATCACCCCGTTAAATTCTATTTGTCCAGCCCTAGCTGGTGCAGACCACCGGGAAATCTCCTGGTATCCTGGTAGGCCAATCCGGCCCTGGGTGCATTAGCTATGCGTGCTTTTTTTCTCCCGCACCTTTTAAATACCGCTGGTATTTAGAGTTCACAGAATGGCTGGGTTTTCAGTGCGTTAGGCTCCAAAAAGGGAGCGTAGAGCATAATTTAACGCCACTGCAACTCTAGATACCAGCGGTGCTTACGGACGCGGCCAGCTTCAAAAACGTGCTCGTGCACGATTCCCCCATAGAAAACAATGGGGCTGTTTGAGCTGAAAAAAAAACTAACACCTGCAAAAAAGCCGCGTTCAGCTCCTAACGCAGCCCCATTGTTTCCTATGGGGAAACACTTCCTACGTCTGCACCTAACACTCTAACATGTACCCCAAGTCTAAACACCCCTAACCTTACACTTATTAACCCCTAATCTGCCGACCCCACTATCGCTGACCCCTGCATATTATTTTTAACCCCTAATCTGCCGCTCCGTACACCCCCGCCACCTACGTTATCCCTATGTACCCCTAATCTGCTGCCCTAACATCGCCGACCCCTATATTATATTTATTAACCCCTAATCTGCCGCCCCCAACGTTGCCTCCACCTAACTACACTTATTAACCCCTAATCTGCCGACCGGACCTGAGCGCTACTATAATAAATGTATTAACCCCTAATCCGCCTCACTCCCGCCTCAATAACCCTATAATAAATAGTATTAACCCCTAATCTGCCCTCCCTAACATTGCCGACACCTAACTTCAAGTATTAACCCCTAATCTGCCGACAGGACCTCACCGCTACTCTAATAAATGTATTAACCCCTAAAGCTAAGTCTAACCCTAACCCTAACACCCCCCTAAATTAAATATAATTTTTATCTAACGAAATAAATTAACTCTTATTAAATAAATTATTCCTATTTAAAGCTAAATACTTACCTGTAAAATAAACCCTAATATAGCTACAATATAAATTATAATTATATTGTAGCTATTTTAGGATTAATATTTATTTTACAGGCAACTTTGTAATAACAGGTACAATAGCTATTAAATAGTTCATAACTATTTAATAGTTACCTAGTTAAAATAATTACAAAATTACCTGTAAAATAAATCCTAACCTAAGTTACAATTAAACCTAACACTACACTATCAATAAATTAATTAAATAAAATACCTACAATTATCTACAATTAAACCTAACACTACACTATCAATAAATAAATTAAATACAATTCCTACAAATAAATACAATTAAATAAACTAACTAAAGTACAAAAAATAAAAAAGAACTAAGTTACAAAAAATAAAAAAATATTTACAAACATTAGAAAAAAATTACAACAATTTTAAACTAATTACACCTACTCTAAGCCCCCTAATAAAATAACAAAGACCCCCAAAATAAAAAAATATATAAATTCAGCTCTTTTGCCTGTAAAAAAAAGAACATACAATACCCCCCCCAACATTACAACCCACCACCCACATACCCCTAATCTAACCCAAACCCCCCTTAAATAAACCTAACACTAAGCCCCTGAAGATCTCCCTACCTTGTCTTCACCTCACCGGGTTCACCGATCGGTCCAGAAGAGCGGCGGCTGAAGAACTCCATCATCGGGCTGAAGTCGGATGTCCATCATCGGGATGAAGTCTTCTATCAAGCCGCATCTTCAATCTTCTTTCTTCCGGAGCGGAGCCATCTTCTTCCCAGCCGACGCGGATCCAACCTCTTCAAGCGACGCCTACTAGCCGAATGACGGTTCCTTTAAATGACGTCATCCAAGATGGCGTCCCTCGAATTCCGATTGGCTGATAGGATTCTATCAGCCAATCGGAATTAAGGTAGGAAAATTCTGATTGGCTGATGGAATCAGCCAATCAGAATCAAGTTTAATCCAATTGGCTGATCCAATCAGCCAATCAGATTGAGCTCGAATTCTATTGGCTAATCGGAACAGCCAATAGAATGCGAGCTCAATCTGATTGGCTGATTGGATCAGCCAATTGGATTGAACTTGATTCTGATTGGCTGATTCCATCAGCCAATCAGAATTTTCCTACCTTAATTCCGATTGGCTGATAGAATCCTATCAGCCAATCAGAATTTGAGGGACGCCATCTTGGATGACGTCATTTAAAGGAACCATCATTTGGCTAGTAGGCGTCGCTTGAAGAGGTTGGATCCGCGTCGGCTGGGAAGAAGATGGCTCCGCTCCGGAAGAAAGAAGATTGAAGATGCAGCTTGATAGAAGACTTCATCCCGATGATGGACTTCCGACTTCAGCCCGATGATGAGTTCTTCAGCCGCCGCTTGGATCAAGACTTCGGACCCTCTTCTGGACCGATCGGTGAACCCGGTGAGGTGAAGACAAGGTAGGGAGATCTTCAGGGGCTTAGTGTTAGGTTTATTTAAGGGGGGTTTGGGTTAGATTAGGGGTATGTGGGTGGTGGGTTGTAATGTTGGGGGGGGGGTATTGTATGTTTTTTTTTTTACAGGCAAAAGAGCTGAATTCTTTGGGGCATGCCCCGCAAAGGGCCCTTTTAAAGGCTGGTAAGGTAAAAGAGCTTTGAACTTTTGTAATTTAGAATAGGGTAGGGCATTTTTTTTATTTTGGGGGTCTTTGTTATTTTATTAGGGGGCTTAGAGTAGGTGTAATAAGTTTAAAATTGTTGTAATTTTTTTCTAATGTTTGTAAATATTTTTTTATTTTTGTAACTTAGTTCTTTTTTATTTTTTGTACTTTAGTTAGTTTATTTAATTGTATTTATTTGTAGGAATTGTATTTAATTTATTTATTGATAGTGTAGTGTTAGGTTTAATTGTAACTTAGGTTAGGATTTATTTTACATGTAATTTTGTAATTATTTTAACTAGGTAACTATTAAATAGTTATTAACTATTTAATAGCTATTGTACCTGGTTAATATAATTACAAAGTTGCCTGTAAAATAAATATTAATCCTAAAATAGCTACGATATAATTATAATTTATATTGTAGCTATATTAGGGTTTATTTTCTAGGTAAGTATTTAGCTTTAAATAGGAATAAGTTATTTAATAATAGTTAATTCATTTCGTTAGATAAAAATTATATTTAACTTAGGGGGGTGTTAGGGTTAGGGTTAGACTTAGCTTTAGGGGTTAATACATTTATTAGAATAGCGGTGAGCTCCAGTCGGCAGATTAGGGGTTAATGTTTGAAGTTAGGTGTCGGCGATGTTAGGGAGGGCAGGTTAGGGGTTAATACTATTTATTATAGGGTTAGTGAGGCGGGAGTGAGGCGGATTAGGGGTTAATAACTTTATTATAATAGCGACGCTGTCCGGTCGGCAGATTAGGGGTTAATAAGTGGAGGCGACGTTGAGGGGGGCAGATTAGGGGTTAATAAATATAATATAGGGGTTGGCGGTGTTAGGGGCAGCAGATTAGGGGTTCATAGGGATAACGTAGGTGGCAGCGGCGTGCGGTCAGCAGATTAGGGGTTAAAAAATTTTAATAGAGTGGCGGCGATGTGGGGGGACCTCAGTTTAGGGGTACATAGGTAGTTTATGGGTGTTAGTGTACTTTAGAGCACAGTAGTTAAGAGCTTTATAAACCGGCGTTAGCCCAGAAAGCTCTTAACTACTGACTTTTTTCTGCGGCTGGAGTTTTGTCGTTAGAGTTCTAATGCTCACTTCAGCCACGACTCTAAATACCGGCGTTAGAAAGATCCCATTGAAAAGATAGGATACGCAATTGACGTAAGGGGATCTGCGGCTGGAAAGTGAGCGTTAGACCCTTTAATGACTGTCTCCAAATACCAGAGGGCGGTAAAAACCAGCGTTAGGAGCCTCTAACGCTGGTTTTGACGGCTACCGCCCAACTCTAAAACTAGGCCTGAGTTTCTTATTCCAATCATGTATTTAAGTTTAGGATCCGTTCCATTTAATGTTCAGCACTTGTGGTGCACTTGCTGATTGTTGCCTACATTTAGACAACAATCATCAAGCGCTCCCCATGTGCAGAATCAAAATGGGTAGATTCCTAAGCTAACATTCCTGTTCTACAAAATTACAGATGATAATGAAGTAAAATAGATTATCGGAGTACATATTTAAGTATATAAATACTGCATGCTCTGATTCATGAGTTTAATTTTGAATAGACTATCCCTTTAAGAAATATGTCAGATGCTCATTTCAAAGAAACAAATCCAGATATAATATAATCCTTAAACTAAACATACATTATCAATACGTATAATCCCCTGAGATTGCACAGTTGAATGGCATGGTTACCTGATAGAAAATAATATAGAAAAATAAGTCAAAGGAAATAAGTTGTTTATCATGAAGATGAGTTTTATTATTACAGATTTACCTTCATTTAAATGTAATTTTCAATGTGAAAATCATTAAACATATTTATTCAATACAAAACGATGACACATTAAAGTATAATATTTATAAGATATATGTAATATCATGTTTGCTAAAGCAGAGATTACATTTGCAATATTTAGAATATTAACTAAAATACATAAGTGCTAAATATTACATACTTCAAGAGATTCAAAGTATTGTCTTTAACATGGAGTTATTGAAACAATTTTAAAGTGCATAGTGCATTGGTCCCAGGGAGAGTCTGTGTCTGTTCATATGATGTCAATTAAAATGTATTAATAACCTCTGTATCGTGGCAATCACATATATGTTGTGCATACATTAGTGCTTAAATATCATAGAAATGCATTTCTCTAATCAGTCTAAAAATGTTATAATATTCTTGACAAAAAGGAGTGCATTAGTCATTATAGGTATAAGTTTCAGATATTACATTCAATACATGACTATAAGCATGAATGCAAGGTATTTGGCCATATCAACAGGAAGGATTATTTACTTTTAAAATCTTCTACAACTGGATAACCCTTATTAGCTTCATCTGAAGGAGCAAACAACATATGCTCGTGGAATATAAATCATAACATTTACACATGCCACGTTAACGGATGTTAGATAGCATATACTGTATTGATTTCAGACATGTATCCTCAAGTATTCTTAAATGGCATAATATTCTTGATAGAAGTACACATACATTTATTAACAATGTACACCTGCATATTAATTGACATCATGTGAAGTAATAATGAATAAAGCTGTTAATATTTTTCTAATCAACAGCTATTAGAATAATATTGTAATATATTTTTAAATTTAGATTAAAAAAAATATATGCATATTTATGAGATGGAAATCGCACTTAAAAAAGTGCTTTAGTGCAAAAATTAGATATGATATATCTTAGGGGGGATATTAATTAATTCTTGCGGCGGGATTTGGAATTTGGAGGAGAGGTACATGGGGGGGAAGTGTGGCGTCTTGTGCGCCTCCCACCAGCTGAATGTTAGGCTAACAGACGTGATTCAGGGTCCTGCAGGGAGATAACGGAGGCTGTAAGCAAGGATGGAGTTTGCGGCCTATCCGCGAGCCTCTCCACTGCCTCTACCAGGCGGACAAGTGAGGCATTATGAATGTCCATTTGGCTCTGGATTCTGCAGAAAGCCTGCTGCTGCTGCTGCTGGAGCTGGACAGCCTAAGCTCTCTATATATCATCTTCTGTATATCATCCTGATGTGACTCTGCCGGACCCTGTTGTAGACCTGGTGTTTCAGAAACAAATTGTTGGCTGGTTCCAGGGCTGTCTCTCTGAATTGTTGACTGCGAGGTTGTCTGTGATGGCACTGTTTGAAAAACATTGGTGGGTGCAGTGGGTGGTGGTGGTGTGGATTCCTGGTGTGCCATAGGAGTGTGAGGCATATAGTATAGATGATGCAGATCTGTATGCTGCTGTGGTGGGCGCATCATCTGCTTTGGTGAGTGCAGCTGTTGCGGTGGGTGCAGCTGTTGCGGTGGGTGCAGCTGTTGAGGTTGGTGCAGCTGTTGCTGTGAGTGCAGCTGTTGCGGTGAGTGCAGCTGTTGCGGTGGGTGCAGCTGTTGCGGTGGGTGCAGCTGTTGCGGTGAGTGCAGCTGTTGCGGTGGGTGCAGCTGTTGCGGTGGGTGCAGCTGTTGCGGTGGGTGCAGCTGTTACTGTGAGTGCAGCTGTTGCGGTGGGTGCATGTACTGCCAGTGTTGAGGAGGATGAGTCTGCTGGGGTTCATACCTTATAACATGGTATGTCGCCCCAGAGGTAGATGGAGAAGGGCCTGACACATCCTCCACCTCATATGCCCTAGGCTGCTGCATATCACCTTCTAGGAGGCTGATATAGGAGCTAGTTTCCCCGTAGAACCTACAAGAAAATATATGTATACATTATCTATCTAATAGAATATATTACTTTGTAGCATAACAATACAAACGATTAGATTTAAATTTGTTGTGTATATATGTACATACATACATACCTACATACATACATACATACATACATACATACACAGATACATACACACATACACACACACATACACACATACATACATATATACATACATATAGTGTGTTTGGTATGAAATCCAAGCATATATGACCATAACTAATGAATCTTTATAGATTTTGTCTTAAAGGAACATTGTAAATAACAGATTTATATGAAATGTTTGATATTATTTAATATTATATTATCAGTATCCTTGCTTGTCGGAGCAGATATACTATACAGAGTGCTTGCTGAACATATTAAATACAACTATGTAAATTGACATTTGTAGCTAAAAGCAAATGGATATTTATGATCTAAAACATATATACAACATATATTTGGTTATATTTAATATAGAATATTCACCTTCATACACCTCTTCAGCTGGCACAGAGGTGTCCATTGTCCCCTTACATCCATGAACAGCTTAACCCGAGATGACGCTAGACAGCATCTCCTCCCATGACTTAATGCAAATCTTCTTTGAAGGACCACCACCTGTCCCACGTACATATTTAGAATGCTGCGCCATCTTGGCCTTGGTTTCCCTCCTGCAGTCATGATATCTATGTTTTATGCTGGCAGTAGAACGATTGCGTCTTAAGCAGCTGACTGCCACTCGAATCTCCTCCCACAACTTGTTCCTGACACGGCCCTCAGGTTAGGGTTCTCCAGCTCAGGTGCCCTCTCCAAGTAGGCCTCAACAAGAGCCTCCTTCTCCTCCTCTGAGTACCTCTCCTTTCTTAGCCTGCCCTTCACACCTGAAGGGCCAGCAGAAACAGACTCTCCCTCCTGTGACTGGTGACCTGCCTTCTCTTTCTCCTCTGTCCCTGCAAGCTGTAACAGGCTACCGACAGCTCCACCCCCACTTGCCACAGTCTGTCCCACTCTCCCTCTTCTTTGGCTCCTCCTCACTCCTCCAACCTCCACTCCTCTTCCACCCTGTCTCCTTCCCTCCTCTGCCAGGGTTTGAGGAAGGACAAATCCTTCACCCAAACCTCAGCTCCTAGAACTGCCCATACTCCTCCATACTTCCCCCTTTCCCTCCCTCTATCCACCCTCTCCACTGCCCTCCCCCTAGCCACCCCCTCCCAACTCCACTAGGCCTATCCATCCCTTTCTCCTTCCTCCTTAACTCTAACCTAACACTAAAGTCCCTAGCTTACCTACCTACACTAATTCACCTAACTAAACCCTAAATTAAATATCCCAAAAACTAACTACCTAAGCTATCTAGACCCTAACTATCTCTATTCTATATCCCTGCAAATAAAAAAATGTGGGAGTGAAAATAAACAAAGGGATGTAAATGAAAAAAAGGGATGGGCTAAATATAAAAAAGGATTATAACAAAATTAAAGAAAAATAATAATAATGTAAAAAAAAAAAAAGGATGGGCAAAATGTATAAATTAAAAAAAGTTAAATAAAGTTATATAGTGAATGAATACAAGCTCACACCTACAGCAATATCTCTGAAATTTCCCCTGCAATTTTCAAGGTAAATCAGACTGATATCTCCAATCAAGACATTGAGTGTTTTTGTTTTTTCCTTATATCTGTTGGGCTAATATGGAATTGTTTTTAACCTTTATTATTGTACATTCCAATCTTCCCTCCCCCCCCTACCCTTTTCCAAGACACACCTCCCCCTATTCCTTCACTTTATCAAATGGAAGTTTTACCTTTACCACTCTCTTTGTTACAGCTGACACCTACAGCAATATCTCTGAAATTTCCCCTGCAATTTTCAAGCTCACACCTATAGCAATATCTCTGAAATTTCCCCTGCAATTTTCAAGCTCACACCTATAGCAATATCTCTGAAATTTCCCCTGCAATTTTCAAGCTCACACCTAAAGCAATATCTCTGAAAATTTGCACACACTAGCCCCCCAAGCCTCCCTCCCACCTCCCACCCTGGTGTTTACCTTAATATATAAACACCCCCTAACAGCATTAGGTGCAGCTGTCGCTAACGAACCAGGTTAGAGACAAAAATACACACTCACAGCCTCTGTACTGACATTTTACCATATTCTGTTACTCTCCCAACCCTCATTTTATTGCCACACACTTCACCCACTATCAGTTTACCCTGCCTTATATCAGACTTATTTCCCTTACCTTTTGTGTCCATTCCCTCTCCTTTAGATTGTAAGCTTGAGAGCCTCTCTACCTGCAGGACACTTTGTATTTAAAGTGAACTACTACTGATTGTGCTCAAGGGCAGGGCATTCCTCTCCTTTTGTATAACTCATTATTGCACCTACAACTGTAACATACCCCAATACTGTACTTGTTTGTTTGTGTTTGTAATTCATCCTTGTAATGTTTTACTATTAGTTGTATAGCGCTGCATAATCTGTTGGCGCTTTATAAATACCTGATAATAATAATAATAATAATAATATAGTGGGGAAGGGTAGTTAAAGGGGAGATGGGAAGTGGGATAAGGGTGTTGAAATGAAAGGAGTAATTAAAGAAGATGGGGATATGGGGGGTTAATGAAATAAAAAAAAGATGTGAATGTGTTTGTATCAAATAAAAGTGTGTGTGTGTTTGTGTGTATAAACTGTGTGTTAATTAACTAATGTATGGATGTGTGTGTGTGTGTTCCTAATATTATACGAGGCCTACAATAAGAATATATGAAAAACAAATCTCCAACTATCCACTAACTCTCAAAAAAATATCCAAACCACCAAACTCCTACCAGCGCAACTAGCTCCTGTGTCTTTCTCTCTAGAGGCGATCACAGGTAAAGAGCGCAGGCGCAAACCATTATTCTTATTGACAGAGGTCGGGTTACCATGGCAATGCACTTGTTATGGTGCGCTTTTCGACGAATCCGACATCGGTTGGCAGCGCGAACTTACGTACGGCCAAAAAGAGCAACTGCACACAACACGCTAATCTTTTCAATGGAAACCTGGTACTAAAATGGAGCCCTAAATTACTTTTAGCTGTCAGTCGCTTCAGTAGCTTACGGCTCCATTTTTAACGACTCAATGGAAGGGAGCTCATCGTCGCCACTATAATAAACCTATTAACCCCTAAATCGCTGCCCTCCCGCATCAAAAACACTATTTAAATATTATTAACCCATAATCTGCCGTCTGCCCACACCGCTGCTATAATAAACCTAATAACCACTAAACTGCAAGCCCCCAACAACGAAATATACTAAATTAAACTATTAACCCCTAAACCTCTGGCCTCCCACATGACTACATAAATATATTAATCCATAAACCTAACCCTAATGTAACCCTAAGCCTAAGTCTAAACCTAACACCCCCTAACTTAAATATAATTAAAATAAATCTAAATAAAACTTACAACTATTACATAAATAATTCCTATTTATAACTAAATACTTACCTATAAAATAAAACCTAAGCTACATACAATATAACTAATAGTTACATTGTAGTTAGCTTAGGTTTTATTTTTATTTCACAGGTAAGTTTGTATTTATTTTAACTAGGTAGACTAGTTAGTAAATAGTTATTAACTATTTACTAACTAGAAAACGAAGAAACACAGCGATCCTCAAAAAAAGCTACTCATTTATTCCTCCATGTGAAAATAGGTAAAATCATACAACTGTGGCAACAAAAACTTAAAAACAAAAATGCAGGTTTCTCATGGCTAGGACCCAATCAGCCCTACATGTTTCGGATGGTTCCTTAATCATGGACATGATTGGCTGCCATTACATCCTGCCTGATATACCTATAGTTACATCCCTATTGGTCCAAAGATTTTCAGTGATTAACCCCTTCAGTACCTGTGTATAATATTCAATGATAAGCCTATGGGAATTTAGTTTTATTGATAGGCCTAACCCAAACCTAGGTGCAATTTAGAAGTAACCATATCAAATATTTATGGCATAACTGCGTGTGGTTCCTAAATTACAATTCTGTTTTAGACTTACTTGCAGTAATGTATTTATGTCCTGATATGGTGTGAATGTTATATCTAATATTATTGATCATCCATGTGTTATCCATTTAAAGATGGTTAAGTATGTTTAATATGTATAAATAATAAAGTCCTTAACCCCTATCTTATGCTATGGTGGGAAAAATAAGGACCATCTAAAAATAGCAACACAAGTAGGATCAAAACAATCATATGCACCTATATTCCTGCATTCTCCTCCAAAGTAGTATCCCCAGGCTCATGGCTCTAGGAATGTATAGCTCCATATGTTTCCTGTATATTATTTTTTATAGGGGCATGATTTCTACTTTTTCCAGAAGTTTATGACATCTCCCTCAATATTGAAGCCCTGGGGTCTCCTTGTTTTCAATTTGAAGATCCAAAATGCTTCACGTAGCATTAACTGTGCAGTCCTGTCCCCCACATCTTGGGGGGCTCCAAACACACTCTATAACCTGCCATGAGAGTGATGTAACATCACCACCATGTATAGTTATAAAATGTTGTGAGAGCCCAGAGCACTTGTGGGAGATGTCATTAAGGTGTTCTCTTATTCTGGAACATGCTTCCCTAGTTGTGCATCCGATATACTGCCCATTGCACAATGTACATTCCACCAAATAGATCACAAAAGTGGTCCTACACAATTTGTCGTCTTTGATTGAAAGCTAGAGGTAACCTTGCTATATTGGCATACTATGCATCTGGAGTAGTGGCATTTAAAATGCCCTTTCACACTTAACCAGCTACTGTTGGTCTTGGCCTTGTCCCTAAGTACACTAGGTGCTACCAAATTGCCTATTGTGCATGCTCGCTGTGATACAAAGTTACATCCCTTGGACACATATTCCTTTAAGCTGTCTTCTGCTGTAAAAATCGGCAGGTGTTTGTTAATTATGTCAGTAATGTCATTGAACTGAAGGCTGTAAGTAGTGACTAGTGTTGGTTTCTGCATATCATAACCTCTCCTGGTATGGTCTGGCATATTGTGTGTGCCCCTCAACATGTTTTTGTGATCCATTCTGCTGACTTCCCGGTATGCTCTGTTAATCACTTTTCGTGAATAAACCCTCTCAGTTAGGAGCCGCTTCAGTTCTTCGCTCTCCTTATTGAAGTCTTCTTCCAAGGAGTAGTTCCGCTTAATTCTCATGAACTGCCCCTTGGCCACCCCAAATCCTGTATGACGAGGATGGTTACTCCTGGCATGAAGCAAGGAGTTTGATGTGATAGGTTTCCGATAAAGAGTGGTAAGTATTTTTCCACTCATTATATCACCTTTAAGTTTCACATCTAAATAGGGTATAGCGTCAACTTCAACCTGTGAGGTAAACAAAAAGAGGTCATAAAGTCTTGTGTCTCAGCAACCTCTCCCACCCAAACAAAGAGGAGATCGTCAATGAATCTCTTGTATGATCTAATCTTGTCTCTGAATGGGTTTTTATCTCCAAAGACGTGGGACAGCTCCCACCAACCCATAAAAAGGTTGGCATATGAAGGGGCAAATTTTGCCCCATTGCTGTCCCACATCTCTGGAGATAAAAAGTTAGTTCAAATTTTAAATAGTTGTGGGTCAGGAGGAATGTGAGTGTCTCCACTATAAACGCAATTAAATCCACATGATAATTACTAAAATGTTGTAACATATATTTCACGGCCTTGATGCCGTGCTCATGTGGAATAGCCGAGTAGAGGCCTACCACGTCCACCGCCAACCACTTACAATCAATATTCCATTCAACATTTTCCATAATTTTTATAAGGTGGGGGGTATCTTTGAGATAAGACGGTAGAAAATGGGTTATTGGTTGTAGGAGGGACTCAATCCAACCTGATAATTTCTTAAATAATGATCCTATACCCGATACTATTGGTCTTCCTTTCACCCCCACCAAGGTTTTATGTACCTTGGGGAGATGATGGAATATAGGAATAACTGGTTTTTGTACCATTAGGTATTCAAAAGTTTCAGAATCAATAAGTCCCTTCATCAGACCATCATCCAATAAGTGTCTCAGCTCAATTCCAAACCTCTCAGTGGGATTATAGCTCAACTATCTGTATACTTGTTTGTCAGTTAACTGTCGTAAGGCCTCTGTGACCTAATCATCTCTTCCCATCACAACTATACAGCCCCCCTTGTCTGCCTGTTTGATTACAATATCCTCTCTTTTACTTAGCTGTTCTAGTGCCAATTTGTAAGCTGGGCTCAGGTTGTGTGTTATCTTGTGAGGTTGCTCTGAGAGCTTAATCAGATCCTCTTCTACTCGGCAATGAAACGCCTCCAAGAAGGGGCTTCTTACTCTAGTGGGGTAAAATATGGACTTGGGTTTAAATCCTACATGGTTTGACTTAATGGTATTATCTGTATGTATATTGAAAGTCCCCAATTCATGGAGGGTTAAATAATCTATCCCTTCATTAAAATCTATTATATCAGAAATGCCCGGGGCACTCTCACCTTCAGTCACATCAAGTAAATTAGAGGCACTAGCAATTTCCGCTGACTCATCTCTTGTATCTGAACCCCATAAGAACTTTCTCAACGTAAGGTCCCTCACAAGTCTATTAACATCAACAATGGTTTCAAATAAATTCAATTTATTTGTAGGACTAAATCCCAATCCTAACACCTCTATCTGTGAATCTGTCAATTCGATTTTAGAGAGATTGATAACTTTTAAATGTTGTACTTGTTGCGCACATTTCTCTTTGGCTGTGCCCTGACCCTTCTCTTTTCTTCTGGGTCTACGCTTCCTCCTCCTTCTATTCCTTTGGGGGCTAGCTGAAAAACCTGCTCCTTTCTGGCCACAATAGCCTTTGGCACAAACGCTGGTGGTCTAATATCGCCCTCACTATCGCTGAGGAACTCTTGCTGTCGGTTATCTGTGGTGTTGCCCTCTTTAGGGCCAGCAATTTTATAAATATAATCAGTCACCTTATGCCCTAAACCAGTAGGTACTCCTGGTGTTTTTTTTCAAAGCACTTTTTTTACTAACTACCTAGCTAAAGTAAATACAAACTTACCTGTGAAATAAAACCTAACCTGCCTTACACTAAAACCTAACATTACAATCAAATAAAATAAATTAAATTAATCAAATATAATTATCTAAATTACAAAAAAAAATAAACACTAAATTACACAAAATAAAAAACGGAATTATCAAAAATAAAAATGAATTACTCCTAATATAATAGCCCTATCAAAATAACCCCCCCCCCCCAAAAAAAAACAAACCCTAGCCTACACTAAACTGCCAATGGCCCTTAAAAGGGCCTTTTGCGGGGCATTGTCCCAACAAAATAGCTCTTTTACCTGTATAAAAAAATACAAACAACCTCCCAACAGTAAAACCCACCACTCACACAACCAAACCCCCCAAATAAAAACCTAAAATCTAAATAAATCTAAGTTAACCATGGCCCTGAAAAGGGCATTTGGATGGGCATTGCCCTTAAAAGGAATTTAGCTCTTTTACATTGCCCAAACCCTAAGCTAAAAATAAAACCCACCCAATAAACACTTAAAAATACCTAACACTAATCCCAGACGATCCATTTACAGTTTTCGAAGACCGGACATCTATCGTCATCCAGCCGGCAGAAGTCTTCATCCAAGCAGGCAGAAGTCCTCATTGAAGCCGGCAGAATTCTTCATCCAAGCGGGAAGAAGTCTTCATCCAGATGGTATCCTCTATCTTCATCCATCCGGCGCAAAGCCGGTGCTTATTCAAGACATACGGCGCGGAGCATCCTCTTCTTACGATCGCCGCTGGAAAATGAAGGTTCCCTTTAAGTGACGTCATCCAAGATGGCGTCCCTTACATTCCGATTGGCTGAAAGAATTCTATTAGCCAATTAATTAAAGGGGGAAAAATCCTATTGGCTGTTATAATCAGCCAATAGGATTGAGCTTGCATTCTATTGGCTATTCCAATTAGCCAATAGAATGCAAGCTCAATCCTATTGGCTGATTGCAACAGCTAATAGAATTTTTTTTTTAAGACTTCTGCCGGCTTCAATGAGGACTTCTGCCCGCTTGGATGAAGACTTCTGCCAGCTTCGATGAGGACTTCTGCCCGCTTAGATGAAGACTTTTGCAGTCTGGATGAGGATGGATGTCCGGTCTTCGAAAACTGTATGTGGATCGTCTGGGGTTAGTGTTAGGTTTTTTAAGGGTTTATTGGGTAGGTTTTATTTTTAGCTTAGGGTTTGGGCAATGTAAAAGAGCTAGATGCCCTTTTAAGGGTAATGCTCATCCAAATGCCATTTTCAGGGCATTTATTAGCTTAGGTTTATTCAGATAGGGTTTTATTTTGGGGGTTTGGTTGTGTGGGTGGTGGGTTTACTGTTGGGGGGTTGTTTGTATTTTACAGGTAAAAGAGCTGATTTCTTTGGGGCAATGCCCCGCAAAAGGCCCTTTTAAGGGCCATTGGCAGTTTAGTGTAGACTAGGGTTTTTTTTTATTTTGGGGGGGCTTTTTTATTTTGATAGGGCTATTCGATTAAGAGTAATTCATTTTTATTTTTGATAATTTCGTTTTTTATTTTGTGTAATTTAGTGTTTTGTTTTTTTTGTAATTTAGATAATTGTATTTGATTAATTTAATTTTTTTTTTTTATTATTGTAATGTTAGGTTTTAGTGAAAAGCAAGTTTAGGTTTTGTTTCACAGGTAAGTCTGTATTTATTTTAGCTAGGTAGTTAGTAAATGGGTAAGTATGTATTTAGTTTTAAATAGGAATTATTTAGGTAATAATTGTAAGTTTTATTTTAATTATATTTAAGTTAGCGGGTGTTAGGGTTAGGGTTATGCTTAGGGTTAGGTTTAGGGGTTAATATATTTATGTAGTGTTAGTGATGTGGGAGGCTAGAGGTTTAGGGGTTAATAACTTTAGTATAGTGGCAGTGACATTGGGGCCAGCAGATTGGGGGTTAATAACCATAATGTAGTTGGCGGCGATGTTAGGGGCGGCAAACTAGGGGTTAATTGTTTAGGTGCCGGTGATGTTGGGGGCGGCAGATTAGGGGTTAATAACTGTAATGTAGGTGGCGGCAATGTCAGGGGCGGCAGATTAGGGGTGTTTAGACGTAGTTTTTATGTTAGGGTGTTAGGATTAAACTTAACTTTTTCTTTCTCCATATACATCAATGGGGCTGCATTACAGAGCTTTTCATTCCGCGATTGCAAGTGTTAGCCTTATTTTTAGCAGACTCTCCCCATTGATGTCTATGTCAGTGCTTGTATTTGGGTGAGGTATGGAGCTCAATGCCACCATATCGCCCGCACAAGCCGGGTTTTTCAAAACCTGCAATAGCAGTGCTATAGGGAGGTTAAATACTGCCGCTTTTGTGGTGGTCGTTAATTTCCCTATAGCGCTCAAAACTCATAATCTAGCTGATATTGCATAAGAGCAAGATGTTCAAGAGTCATCAACAATGCATAAAAAAGTGGTGGAAGCAGTGGACTCAGAAATCTCAGTTGCAACTAAACCCACATTTCTAGGGGCCGATATGTCCCTGAAATTTGTAGTGGCATTGCTACAGAGGGCCTGGTTGGGCCCCAGGGTCCACTTGCCTTTTGTCTAGCCCCTCTTTTGTGCATAGTATGGATTTGCCTTTACAATATGGTTATGAAGTTTCCAAGATGGCCGTCACAGTGTTAATGTACAGAAAAACCTGCCACCATAGTTGTATAGGAAGGCTGTGCATATCCTCTAATGTAAGCAAGTTGGGAAGAATGACTCATAGCCATGGAGATCCTTCTGGTTAGCTCTTGAGCAAAAGCCAGTTTCTGCTACTTACATTTGTGGTTGCAGACTCGCATGCTCTGCATAGCCTCAAAAGCTGCAAAAGTAGCTTAATAAATGTATCCCATAGAAGCATCTCTGGGGGGGCAGGGAGGTACCTCCTCCAGCATACTGACTCTCACCCATTTGTCCCCCAAACGGTGATCATATTTATCTTTAAATATATAAATGGTTCAAGGAGGAGACACCTCTGATACACTGATCTGTTAGTACACTCGCTATCCTCTGCCTACAATTATCAGCCTTGTGGATATTAAAAGTTAAAAGTAAGTCAAATAAACTTTCAAGATGTAGACAGCATACTATTTTAATCATTTTCCAATGTACCTCTTTTGTCAAATTAATTAGTCTCTTGTTGTTGGAACTAGCTCATTTATATGAGAGCATGCTGGGGTATATTCAGGAGTGAGCACATTGCAATGTAGCAATGTAATACATATAGTGCTCAAGACATGCACACGTACATTAGAAAGCATTTTTTTAATTGTAGGCTCTAAATTATAAAAGCTTAATTTTGGCTTCCATGTTCCATTAAGCATTTCAAGTTTGTTTCAACTGGCAATCTTATTGAATAATCCACTGCTTTAAACAAGAACAAATGCATCAGTGGAGCAAGCTACTTTTGGATCGGGGTCTGTGCTAGGAAGTGTTAGTTATTATGACAAATACCTGAAGATAACATGATATCAGTAGTAAGAGAATATTTAGTTGATTGTTGCTGAAGAGTTGTGGTGGATAGGAGTGTCACCCAAGGGTGCTGATACTTAGCAAGAGCTACACTCCAATGCGTCTCCTGCTTAAAGGGATAGGAAAGTCAAAATTACACTTGCATGATTCAGATAAAGCATGTCATTTTAAGACACTTTTACATTCACTTCTGTCTTGGTATCCCTTTTTGAAAATAAATACGCACATATCCTACACTAGTAGGAGCTAGTTGCTGATTGGTGCCTGCACACATTTGTCTCTTGTGATTGGATAACTAGATGTGTTCAGCTAGCTGCCAGTAGTGCAATGCTGTTCCTTCAGCAAAAGATAACAAGATAATGAAGCAAATTTGATAATAGAAGCAAATTGGAAAGTTGTTTAAAATTATATGTTCTATCCAAATCACTAAAGAAAATTTGGGGTTTTCTGTCCCTTTAACAAGCACTTCATCAGAGATGTGCAGCTGTCCTACCTTCCACTATTTATACTGAAACTTTAAAGGAACAGTCTTGTCAAAATTAAACTTTCATGATTCAGCTAGAGCAGGCAATTTTAAGCAACTCTCTAATTTATTCCCATTACCAATTTGGAGCCGGCCCATTTTTGGTTCAGCACCTGGGTAGCGCTTGCTGATTGGATGGCTACATTTAGACACCAATCAGCAAGCGCTACCCAGGTCATGAACCAAAAATGGGCTGGCTTCTAAGCTTACATTTTAGATACAAAGAGAACGAAGACAATTTGATAATAGGAGTGAATTAGAAAGTTGCTTAAAATTGCAGGTTCTATCTGAATCATGAAAGTTTAATTTTGACAATAGTATCCCTTTAACTCTTCAAGGCCCGTATAAAATGATTACATTTTCAATGCAAATTCATTCATACAAAAGTAAAAAATGTAAGAAATGTAACGAGAAAATAAAAAGAATATAAGACCATACTTTCAAAATTGGTATTGCTAACTTATAGGCATAGTTATTGTAATATAACAAAAATCTTGTGTAACAAATTCTTCACAGAGAAAGATAACAGTTACAATGTTTAAACATAGCTAAGTAGCAAAGAGAAAAAACTCTAGATAGAATCTATATTTTGAATTCTATATTATAATACATATAGATAGTGTTACTTTTAAATTCCTGTGTATAATTTCAAATTCCAAATTTCATTCATGCAAGGATACCCTGTCTTCAACCTATGAATCCAAAACACTTCCTTTCTATCTAGTCTAGCAAGTCTGTCTCCTCTAGACATGTGCGATTCGTTTCGGATCGATTCGGAAATTCGGACGAATTCGTAAAATTCGGGATTCGGATCGATTCGGATTTCCGAATTAAAATAGTGCTGAATTTACCGAATAAATCCGAATTAGTTCGGATTTTTTCGGTAGATTCGGATGGCCATGGATTACACTGGTATTGTACAGTATATTAGGTTATATCACTCTGCTATGGGTTACACCTAATATACAGTACATAATACTAGTCTAATACACAGCACATCCCACCGAATTCCGAATTTCCAAACCGAATCGAGACGAATTTATTTGAATCTGAATGAATCCGAAACAAATCCGAACCGAATTGATTCGAATTTTTCCGAATTTGAATCGCTCCGAACCGAAATTCGAAAAAATCCGATCGATCCGAACTGAACCAAATTTTTTCACCATGCACATATCTAGTCTCTTCCTGTAATTAATTTAGGGACCCAATCTATTGCCTGAAACATAAACAGGGATAGGATATACTTCTTAGCTGTATTATTAAAAATATCTGATGTTCTGTGAATTGCAAAGTGTCTTGCTACATGAGTTTTTGGTTTCTCAATTTTAAGAGATAAGATGCTCTCTTATACAATCTTTCAAGGGGCGTGTAGTACGTCCTGTGTACTGGCATCCACAAAGTTTACATGATACCAGATACACAACAAAACCTTATGTACAAGAAAGGTGGTATTTAATTTTAAAAATCTAAACCAGTATGGTGAGATTGAAATAAATCTCCTATTTTGACAAACTCACAGCATTTGCAGGGATGTACTCCAAATTTAAAGAAACCTTTTCTCTTAGATAACCAGTTTAAGGAGTTATCATTGGATTTTGAAAAATTCCTTCCTACAATATTTCCAATTGTTCAAGCTTTTTTTAAAAACAAATTTCACTCCTTCTCTAACAACTGGAACTATACTGGTTACTGAGTTGTGTAGTAAAGATAGATTGTTGTTCTGCATAATCTATTTTATCTTTTTCCTGAAGTAGATCATCTCTATCCATATCTCTAACCTCTGTCAATATATCTCATAAGGGCTTATCCTTATAACCCCAAACTACTAGTCTATCTTCAAATTCTTTGGCATGTTTTACATAATCTGATACTTCAGTACAGTTCCTACGCAGTCTCAAAAACTGTCCTTTTGGGATTGCTCTTTTTAAATGTTGAGGATGATTCGAGTCATATCTTAATATAGAGTTTCCTGCAACTATTTTGAAGTAAGTTTCTCTATGGATTACCTTACCATAAGGATCTTTTTTGATGTTAAGATCTAAGAAAGAAATTTAATCTTTTGAATGATTAATTGAAAATTTTAGATTCATATCATTAATATTAAATTTCTCAAAAAAGTTCACAACCTGTTGATAATCTCCTTCGCAGATAATAAGTATATTGTCAATGAACCTAGTGTAGAATTTAATATTTTCCTTAAAGTGAAGGTCCATTTTGATGAATTAGTGCCCGGTTTTTAATAGACCTTTTAAAAACAAGGGCACTTTAATTCATCAGAATTGACATTTCACACGTTTTCTTCAAAAACTTACCTTTTAATCCTGAATGCCTCTCCAGCGATTCCCCCCGGATGTCGGAAGCCTCTGCAGATGTCAGAAATGACGAATCAGGCTTCCTACAATCACAGCTCTCCCCCCCCCCCCCCGGGGGAATCTTGGCCTGATGCAACGCTGTGATTGGAGGAAGCCGGATTTGTCATTTTGGACCCGCGAAGACGGCTTGCGACAGGCGGAGGAAGTGCTGGAGCGGCTACCAGGATTAAAAGGTAAGTTTTTAAAGAAAACAAGTGAAATGTCAATTTTAATGAATTAAAGTGCCCTTGTTTTTAATAGGTTTATTAAAAACAGGGCACTAATTCATCAAAATGGACCGTCACTTTAAAGGGGTTCAGATCACCAAAGATTTAAAACATTTCAAAGTATGCAATGTATAAATATGCAAATTTTGCCCCCATTGCCGTTCCCCTCCTTTGGAGAAATATTCTGTCTTCAAAAACTAAATAATTATGTGTTAATAGAAATTTTACAGAATCTAGCATGTAATTAATGAAATTTGAGTCATAATCAGTATATTATGTCAACATCTCTCAAGTGCAACTAGTCCTTGGGCATGGGGTATACAGGAGTAGAGAGACACCATGCAGTTCAAAGGTGAATTAGTGGGATTGTGAGTGAGGAGAGTTAAAGGGACATAAAACACAATTTTTTTCTTTAATGATTTAGATAGAACATAAAATTTGAATCAACTTTCTAATTCACTTCTATTATTATATTTTCTTCGTTTTCTTGTTATCCTTATTGGAAAAGCAGAAATGTAAGCTCAAGAATGTGCACGTGCCTGCAGCACTATATAGCAGCAGTTTTGCAACAATGTTATACATTAGCAGTAGATGGCAGCACTATTTCCTGTCCTGTAGTGCTTCAGGCATGTGCACGCTACCTACCTAGGTATCTCTTCAGCAAAGAATAACATACGAATTAAACATTTTTGATAATAGAAGTAAATAGGAAACTTTTTAAAAATTGTATTCTTTATCTGAATAATGAAAGAAAAATGTTGGGTTTAATGTCCCCTTTAATGATGCATTTGATGAAAAATTATTATTAAAGGAACATTATTAACAAAAGTAAAATTCATATATTTGCACTTAATTTTAGCTACTGAATTTTGTGGTGTTATACAAATAAATAATAATAATTATATGGAACAAACATCTATCTGTTTGCTGCATGCCCTCATATTAACAGTCTGAAGCATGTGTATGCTCAGAGAGATGGCAGCAATACACATAGGTAATTGTCACTTCTTTAGGCAATATTTATATATAAAGTTTTGCTACAGATGGCTATAAAAAATATGTTAAAAATCCACTTTTTTAAAATTATTAGAAAATCGGAATGACCAATTTTCTTAATAAGACAATGTACAACATTTTAGCATCACTGAAATAAACACAAAAATAATACAAATAAAATAATAACTATAATATTCTAATAAAAGTAATATGTTTAGCGTGTATCTCTGGGGTTCATACTTCATATTTTTTGAGGGACCTTCATTAACTCCCTTCTGACCATGGATTTACAAAGTAAATGTTTACGCTACATGATCCTATGCCACCCCAAAAAAGTGTTCATTACACAGTTGTTGTTGAGAACCCCAGAAATTGGTACATTCATTATTCATAAGCAGGTCCTGCAGAATGAAGGTTTATCGATAACAATGTTATATCGCTGCAATTACACAAAATATTTCCACTGTGGATAAACGGTGTTTCTTTAGTTCTGGTGCTGCTGTTATAGTCTATATATGTGTAGTTTAGATATAGATTTGTTAGTTATAGTTACAGTTTGTGAACAATGAATACAGAATAATGTACAATGCCAAGGAAAATCATGAAGGATTGAAGGCTACAAACCCCGTACCAAATAAGGCAGCTCGTTAATGGCACTATCCAATCATGTTTCCACTAATGTTTCTGTGCACATGGTCATTGGCTGTAATTGGGATGGGCGTGGCTACATTTTCTGAGTTATCTGGGGCTGCAGGGGGACTTAGCACCGTCGTATTTGACTATTTGTGCGTACAGTGAGCGAAGACAGGTTAGAGATGCCCGTGGATATTTCCCAGTGGAACGGACCTCTGTGCCTCTCTGATGTGGATGAGAAGCCAGCACACCCACTGAAAGTCTGCTATGGGACACTGCGTGTAGAAGAGCTGGGGCAAGTGCTGACACCAACGCAGGTAACTCACAGGAGTGAAGGAGAGTCCCTTACAAACTAATAATAGTGATCATTACTTGTACTAGCACCCTTCTCTCTACAAATTCGTATTGTTAGGTTTGTGAAGATTATAAGGCACCATATTATTATGTAATGTATCATTTGTAGAATGTAGAAGTTGATGGTGCATTTGAATATTGCATCAAGTTCAGAATTGTTTGTTGAACTTTACTGGAATCAAATCAAAGCTAAATAGAAATTAAATAAATGTTAATAATGCTACAAGATTATTTTCCATTTCCTAGTATGCTCAATCGGTCTCACTGTGTAGACGAATTAACATCAGAGACAGGGGCCCAGTCTCTTATCTTTAGTGCTGTGAATATTATTATTATTATTATTATTATTATTTTTTCAGTAGTGTACCTGCAAAGTGTATTATGTGTTTAGACACAATAAATATTATGGAACCTCTATATCATTCTGATAATGTAACTCAATATTTATATAATAGCAGTTACCAACTTTGCAGGGGCAATGTGTGTCATTTAATAACACTCTGAATTATATCATTTGCAAAGGATAATATATATAAAACCTGAATCCTTTTAGTTTTGATTTGTCTATTAATTAAACTGAGACCAGATCAATAAACAAACTTAGTTTATTAAAAGAATTATTGGAAATAATAAGCAATATCTGAATAAAGCAAATCAATAAGCATACATCATTACAATGATTTATTGATTATCAGGTTAAAACTAATGAAAACAATCACTAAATTATTTTATTTGCAGTAGCTTGCGTGTATAATAGAGAAACAGAAACTTTTGTTATTTAAATTCTCAGCATAGCTGGCAAGAATCAGGTAAACTAATAATCCTGGCAGACCATAAGAAAATGATATTATAACCAAATTCCTGATTGACCCAGTGTTATTGTCGACAGATAAGACCAGGTTAACAGGAATTACCTAACAAAAACATTTGTGACTATAAAGGGCAAACCAGAATTGATTAACTCACCTGATTCAATAATAAAACTTTGAATATAAATATAAAGAGCATAAATCATATTAACAAAACTGTTTCATATAGGTTTGTTTCATACTTGTGGGATCCTTCACTGGGGTTCAGTGTAAAAATACCCTCTTAGGTTACCCCTGGACCCTCTCTTGCCATTATCCTGACTTGTCTGGTCAGCTTAGCCTTCCATCTCCTCTGGATAGGGTGTGGTCATCATGCATGCTCAGTGTGGCCCATTGTGCCGTCTGCTTGTGTCCTCCTGTCCCCCTTTTGTGGGTGAGTGTGTATTTTATGGAAAATGCTTAACTCCACCCCAACTGATAAGGTTAGGTTCACATCTAACCCTAATTACAGATTAATTAACATTTTTGTTAATAAGCTAAGATTTAGTTAGAATATTTTTCCCTTGGAAGATGGCACTCGTCACTAAGCTATAACAGACAAATATGTATTTTGTAAATATATTCTGAAAAACAAGTCAGTATCTCGATTTGACCGTTAAAGTGAAGGTAAAGTTTTTCATTTTTTTGAATATTATTGTATTATTTAAATATTGTACATTCAGATCACCAATTTTTTTTTAATTCTTTCTATATATAAAATGTAAATAAAAAGTCTTTGTTTTTACCGACTCTTCCCTTCTTTACTCCTCCCTCCATGGATTTCCTGGTTTCTGAGACTTTGACGTATAGAGCGGTCCCACCCGCTCTATACGTAGTTCAAAAGCATGTTCTCGCTTACTGAACAATTTGCGCATGCACACACTTCGTGGTCCATTCAATTTGCGCATGCGTGACTTCAATTCAGTTAAACGGGAACAAGCTTTACTTAGAAACAGAGAGGAAGTAAAGGCAACGCATGCGCATATCGTCAAGTAATGCAGTGATGTAATATGACGGCCGCCTAACGGCCAGTATTTCAATTGGCTTATCAAACAACGTGACCGGGCTGAGAAAAAATAAACAAAAAACGGGTTGCCTTCACAATGTACAGAAATGGATTTAAAAACGGTAATAACTAAATAAATATAGCGATTTAACAAAATTTATGAATTAAAGTCTCATTAAAGTTTACAGTATTTACAGGGGAAACAATATAATCAATCAAACTTTACCTTCACTTTAACCAAGGTTGAACCCCACTAATGTTTATAGAAAAAGAGACTTTCTGGAACCATGTATAAAAAAACATAGGGATATTTGTGGATATTTATACCAATAATATGATAGGAATCATGCAGCTATGTTGGGGACCTTGAATATCATAGTAACTAAACATGGATTATTTTGATAAAGTACAAAAACTTCACAGTAAGCAATTATATACTGACAAGCAGCACCAGCTAATAGCTACATATTAATACTGAAAAATAATATATATGTGTATGTGTACCTGAATATATAAGTAAATACACATGATCAATTGTACCCCTATATTATATAGCACAGACAAATGTGATTAATATGCAATATTAAAATGGTGAATTATACTGGACAATTGTCCTGACATTAGCGATGCCCTTGGTGTATTTTAAATTCACGTTCCACTCCAAAATATTTTAATATGCTTGTGATAACCAAGGGGGTTCATTAATATAATTGAATGTGATAAAAAGTACTATAAACAAAAGACATACTGACAATATTACTGTGCACTCAAAATAAAATGAGCAATCTGGGATCTTTCCCACATGTGTTATAATAACGGTGGTACCCTCATTTAAGAGCCATGAGTATTTAACTATATATCCATTCATCACACATTGACCAGAGTGTGATTGTTGTTTAAAGTGATGTTAAACTTGCCATGTTTTAAAATCAGGTCTGGAATCAAAGCAATATTTTAGATAGACTTTAATTGTTCACTTCTAATAAAGATGGGCTGTGATTTACTTTTTAATCTAGCTGTGCTATTCTAATACCCCCCACTCCGGCCTCCCACTTCAAAACTCATATTTTTTTGTGAGCTAACGGTTTGAAATTGTTCTCCAATCAGCGCACTAGTTAAAAAAAAGTGCCGTACAGCAAGAGCGGATAACAGTTCAAACAGCTCATAAAAAATACACGTTTTGAAGTGGGCGGCTTGAGCTCAGGATAATAGAATGGCACGGCTAGATTAAAAAGTAAGTTACTGTGCTTCTTTATTAGAAGTGATCAATTAAAGTTCATCTAAAATATCACTTAGATTCCAGACCTGATTTTAAAAACGTTAAGTTTACCATCACTTTAAGGGGGGGGGGGGGGGTTATAAGGAATGCATGAAAATGTGGTATTACCCTTTTTTGATGAAATGCATTTCTTATACCTCAGAATTCTGAAATATTTGTACATTTATCATTTGTTAATTGTGTGATTGTACTTAACAGTTATTGACTCATGAATACTAAAACTAATGCACCAATATTATTATATTATGTCCAGAAAAGAAGCTCCACTACTCCAGTTGCAGTTAATTGTTTAAATTGGGCATTTTAATACCAAAACTGTATGTGCTAATTTGTTACAGCATGTCAATTTTGGACTAAAACCCTTGCACTGCAGCTAATGAGAAGGGAACATCCAGCAAGTCAGAAAAAGCATATGTGAGTAGTAGCCAATCACCAACAGTGTTTTTTCTAAAGAACTGCAAAGTATTGCGGCTCATGAGTGGATGTTAGCTATGTGTTTAATTACTTTTTGGGGGTTACATTCCAGTCATAAACTTTGTGAATTGGCAGTAACATCTCGATAGAGTTTGGTGAAGATATTCATGGTTACAACCAGTTCATAAAGTTTTTAACTGGAATGTTAATGTAGACATAGTAAGCAAGGGACACTAGTGGAAGTATTAGACATTCTAGTGGAAGTATTAGACAATCAGAATGTGTATTTTTTTAATTGAAATGTTCCGTTAACTAAGGGCTGACTTCCCCTCACCTAAAGGGACATTGTAATATATATAGTGCATGCATATACATCAGACACATGCACTTGCTGTTCATATGCTCATGCACTTGGCTTACCTGTGTATGCCCATGGGCGATGTGCAAAACTTGAAAAAAATATTTTGTGAAATTTTTTACAACTGTAATTGTATTACAAAATTCCTTCAAATGTCTTTGAAATTCACTCCTGTGCAAATCAAATTTACTTATATAACCCTTTAATAGACTGCAGTTTACCTGACCCTAACAGTGTCATGTGGCTGGACAGTATGGCAGTAGGCAAATAGGGGTAAAGTAGGGATCACAAATATTATCTACCAGTATAAATTTGTTGGTGTCCCAGTTTCATGAATTTTTCAAGCCCTATTAAATATTTAGGCATTTTTATTAATATTAATAAGCTATATATATACTTCATTTCTTTTAGATTCTTTTTTTATCTTTAGTTATAGAAAACTATATTTTTTGGTACCAGATTAAGCTTTGAAATTAGCCTAGCGCACGTGTATACTATATAATGAAGAGGCACCAAGGAGGAGCCAAACTACAGCAGTACAAAGGAGACTACACAGAAGATCTTGACATCTAGCTGGGGGCGATTTTTATTTTAGGTAGGGCTTTTAAGTTATTTAAAATGTTTTTCTTTAAAGGTTTCTGTAACTTGTGATTGTGGGGTTGTTGGGTAAGGAGATTAGATTTTTTTTTAGGGCTGTGATAAGAAGGTTATTTCAGATGGAGTTCTGGCAGTGAGGGGGTTAATTGTGGTGAGAGGTGTGGCAGTTAGAAGGTTAATTGTCGTTGGTGACAGGTGGTTAGGAGTTTAAGCGTGATGGGGCTTCAGGAGCTTAGGAAGTTGATTGTAGAGCAGGGGTCTAGGGACAGTTAGTGCTAAACCTTTATACGAGAATATTTAGTTGAAATATTTCTTTATTAAAGGCAATAAATTCAAGAGACAGCATATCAAAAAATTCACAAATAGAAGGCACGAAAGTGCATATATAACCTTGACATCTCTAACTCCCTCCCCCCATGCCCCCTGCCAGCAAAGTTAACTGGAGAATTAAGGTCCTTGTAACTGACCCATTGTGCTATGCTTCTGTACATGAACATTGCCCATTTTATACAAATTTATAAAACCAAAATAACATTATCAATCAAACTTAAACAAGAACCAAATTTGTGGTACTAATTGTGAGCGACTTCACTCTAATCTAATTTTGTCAAGATATCTAGTCGGTCCTAGAAGAGAATGAAATCAATCCAATGAGTCTAGTCATGTTGGGAAGGTGAGATCTTGGGTTATCTCTTACTCTATATGGGGGTCACCCGCTAAAACTGGTGGCACATTCTTTAATCCCTATCATTCATAATCCAATAAAACCATATTTTAGTAAATTGTTCCCTGGACCCTTGTATTGAAGCAGCGACCTCTGACATAGTGTAGATATGTTCTATTTTATCTAGAACCTCTTGCCAAGCTGGGGCCCCCACCTTCCAATGTCTGGCAATACAGACTCTAGTCGCTGTACATAGAATTTTGATAAATGTGTTAATTGCCTTGTTATACTGTGTAAATCTGTAGTTCAGGAGGACATGCACAGTTGTGAGCATAATAGGCTCCTGTAATAACCTACCTAGGAGCCTCTGGAGTTTTTTCCAGATGACTCTTATCTCAGGCCATGCCCACCACATATGTAGATATGTTCCCCTGTCCCCACACCCTCTGTAGCATTAGTTTGTGCCATCTTGTGAGAAGTGGCGTGTTTTCTCCGGGGTGAGGTACCACCTAAAGGCCATCTTTAAGCAGTTTTCTCTCAAGTCAGCATTAATCAGTCCCTTACTAGACTCGTACAGCACGAGATCCCACTGATCTCTTGGCAGGTCCAGTCCAGTGTCTAGCCCCCATTTTGCCACTAGTGTCGATTGGGTCGTGACAATGGCGCCCTGTAGGGTCAAATATAGTCTTGATATCTATTACTACTCCCAAATCCCTTTCCTCCTCTGTTTGGCTAAGTCTTGTCGCATTTATATAATACGTTGCCTGCATATTTTTACTTCTAAAATGTAGAACCTTGCATTTTCCCATATTAATTCTAATATTCCATTTACCTGCCCATACTTCTAATTTTTGCAGATCCCTTTGTAATGAAAGTTCATCCTGCTCTGACCTAATGACCTTACTTAAAGGGACAGTTCACCCAAAAAATTTCTCCCCTTTAAATTATTCCCAATGATCCTTTTAACCTGCTAGAGTGTATGTCGCTATTTAATCCTTGCTCTAAGTAATTTACAAAAATATTAAAAAGAACTGGGTGGGGGACTCCACTGATTACCTTTGTCCAATCTGAGTATGATTCATTCACTACTACTCATTGCTCCTTATCTTTTATCCAGTTATTTATCCATGAGCTAACATTTTCAGCTATTCCCAGTCCCTTAATTGTGTGCATTAATCTCATGTGGCACTGTATCAAATGCCTTTGCAAAATCTAAGTATATCACATCAACTGATTCCCCTTTATCTATATTTTTACTTACTTCCTCATAGAATATAATTAGTTAAGCATTTTTGATTAATTCAAAATGGCTGCCAAACCACATGACCTATCAACTTCTCTTGAACAAATTTGAATGTTAGTCATAAGATAACCCTATAAACAAAATTTCAAGTCTGTCCCATTAGCGGTTTCGGAGAAGAAGATTTTTGTAATTTTTAAAAACAGCGCATACGAAACGAAATGGCCACAAAGCTATGCAATGTATGGCTTTCAAATTGCACAATTGTAAACAAATGCTTACTATAGACCTTTACAATTTGCAGAAGTTTCATGAAAATTTGCAAATGTTTTATTTCACGAAGGCGATTGTGCAGTGCGAATTTTGACTGCAATATTGCCTTTAAGTGTCATGACTATGTGTAATCATGTGTCTGCTGCACTGTAATATAGTTAAATAGTGTAAATATAATGTGCAAATTTACGCAATTAACAATAAGAAGGTAAATGACTCATAGCAGCCATGTTGTTTATAGAAAATTTGCAGTTTGAACAATCTTGGTAGATGACCGTGCAAAGAGCACATGTGCAAAATTGTGCTTCATTGCACTTAGCGGTTGCAGAGAAGAAGATGTTTAAAGATTTGTGCACATTTCAAAATGGCAGCTAGATCATGTGACTAAATCACTTCTCTTGAACAAACTTTATTCTAGGTCAGTACAGCAGTACACACAGCAAGTTTCAAAACTGTAACATAAGCGGTTCCGGAGAAGATTTTCAAGCGTTTGTCAAACTTTGTCGCAAAAAGCAATATGGCTGTTAGGTCACGTGACTGGTCTTGAATTTCAAGCAGCTATGACTTGGCATTTTTCTTTAGGCATTACAAATACTTAGCTTTAGAGATTTAGTGTACCTACAAGGGTGTGGTGCACGTGGATTTGGCACAGCTCTCTACTTACCATTATATAAAGGAATATTTTATTTGACCATTGTTTAACATTAAACAACTGAACTTGTGTTAGAAAAAAAAATGGTCTTGAGCATATGTGAAGTTGGTTTTAATGAATGTTGATGTATTGTTGTTTAAAGTAATCATTTGAAGTATTTGTAGAGGTATTATATGTAATAAATAACCATTATGTGAAAGTTAGAGGGACACAGCAAGAACATACAGGATATGCTTAAAGGGACATAAAACCCAAACATTATTTCTTTCATGATTCAGATAGAGCATGCACTTTTAAACCACTTTACAATTTATTTCTATTATCCAATTTGTTTTGTTCTTTTTGTATCTTTTGTTGAAGAGTGTACCTAGGTAGACTCAGAAGCTGCACATATATGCCTCTTATTATTGGCTTTCAGCTAACTCCTAGAAGGGCATTGCTTCTCTTTCAACAAAGCATACCAAGATAATTAAGCATATTGATAATAGAAGTAAATTGGAAAGTGGTTTAAAATGGTGTGATCTATTGGAATCATGAAATAAACATTTTGGGTTTCATGTCCCTTTAAAGGGAAAGTATACTATAAAATGTGTTAATTATTCAAGTATTTCCAATTACTTGTTATATCAGCTGCAGAGTTTAAAATGTATGGGGAAATATACTTTAGGTACATTTTTGGTTATGAAATAACTTTCTACTAACTGAACACACAACCCAATACAGGGCTAGATTATGAGTGGAGTGCTATTTATCGACTTTTGTGCAACCTTTTATTCGAGTATAACAGTTAACAAGAACTCTGAGGTCGCGCTAACCCGACACACTCTAATTGTAAACAATTTAATAAACTCTAGTAGGTAAAGTAGATATTTGTGAACGCATAAAAAAAAGAAAATATTAGAGTACGCTGTACCTTTAAGGTTAAATGAACCTAGACCAGGGGTGAGCAATGTATGGCACATGTGCCGAGCGTGGCACTCTGAATCCTTTTTATCAGCACTTGGAGTGACACAGCCTTTGGTTTCACCTATGTCATATCTCTGCTATGTAGGGGGGTAACCAGGTCTGGTGTTTCCTTCCACTTGGAAAATAATGCACTACATGCTAGGGAACCTAAAGCAACAGACTGCAACTGGGGAGGCTTGGGGGAAATTTAGGTTAGGAGCTGACAGAGGAACTTTTAGCCAGTTGACTAAGACTTAAATGGACAATAAACACTATGATCAAGATTACAAGTGGAGTGGTATTTAACGCTCTCGCTCGCTTGCAAACACCGCTAGAAGTAAGCTTTTTGCGGAAAGTAAAATGTTTTCGCTCATGCACTACCTCGATGCAAGCAAAAAGACGAAGTTAGGATATCGCGCGCCCGTTAACATATTCCCCTCATATAGAAATCAATGGAGGAGAAAAAAGTGGAGAAAAACCTAACACTCTACTTACATGCAAACCCGATCACATATTCTCAAGTGTGCTAACCTGATATGAAACGATTAATATTTCACATTCCAATGTTCTTCACATAGCAGACTATGTTCTATTCATTAAAAAAAATACATATTTCTACATATATCTGATGGTATTTTAGTACAATATATAGGTCTTAAAATTAGGTAAATACAACCTCAGATGAACAACAACACACATGACATATTACATTGTGTCATGATTTATTTAACAAAAATAAAGCCAAAATAGAGAAGCCATGTGTGAAAAACTAATTACACCCTAACTGCTTCCATAGGAATTAAGAGGCTAAGTAGCAGCCAGGTGCTGATAATCAAATGCCCTTGATTAATTGATCATCAGCAAGTGTGACCGCCTCTATAAAAGCCAAAGTTTTAGCAGTTTGCTGGTCTGGAGCATTCATGCGTTTGTTAACACAATGCCAATAAGGATAGACATCGGCAATTGTCTTAGATAAGCAATTGTTGCTGCCCATCAATCTGGGAAGGTTAAAAGGCCATTTGCAAATAATTTAAAGTGCATCATTCTACAGTGAGAAAGATTATTCACAAGTGGAAAACATTCAAGACAGTTGCCAATCTTTCCAGGAGTGGACGTCCCAGCAATGATCAGGGAAATTG
Organism: Bombina bombina; assembly: GCF_027579735.1. Classification (NCBI taxonomy): domain Eukaryota; kingdom Metazoa; phylum Chordata; class Amphibia; order Anura; family Bombinatoridae; genus Bombina; species Bombina bombina. The sequence continues at coordinate 329,232,212 of NC_069500.1, read as the reverse complement.
CAAAAAAAACCAAGTGTTATATCTCAGACCCTACAGGCCTCAGTATGTTAAATGTTAAAGTTCATGACAGTACAATTAGAAAATGCCTGAACAAGTATGGTTTGTAATGGAAGGGTTGCCAGGAGAAACCCTTTTCTCTCTAAAAAGAACATGGCAGCACTGCTTAGGTTTGCAAAGTTGCATCTGAACAAACCACAAGACTTCTGGAACAATGTCCTTTGGACAGACGAGACCTAAGTGGAGATGTTTGGCCATAATAAACAGCGCCACATTTGGCAAAAACCAAACACAGCATATCAGCACAAACACCTCATACCAACTATCAAGCACGGTGGCAGAGCAGTGATTTTGGCTTGTTTTGCAGCCACAGGACCTGGGCACCTTGAAGTCATTAAGTCGACCATAAAGTTCTCTGTATACCAAAGTATCAAATTTGAGGCCACCTGTCCGACAGCGAAAGCTTGGCCGAAATTGGGTCATGCAGCAGGACAATGATCCCAAGCACACCAGCAAATCTACAACAGAATGGCTGAAAAATAAAAGAATCAAGACCTCATTCCGGTTGAAATGCTGTGGAGGGACCTTAAGAGAGCTGTGCATAAACTAATGCCCGCAAACCTCAATGAACTGAAGCAACGTTGTAAAGAAGAGTGGGCCAAAATTTCTCCGCAATGATGTGAGAGACTGATAAAGTCATACAGAAAACGATTACTTCAAGTTATTGCTGTTAAAGGTGGTTCTACAAGCTATTGAATCATAAGGTGTATTTAGTTTTTCACACATGGCTTCTCCATGTTGGCTTTATTTTTGTTAAATAAATCATGACACAGTGTAATATGTCATGTGTTGTTGGTCATATGAGGTTGTATTTACCTAATTTTAAGACCTGCTAAGCCCCAGATAATTGTTATTATATATAGGCCGAAACGTACGTCTGGGGTTTTGCTGTTTCTCTCGTTCAAAGAGGGATTGCCTGGTATTTCGGGGCTGGACTGTACTGTTAAGTCAGGATCAGACTGATATGCTTCAGGAAAGTTCTTTTCTGTGAAAGGCACATGTTGAGCAAAAAGAGGCGGCTTCTTGGGTGGTAACTAGCCATAGCTATTATGCTATTGTTCGTTCCCAGGTTGAGTGCTTCTCTCTTTTTATTTATGCTAATTGTTATTATGTCCTGATATGTAAAACCATAGCATTCAAAGAGGGTGTACATACTTTTTCACATGACTGTAAATACATATAAATACATATGTTCACACCTATAAGCATATATAGATACATACATATACATCTTTAGACATGTATATGTATGTATCTCAATGTTAAAGCCCTTTAAAGCCTTTTTTTTCTCTAATACCTGAGACCTGAATATCTTTGAACCCTTATAACTTTTTTTGCAATATTTTTTTAAAAATAATTTCTATTAGATAGTGTTTTTATGAGTGTAACTTTACTTGTAATGTATTTTTGTGACACTTTTTTGTTATGCCAAACAGTTAACCAGAGGACACGGTAATCATTCTAGCATAAATCACAATTGCGCTCAAGCTATCGCGTTTACTTTCAACTCGTAATACAAGCGGTAAACCCGACAAGCGCAAACACCCATGATAACCCCCTTATCACTTGCGTGTAACTGTCAGTGCTCCACTCGTAATCAGGCCCACATACAGCACAAATCTGATCATTGCATTACATGATTGTAGTTCCTGATTAAACAATGGATGCCCATTTTTCAGGAATAGAAAAAAATATCAAACGTGGCAATGTCCATCCTACCTGTAAAGCCTTGTTGCTTGTTGTTTGCAACTCTAGTTTGAGGCACATTTATATTTGCATATCTGCCAGAATTACTCATGTATGATCTGCGTTTGCGGAAGGAGTTTGTATACACTATACATATTTTACAAATCTTGCTGCCAGACTTTGATTACGTTCATGTTTTTTCTGGCTGATGGTTGAAATGTTATTTCTTTTGTAGGTTCAGCATTGTCCAACGATTGAATGGGAAGGCATGGACCCAAGGAAACTGTACACTGTGGCGCTAACTGACCCTGATGTGCCCAGCAGGAAGGAATGCCATTTAGGGTGAGAAAATCTATTCTGGGAATCAAAGATTAATCTCTTTTGCACAAAGCTATAGAAAAAAAGAGAATGTTAATAAAAATAGTAATGATAATAATTATAATAAAAATAATAATAGTTCAATTACATAAATATGGACATACTGTTCTTTCCCCATGGATCCACATATAGAGAGTGCCTAAATTGTGGAGAGAAAGGAAAAATAATATATATATGGATTTTAATATACTTCATAATCGTGAGGTGTTTATATGTGAATATCCTGTATCTTGATTTTTTTAAGTGTTTTTTATTTGCTACATCATATGCTACACCAGAAAAGCCCTCTTTTTTCCCTGGTTGGTGCACTCCTCTGCACCCTCCTTTTTTCTCGTTCCAGATCTTCTTATCTTCTTCAAGTGAACTTTTTAAATGGTTTAGTTCAGTTTGGGAGGAGCTGCAAAAATTGGAATTTTGAGAGCTTATATTTGGGACTGGTTAAGGACATTTGTTTTAAAGCAAAGTATTTCTCTTGGGCAATTTGACCATATATATATATATATATATATATATATATATATATATATGTTACAGAAAGGAATGGCTGGCACTCGCTGGTTTTTAGAATGTGCTTTTATTGCACTGCAAACATGTGACGTTTTGGGGAGCTCATCCCTTCATTGGACAAAGTGCATCAAACAATATATAGCCAGTGATCCCATCCCCAGTCAAAGAAGAACTACCCATTATGTGACCAATCAAGGCCCTGTATGTGATTAATAGTACTCAATAAACGGCAGTATTAGTGTTATGTTTAAGCTGTAGAACTGCAAGATCAAGCAATTATAAACTGTGCAAAATGATACTTACAGCAAACTTTACATACAGTAAGTACTCTTACAGAAAACTATATATATGTGCACTGTCACACTAACAATCCCCATGGCGATTTAATATCAAAACATAGAGCCAGGTCACAGCTAATGGGCGTGTTAATGGAGCAGTAATAGGATGAGCAGTGTCACATGTATCCAATATATTGTATTCTACATCACGTCATCAGCCCACCCACATAGTACAAGCCAATTGCACGTATGGGCAGGTCATGTGATGTCACTACTGTCAACATCAGGCTCTCAGTGTTATTAGTGAGCTGCACCTTATGATTGTATGTATATGTTTATATGTATATATATATATATATATATATATATATATATATATATATATATATATATATTGACATAATTATAAACATAATACAGTGGAAAATTCTCTTAATCACTCCACACATGCATAGTAATATAATTAGCCTTCTATAGCTGCATTGATCCATAGTTTTTAGTTAAAGGGACATTAAACCCAAATATTTTCCTTCATGATGAAGACAGACTATACATTTTTAAACAACTTTCCAATTTACTTCTATTTTCAATTTTGCTTCATTTTCTTGGTATCATTTGTTAAAGGAGCAACAATTCACTATTGGGAGCTAGTTAAACATATTAGTAAGCCAAGGACAAGAGTCATGTATGTGCAGCCACCAATCAGCAACCAGCTTACACCTCCTGAACATACCTAGGTATGCTTTTCAATAAAAGATACCAAGAGAAGTAAGCACATTAGATTATAGAACTAAAATGGAAATTTGTGTAAAATGGCTATGTGATGGAGTGTATAAACTCATCCCTGTAGAAAAGGGTTAATTTCTCTGCTGGGAAAAATACTATCCTGAAAGAAACAAAATGCTGTAAGGCTTGCCAGCTCACTGCTGAAAACATTCCTATTTGTAACAGGCAGACAACAAGAAGCCAATTAACAACAGCTGAGGATAGTTAGAGGGCTATATAAGGCAGCTCTTGCAAGCAAGGTTAGATTCATTTCGATCTCAGACATGGAAGTAGCAAGACACTGGGAGAGTTGTGGAATGAACTAAAGTGACTTTTTACCCTAAAAACAGGGTGTCTTGCTATGGGGCATATACTGCATTTTTGTATGGGGTGGAGATAAAATTCATATTTTAAAAATCTCGCAAAACGAATATTTAAACCATTCACACAAAAATATGCAGTAAAAATTGTATTGTTAAGGTGCTTTAAAAATCATAACAAAATTCTTCACCAAAATCATATTTTATCACAAATTAAAAATTTGTATGTAAATTACTCAGGAATAAATTGTATTAAATATGCACAGCATAAGTTGTAATTTAAGTACACTGGATGTGCAAAAGTCATTTAGTAGTTTGTACTTATATTTACAATATACAAAGCGTAATTTCTTTTTTCTCTCCATAAAATGGGCTGAACGTTGGCTTTCCATGGGTATATATGAAATTGTCTCTCTAATCCCAGCAGAATTCTGTAAATATTTTCTTACTACAGATCTGACAATTTATTCTTGCTAACTAAACGGTAGTGAGCTTTTTTCAAAACACTCAAAATGAACCCTAAAAGAAAAACACGCATACGAAAATATAGGCGATTGTAAGATGCTATATGTGGAAAGCAGCATAATGTGATTTATATTGGCTGCAGGATTTCATTTTTAAAATGCACCCCCTGCTCAGTGCTAACTTTGCTTCATGGTGCAAAGTGTCCCTTTCCAGCGGGTTCTATTAGTTTCAAAGGAAGACATCTCACCACTTGCAGGGACTGCCCCTTTTTTGCGATCATTCCACTAGAGGTCGCAGGGAAAAACCACGTTTGAACTTGCAAGATTTAGGTCATCGGGCCCTGTGTGCTTCATAGTTCGCAAAAGGTAGTGTAGGGTCAGTATGCACTATATGCCAATGTTGCTTAGTGCTTGCACCATATTTCCTCTTATCAGGAAAATATGTGGTTGTGAAAGTCAATCTTCCAAAAGTCTTGGTGTCATTGTCCTGTTGCAGAATACATTTGGGGCCAATTAGATGCCTCCCTGATGGTAGTGCAGGAAAGATTAAGTATCTGCCTGTATTTTTCAGCATTGAGGAGACCATTAATTCTGACCAAATTCCCAACTCTGTTTGCAAAAATGCATTCCCAAACTTGCCAGTAATTCTTGTACCACTCTCTAGCCCTTCAGTGAACAAACTGCCTTCTGCTTCGGCCAAATATTTTAATTTTTGAGTCATCAGTCCAGAGCACCTGCTGCTATTTTTCTGCACCCCAGTTTCTGTGTTTTCATGCATAGTTGAGTTGCTTGGCCTTGTTTCCATATTTGAGGTGTGTTTTTTTGGCCGCAAGTCTTCCATGAAGACCACTTCTGATCAGACTTCTCTGGATAGTAGATGGGTGTACCAGGGTCTCACTTGTTTCTGCCAGTTCTGAGCTGATGGCACTGCTAGATATCTTCTAATTGCAAAGGGAAGTAAGCATGATGTGTCTCATCTGCTGCATTAAGTTTCCTTGGCCGACCACTGCGTCTACAGTCCTCAACGTTGCCCATTTCTTTGTGCTTCTTCACAAGAGCTTGGACAGCACATGTGGAAACCCCTGTCTGCCTTGAAATTTCTGCCTGGGAGAGACTTTGCTGATGCAGTATAACTACCTTTTGTCTTGTTGCTGTGCTCAGTTGTGCCATGGTGTATTAACTGTCTTCAGCAACCTCACCTTATTAGCAGTTTAGCTGTTCCTCAACCAGTTGTATTCCTCCTACACAGCTGTTTCAGTTAATGATTGCGTTTGACCTGCATATTAAATTGATGATAATTAGCAACTGTTTGGTAAATTTGTTTGATCATGCACCTGACTATATGCCTACAAAATCTCCGACTTTGTGCGAGTGTTCCTAGAAGAATTGATTATGTTTTATACACACACACACAAACACACATACAGCTCTGGTAAAACTTAAATATGCTCGTTTCAAGCCTTACTGAAGCACCCTCAAGTCAACACCGATCCTCCACTAAATACCACAGTGGGTGCGAGACACTGTAGCTTGTAGGCCTCTCCAGGTGTCAGTCTAACAATTAGATGACCAGGTGTTGAAGAGTGCTGAAAACTAGACTCATTAGAGATGACCTGGAAACAGGCAGATTTATCTTTGTGAAGGACGCATGAATCAAGCCACGTACAAGGTTATTCTGGGAGAAAACTTGCTTCCTTCTGCTCTGACAATGTTCCCCAACTCTGAGGATAGTTTATTCCAGCAACACAATGCTCCATGCCACACAGTCAGGTCAATCAAGGTGTGGATGGAGGACAACCAGATCAAAACCCTGTCATGGCCAGCCCAATCTCCAGATCTGAACCCCATTGAAGACCTTTGGAATGTGATCAAGAGGAAGATTGATGGTCACAAGCCATCAAACAAAGCCGAGCTTCTTAAATTGTTGCACTAGGAGTGGCGTTAAGTCATCCAACAGCTATGTGAAAGACTGGTGGAGAGCATGCCAAGACGCATGAAAGCTGTGATTGAATCAGGTTAATTCCACCAAATATTGAGTTAAAACATTTGTTTTGTGTTGTTTAAAAATAAATATGAACTTGAATTCTTTGCATTAATCAAGGTCTGAAAACACTGCATCTTTTGGGATTTATTACAAGTGTAGCAAACTTTTTGCTCGCACAGGTTAGCATGCGTATTACAAGTTGAAAGTAAAACTTTTGCACACAATTGAAAACCGACGCACATTAACTAAAGGACTTCGTATATCGCAACCATGCTAACTTTTGCTCCCCATAGAATTAAATTGAGTGTGCAAAAGAAAAAAAATAGAAAACTTAGCACCCTGGCGATAACCCAACAGGAGTTATTAATAGTTAACATTCTAATGTGCTTCACATACAGGAAAATGTTATTTTTAATTTAAATAGATATTTCTATATATATATATATTTGTATAGACCTATACCTATATATCTCTTCCTATTGAAATATAAGTATAGATATGTATTTTATTATAACATTATCATATATATATGTATAATAAAAAAATTTAAAAAATTCTATGTGAAAAACATTGGAATGTAAAATATGCGTAACACGCTTTGGGTTTCATGCTTTAGGTCTTATTTTATATTTAATTAATACACAACACACCTTAATATAAATCACGTCAGGTTAATGCACATGACAAATTAGTGTACTCCTGTCGGTTTCACGCACTTAAAGTTAAGGTTCTACAGAGGGGAAGCAGTACTGATAACTGGTCTTATCCTGACCAAATCATGAGCAAAGGCTTGAATGTCAGGAAGTCTCAAAATGTTCTTGTGATACAAGACTTATAGGGCCTTTAAGGGAATTGGCTGATAAACCCTTACCCAGCCCATCCTGCAAAAAAATAAGAATTTCTGAAAAGAGTTTCAATGGTAATTTTTAGACTCACACCAGTCTTTTAATAAATAGGAAACCAATGTCACAAGTGAGTTACCAATTTTGTTTATCTGAAAAAACTTCTCTGAAACAAAATTAGACGTTTAATTGCCCTGCCGTCAAATTGAGAGACTTGAGATCTTGATGGAAGAAGGAACCTTAGGAGAAAAAATCCTTACTGAGAGGAAAACATCAAGGCTGGCTTGACACAATTGTACTAGATCTGCGTTCTACGTCCTGCAATGCCAAACAAGAGCAATGAGGCCCTTTCCTGTTTTATCTTGGCTATTATCCTTGATAGTAAAACAAAAGGAGAAAAGATGTAAATCAAATTCAATGACCAGAAAATCATGAGTGAATCGAATAGAGTCGCATGTGGATCTCAAGATCTTGCATAATACTGGGGTAGCTTGTAATTCAAGTGAGAAGCCATAAGGTCTATGTCTGGCTTTCCCAAACGATTCACAGTATACCTCCTGATTCAAAGGCCATTCTCCGGGGCAAAGGTGCTGATAACTGAGGAAGTTCACTTCCCAATTGCCCACACCCAGAATGTGAATAGCTTAAATATGCAATGATGGTGTTCTGTCAAAGTCAGAATTCCAACTACCTCTTTCATTGTTAAGGCACTATGAGTACCACCTTGGTGATTGATAAAAACCACTGCTGTGGTATTGTCTAACAGAAACTTCAGAAAAGACACCAGTCTTAACAGAGGCCAACTCTGTAGTGCCCTGAAGATTGCACGGAGCTCTATGATGTTGATCAGAAACCTTGCCTACTGAGGAGACCAAACTCCCTGCACTTTCTAGGAACCCCAGACTGCGCTCCAACCCAGTAAACTGACGTACATGGTGAATATTACCCAATTCAGACAGAGGGAAGAGGCTCCTTAAATCAAGCTTGGTGAGTCTGCCACCAAGTTGGAGAATTTCTTGTCTTCAAGTCTAAAGACATCTTCTGAGATAGACTGTTGAAATCTCCATTCCACAAAGAAGAAGGAAGTAGAGTTTGATGTATTTTGAGTTTGCAAGCATCTGTAAAATATAGTCTCATTGTAACAGATTTTATGACATCGCCCAGAAAGACAACTCTTGTATGTGGTAGTAGAGAGCTTTTCGGGAGGTTGATTTTCCAACCATGAGAACGAAGGATCTAAAGAAACTGTGTTTGTATATTTCCGAGGCATTTGAAAGAAGCAGCCTGTACCAGAATGTAGTCTAGGTAAGGAGCTACTGCAGAGCCCTGAGCTCTCGCTATGTACAAAAGAGATACGAGAATATTTTAGAAGATTCTTGGTGCTGGTGCCAGACCTACACAAATTGCTAATGCCTGTTGTGTAAAATTCATGTAAATAGGAATATACAAATAGCATCTTTCAAGTCTATAGTAGACATAAATTGGCATTCCTGCACTAAAGGTAATATAGTGGGAAACGTCTCCATCAGAGGCGTTACTAGAAACCACAGGGCACAGGTGCAAGAATCTAAGAAGGGATCCCCTTTGTTCAGAAATAGCAGAAATGCATGGCTTTGCCATTGCTTTTTGGTAATAAGAAGGCCACTAATTGCAGCTGTGCACCACACTTGTAAGCTTGTAAGGTTAAGTTTAGCTATTAGTGTAGCAATTACCCTCTTACCTGACACCTCCACCCTCTGATCCCTACCTGATCTCTCCTAAATAGACCTCTACCCTCCCTCACGCCCCACTGGTCACCACCATCATAGGTACTGGAGTTTTAAGTGCTTTATTTTATTTTTTTTATTAATTATTTTCTGCAGTACAGGATCCCCCCATTACCCTCCCTTATCCCTTCCAAGCCGCTCTAACCCTGTCTGCCAGTAGCCAGTTTAAATCAATTTATGTTTTTATTTGTTTATTATTTTTTATTAAAAAAAACAACACATTTTTATTTAGTTTAGCAGCCCTCCCTCACCCTTCCACACCTCTCCCCTCCAAGTTATCCTTTACTCTGGCCTTTGTCTCCCCTCTTATTACAATGTTCTCCCTCTTTCCTGGTCTCAGTGTTTGTTTATTTCTGCAGTGTAGCGGTCCCGCCCATTCCCTTACTCTCCCTCCCCCCCTCCAGTGTCTCTCTACACTGCAATTTCTGCAATGCCCCACTTGTGGGGCATGCAGAAATAGCATTATCTTGCAACTGTTAGCAAGATCACGGCCAAAAGAGGCTGGTCCTTAAGGGCCAAACAAGGGGTTAAAAAAGGTACTGTCCCTTAAAGGCATGGTAGTCTGCTTAATTAAAGTGGAAATAGCACTGGCCATCTTTAGAATAGTCACCCACCCATGCCTCCAATTTTTAGAGGGTAAAGGAAACATGTTTTTGCATTTGGCGGAGGGAACAAAGGGAATATATGGTTTGTCCCATTCCTTGCTAATTAGATCAGAAACCAGGAATCTAGATAATCTCTTTTTGGGCTGCCTTAAAGAATTTATCAATCTTTTTCACAAATTGTTTGTCTGCAGCTGGAGGATCCCCAATCTGCAAGGCAAGTAAAAATTTCTGCAATAGAGCGTATAAGTGCTCATATAAAGAAAAACATAATTTATGTAAGTCCATGAGTTAGTTACTGATGGGATATACATTCCTACCAGGAGGGGGCAAAGTTTCCCAAACCTGAAATGCCTATAAATACACCTCCCACCTCACTCATACCTCAGTTTAACGTATAGCCAAGTTAGTGAGGTGTATAAGGAGTAAAAGCATAAAAAAGAGAAACAAGATAAATAATGTGCTTTATACAAAAAATCATAACCCCCCAAAAATGGGTGGGTCTCTTGGACTCTCGCCACCATGAAAGAAATGAATTTATCAGGTAAGTTCTTACATAAATTATTTTTTCTTTCATATAGGTGGCGAAAGTCCACGAGCTAGTTACTGATGGAATATAATACCCAAGATGTAGAAGTCCACAAGTAACTATAGAGGGAGGGATAAAATAAAAACAGCTATTTCCACTGAGAAATTAAATCCCAAAAAATAATTACGTTTTTTTAAAAATTTAAAAAACTTAAATCATAGGCACTAGGATCAAACTGAGACAGCTGCTTGAAGAACCTTTCTACCAAAAACCATCCGAAAAAGCAAAAAACACCAAAATGGTAAAATTTAGTAAATGTATGCAAAGAAGACCAAGTGGCTGCTTTGCAGATTTGATCAACTGAAGCTTCATTCTTGAAAGCTCAAGATGTGGCAACTGATCTTGTAGAATGAGCTGTTATTCTCTGAGGCGGAGACTGCCTCGCCTCCAAATAAGATTTGCGAATCATAAGTTTCAAAAAAGATACCAAAGAAATGGCAGAGGCTTTCTGACCTTTTCTGGAACCAGAAAAAATAACAAATAGACTAGAAGTCTTTTTGAAATCTTTAGTAGCCTCAACATAATATTTTAAAACTCTTACAACATCCAAAGAATGTAAAGACCTTTCAAGAGTATTCTTAGGATTAGGACACAAGGAAGGAACGATAATTTCCCTATGAATGTTGTTAGAATTCACAACTTTAGGCAAAAATTTAAACAAAGTCCGCAAAACAGCTTTATCTTGATGGAAAATCAGATAAGGAGACTCGCAAGAGAGAGCAGACAATTCAGAAACTCTTCTAGCAGAAGATATATCCAAGAGAAATAACACTTTCCAAGAAAGTAGTTTAATGTCCAAAGAATGCATATGCTCAAAAGGAGGAGCCTGCAAAGTCTTTAATACCAAATTTAGACTCCAAAAAAGAGAGATAGATTTAATAACAGGTTTGATACTAGTGAAAGCCTGTACAAAACAGTGAACATCAGGAAGATTAGCATACTTTCTGTGAAATAAAACAGAAAGAGCAGAGATTTTTTCCTTTAAAAGTATTGGTAGACAAACCTTTATCCAAACCATCCTGAAGAAACTGTAGAATCCTAGGAATTCTAAAAGAATGCCAGGAATAATCCTGAGTGGAACACCATGAAATATAGGTTTTCCAAACCTTGTGATATATTTTCCTTGAAATAGGCATATGAGCCTGTATCATAGTGTTAATCACTATGTCAGAGAAACCTCTATGACTAAGGACCAAGCGTTCAATTTCCATGCCTTCAAATTTAGAGATTTGAGATCTGGATAGAAAAATGGGCCTTGAGACAGAAAGTCTGGTCTTAGAGGAAGTGACCAAGGCTGGCAACTGGACATTCGGAGAAAGTCTGCATACCAGAACCTGTGAGGCCATGCTGGTGCTAACAGAAACACATAAGATTGTTTCATTATGATCTTTGAGATCACTCTTGGAAGAAGAAACAGAGGTGGAAAAATGTAAGCAGGTTGGTAAAACCATGGAACTGCTAGAACATCCATCAATTCCACCCGAGGATCCCTGGACCTGGAGAGGTATCTGGGAAAATTCTTGTTTAGATGAGAGGCCATCAGATCTATGTCTGGAAGACCCCACATCTGCTCAATCTGATAGAACACAACTGGATGGCGAGACCACTCCCCCGGATGTAGAGTCTGACGGCTGAGATAATCCTCTTCCCAATTGTCTACACCTGGTATATAAATCGCAGTGACAAGAGTTGGATTCCGCCCAAGAAAGTATTAGAGATACTTCTTTCATTGCTAGGGGACTGAGAGTCCCCCTTTGATGATTGACATATGCCACTATTGTGACATTGTCTGTTTGAAGCCGAATATACAATTCTCTCTTTAAAAGAGGCCAAGCCTGAAGAGCTCTAAAAATAGCACAGAGTTCTAAGATATTTATTGGTAACCTCGCCTCTCGAGGATTACAAACTTCTTGTGCTGTCAGAGACCCCCAAACAGCTCCCCAACCTGTGAGAATTGTGTCCGTTGTGATCACAGTCAAGGTAGGATGAACAAAGGAGGGCCCTTGAACAATAAGGTGATGGTTTAAACACCAAGTCAGAGAGTGAGTGTTGGGATTTAAGTATATCAGTTGTGATATCTGAGTATAATCCCTGCACCATTGGTGCAACATGCAAAGCTGTAGAGGTCTCATATGAAAATGAGCAAAAGGGATCGCGTCCGATGCTGCAATCATGAGACCTAACACTTCCATGCACATAGCCACTGAAGGGAATGACAGAAACTGAAGGTTTAGACAAGCTGAAACCAATCTCAATTGTCTCTTTTCTATTAGGGATAGAGTCATGGATAATTAATCTATCTGAAAACCTAAAAAGGTGACCTTTGTCTGAGGAATCAAGAAACTCTTTGGTAAATTGATCCTCCAACCATGTCTTTAAAGAAACAACAGAAGTTGTTTTGTGTGAGATTCTGCTAAATGAAAAGATTGAGCTGGTACCAAGATATTGTCAAAATAAGGAAACACTGCAATACCCTGCTTTCTGATTACAGATAGAAGAGCACCTAGAACTCTTGAGAATATTCTTGGTGCTGTTGCAAGGCCAAACGGAAGAGTGACAAATTGTTAATGCTTGTTTAGAAAAGAGAATTTCAGAAATCGATAGTGATCTGGATGAATCAAAATGTAAAGGTAAGCGTCCTATAAGTCTATTGTGGACATGAAGTGACCTTGCTGAACAAAAGGCAGAATAGTCCTTATAGTCACAATCTTGAAAGTTGGGACTCTTACAAAACGATTTAAAGTTTTCAGATATAAATTGGTCTGAAAGAATTTTCCTTCTTTGGTACAATTAATAGATTTGAATGAAAACCCAATCCTTGTTCCTGCTGTGGAACTGGGACAATTACCCCTGAAACATTTGATCTGAAACACATTTCAGAAAGACTTTAGCTTTTACTGGGTTTTTGGTACATGGGTAAGACAGAATCTTCCCAAGGGAGATCCTATTCTGAATCCTATTTGATACCCCTGAGATATTATATTCTGAATACACTGATTTTGGACAGAGTCTGTCCAAACTCTTTGAAATAGCTTTAGTCTGCCCCCTGCCAGAAGAACCGGCTTGAGGGCTGCACCTTCATGTAGGTTTAGGGGCAGGATTTGGTTTCTTATAAGGCTTGGAATTATTCCAATTCGGAGATGGTCTCCAATTAGAGCCAGAGGCCTTAGGGGAAGGAGTGGTTGTCTGTTCTCTAATCTGACAAAATGAACGAAAATGATTGGGAGCTTTAAATTTACCTTAAGATTCTTATCTTGGGGCAGAAAAACTCCCTTCCCCCCAGTGATAGTGGAAATAATAGAATCCAATTGAAAACCAAAAAGATTCTTTACCTTGAAAAGAAAGAGATATCCATAAAGCTCTTCTAGTAAGAATAGCTAAAGACAAAAGATTTGATGTTAAGTTTCACAACATCAAAAGATAGCATCGCAAATAAAATGATTTGCATGTTAAAGTAAGAGAATAATGTTAGAAAATTCTGGGTCTAAAGACAATTGCTAAGCTAAACTGTCCAAACAAAATATAGAGGCAACAGCAACATCAGCAATAGATATAACTGGTCTAAGAATATAGCCAATATGCAAATATGCCCTTCTAAGATAAGATTCAAGTTTTATATCTAAAGGGTTTAAAAATAAGTGCTGTCTTCTATAGGAATGGTAGTACCTTTGACAAGAGGGAAAATATCCCCATCAACTTTAGGGACTGTTTCCTAAAGTTCCAAATTACCAATAGGTAAAGGATACAAGTTTTTAAACCTAGAAGTAAGGTTAAAAGAAGTACCAGGCTTAGACCATTCTTCAGCAATGAGATTAGAGCTAGCATCTGGAATAGCAAATACTTTAGGAGTAATAAAATAATTTAAATGATTACTAGGTCTATCATCAGGAGTTTTAGGCTCCTCAATCCCTAAAGTTAATAGTACTTCCTTAAAAAGAGGACAAATATATTCAATTTTAAACAAAAAAGAAGATGTGTAGTCTTGTAGGTATAGCTGTACCACACACCTTTTTGGCCGTCACTCAACGTCAGTACCGCACTTATAAAAAAGTCCTTTTTCAATGGAACTCCCATAGGGCCGGTATTCCAAGTTTTGCGGTGAGGCCAAAGAGTAAGCGGTACACCCTATACTGACAAGATCCATACCGCCATCTGAAGTCAGTAGTTATGAGTTTTATGCTACAAAGCTGTACCATAAAACTCATAACTAAACTGTCATAAAGAACACTAACACCCATAAACTACCTATTAACCCCTAAACCGAGGCCCTCCCGCATCGCAAACACTATAATAAATTTATTAACCCCTAATCTGCCACTCCCCGACATCGTCGCCACTATAATAAATGTATTAACCCCTAATCTGCCGCTCCGGACATCGCCGCCACTATTAAAATGTATTAACCCCAATTCTGCCGCTCCCCGACATCGTTGCCACTATAATAAAGTTATTAATCCCTAAACCGCCGCCACTAATCTGTTGTCCGCCCACACCGCCGCTATAATAAACCTATTAGCCACTAAACCGCAAGCCCCCCACAACGAAATATACTAAAATAAATTATTAAACCCTAAACCTCTGACCTCCCACATCACTACATAAATATATTAACCCCTAAACCTAACACTAACGTAACCCTAAGTCTAACCCTAACACCCCCTAACTTAAATATAATTAAAATAAATCTAAATAAACCTTACAATTATTACCTAAATAATTCCTATTTAAAACTAAATACATACTTACCTATAAAATAAAACCTAAGCTAGCTACAAAATAACTAATAATTACATTGTAGCTATTTACTAGCTACCTAGTTAAAATAAATACCTAACCTGCCTTACACTAAAACCTAACATTACAATAAAATAAATTAAATTAATAAAATACAATTATCTAAATTACAAAAAAAAATAAACACTAAATTACACAAAATAAAAAACGAAATTATCAAAAATAAAAAAACAAATTACTCCTAATCTAATAGCCCTATCAAAATAAAAAAGCCCCCCCAAAATAAAAAACCCCCTAGCCTACACTAAACTTCCAATGGCCCTTAAAAGGGCCTTTTGCGGGGCATTTCCCCAAAGATATCAGATCTTTTACCTGTAAAAAAAAATACAAACACCCCCAACAGTAAAACCCACCACCCACCCAACCAAACCCCCCAAATAAAAACCTATCTAAATAAACCTAATCTAACCATTGCCCTGAAAATGGCATTTGGATGGGCATTGCCCTTAAAAGGGCATTTAGCTCTTTTACATTGCCCAAACCCCAAGCTAAAAATAAAACCAACCCAATAAACCCTTAAAAAAACCTAACACTAACCCCCGACGATCCACTTACAGTTTTCGAAGACCGGACATCCATCCTCATCCAGGCAGCACAAGTCTTCATCCAAGCGGGCAGAAGTCCTCATCGAAGCCGGCAGAAGTCTTCATCCAATCGGGCAGAAGTCTTCATCCAGACGGCATCTTCTATCTTCATCCATCCGGCGGGGAGCGGGTCCATCTTCAAGACATCCGACGCGGAGTATCCTCTTCTTATGATCACCGTTAGAAAATGAAGTTTCCCTTTAAGTGACGTCATCCAAGATGGAGTCCCTTACATTCCGATTGGCTGATAGAAGCCAATAGGAATTAAAGGGAAAAAAATCCTATTGGCTGTTGCAATCAGCCAGTAGGATTGAGCTTTCATCCTATTGGCTGATCCAATCAGCCAATAGGATTGAGCTCGCATTCTATTGGCTGATTGGAATAGATTAGGGGTTAATAACATTATGTAGGTGGTGGTGATGTCGGGGTGGCAGAATAGGGGTGTTTAGACGTGGTTTTTATGTTAGGGTGTTAGGTTTAAACATACTGTATCTTTTTTCCCCCCCATAAACATTAATGGGGCTGCGTTACGGAGCTTTTGTTTCTGCGATCGCAGGTGTTAGGCTTTTTTTTTAGCCGACTCTCCCCATTGATGTCTATGGGGAAATCATGCACGAGCACGTCAAAACACTGCTTGTATTTGGGTGAAGTATGGAGCTCAATGCCACCATATCACCCGCACAAGCTGGGTTTATCAAAACCTGTAATAGCAGCGCTATAGGGAGATTAAATACCGCCGCTTATGTGGCGGTCGTTAATTTCCCTATAGCGCTCAAAACTCGTAATCTAGCTAAGTGTGAGCATTTATACTCATAGAAAATATTAAAACAATAGCCACATAATTGAGCTGAAGAAATCAGATCAGCCTTTAGCAATAAACACGCTTATCTTTTTGTAGAGATATGTTCAAGCAGCTTAGTTTCTATGGCAGGGGTGGGCAAGAAGTAGATCGCGGTCTACCAGTGGACCGCGAGTGAATTTTGAGGTGACCACCTGAAAGATTTCAAAAGTCTGCATAATAAGAGAGAGATTTCTTACACATCTACGGCGGCGAGGCTCTTCATTTAGAATCTAGAATTCTAGATGGAATCTAGATTCTGAGTGAAGAGCCTCGCCACCATAGATGTGTGAGAAATCTTTCTCTTATTATGCAGACTTTTGAAATCTGCAGACTTTTTGAAATGCAAACTTTTGAAATCAGCTATGATTTAGAGTCTATGACGGCGGTATGGGCACTGTACTTCAGCATGCGCAACGCGGCTGTAGCTGAACTCGCTGCCCCAGCTTTGGTTACAGGACCTGCCCCCTAATCAACCGGACATGGCATCCAGCCAATAAAATTACTTTGTAGAATTAGTCTTGAGCAGTCTTGATTGTGAGACTACTTATCATACGCAGGCACGGTACACAGATTACTTGATGGTCTCAGCGTGAAGGAAAGAGAGAGCTCTCGCAGTAAGTAAAGACAGAGCGGCTGATTTTTAAAGCTGTATTATTTGTGGCAAAAATAAAATTTTCAGTTAGCAGGTCCTATTTGTGGCAAAAATACAATTTTCAGCCATCAGGTCCTTTTTGTAACAAAAATAAAGTTTTCAGCCAGCAGGTCCTTTTTTTGGCAAAAATAATAGTATTTGTGTTTTTTCAATAAATACATTATTGTAATTATTATTATCAAGACTGATGGGGTTTTTTTTTTTTTAGTTAGGTGACCACGTCACTTGGAATAAAATTGGAGGTAGCCCTTAGAAAATTCTGCCCATCCCTGTTCTATGGTAACTACTGAGACAGGTTCAATTTGAGACATAGTTGCAAAAAAAAATGTATATATATAAATAGTTTGCAATTTTATAATCTATGCTCCTATATATAGCAGACTTGAGAGAGTGGGAAACAGTGCTTATATATAAAAAAAAAGGAAGCATTGAATAAGCAGTGATATAACAAGTGCTGCATATAGCTTTCTAACAAAAAAATTAAAAACAGGGCAATTTGGGGGTGGAGTTTTATCTCTAAACATGTCAAGACATGACTTTTTTTTTTTTTTTTAAAGACATGCCCAGACATGCTAAGACATACTAACATATGTTTCAAACTCAAACAAACCGGTTTTGCAGCTATAATATATAAGGAACACTAAACAACTGACTCAAGGCATACATATATATATAACAACTTTACTTAAAAAGTGCCTAAGCCATAGCTGAGAGTGTCTTTGTTAAAAAGATACATTTTAATACTTACCTTTAAGACACCCATCCACATATAGCAGACAGCCAAACCAGTACTGAAACATATCAGCAGAGGTAATGGTACAAGAGTATATTGTCGATCTATAAAGGGAGGCAGCAGATAAATCCCTGTGACCGATTTACAGAGAGCCTTATGAAAAGTTTTCCCATAGACAAAAACATGGTATCATCAGGCAATACTCCCTTCACATCCCTCAAGACAAACACTGCACTTAGAGAGGAACTGGGCTTCAATATGCTTAGAAGCGCCTTTCACTGAAGAAATCAAGCACATCATGTTTCACCACCTCCTAAAAAGGCAAAGTTTTTAAAACTGAGGTATGAGTGAGGTGTATTTATAGGCATTTGAGGTTTGGGAAACTTTGCCCCCTCCTGGTAGTAATGTATATCCCATCAGTAACAGCTTGAGGACTCTCGCCACCTATATGAAAGAAATAATAAACTTTTTTTTAGTAACCCACCCGTCTGTGATGTTGTGCCTTATTTACTAATTATTTACTAAGAGCGGAGTTGTAGCTCTGAAAAACGTGAGTAGGGGTTTAACACGTTAAGTGTTAGTTACTATTTTCAGGGGGTTATCATTTTCTTTCTCCTTTTCCAGACCTAGAGATACATTAACTGAGAGAAGACTATCCATACCAGTGGATTAATATAGACTATATCCTTTTTGTGCACTATTTCATTTCTTGTAATTAATAGAGAATGAGATATGTGTATAGTCATCAATCACCAGATTGCTCCTGAGCCTACCTTCAACAAATGATAAAAAAAGCACAAAGCAACCAAAGCCTGCCTTACCCCACTGTTATAAACCCCAAACCACCAGACATACCCATACAACTCTTGAGCTTGCTCTTCAACAAAGGATACCAGAAATTGCTCCTTTAGGTTTATTTTTCTATTATATGTGGCTGTTTTACTAATTAAAACAATGCATAAATCTAATAGGCTGAGCTTGCAGGGAGGGCAGATCTCATTATCTTTTTTTTACTCTATACACACACACAAAGTCATCCTTATCTTTAGCTCTCAATGTGTACACAAAGACCAATATTTATAGAGAAAATTTACAAATTTAAGTTTTAAAAAACATTTTGTTTTAAACAAATACTTATCATAATAATATTTCAATATGGTATAGAGAAACATGGCTTAGATTGACTAAAATTGTTACACTTCATTTTTGTTATACATCACTTAAATATCTTTAAATATTTTTAATATATTTAACTACTGACTGGATTTTTTAAGGGAACCAAAAGTGTTCATGTTGTGTTTAATTGTCAAAAGTTAAATCAAATCTGTTCACTCTAAAGTTCTCCACTCAGGCAAGTTTCTGTAGAAAGTTCTGTCCGTGCTACAAGTCCATCACAAGATTCTCTAAAGGCAAATTTTACTTTTTTATCTTACAAAGGAAAACCTATCGGCTAGATTACGAGTTTGGGGTTAGGCTTAAAAAGCAGAGTTGGCCGGTCCCAACGCTGCTTTTTAACGCCCACTGGTATTACGAGTCTTGAAGGTACAGGTGTACCGCTCACTTTTTTGACCAGACTCTTTTTTTCAATGGGACTTGCATAGCTGCCGATATTACGAGTCTGCCAAAAAGTGAGCGGTAGACCCTCTCCTGTCAAGACTGGTACTGCATTTTAAAATCAGTAGTTAAGAGTTTTACACTACAACACCGTAGCATAAAACTCTTAACTAAAGTGCTAAAAAGTACACTAACACCCATAAATTACCTATTAACCCCTAAACCGAGGCCTCCCCCACATCGCAAACACTTAAAAAAAATTGTAACCCCTAATCTGCCAAAACGGACATTGACGCCACTATAATAAATATATTAACCCCTAAACCGCCACACTCCCGCCTCGCAAACACTAGTTACATTTTATTAACCTCTAATCTACCGTCCCTAACATCGCCGACACCTGCCTACATTTATTAACCCCTAATCTGCCGCCCCCAACGTCGTCGCCACTATATTAAAGTTATTAACCCCTAAATCTAAGTCTAACCCTAACCCCCCCTAACTTAAATATAATTTAAATAAAAATAAATAAAATAACTATCATTAATTAAATTATTCCTATTTAAAACTAAATACTTACCTATAAAATAAACCCTAAGATAGCTACAATATAACTAATAGTTACACTGTAGCTAGCTTAGGGTTTATTTTTATTTTACAGGCAAGTTTGTATTTATTTTAACTAGGTAGACTAGTTATTAAATAGTTATTAACTATTTAATAACTACCTAGCTAAAATAAATACAAATGTACCTGTAAAATAAAACCTAACCTAAGTTACAATTACACCTAACACTACCACTATAATTAAATTAATTCCCTAAATTAAATTAAATTATCTAAAGTACAAAAACAAACAAACACTAAATTACAGAAAATAATAAAAAAAAATTACAAGATTTTTCAACTAATTACACCTAATCTAATCCCCCTAACAAAATAAAAAGCCCCCCCAAAATAAAAAAATCCCTACCCTACAATAAATTACAAATAGCCCTTAAAAGGGCCTTTTGCGGGGCATTGCCCCAAAGTAATCAGCCCTTTTACCTGTAAAAAAATTACAAATCCCCCCCAACATTAAAACCCACGACCCATACAACCAACCCTACTCTAAAACCCACCCAATCCCCCCTTAAAAAAACCTAACACTAACCCCCTGAAGATCGACCTACCGGGAGACGTCTTCATCCAACCGGGCAGAAGTGGTCCTCCAGACGGGCAGAAGTCTTCATCCAAGCCGGGCAGAAGTGGTCCTCCAGACAGGCAGACGTCTTCATCCAGACGGCATCTTCTATCTTCATCCATCCGGCGCGGATGCAATCAGCCAATAGGATTGAGCTCACATTCTATTGGAACAGCCAATAGAATGCCAGCTCAATCCTATTGGCTGATTGTATCAGCCAATAGGATTGAACTTCAATCCTATTGGCTGATTGTATCAGCCAATAGGATTTTTTCTACCTTAATTCCAATTGGCTGATAGAATTCTATCAGCCAATCGGAATTGAAGGGACGCCATCTTGGATGATGTAACTTAAAGGTACCTTCATTCAGTCGTAGCCGTCGGAAGAAGAGGATGCTCCGCGTCAGATGTCTTGACGATGGACCCGCTCCCAGCCGGATGGATGAAGATAGAAGATGCCGTCTGGATGAAGACTTCTGCCCGTCTGGAGGACCACTTCTGCCCATCTGGAGGACCACTTCTGCCCGGTTGGATGAAGACGTCTCCCGGTAGGTCGATCTTCAGGGGGTTAGTGTTAGGATTTTTTAAGGGGGGATTGGGTGGGTTTTAGAGTAGCGTTGGTTGTGTGGGTGGTGGGTTTTAATGTTGGGGGGGGGTTGTAATTTTTTTACAGGTAAAAGAGCTGATAACTTTGGGGCAATGCCCCGCAAAAGGCCCTTTTAAGGGCTATTTGTAATTTAGTGTAGGGTAGGGCTTTTTTTATTTTGGGGGGGCTTTTTTATTTTGTTAGGGGGATTAGATTAGGTGTAATTAGTTTAAAAATCTTGTATTTTTTTATTATTTTCTGTAATTTAGTGTTTGTTTTCTTAGATAATTTAATTTAATTTAGGAAATTAATTTAATTATAGTGTAGTGTTAGGTGTAATTGTAACTTAGGTTAGGTTTTATTTTACAGGTACTTTTGTCTTTATTTTAGCTAGGTAGTTATTAAATAGTTAATAACTATTTAATAAATAGTCTACCTAGTTAAAATAAATAGTTAAAATAAATACAAACTTGCCTGTAAAATAAAAATAAACCCTAAGCTAGCTACAATGTAACTATTAGTTATATTGTAGCTATCTTAGGGTTTATTTTATAAGTAAGTATTTAGTTTTAAATAGGAATAATTTAGTTAATGATAGTTATTTTTATTTAGATTTATTTAAATTATATTTAAGTTAGGGGGTGTTAGGGTTAGACTTAGGTTTAGGGGTTAACTTTAATATAATGGCGGCGACGTTGGGGGCGGCAGATTAGGGGTTAAGAAGTGTAGGTAGGTTGCGGCGACATTGGGGGCGGCAGATTAGGGGTTAATAAATATAATGTAGGTGTCGACGATGTTGGGGACAGCAGATTAGGGGTTCATAAGTATAATGTAGGTGGCGGCGGCAGATTAGGGGTTAAAAATATAATGTAGGTGTCGGTGATGTCGGGGGCGGCAGATTAGGGGTTAATAACTGTAAGATTAGGGGTGTTTAGACTCGGGGTTCATGTTAGGGTGTTTCCCCATAGGAATCAATGGGGCTGCATTAGGAGCTAAATGCTGCTTTTTTGCAGGCGTTTGGTTTTTTTTCAGCCGGCTCTCCCCCATTGATTCCTATGGGGAAATCCTGCACAAGCATGTTCAGCCAGCTCACCGCTAACGTAAGCAGCGCTGGTATTGAGATGAGATGTGGAGCAAAATTTTGCTCTACGATCACTTTTTTGCGGTTAACGCCGGGTTTGGAAAAACCTGTAATACCAGCGCTGTCTGTAAGTGAGCTGTGACCATAAACTGCTTGTTAGCACCGCACAGCTTCTAACGCCAAACTCGTAATCTAGCCGTATATTTCTGTATAAGAAGGAGAAACACATAAATTACAGTATAGTGCTCAAAAATGTTGAAAACCTTAATCAAAGTACAAATTATAAATCATATTTGTAGTATGCATTAAAATCCATATGAAAAGTATGCTGATTTTTTATTTTAATTTTAATTACACAGTAAAATTCTTAGTTAAAGGGACAGTAAACCTACAAAATAATGTTATATAATTCTGCACATAGTGCAGAATTATATAAGATTATCTTAGCGCAAACTTTATGCAGCATAATATTGCAGCTAAAATTTTATTATAAAAGAGGATTTTTCAGACCCTCGCTCTTGCTCTACTGAGTGGGTTTTCCCCCTGAGCGCATCTGGGCAGCTGACTAGTCACAACCCTGCCCGATCGCGCCATTACACTCAATGTAGCTCGCTCCTGCTCTGTCTAATAGCGGGAGCGAGCTACATTGAGTTTATGTGTAGAATTATATAACATTATTTTGTAGGTTTACTGCCCCTTCAACAATTTGCTCGGCGGGAGGTTTCTGGTCATAGGACACCTGCGTTACGGTTTGACAGTTGTACCGCCCCTGTCAAACTCCTCACCTGCCACTGTCCTATTTATAAAGGGGCTGTAAAGTCATGATTCATATAGAACATGCAATTTTAAACAATTTTCTAATTTACTTCTGTGATCTGATTTGCTTCATTCTCCTGGTATTCTTTGCTGAAGAGCATACCTAGGCTCGGGAGCAGCAATGCACTACTGGGAACTAACTGGTCATTAGTGATTGCAGATATATGCTTCTTGATATTGGCTCACATGGGGCAAGATTACATTCCGGTTTTTACGCGGTTTTGGTATCACATATACGGCGCCGCCTATAAATGCGGGGCGTATATTTCACCCGTCGTCCGCAATTTTTATTCCCATAAGCTAACATAGAACCGCGTCTCAAATTGGTATCACATATTCAGCGCAAAGACTTACACAGCGAAAATTGAGAAATTTTACTCCATTTTCACATCGCCACACATAAGCAGGCGCAGCAAGACTTGCGCTGAGTATGTGAGCACCGTAACCCCCTGAAAATAGTAGCTAACACCTAACGCATGCGCAATATCTATCTACGTCCTGAAAATAACTAACATCTAACGCATGCACAATATCGATCTACCTGTCAACCATCAGCCCCCGCTGCAATAACTAATAAACTATATTAACCCCTAATCCACCAACCCCCACATTGCAAAACATCTAATTAACCCCTAATCCATCATTCACCCATATCGCAAAGTACCTATTAAAACTATTAACCCCTAAACCGCCATCCCCCACCAAGGCAATACATTTAATTAACCTATTAACCCCTAATTCGCCAAACCCACACAACGCAATATTCCTAAAAAAAACTATTAACCCCTAAACTGCCAAACCCACACAACGC
Source organism: Bombina bombina (assembly GCF_027579735.1). Lineage (NCBI taxonomy): Eukaryota > Metazoa > Chordata > Amphibia > Anura > Bombinatoridae > Bombina > Bombina bombina. The sequence goes on along the minus strand of NC_069500.1, from coordinate 329,208,339 downwards.
AAATAACTAATTAAATTACTAAGCCCCCTAACCTAACACCCCCTAAATTAAACCCAATTACCTAAATTAAAAAATACTAAATTACAAACAATTAAAATAAAAAAGCTAACATTACTTAAAAATAAAAAAATAAGATTAAATTAATCTAAGATTACAAAAAATAAAACATTCTAACATTGCATAAAATAATAAACCAAATTATCAAAAATGAAAAAATGAAACCTAATTCCTATGAAAATAAAAAAGCCCCCCAATATTAAAACACCCCCTAATCTAATGCTAAACTACCAATAGCCCCTAAAAGGGCCTTTTGTAGGGCATTGCCCTAAATTAAACAGCTCTTTTACCTTAAAAAATACTAAGTCCCCCCTCTAACAGTAAACCCCCCCCCCCACCCACCAAACCCCCAAAATAAAAAACTAACACTAAAAAATCCTAAACTACCCATTACCCCTAAAGGGGCATTTGTATGGGCATTGCCCTTAAAAGGGCATTCAGCTCTTTTTCAAAGGCCCATTGAAACCCTAATCTAAAAAAACAACCCCCCCCCCCCAAAAAAAAAGCCTAAGTCTAAGTCCCAGATAGGTACTCACGGTTCCTGAAGTCCGGCACTGAAGTCTTCTTCCAAGCGGCAATATCTTCTATCTTCTTCCAGGAACAAGCCAGCGCGGAACTGAAGACCGGTTACCGGTGGAAGTATAGACCGGCAACGGCGGAACTGAAGACCGGCGACCGTGGAGCCATGGAGCGTGGAGATCCTCTTCATACGATCACCGCCGCACACTGAGGATTGAAGTCAAGGTACGCGTTTAAATATGGGGTACCTTGAATCCCTATTGGCTGATTTGAGCCTTCAGATTCAAATCAGCCAATAGGTTGAGAGCTACTGAAATCCTATTGGCGGTTCAAATTTAAGGGCAGTAAAAGAGCTGAATGCCCTTTAATGGCCATTTAATGGCCCATATACAAATGTCCCTTTAAGCAATGGGTAGTTAAGGATTTTTTAGTGTTAGGTTTTTTTTTTCATTTTGGGGGTTTGGTGGGTGGGGGTTTTTACTGTTAGAGGGAGGAATTACCGTATTTTTTTTTAAGGTAAAAGAGCAATGCCCTACAAAAGGCCCTTTTTAAGGGCTATTGGCATTTTAGTATTAGATTAGGGGGTGTTTATATTTTGGTAGGGCTTTTTTATTTTCATAGGGATTAGGTTTAATTTTTTTATTTTTCATAATTTGGTTTATTATTTTATGGAATGTTAGAATTTTTTATTTTTTGTAATCTTAGATTAATTTAATTTTAATAATTTTTTTATTATTTTTAAATAATGTTAGCTTTTTTATTTTAATTGTTTGTAACTTAGTATTTTTTAATTTAGGTGATTGGGGTTTATTTAGGGGATGTTAGGTTAGGGGGCTTAGCAATTTAATTAGTTATTTGCGTTGTGTGGGTTTGGCAGTTTAGGGGTTAATAGTTGTATTAGGATTATTGCGTTGTGTGGGATTTGCAGATGAGGGGTTATTAGATTTATAAGGTTTGTTGCGATGTGGGTTAATGGCGGATTAGGGTTTAATAGTTTTAATCAAAGAGAGAGAACAGCACTCCGTAAGATAGAACGAGCGCTAGAATAACTTCCATGCCTGTTCATTTTTATTGTAACTCCTCAGGGTGCACGTTCTTTTTGCACACTATGCCCCTTCACAGAGAAAAAATCCTGTAGTATATAAGTCTGACCCTGCCCAATGACAGTCCAGCGCCGAAATACCAGGCAATTCTTCTCTAAACAAGGGAAGCAACAACCCCAGATGATCGTTCTGGCTCTTGTTCTATCTCATGAAGTGCTGTTCTCTCTCTTTCGGTTAATAGTTTTAATAGCTACTTTGCGATGTGGGTGAATGGCGGATTAGGGTTTAATACATTTATTAGGAAGTTTGTGATGTTGGGGTTGGCGAATTTAAGGGTTATACTTTTATTAGGTAGATTGCGATGTGGGTGAATGGAGGATTAGGGGTTTAATAGTTTAATTAGGCATATTGCGTTGTGGGGGGTTGTCAGTTTAGGGGTTAATACTTTTATTATTAGTTCCGATGTGGGTTTGATGGGGGATGCAGGTATTTTTACATGTCAGGTTTATTTTTGGGAGGCGGGTTAGACTTTTACAGGAGATTTGTTTGTTTTTTTTATTTTCTTAGGCGCCGGCAGTTTCTAAAGTGCCGTAAGTCTCTGGCGACTCCAGAAATCTGTATTTACGCTCATTTCTGGACATCGCTAATTTATCCGACTTACTGTACTTTATGAACTGCCGGCGCCATATATGTGATTCCCCAATGTGCGAGGTGAAATTACGGGCGGCGCGGGTTTCAGCAGTTACTCTGGAGCTTGCGCTGCATATGTAATCTCGCCACTGATGTGTTCAGTTAGCTATCAGTAGTGTAGTGCTGCTTCTTTAACAAAGGATACAAAGAATATGAAGCAAATTTGATAGCATGTTTAACTTGGAAAGTTTTTTAAAATTGTATAATATATCTGAATTAGGAATACAAGTTTTGGGTTTCTTGTTCCTTTAATGTACAATGTACTTTTAAAATATTTTAAAACCATACCAAAAAAAATAATTAATTTTATAATGTTTTACTTTTTTCCTTCTGATTAGGGAATGGCATCACTTACTGGCAGTTAATGTGAAAGGCAATGATCTCAGCACTGGCTGCATTCTCACTGCTTACCTTGGGTCTGCACCTGCTAAAGGGACAGGTATGTCAAATTACAAAGATATATAATGTTTTGTTATTGAGAGCTACTAGATTCAATGCTCAGTGTTACAAGTGTTCTGTGTATAAGAGACTTGCAGCGAAGCAAACTCTATTTCAGATTTTGGCAGATGGATATAATTTTTGAGTGTATACTGTATTTTAATTAACAATGTCTAATGCCTTAAAGGGACAGGAAACTCCACAAATTTATTTCATGATTTGGATAGAACATACAATTTTAATCAACTTCCCACTTTACTTCTATTATCAAATTAGTTTCATTTTCTTGTTATCCTTTGCTGAAGAAACAGCAGGGCACTACTTGTAGCTAGCTGAACACAGCTAGTTAGCCAATCACAAGAGACAAATGTTCAGGGATAGGCAAGGTGTCCGTACACGGACAGTGGTGTCCGTGACTGGCCCTTGCAGTATCCGCCACCCGTTTGCGCGGGGAGGGAGGAGTAGGACAGATGAATGCTGGTCCTGACTCCTACTTAACTTACGCGGCAGCAAGTTTTGCGGGGCTCGGGCCACCCATGTGACACAGCTCAGTAGCGGGAAAGTGAGTGAGAGGGAAGAAGCAAGCTGCCTGCAGTGCAGCCTGTGTTAACCACCGTGAGTCGTGACCCGTACCAATTCCTTGATCTGTGCGGCAGCCTGGTGCTGGTGTCTGTGAGTAGAAGAAGCAGACGGCTGCCTACTCTGACAAACTTTACCTAACCAACGGCTAGATTTAGAGTTGGGCGGTAGCCGTCAAAACCAGCGTTAGAGGCTCCTAACGCTGGTTTTTACCGCCCTCTGGTATTTGGAGTCAGTCAGGAAAGGGTCTAATGCTCACTTTCCAGCCGCGACTTTTCCATACCGCAGATCCCCTTACGTCAATTGCGTATCCTATCTTTTCAATGGGATCTTTCTATTTAGAGTCGTGGCTGAAGTGAGCGTTAGAAATCTAACGACAAAACTCCAGCCGCAGAAAAAAGTCAGTAGTTAAGAGCTTTCTGGGCTAACGCCGGTTTATAAAGCTCTTAACTACTGTGCTCTAAAGTACACTAACACCCATAAACTACCTATGTACCACTAAACCGAGGTCCCCCCACATCGCCGCCACTCTATTAAAACTTTTTAACCCCTAATCTGCCGACCGCACACCGCTGCCACCTACATTATCCCTATGAACCCCTAATCTGCTGCCCCTAACACTGCCGACCCCTATATTATATTTATTAACCCCTAATATGCCGCCCCCAACGTCGCCGCTACCTACCTACACTTATTAACCCCTAATCTGCCGACCGTACCGCGCCGCTATTATAATAAAGTTATTAACCCCTAATCCGCCTCACTCCCGCCTCAATAACCCTATAATAAATAGTATTAACCCCTAATCTGCCCTCCCTAACATCGCCGACACCTAACTTCAAGTATTAACCCCTAATCTGCCGACCAGACCTCACCGCTACTCTAATAAATGTATTAACCCCTAAAGCTAAGTCTAACCCTAACACTAACACCCCCCTAAGTTAAATATAATTTAAATCTAACAAAATAAATTAACTCTTATTAAATAAATTATTCCTATTTAAAGCTAAATACTTACCTGTAAAATAAACCCTAATATAGCTACAATATAAATTATAATTATATTGTAGCTATTTTAGGATTAATATTTATTTTACAGGCAACTTTGTATTTATTTTAACCAGGTACAATAGCTATTAAATAGTTAATAACTATTTAATAGTTAACTAGTTAAAATAATTACAAAATTACCTGTAAAATAAATCCTAACCTAAGTTACAATTAAACCTAACACTACACTATCAATAAATTAATTAAATAAAATACCTACAATTATCTACAATTAAACCTAACACTACACTATCAATAAATTAATTAAATAAAATACCTACAAATAAATACAATTAAATAAACTAACTAAAGTACAAAAAATAAAAAAGAACTAAGTTACAAAAAATAAAAAAATATTTACAAACATTAGAAAAATTTTACAACAATTTTAAACTAATTACACCTACTCTAAGCCCCCTAATAAAATAACAAAGCCCCCCAAAATAAAAAAATGCCCTACCCTATTCTAAATTAAAAAAGTTCAAAGCTCTTTTACCTTACCAGCCCTGAAAAGGGCCCTTTGCGGGGCATGCCCCAAAGAATTCAGCTCTTTTGCATGGAAAAAAACACATACAATACCCCCCCCCCAACATTACAACCCACCACCCACATACCCCTAATCTAACCCAAACCCCCCTTAAATAAACCTAACACTAAGCCCCTGAAGATCTCCCTACCTTGTCTTCACCTCACCGGGTCCCGATCTGTCCAGAAGAGCCTCTGATCTCTTGATCCAAGCCCAATCGGGGGGCTGAAGAGTGACATCCATCCTCGGGCTGAAGTCTGGATCCAAGCGGCGGCTGAAGAAATCCATCATCTGGCTGAAGTCGGAAGTCCATCATCGGGATGAAGTCTTCTATCAAGCAGCATCTTCAATCTTCTTTCTTCCGGAGCGGAGCAGAGCCATCTTCTTCCCAGCCGACGCGGATCCATCCTCTTCTAACGATGCCTACTCGCCGAATGACGGTTCCTTTAAATGACATCATCCAAGATGGCGTCCCTCGAATTCCGATTGGCTGATAGGATTCTATCAGCCAATCGGAATTAAGGTAGGAAAATTCTGATTGGCTGATGGAATCAGCCAATCAGATTCAAGTTCAATCCGATTGGCTGATCCGATCAGCCAATCAGATTGAGCTCGCATTCTATTGGCTGTTCCGATCAGAGAAGAGGATGGATCCGCGTCGGCTGGGAAGAAGATGGCTCCGCTCCGCTCCGGAAGAAAGAAGATTGAAGATGCTGCTTGATAGAAGACTTCATCCCGATGATGGACTTCCGACTTCAGCCCGATGATGGATTTCTTCAGCCGCCGCTTGGATCCAGACTTCAGCCCGAGGATGGACGTCACTCTTCAGCCCCCCGCTTGGGCTTGGATCAAGACATCGGAGGCTCTTCTGGACAGATCGGGACCCGGTGAGGTGAAGACAAGGTAGGGAGATCTTCAGGGTCTTAGTGTTAGGTTTATTTAAGGGGGGTTTGGGTTAGATTAGGGGTATGTGGGTGGTGGGTTGTAATGTTGGGGGGGGGGTATTGTATGTGGTTTTTTTCCATGCAAAAGAGCTGAATTCTTTGGGGCATGCCCCGCAAAGGGCCCTTTTCAGGGCTGGTAAGGTAAAAGAGCTTTGAACTTTTTTAATTTAGAATAGGGTAGGGCATTTTTTTATTTTGGGGGGCTTTGTTATTTTATTAGGGGGCTTAGAGTAGGTGTAATTAGTTTAAAATTGTTGTAATATTTTTCTAATGTTTGTAAATATTTTTTTCTTTTTTGTAACTTAGTTCTTTTTTATTTTTTGTACTTTAGTTAGTTTATTTAATTGTATTTATTTGTAGGTATTTTATTTAATTAATTTATTGATAGTGTAGTGTTAGGTTTAATTGTAGATAATTGTAGGTATTTAATTTAATTAATTTATTGATAGTGTAGTGTTAGGTTTAATTGTAACTTAGGTTAGGATTTATTTTACAGGTAATTTTGTAATTATTTTAACTAGTTAACTATTAAATAGTTATTAACTATTTAATAGCTATTGTACCTGGTTAAAATAAATACAAAGTTGCCTGTAAAATAAATATTAATCCTAAAATAGCTACAATATAATTATAATTTATATTGTAGCTATATTAGGGTTTATTTTACAGGTAAGTATTTAGCTTTAAATAGGAATAATTTATTTAATAAGAGTTAATTTATTTCGTTAGATTTAAATGATATTTAACTTAGGGGGGTGTTAGGGTTAGGGTTAGAATTAGCTTTAGGGGTTAAAAAATTTATTAGAGTAGCGGTGAGCTCCGATCGGCAGATTAGGGGTTAATACTTGAAGTTAGGTGTCGGCGATGTTAGGGAGGGCAGATTAGGGGTTAATACTATTTATTATAGGGTTATTGAGGCGGGAGTGAGGTGGATTAGGGGTTAATAACTTTATTATAGTAGTGGTGCAGTCCGCTCGGCAGATTAGGGGTTAATAAGTGTAGGCAGGTGGAGGCGACTATGAGGGGGGCAGATTAGGGGTTAATAAATATAATATAGGGGTCGGCGGTGTTAGGCGCAGCAGATTAGGGGTACATAGCTATAATGTAGCTTGTGGTGGTGTACGGAGCGGCAGATTAGGGGTTAATAATAATATGCAGGGGTCAGCGATAACGGGGGCGGCAGATTAGGGGTTAATAAGTGTAAGGTTAGGGGTGTTTAGACTCGGGGTACATGTTAGGGTGTTAGGTGCAGACTAAGTGTTTCCCCATAGAAAACAATGGGGCTGCGTTAGGAGCTGAACGCTGCTTTTTTGCAGGTGTTAGGTTTTTTTTCAGCTCAAACAGCCCCATTGTTTTCTATGGGGGAATCGTGCACGAGCACGTTTTTGAAGCTGGCCGCGTCCGTAAGCAACGCTGGTATCTAGAGTTGCAGTGGCGGTAAATATGCTATACGCTCCCTTTTTGGAGCCTAACGCAGCCATTCTGTGAACTCTAAATACCAGCGGTATTTAAAAGGTGCGGGAGAAAAAAAGCATGCGTAGCTAACGCACCCCTTTGGCCGCAGAACTCTAAATCTAGCCGCAAGTAAGTAGCCAACCATGATGATCATGCGAGTAACATCAAGGTAGGTAGGTGTGCTTGGTCAGGAGTTGCAGAGCCCCCAGCAGCCTCTTTAAACTGGCTGCTCTGAATCTCATTATTGTCAGACAATTTCATGTGTCCCAGCAGCAGGAGCCTCCAGGATTGGCTGAGTAGTGATAAGATAACCTCATTAACCCAAAACCTTAGATAGGACCCAGGACTTGATAGACATTCAAGTAGATCAGAAGCAGATAAGCCAAATCAATAAGTAGGATCAGGTCAGAAAAATCTGAATTGGAAACCAAGCTGGACAATTAAGGTACCAAGTGGAAGAGCAAAGGAGAAGGATGTTCCGCCGGAGGTCTTCAAGATGGAGCTGTTCCTCGTCGGATGGATGAAGATAGAAGATGCCGCTTGGATGAAGATGTCTGCCGGTCTGGATAGGATGAAGACTTCTGCTGGTCCGGATGTCCTCTTCTGCCCCATCGGATGACCACTGGTGCCCGGCTGGGTGAAAAAGGCTCAAGGTAGGGTGATCTTCAATGGGGTAGTGTTAGGTTTTTTTAAGGGGGGATCAGGTGGGTTTTAGAGTAGGGGTGTGTGGGTGGTGGGTTGTAATGTTGGGGGGGGGTATTGTATTTCTTTTTTTACAGGTAAAAGAGCTGATTACTTTGGGGCAATGCCCCGCAAAAGGCCCTTTTAAGGGCTGGTAAAAGAGCTGATTACTTTGGGGCAATGCCCCGCAAAAGGCCCTTTTAAGGGCTATTTGTAATTTAGTGTAGGGTAGGGAATTTTATTATTTTGGGGGGCTTTTTTTATTTTATTAGGGGGATTAGATTAGGTGTAATTAGTTTAAAATATTGTAATTTGTATTTTATTTTCTGTAATTTAGTGGGGGTTTTTTCCGTAGTTTATTTAATTTAATTGTATTTAATTGTAGGTAGTTTAGGGAATTCATTTAATTATAGAGTAGTGTTAGGTGTAATTGTAATTTAGGTTAGGGTTTATTTTACAGGTAATTTTGTATTTATTTTAGCTAGTTAGCTATTAAATAGTTAATAACTATTTAATAACTATTGTGCCTAGTTAAAATAAATACAAAGTTGCCTGTAAAATAAAAATAAATCCTAAAATAGCTATAATGTAACTATTAGTTATATTGTAGCTATATTAGGGTTTATTTTATAGGTATTTATTTTTAAATAGGAATAATTTATTGAATTATAATAATTTTATTTAGATTTATTAAAAATAGATTTAAGTTAGAGGGGTGTTAGGGTTAGGGTTAGACTTAGGTTTAGGGGCTAATACATTTATTATAGCGGCGGCGATGTTCGGTCGGCAGATTAGGGGTTAATAATTGTAGGTAGGTTGCGGCGACATTGGGGGTGGCAGATTAGGGGTTAATACATATAATGTAAATGTCAGCGATGTTAGGGGCAGCAGATTAGGGGTTCATAGGTATAATGTAGGTGGCGGCGGTGTCCGGAGCGGCAGATTAGGGGTTAATAATATAATGCAGGTGGCGAGGATGTCGGGGGGGCAGATTAGGGGTTAATAAGTGTAAGGTTAGGGGTGTTTAGACTCGGGGTTCATGTTAGGGTGTTAGGTGTAGACTTAGAAAGTATTTTCCTATAGGAAACAATGGGGCTGCGTAAGGAGCTGAACGCTGCTTTTTTGCAGGTGTTAGAATTTTTTTCAGCCATCTCAGCTCCATTGTTTCCTATGGGGAAATCGTGCACATTTAGCAAGCTTACCGCTACCGTAAGCAACGCTGGTATTACAGGGAGAAGTGGCGCTAAATTTGCTCAACGCTCACTTTTCTGAGGCTAACGCAGCCATTCAGAAAACTTGTAATACCAGCGTTGTTTAAAGTGTGCACTGGAAAAAAAAGTCTCATTAGCAACGCAAGTTTTTACCGACAAAACTTGTAATCTAGCCGAATGTGTTTTGGATCATTTTGATATTTTCTTTTGAAATGTTCTAAAAGTGCATGCTTTTCATACCCTCTTTTGATATTATAGACATGTTCCCTAAGTCTCACTGACAGATTTCTTGATGTCCTTCCTATATATATTAAATTACATTAACATTTCAATAAGTATATTACGTTGTTGGAATTGCAAGTTATTACTTGCCTAATTTCATACATTCGATTTTTACATTTGTTTTCATTGGTATTAGTATTTGGCATTTTGAACGCTCTAATATTTCTATCCTGTTTGGAAAATTCTTTGCACCCCATACATTTCCCACATTTATAAAAGCCTTTTAGATTTTGGTCTAGCCAAGTATTATTTTTGGTTTCTTTCCTTAGATAGCTCTTAAGTTACTTTATCTTTAATATTGGGTACTTTTTTGAAAACTATAGTTGGTTTGTCTTGTATTATATTTCTCAAGCCATAATCTTTTTTAATATATCCCAATGTTTAAAAATTATATTTCTAACTTCTTTGTCTTGGGCGCAAAAATCCAATATTATTGGTCCAACTTTTTTATCTTGTTTGTTTAGAGGTTTCTTTGTATGATTCGTATATTTTAAAAACTTTTCTCTATTTTCTCTCCCAACTTCTTCTATTATTGTGTCTATTTGTGTTTCTTAACCCTTTAGTGACAGCTGACGTACCAGGTACGTAATGCATTAACTAACAGTTAATGACAATGGACGTACCTGGTACGTCAGTTGTCTAAGAGAGTGCTGGAAGCGATCGCAATCGCTTCCAGCAGCTCTCAGGGTATTGCAGTGATGCCTCCATATGGAGGCATCCTGCAATACCATTTAGAAGACTCCGATGCAGAGAGAGCCACTCTGTGGCCCTCTCTGCACCGGTAGCGATGGTGCCGGTTCGTTGGTGGGTGGGAGCGTAACAGGGAGGCGGGTGGGCGGCCCATCGCTACCCGGCATCCGGTTCCTAGAAGTGCAATGTGCACGCCGGGTGCCGGGAGCGTGCGGGGGCGCGCGTGCGCGTGCATGTGTGCGCGCGCGCGCGTGCATTAGCTGGCACTGATACACTGACACCAATGAGCAGGGAAGAGGGGGGGGGGAAATATTTTTTTTTTAAATAATATAAAAGGATCTGGGAGGGGGAGGGGGATAGGGGTATTGTGGGGGGCTGCTACACTACAGAAAAAAATAAAAAAAAGCAAAATAACCAAAAAACACTTGTTTTTGGGGCAAATTGGGTACTGGCAGACAGCTGCCAGTACCCAAGATGGCCGCAATTAGATAGGGGAGAGGGTTAGAGAGCTGGGGGGGGGGGATCATGGAGGTTGGGGCTAAGGCAGGAGTCCATCACAGCTAAAATATTTTATTTTTTTTATAAAAAAAAAAAAAACTCCTTTTATTTAGTACTGGCAGACTTTCTGCCAGTACTTAAGATGGCGGGGACATTTGTGGGGTGGGGGAGGGAAGAGAGCTGTTTGGGAGGGATCAGGGGGTGGGATGTGTCAGGTGGGAGGCTGATCTCTACCCTAAAGCTAAAATTAACCCTGCAAGCTCCCTACAACCTACCTAATTAACCCCTTCACTGCTGGGCATAATTTACGTGTGGTGCGCAGCAGCATTTAGCGGCCTTCTAATTACCAAAAATCAGTGCCAAAGCCATATAAGTCTGCTATTTCTGAACAAAGGGGATCCCAAAGAAGCTTTTACAACAATTTCTGCCACAATAGCACAAGCTGTTTGTAAATAATTTCAGTGAGAAACTTAAAATTGTGAAAAATGTAAAGTTTTTTTTTTATTTGCTCGCATTTGGCGGTGAAATGGTGGCATAAAATATACCAAAATGTGCCTAGATCAATACTTTGGGTTGTCTTCTAACAAAAAATATATACATGTCAAGGGATATTCAGGTATTCCTGACAGATATCAGGGTTCCAATGTAACTAGCGCTAATTTTGAAAAAAAGTGGTTTGGAAATAGCGAAGTGCTACTTGTATTTATGGCCCTATAACTTGCAAAAAAAGCAAAGAACATGTAAACATTGGGTATTTCTAAACTCAGGACAAAATTTAGAAACTATTTAGCATGGGTGTTTTTTGGTGATTGTAGATGTGTAACAGATTTTGGGGGTCAAAGTTAGAAAAAGTGTGTTTTTTTCCATTTTTTCCTCATATTTTATTATTTTTTTGTAGTAAATTATAAGACATGATGAAAATAATGGTATCTTTAGAAAGTCCATTTAATGGGGAGAAAAACGGTATATAATATGTGTGGGTACAGTAAATGAGTAAGAGGAAAATTACAGCTAAACACAAACACAGCAGAAATGTAAAAATAGCCATTGTCATTAAGGGTAAGAAAATTGAAAAATGGTCCGGTCATTAAGGGGTTAATATTTATTTTCTACAAATCGTTTTTTAAATATCTTTGCTTGTTCGTAGAAAGTTTTTTCATCTGTACAATTTTGCTTTAATCTATAAAATTGACTTTTTGGAATATCTCTTAGCCAATTGTAGTAGTGACAGCTAGTGACAATTGGTCTTCTGGGGGGATTGGTTTGTTTTTTTTATTTTAGGTAATACATAAAAAGTGGGGCTCTTGGGGTATATTATGTTCATAAAATTATATTCTTTTGTATTAATTATTTTTTGTTCCAGGCCTTTATGTAGATAGTTTTTAAATATAATTTTGTAATCAGACATAGGGTTTTTTGTTAAAGCTTTGTAGGTGCTTTGATTGGATAACTCTTTTGCATTCTGAAATATAATCGTCCCTATTCATAAGGATGATCCCTCCACCTTTATCTGCAGGCTTTATCACAATGCTTTTCTCTTTTTCTAGTTTTTCAAGTGCAAATGCTTCTACTTTTTTTAAATTTACTTCATGTACTTTTTTCAGATTTCTTATATCTTTCTGGACCAGTTCCATAAAGGTATCCATAGGTTCAGACCTAAATTGTGTTGGATACCATTTAGATTTGGTTTCCACTTCAACATGTTTAAAATGATTTGTTATACCTTCATTATTTTTAATAATGGGATTATTTAGGAAAAAAATTTTCAATGTTAATTTCCGTATAAATTTATTTAACCCTATGTATGTTTGACATTTGTTACACTGTTGTGTCGGGGCATATTTGAATCACTTATTTAAAATTTATATTTCTTCTGTTGTGAATATTTTCTTATTAATATTAAAGATGCCTGGACTTCCGGTGGGCAGCGAACTAAGGTGGCCACAAATCTGTGAGGCTCTGAATGAAGACTATCCTTTATGTCCATTCTATGTGGTCTAATCCCCAGCCATCCATATATTCCTTAACAGTACGGCTGTTAGGAAACTGAGAGGATCAAGAATTACATCACTTGGCCCCCGTGAAGTCGATAAAAAACTAAACCTGTGTGAGGTTCTCTGAGGTGGATTGTAACTTAACACGCTATACACGGATCCTACAATACTGCACCAATGAATATCACTACTCTAAAGGATGATTGCCAAATGCAGGACTTACTCTCTGCTTTGCAGATGCTATGGTTCCTAGTGTTTGCTAAACTGGGAATAGCCATGCAGCATTTGATAATTGAACTGAACTGCCATCTTTGCTTGCTGAATGGCACCATCTGCCAGAAACTCTGCGACGAGAAGCTGCCAATGCAGCTCCGGCACAGTTACTTCTTAGACAAGAGAAAGAGGGACAAAGAGTGAACAGAACCACAGAAAACCTTACTACAATGGAGCCACTCATTGCCCCTGACATCCAAGTGGCAGTTACAGATCACTTAAAGGGATCGTCCGAGGAAGCTGCGATCATTCAGGAAGTACTCCCAAGTGGGTATCCCCGATTGTGTGAGGAGAGTATGCAAACGCTTGATATAACCATACTCTTCTTACAGAGGCGACAACTAAACTACCATTTGCACTATCTTTACTCCTTTCTAGTCCGTGCAGGAGTTGGATAAACTTTCCAGTCAAACTAACTCACCCCCAGTAATGCCAGGACTTTTTCTTGGGGCTAATCTTGGCTACTGGAGGTCTCTAAGCCCTTTCTTGACACTGGGGCAACTTGCTATCTCCCATGTGAAACTCTGTTCAGCAAGGCACCTGCATATTTACCAATAGACTGATAGTGTGATTCCCCCCCCCAAACCACTGTGGAACTGTGCAGGATAAATTGACCAAATCCACTTTTGAATTTGTCATTTATTGTTTTATTAGTTTTATTGTTTACAGCTTTATGATTTTAATTAACTGGTACCTAATATCCTGAAATACTAGTGAGTCTTTTTGACTATTTGATGTGTACAATGCCCTGGCATGCCTCACTTAATACCTTTTATGGCAAAAGAGTGTTATTCACTTGACTGCTACATTTACAGGTCCAACCCAATTACAGCAACCATTTTGATACTGATGATATAGAGTGCAAGTTAAGCTGCAACCATCCCACTTTGAGCATATTTATAAATACAGGTCTGCAGACTTTTTATCTATACAGTAGCAGCTCTTGGAAAATAGGTAACCCTATTTAGTCTGAAATATCTGTAATACACCTTTTGGAATCCCTTACTGCATATATATAGGGACAACCCCATGCTGTACTACCCCTATAGAGCTGGCTAAGTTTCCTACACTATCGGACATGGCTGAACTTTCATACATGTATATGCGTTATAGACTGATACCTATTCTTATGCGCCAAATTATCTTTTCTTAATTCACCACAAATTAGGATTTAGCAGATCATGTCTCCGTCAAATACCACTCTGGATCCTGCATATGTCCTTCACTTATTGTTGGGGATTATGTGATGGTTTATTTATTTTTTTAAATGTTCCGCTGTCTTAATATGTGCCTTAAATCCATGGCCTTAACTAATGTGACCAATTATCCCTGCAGTTCATGATTTAGTTTTACCTATACCACAGTACTCTACAACAGTTTCAGGCTACTACGTCTCTATTTATGCCAACACTTCTATAAACATAATTCTATAACTTACAATAGTTTGATGACTGACTGGAGTTCCTTTGGTACTGAGAGCTAACACATTTTACAAAATATATCTCTATTATTTCTGGCTCTCTCTTCATCCTGAGACATATTGCAGGGATTATTCTCTATACACCGCGATTCACTTAATTGTGTGCTTGTTGTCTTAGTAGTTTGAAGATTTTGTTTTACTGGTACTGATTCTCCTGAAGTGGGAGTAACTCTTCTTAAGTATCTACTGTAAGCAATTCTCTGACTTGCCAGGTGTTCTGCCACCTACTGTAATAGAGGGGGTGTGTTTGCTTACTACACTTATAATTGTACCTCATAGGCGACATCCAATTCACCACCAAATATAGAATCTGCAAGTTATACACCCACTGCCTCACTGCAATCAAATGGTACCTCCATTCTTACAGAGGCTTTAGAAATGCATATTGCTAGCTCTTAAACTAATCCAACCCTATTCATTATAAAACTGATATGGCACTATTGTCCCCTTTAATTTACCTTTCCCATAATTTGATTTAAGCCCTAACATAATACCCTTTGATCTGTCACAGAACACCTGGTCAAGGAAAAACCCTTACTGCTTCACCCCCAAAATCAATGCTATACATATACAATCTGGAATACATGTACACACCCAGTATCCCGATAGACCTCACCTTAAAATTGTGCTTATTACTACCAGTCTTAATTAATAAATAATCCTATTGTTTTAGGCCCTACCCCACAAGAACAAGTCCTCAGCCAATATCTTTGCACAATATTTATATATGAGACCTACAAGCACTCTTAGGATTGTTTGATCAGCCCGTGTATCTGTCTTCCTAGGTTCCACCTTTCAGTTCATATTGTATCTCAAGTTGACTAAAACCCACACAGTATTGTCACTCATTACGACCCTGAAACTCTAAATACGAGGATATTTTACCCATTCGTTTCCCATATATAAATACTCTCAATAGGAGAAGGTGCTAGTCTTGTTTTATTTTAGTTTAGTGTATTGTTGTTTAGTTTTGTTATGTTTAAAAAAATATAGAAACCCCAACTTTGTGTACAAATACTCCACAAAAGGTAACCACTTAACCAGTAATAGAAAGTTGAAGATTCTGAAGAAGCATAACTTTCCTATTGTTAACACTGATCTATTTGGATTTTACCTACCCTTTAGCACATTACACAATGTTCTGCCCTGCTTGGCGCACAGATGTGGAATATATATTGTTGGATATAAATAAAAGTTAAAAAAAAGATTAAAGATGCCTTTTGATTCTATCTCATTCTTTTGTAATTATCTTGGCTTTCGTGGTATCTCCTTTTTTTGGGGTCTATGTTTTGTGTTAATTGCTTTTTTCTTTTTCCTCTCTCCAAAAAAGATCTACATTATCTTCCTCCTCTTCCTCACTACTTAAAATCTCATAATTATTTCTAGTTGGAAGTTCAAGAACCTCTTCATTCCCTTTATGTGATTTACTTTTGTTGAGAGAATAATCATTGTTTTTTTTTTTTCTTTTTGTTTTGAACTATAAGCCATTCTGTTTCTGTATTTTGTCTTTCTCTAGGTGTATTGTTATACTCTCTAAAATGTCTTTTTTGATTATTGTAATGACTATGGTTACTTGGATAGTTTGAAGGTTTCTGAAGGGGATCTTCATTATTTTATTTCATTTTGGAATGAAAATGATTGGCAAATCAAGTTAAATTGGGAATTAAGTAAGGAACAAATTATATTTTTGGATTTAGATATTTTCATAGAAAATAATCAAATTAAAACAAAGAATCATTTCAAACAAGTAGATGTGAATAATTACATCCAACTGGATAGCTGTCACTACTACAATTGGCTAAGAAATATTCAAAAAAGTCAATTTTATAGATTAAAGCGAAATTGTACAGATAAAAAAACTTTCTATGAACAAGCATATGAACAAGGGTATGAAAAGCATGCACTTTCAGAACATTTCAAAAGAAAACATCAAAATGATCCAAAACACATTGTTTTATATCTAGATATACAACAAATTACACCTCATTGGAGAGGAGGTGATTTAAATGAGACTTTAGGTAAATTCCATAATACCTAATGGACTAAACAAAGATTTTGAACTCCACCATTTTTTATCATTTGTTTTTTTTTTAATGAATTTTACAAATGTAGGTATTTTTAAATATAATTAGATATCCCATTTTATAGATGTCCTAATTTTAGATACTAATATATATTCTCCCTTTTTAATACATAGTGGTAACGTCTGTACCCTGTGTTTGTAAACCGTATTTTATTAAAGTGATTTTATATTATTCACTTATTCACTTGATTGAGAGCCTGAGTCTTTTTCGTTTGGAGGAAACGCTCTTGACGGAGGTTTGTTGGATCCTAAGAGCAGTGAGCTGGGACACTGAGAGATCCCAGTAGGTGCCACTAAGCACGAGTGGGTGCTGCTGCCTTTGTGAGTACCTGTCGATCATGCATGTTCATTTACATATAGTCCTTACTATATTACACTAGGAGGCACCCTTCTGTTTTGTGTACTCTTACAGATTATATTCAGATTTATATTCTCCCTTTTGTCTCCTATTTATATAGAATTTTTAAAGAAGTTGATTAACTTTTTTAAAATTTAGTACTAAAATTCCTTCTTTGGATTCCATCTAAGTATTAGATTAGTGGACTAAAACATAAGTTATGTTAATATGCTAGTTATATGTGATGTTGGGGTCATAAGTTCAATTCCTGATATGGACCCTTTATCAAAAGTAATAATTCCTGCTTCTCACATTAATAGCAATATTTTTGTCTTCAGTTTCTAGTTTACAATTAGATCAGTAGACTAAAACATCAAATTTAAAATTTTAGTTGAATGTGGTTTTGGGGTCATAAGCTCGATCCTGGATATATACTTTTTCAAATGTAATAATTTAAAAAATTTAATATAGCTTCTTTTAAAGTTTATATAGATTAATTTTAAAATAAATAATAATAATTCTTATAAACATATTAATTCAAATAGGTTATACATAGCATTTTAACTTAAAGCTTTTTAATAGAATCTTAAATATTCAGTATATGGGACCTATTTAACAAAGGTCTGTCGGACTCTCCGTATTCAGCATTGCACCAGCAGCTCTTGTGAGCTGCTGGTGCAATGCTGCCCCCTGCAGATTTGCGGCCGCTAGCAGGGGGGTGTCAATCAACCTTATCGTATTCGATCGGGTTGAATTGCCGCAATGTCTGTCTGTCTCCTCAGAGCAGGTGGACAGGTTATGGAGCAGCGTTCTTTAGACCGGTGCTTCATAACTGGTGTTTCTGGCGAGCCTGCGAAACACGGGCCCTCAAGCTCCATCCGGAGCTTGATAAATGGGCCCCTAAGAATAGTCCAGTGAACTAATATGATAATCATTTTACTACCAGTAAAGATTTGCAGTCATGAGTTCGATTCCCCTCAAACCCATTTTTTATGGTAAATATTTTTTTTTTGGTATAAGATATGTAGCTATAACAATTTGTGAATATTCAGATGTAAATATTTCAGATGAAAGAAAATATTGATATTGTATATATTGTGGTATTTTAATGTACTATAAAAGAAAGTTTCCTTACAACATTTTTTCAGAAGACATTACCAAATGGACTTAATGAACAATAGAAAACCCACCAGATGTTAACTATTAAGAATGAACCATAAGAAGTGAACAGATGAGTATAAGAAGACCCAATTAACAGCACAAGGACATCCTTGAAAAAGCCAAGCGACTATTTGGTCAAACGATTGTTGGATTTGAGCGTGTGATGTCACGTTGTGGGCGGAGACCAACCTTCTGAACTGCAAACCGTAATCATAGACATTGTTTACAATATACAGTCTGTGTAATATACGGATGTTCTAGCTGTGGTTGTTCTCTGTAAACCCCTGTAATTTTAACAAATGTTTTAACATTCATCTGAGTTCACTTCTATCTGCTCCTGCTGGAGTCTCCCATTGCTTTTATTTCTAGAGCTTGATGTGAAGCTCTGCAGTATGTGAGTATATAACTTACTTGTGACTTAACCCTGTAGTCTCACAGGAGTTCACCATTGGCAGCATTGATCTATTTTATTTGAGGTTAACCCTTGGAGTTCAACTGCAGCATTCATTTCCACTAAGAAGTAATCCCTGGGATCACTTATGCACATATGGAGTTGTAATTTAGTCTCCAATTGACTTTTTTGGACATATGCTTTATGCACTAACACATTGTTTTTTGTTTGATTTATTATTGTTTGTGTTTTAACAGGTTAATAATTTTCTTTTTGTGTATATATGGCTTTGGCATTGCTTTTTGATAATTAGAAGGCCGCTAAATGACGCTGCACACAACACTTGCATTATGCCCAGCAGTGAAGGGGTTAATTAGGTATCTTCTAGGGTTAATTTTAGCTTTAGTGTAGAGCTCAGCCTCCCACCTGACACATTCCACCCTCCGATCCCTCCCTGACCCCTCTCAAACAGCTCTCTTCCCTCCCCACCCCCTTAAAGGTCACCCCATCTTAAGTACTGGTAGAAAGTCTGCCAGTATAAAAATATGTTTTGTTTTTTTATATATATTTTCTGCAGAGTAGTATGCCCCCTTACCTCCCAACCTCCCTGACCCCCCCCCCCAACTGCTCTCTAACCCTCCCCCCTCTACCTATTTGCCACCATCTTAGGTACTGGCAGATGTCTGCCAGTATTCAGTTGGCTGCAAATTTAACAGATTTTTAAAATAAAATTAAAATACCTTTTTTTTCTGTAGTGTAGCTGCCCCCCTCATTACTCTACCCCCTCCCAGATCCCTTTCTGGCGATAGATCCCACATAGGATCCCCCTCATTGCCCCTCCTCCCTCCTTCCCATTCACTGTGACACATGTTTTTTGTTTTTTTCAAACACCTGTATCCTCCTCCCACAGCGATGGGCCCCCCACTCGCCTCCCTTCTTAGCCTCCCACCCACCAACGATCGGCACCACCGCTGTCCAATGCAGAGAGGGCACAGAGTGGCCATCTCTGCATTGGTAACTCTGCAAATCTATTTCTGTAGTGCCCCACTCGTGGGGCATGCAAAAATAGCGCAATCTTGCTATTTTTAGCGAGATTGCGGCAGAGAGAAGCCCAGGACTGCAGCGACATAAAGGGTATGTCACTGGTCCTAAAGGGCATATCGACCATCGTTGTACAGGGTACGGCGTTGGTCGTTAAGGGGTTAAAGCCTCTCAGCTTACTATTATTTACATCTGTCCCTAATTTGCCACAGTAAAGGAGACCAAGAACATTGATTATACCAGACTTTTCAAGAGGTGTACTACTTAACTGCACTTAATTAGCAATACCATGCAAATTATGCTCACAGAATAATTTTACACATTTCTTTTGTCTACAGATCTTCTGGAATGCTGTGATTAGTATATATATGATACAACAAATGTTTATAAAAAAATGTTCTAAATGTCCATTTAATACCCTTATTCAGTTTACTGACTTATTTTACATAGCAGACAATACAAAAAAATATATTTTTAGAAACTGTAATCGCTAATGCACAAATAAACATAAAAGCAAACAAAACAGAAGTCTAAAATGGGGATTTCTTTGCATATGACATAATGCTATATATTTCTCATAGAAAGAAAAATAATAAAATGCTACGTAGTGAGCTACTTATATTAGAATATAATTTAAAATGTTTGACTTAAAGTCAAAATTAAACTTTTTATGATTCAGATACAGCATAAGCTGCACATCTCTCTCTCTTGGCATTGGCTCACCTGATGTGTTCAGCTAGCTATCAGTAGTGCATTGCAGCTCCTTCAACAAAGGACACCAAGGTAATGCATTTTGATAAAATAAGTAAATTAAAAAGTTGTTTAAAATTGTATGTTCTATCTGAATAATGAACAAAAAAAATTTGGGTTTCATGCCTATCATAATTTTTCTTAATATATTTTTTCTCTCTTTCCGTAGCTACATATTTTTTTTTCATAATAATAACAAAAGTAATGCAATGTTGACAAATTGAAATAAAGAAAATGCAAAGTTTGCGAAAAAAAGTTATAGTCTAATACACTGGTTTTCAAACCTTTCCTCAGGCCTCCCCAACAGGCCAGGTTTTCAGGATTACCTTGGATGAGAGCAGGTAAAATAACCATGGTTACTAATCAGCTGATTGTTTCACCTGTGCTCCAGTTCAGATAACCTCAAAATGTGGCCTCTTAGGGAGGTCTGAGTACAGGTGGTCTAATACAATGGACCTCAATACTTTTTTTTGGCACCCCTAGCTCATTTAAAACTTGAAACACACCCCTGGTTTACTTACAATGAAAAATAAATTTATATATATATATATGCAAATTAGGTTATAGTGTTAATTATAACACTATTTTAACTACTTTCAAAGACTAAATTTTTACTACCACAATTGTAATAAGGTTAATGTAAATGTTTATAGTTATTAATATAAATTAATTATAAATTATTTGTATGTCTGTTTTTTAATAGAAAAGTGACCTCACTGAATAGAATAGGAAGTGTCACCCGAGGAGAGGCTAATTGTTGTCATTCCATGGGTGTGGTTGGGATTGTTTTACCTACACTAAAGTCCAGCATGCAAAATTCATAAAAACTGTGAAATATATTGTCTTGTGGTTGCAGATCACTTTTTCAAAGCTGATGAGGTTGTCTTAGTTTATTTCCTTTTTTTTTTATTTCCTTTTCATTTGAGCATATATTACAGAGGACTTTTTTATCGAGGGTGTTTCCTGTTATAGTTTGTTCTGTAAGGCTGTGAAGGTGTTTCTGTGATGCTGGATTCCTTTACAATGGAGCTCGTTTTTTGCAGTTACAATACAGATTCTGCCCCATTGATTAAAAAGGAGAGTGACTCACAACTCACTGATGTGACGAGGGGACATGTACAAATCTCTTTTGTAATTGCACAGTTTTCTAGTTGCTGTGTTGCGGCGGCAATTTTATTTCAGCAAGATATTAGTTTCATGAAAGACTTTTATTGAATGTGTGCAAAAAGAATTATTCCAGAGGTATGAAAACATGCCATCTGTGGTTAGGCTTACACTGGGTACCGTGTTTAAGAGCCTTTCATATACCTGTTTGTCTCTCTGTCTATTTATCAATCTGTCTATCTATATATCTATATATCTGTCATCTATCTATCAATTGCATGAAAATGAGAACAATCACAAATACAATTAACATTCGTGTTTTATTTCTTGCAGGTCTTCACAGATACACCTGGCTGGTTTATGAGCAGACTGGGCCAATAAATTGTAATGAGCGCATTTTGGGTACCACTTCTGCGGATCATCGAGCCCAGTTTAAAGTGGCTGCTTTCCGTAAAAAGTACAAGCTTGGAGCTCCCATTGCTGGCGCCTGTTACCAGGCGGAGTGGGATGATTTTGTTCCCACATTGTACAAAATGTTGGGGGTAGAGTAACGTTGACATTCTGTTTTCTGATGGCTACTTTTGCTGTGAAACCATTAAAATAAAATATAAAAACTTTGCAGCTTTTAGTGAGTTGGATTAGATAACAAATGTGTGTATTTTACATTAATAACTTTGAAATCAATTATAATCCTATAGAAAAGCTTATCATATTATTTGTCTACAAAAATTCCAATAGATTTTAATTGTGAATTCTGTTAAAAAAATCATTAGATGCATTTTTCTAAAAGATTGTGAACAATACATTTTTTTATGAGATTGCTTACGGATTTTCTTTTCTTTTTGTATTTAGTACAAAAACTGTTAAAGTAATTGCGTATTAAAATGTCTTTAATAAAAAATACAAAATTATAAATAAACACGTTTATTGCAAATATAATGGGTTTGTTTATTTTTCAGGTTTTTTTTAAAATATATTCTGGTAATATTGAAAATAATGGAAAACTAAGGCCTAGATTACAAGTGGAGCACAACTGTTAAAAAGTGATTCTCTTCTCTGCGATGTGCTTAGCCCCTCACCATTAATAACGCCCCACTGGGTATTATAAGTTAAAATAAAGCATTTTAACACACACTCTGCTCTATCTATTGAACGTATTGGACATGCTATATATGTAAAGTGGTAGCAGTGTACTCAGTGCTCTCATTGCAAGTTGTTGGATGTGCAATCTGTTCTTATTTAACCATTTTGAAAAACTGGTACTTTTATCGCTTGACATTATGCATTTAAATACTCCTTAAAATGCTTTAGAGATAAATGATAAATTCCACTACCTGATCAGATATGTTGGGCTTTGTACATTCACATTAGAAATCTTGAATAATTGTAGTGCGGTCCCTCATAAAAAAACGAATACCCAAAGAAAATTATGCATCCTTGATAGCTGACATGAGAACTGTAGATTGTACTATACTACAGGCTATGCATTAAAGGGACAGTGTACTATAAAATTGGTTTTCCCTTAATGTGTTATACCAGCTGTAGGGTTTAAAATATATGAGAAATTGTTTATTTAGGTATATTTTTGTATATGAAATAGTTGTTTCTGCTAATTGAAACCACAACCCAATCAAATGGGTTGAGCATGTTTGGAGATGAAACCTAATTAGCTTATCTGTCTAATTATTTCCGCAAAGTTCTCCTTATCTTATTTCTCAATGTTTACTCAAAGACCAAAATTTAGGGCCTGATGATATAAACCTCTCCACTCAGACGAAATGATATAAAATGATCCTCCAGCATTGTGAGATCTTTAGTGAAATTCTAAAAAGGCGGATTTTGATATACTTCTCCAAAGGGGGTCCTTGCCTTTATGTATGTGAAGGAGAGACAAACCAAGTGTAATATAGCACTGCATGACAGAGTTCTGCTGCATTTATACTTTGTGCTTTGTATTTTATATTACTTTTACATTTCAGATTAAGTTTTATTAAATCTAAATTTTGCACTTTCTATTTTGTATTTTATTTTGTATACAGCAGGTTATTTAGGATTGTGATTTTACAAACCCTACTTATGTTTTCACAGTTTCTGTGTATCTTTAACCAATTACATTGCACTTTGTATTTCTTCTATTTAAAATACAACTGAAAAATTGACAGATTCAGTTTCCCAGAAAGCTTTCTATAGGCCCAATAAGCAAAGATTCTCCAGTTTGGAGAGAAATTGTAGTGCACACTTCACAGGGGCTGAACTCACTGAATTCTATAAGAAAAAGAGTGGAACCTGGAAGTCCCAGATAGATGAGAGATGCCTGAAGTAATGAGGCGCTCTATGATATAGAATTTTACAGAGGAGAGAAGTAGTGTCCCTCTCACTTCCTGAAGCTCTGTTTTATTTTACAACGGAGAAAATACAAGTGCAGTGTAATTTGTAAAAGATACACAGAAATATACAAAGCATGATCCTAATTTGTTAAATTAGCACAGAGACTTTCAAAACATAATCCGAATTTATAAAATCGCTGCTGGATCTAAATCTAAATGTATTAAAATATAAAATAGAAAGTGCAAAGCTTAAAGGGACACTGAACCCAAATTTTTCATTTTGTGATTTAGATAGAGCATGCAATTTTAAGCAACTTTCTAATTTACTCCTATTATCAATTTGTCTTCGTTCTCTTGCTATATTTATGTAAAAAATTAAGGCATCTAAGCTTCTTTCTTTTGGTTCAGTACTCTGGACAGCACATTTTTATTGGTGGGTGAATGTATCCACCAATCAGCAAGAACAACCCAGGTTATTCACCAAAAATGGGCCGACATCTAAACTTACATTCTTGCATTTCAAATAAAGATACCAAGAGAATTAAGAAAATGTGATAATAGGAGTAAATTAGAAAGTTGCTTAAAATTTCATGCTCTATCTGAATCACGAAAGAAAAAATTTGGGTTCAGTGTCCCTTTAAATGTAATAATACTGGAAGGACCCAATCTAAAATGTAAAGTAATGTAAATACAAAGCACAAAGTGTCAAAACTCTCATATCATACAGTGCTCTATATATTGCATTGGGCTTGTCTCTCTTTCACATACAGAATTACTGGGAGAATCCCTTTGAGAAGTATAACAATATTTGCCAGTCTAGAATCTTGTGAGAGATTCTGCAGTGCTGGAGGGTTCTGCACTTTTTCTTTTAGCATTCAGGGATTTCAGCCCCTGTGAAGTCTGCACTACAATTTCTCTTCTCTCCAAGCAGGAGAATCTTTTATCATCAGGCCCTTAGAGAGGACAATGGAAAATTAACATTTTAGTATCTCTCTGTCACACCCCAACTGTGAGCCTTTATAAGTTAATAGGCAAATTACCTGGTTTGTTCACAGGAACAGTAGAATAATATGTGAACAAGCCAGGGGACAAAGCCATTTGAGCAGTCAGATGCCAGGTATCATCAAAGCAGAGGGATAAAGCAGGTACTGAGGTTGGGGCACAGTTCCAAAGTTCATAAACCAGTAAATCAGTCTTCAGGTAGCAGATCTTAGTAGAAGGGCCAGACAGCGTAATACAGAGACGTTGCCAGGGTCAAGATCAGGGTAACAGACCTGGAACAAGAATGCTTTAGTCTTCATATGAAAAAGGGAGTCTAAGATGACCTTTTAACACCTCCCATTCAGGCTTGGTGTCAGGAACAAGGCCAAGATCACTATTAAGAATAGTGAATGAAAAAAAGAAGACATGGGTTCTAGCGGATAATAACGCTAGTGAATGATATAACCTCTGAGGATTTTTGTACTTTATGTTGATGAAACCTTACATTAATAACTCTGTGCTTGTTGTCAAGATGTCTTTCAATAAAATGATATTGGTAAAAAAAAAGGATAGTGAATGTGCAAATGAAGATAGCAATAATGTGTACAGCAGGGCATGGTAAGTGCAGCGTGGCCCACAGTAAGTGCAGTGCAGCTTTGGTTGGGCCTGAGAGACAAACTTTTCCCTCCAATAATCTGTACTGAAAGGGACAGTTTTCTCAAAAAAAATCTCCCCTTAAGGACACGGCCATTTTTCTTTCCCTTAAAGTGAATGTAAATTTTGAAGCTAAAGTGCCCGTTTTTTAAAAAATTCGATTAAAAACAGGGGCACTTTAATTCACAAAAATTTACATTTCACTCCTGTTGAGAAAAAAAAAACTTACCTTTTAATCTTCACAGCAGCTCCAGCTTCCTTCACCAGTTGCAAAGCCTCTTCCTGGGTGTAAAATGAGGAGTCCGGCTTCCTCCAATCACGGCGTTGAATCAGACACTGATTACCCGGGAGGGAAGCCGTGATTGGAGAATGACCGATCCATCATTTCTGACGTCAGAAATGGCTTGCAACGACCGGAGGAAGCTGGAGCTGCTGTCAAGATTAAAAGGTAAGTTTTTTTTCTTAACAGGAGTGAAATGTAAATTTTGATGAATTAAAGTGCCCCTGTTTTTAATCAAATTTTTTAAAACCGACACTTTAGCATCAAAATTGACATTCACTTTAAAGGGACACTGAACCCATTTTTTTTTTCTGTCGTGATTCAGATAGAGCATGGAATGTTAAGCAACTTTCTAATTTACTCCTATTATCAATTTTTCTTCGTTCTCTTGATATCGTTGTTTGAAAAAGAAGGCATCTAACCTTTTTTTTTATTCAGACTCTGGACAGCACTTTTTCATTAGTGGATGAATTTATCCACCAATCAGCAAGGACAACCCAGGTTGTTTACCAAAAATGGGCCGGCATCTAAACTTACATTCTTGCATTTCAAATAAAGATACCAATAGAATGAAGAAAATTTGATAATAGGAGTAAATTAGAAATTTGCTTAAAATTTCATGCTCTATCTGAATCCAGAAAGAAAAAAAAATTGGGTTCAGTGTTCCTTAAAGAACTAGGGCTATTTTTACATTTCTGCGGTGTTTGTGTTTAGCTGTAATTTTCCTCTTACTCATTTACTGTACCCACACATATTATATACCGTTTTTCTCGCCATTAAATGGACTTTCTAAAGATACCATTATTTT
This sequence comes from Bombina bombina, assembly GCF_027579735.1. Taxonomy (NCBI): domain Eukaryota; kingdom Metazoa; phylum Chordata; class Amphibia; order Anura; family Bombinatoridae; genus Bombina; species Bombina bombina. The sequence goes on along the minus strand of NC_069500.1, from coordinate 329,182,012 downwards.
CATCATCCTATATAATAAAAGGCCAAGTGTGTTTGTCCAAAGGTGTCATGCGCAGTAGAGACTACGCGCAAGGACAAAACACACCTGGCCTTCCAACTGACCTGGCATCTGGCATGTGGTGGAGTGGGCATGGCCGGGCGGGTGCGACGTGTGCGGGGCCCGGGGCCGACTGCCGAGAGACAGAGAGCTCTAAAGAGAGGGGGGATAGAGAGAGCAGAAGAGGGGGGATAAAGAGAGGGAGAGAGACCGCAAAAGAGAGGGGGAGAGTGCACAAAAGAGAGGGGGGAGAGTGCACAAAAGAGAGAGGGGGGAGAGTGCACAAAAGAGAGGGGGGAGAGAGAGAGAGCAAAAGAGAAGGGGAGAGAGAGAGCAAAAGAGAGGGGAGAGAGAGAGAGAGCAAAAGAGACGGGGAAGAGAGAGAGAGCAAAAGAGAAGGAAAGAGAGAGAGAGAGCAAAAGAGAGGGGGAGAGAGAGCAAAAGAGAGGGGGAAGAGAGAGAGCAAAAGAGAGGGGGAAGAGAGAGCAAAAGAGAGGGAGAGAGACAACAAAAGAGGGGGGGAGAAAGCAAAAGAGAGGGAGAGAGACAGCAAAAGAGGGGGAGAAAGAGCAAAAGAGAGGGGGGAGAGAGAGCAAAATGAGAGGGGGGAGAGAGAGAGCAAAAGAGAGGGGGAGATAGAGAGCGCAAGAGAGGGGGGAGAGAGAGAGCAAAGAGTGGGGGAAGAGATAGAGCAAAAGAGAGGGGGGAGAGAGAGCAAAAGAGAGGGGAGAGAGAGAGAGCAAAAGAGGGGGGATAGAGAGAGAGCAAAAGAGAGGGGGGATAGAGAGAGAGCAAAGGGTGGGACCGCTGTACTGCAAAAAATGGCCTGTGTACACGGGCTTTAGGACTAGTATCTTATAATTTACTATAAAAAAAATTATAAAATATGATGAAAAAATGGAAAAAAAACACCCTGTTTTCTAACTTTGACCCCCAAAATCTGTTACACATCTACAACCACCAAAAAACACCCATGCTAAATAGCTTCTAAATTTTGTCTTGAGTTTAGAAATACCCAATGTTTACATGTTCTTTGCTTTTTTTGTAAGTTATAGGGCAATAAATACAAGTAGCACTTTGCTATTTCCAAACCATTTTTTTTTTTCAAAATTAGAGATAGTTACATTGGGACACTGATATCTGTAAGGAATCCCTGAATATCCCTTGACATGTATATATATATATATTTTTTTTTTAATAGACAACCCAAAGTATTGATCTAAGCCCATTTTAGTATATTTCATGCCACCATTTCACCGCCAAATGCGATCAAATAAAAAAAATTGTTCACTTTTTCACTAACTTTTTCACAAACTTTAGGTTTCTCACTGAAATTATTTACAAACAGCTTGTACAATGGTTGTAAATGCTTCTCTGGGATCCCCTTTGTTCAGAAATAGCAGACATATATGGCTTTGGCATTGCTTTCTGGTAATTAGAAGGCCGCTAAATGCCGCTACGCACAACACTTGTATTATGCCCAGCAGTTAAGTGGTTAATTAGGTAGCTTGTAGGGTTCATTTTAACTTTAGTGTAGAGATCAGCCTCCCACCTCACACATCCCACCCCCTGATCCCTCCCTGACCTCTCTCAAACAGCTCTCTTCTCTCCCCATTCCACAATTGTCACCGCCATCTTAAGTACTGACAGAAAGTCTGCCAGTACTAAAATAAAAGCCTTTTTTTAAGCATTTTATATATATTTATATATATATAAATAGTTTCTGCAGTCTAGGTTCCCCCCTAGACCCCCCCAACCTCCACGATCCCCCCCGAACAGCTCTCCTAACCTCCCCCCTCTTCCTTTTTGTGGCCATCTTAGGTACTGGTAGCTGTCTGCCAGTACTCAATTTCTTAACAAATTTGCTCATTTTTATTTTTTTACCCCATTTTTCCGTAGTGTAGCTGCCCCCCTCAATATCCTCCCCCTCCCAGATCAATCAATTATTTCCCCCTCTCTCTCCCTCACCCTCTCCCTTAGGCAGTATTTGGGACAGCCAGACTGGTGATCAGTCGCGTGTGCGTCCCCCTTCCCGGAACAGCAACCGGAACTAGTCCAGTGATGGGCCGCCCACCCGCCTCCCTGCAGCTGCTCCCACCCACCAACGATCGGCATCGACAACTCTGCATATCTATTTCTGCAGTGCCCCACTCGTGATTGGTTTATGGACAGTTCTAAGATAAAGAAGCAGGTATATGTACACAATGTGATAAAGTAATGAGATCTCACTATACCTACTTGCTCAACCCATTTTATTAGGTTGTGGCTTCAAAACACAAAACCAGCTAATTCATATACACAAATAAGCCTTAAAAAAGCAAATTTCATACATTTTATACTCTGCAGCTGGTAAAAAAAAATAATCGGAAACACATTTATAGTTAAAATAGTTAGTGAAATTTTCAGTATAGCTGGAGATACAAAAGCAGCTATTTAAAACAACAAAATAAAGGGGCGGAGCCTAGCCACATACTGAGATGGCTGCAAACTTCTAAAGCTCTGTAGTCCCTGTGACTTTTAATAAGGAACTAGCGTTTTCCCGAGCACCAAAAAGAACTATAACGGCATCACTTTGTACCTGGCGACATGTGGGGTCAGAAATACTGAAAACGAGCCAGTAACAGATAGTAAACACGGCATGAAATAGTGCCCAACAGACGGAGACCATTCAAAGCATCAACCCCCCGCGGGCCCCAGAGGAAGATCTAGGGGACCCACCCAGAAGAAATTTTGCAGTGAATCGCCAGCCCCCAGATTGAAAACCTAAAAAGAAAAAATACTAAGTGGCGCCCATCATTTTGGGTGCTACATATCTTACCCAACACCTGGGCGTACTCATCTGGGACTCAGAATAACCTTGCAGGTCGTATGTAGATATTGTTTATCAGGGTTAACTTCATTACACATGTTGTTGTCAGGTCTGGGTGTGGAGTGATGTGTCATTTTTTTTAAAGTTATTGTTTAAAGATATGTTATCCCAAAACTCATAGGTTATATTTTGCACATAGGGGGTAATGCACTAGAGGAACAACACGCTAGAAATTATTAACCCCTATGTGCGCAACGTGGAAAACAAACTGGGAAACACTGATTGGAACACACCACGATATATAAGGGGCAAATAATTTTACTCATATGAACATAATATGAGGAAATAAGCCCAAGTAATTGCTATACAATAAGCAAATTAGAATTAGTATGGTTGAGAAATGCACACAAAATAATAAAAAAATAAAATAAAAAAAAGGTTTATTTGGAAAACGCTGGTTTAAAGAAATATTTTTAAGAGGTTATATAACTAATGAAAGCACAGGGACAACTACCCCCCTGTTTGTATTAGTAGTTGTTAATTTTTGGATTAATACAGAATCTACTGTTACTGATTTCTTAGGCCTAGATTTGGAGTTTGGCGTTAGCCGTGAAAACCAGCGTTAGAGGCTCCTAACGCTGGTTTTAGGCTACCGCCGGTATTTGGAGTCAGTCAAAAAAGGGTCTAATGCTCACTTTTCAGCCGCGACTTTTCCATACCGCAGATCCCCTTACGTCAATTGCGTATCCTATCTTTTCAATGGGATCTTTCTAACGCCGGTATTTAGAGTCGTGTCTGAAGTGAGCGTTAGACATCTAACGACAAAACTCCAGCCGCAGGAAAAAAGTCAGTAGTTAAGAGCTTTCTGGGCTAACGCCGGTTTATAAAGCTCTTAACTACTGTGCTCAAAAGTACACTAACACCCATAAACTACCTATGTACCCCTAAACCGAGGTCCCCCCACATCGCCGCAACTCGATTAAATTTTTTTAACCCTTAATCTGCCGACCGCCACCTACGTTATACTTATGTACCCCTAATCTGCTGCCCCTAACACCGCCGACCCCTGTATTATATTTATTAACCCCTAACCTGCCCCCCACAACGTCGCCTCCACCTACCTACACTTATTAACCCCTAATCTGCCGACCGCAAAGCGCCGCCACCTACGTTATCCTTATGTACCCCTAATCTGCTGCCCCTAACACCGCCGACCCCTATATTATATTTATTAACTCCTAATCTGCCCCCCACAACGTCGCCTCCACCTGCCTACACTTATTAACCCCTAATCTGCCGACCGGACCTGAGCGCTACTATAATAAAGTTATTAACCCCTAATCCGCCTCACTAACCCTATAATAAATAGTATTAACCCCTAATCTGCCCTCCCTAACATCGCCAACACCTAACTTCAATTATTAACCCCTAATCTGCCGACTGGAGCTCACCGCTATTCTAATAAATGTATTAACCCCTAAAGCTAAGTCTAACCCTAACACTAACACCCCCCTAAGTTAAATATAATTTACATCTAACGAAATTAATTAACTCTTATTAAATAAATTATTCCTATTTAAAGATAAATACTTACCTGTAAAATAAATCCTAATATAGCTACAATATAAATTATAATTATATTATAGCTATTTTAGGATTTATATTTATTTTACAGGTAACTTTGTATTTATTTTAACCTGGTACAATAGCTATTAAATAGTTAAGAACTATTTAATAGCTAAAATAGTTAAAATAATTACAAAATTACCTGTAAAATAAATCCTAACCTAAGTTACAATTAAACCTAACACTACACTATCAATAAATTAATTAAATAAACTACCTACAATTACCTACAATTAACCTAACACTACACTATCAATAAATTAATTAAATACAATTCCTACAAATAAATACAATTAAATAAACTAGCTAAAGTACAAAAAATAAAAAAGAACTAAGTTACAAAAAATAAAAAAATATTTACAAACATTAGAAATATATTACAACAATTTTAAACTAATTACACCTACTCTAAGCCCCCTAATAAAATAACAAAGCCCCCCAAAATAAAAAAATGCCCTACCCTATTCTATATTACTAAAGTTCAAAGCTCTTTTACCTTACCAGCCCTGAACAGGGCCCTTTGCGGGGCATGCCCCAAAGAATTCAGCTCTTTTGCCTGTAAAAAAAAAACATACAATACCCCCCCCCAACATTACAACCCACCACCCACATACCCCTAATCTAACCCAAACCCCCCTTAAATAAACCTAACACTAAGCCCCTGAAGATCTTCCTACCTTATCTTCACCCTGCCAGGTTCACCGATCCGTCCTGAAGAGCTCCTCCGATGTCCTGATCCAAGCCCAAGCGGGGGGCTGAAGAGGTCCATGATTCGGCTGAAGTCTTCATCCAAGCGGGAGCTGAAGAGGTCCATGATCCGGATGAAGTCTTCATCCAAGCGGGAGCTGAAGAGGTCCATGATCCGGATGAAGTCTTCTATCAACGGCATCTTCAATCTTCTTTCTTCCGGATCCATCTTGCAGACCTCCGACGCGGAACATCCTCTTCTCCCGACGCCTACTAGCCGAATGACGGGGTCAGCCAATCAGATTGAGCTCGCATTCTATTGGCTGATCGGAACAGCAGATTAGGGGTACATAAGGATAACGTAGGTGGCGGCGCTTTGCGGTCGGCAGATTAGGGGTTAATAAGTGTAGGTAGGTGGAGGCGACGTTGTGGGGGGCAGGTTAGGGGTTAATAAATATAATACAGGGGTCGGCGGTGTTAGGGGCAGCAGATTAGGGGTACATAAGTATAACGTAGGTGGCGGTCGGCAGATTAGGGGTTAAAAAAATAATATAGGGGTTAATAAATATAATATAGGGGTCGGCGATGTTAGGGCAGCAGATTAGGGGTACATAGGGATAATGTAAGTAGCGGCGGTTTACGGAGCGGCAGATTAGGGGTTAATAATAATATGCAGGGGTCAGCGATAGCGGGGGCGGCAGATTAGGGGTTAATAAGTGTAAGGTTAGGGGTGTTTAGACTCGGGGTACATGTTAGGGTGTTAGGTGCAGACGTAGGAAGTGTTTCCGCATAGCAAACAATGGGGCTGCGTTAGGAGCTGAACGCGGCTTTTTTGCAGGTGTTAGGTTTTTTTTCAGCTCAAACAGCCCCATTGTTTCCTATGGGAGAATCGTGCACGAGCACGTTTTTGAGGCTGGTCGCTTGCGTAAGCAACTCTGGTATCGAGAGTTGAAGCTGCGTTAAAAATGCTCTACGCTCCTTTTTTGGAGCCTAACGCAGCCTTTATGTGGACTCTCAATACCAGAGTTATTTTTATGGTGCGGCCAGAAAAAAGCCGGCGTTAGTTTTTCGGGTCGTTACCGACAAAACTCCAAATCTAGCCGTTATATTGTTATATTGAGTGTTCAAACCAGTAAAACTTTGTCTTATTCCCCCCTTATTTCTCTTCTAACTTCCCTTATTCTCGTCAAATATCTCCCTTAACAAAGTTCCCCGAACTCTTTCCTCTTCACATCACCTTAACTTCCACCTCATCCTTGCCCTTCAAATCACCTTTTTCACCACCCCTTCTCCTATTAACCCCCCCCCCCCCCCCCTTTCTAAATGTTTTCTTTTTTTTTTTTTTCTCTCCCTCCTCCCCTGCTACACTCCCCCCCTCCACCCGGAGGAGTTGACACACCATGGCATTAAAGCAGAGCTATAGCAGACCCCACCCGATAGAACTAATATCAATAAACGCTAAGGGTCTGAACAGCCCCAACAAGCGCTCAATAGCCCTGAGAGACCTACATAGACTGGGGGGCAACATACTTTATTTACAAGAAACCCATTTCTTAGCAAAGAGTGAACCGAAATGGAATAACCAAACTTACCCTAAAGCGTTTTTCGCTTCAGGACCCACCAAAGAAAACGGAGTGGGGATTCTCATACACGCAAACCTACCATTTCAGACAATACAAACATATAAAGACCCTGAAGGCAGATACTTAGTGATAACAGGGACCTTGTACAGCAGACCTATCACGCTTGTGAATGTATACTGCCCCAATCACTCGCAGCACATTTTCCTTTCTAAGGTAGTTCGAAAAATACTGGAAATGAGAGTGGGCATACTATACTTGGGAGGAGATTTTAATGCATCCTTGAACCCCTCCCTAAAAAAAAAAAAAAAAATAAAGGTGAAGAAGCAGTTTGTAAATTTTATACATTCTAGTAGGTAAAATCGATCTCTGAAAGACCTTAAAGGAGAGAACAAATAAAACACACTATGAAAGTAAGCCCAATATACAATGGCCATGTCAGAATAGAAACATTATTAACTTACCAATATTAGACTGTCTAAGTCAGAGAAGCACAATAATGTGGCAGCAATACAACTGGCATGAAAGGGAACAGCTCCAGCTCTAAATGCTATACAGCGGAGCTGCTCCCTTTTATGCTGTGCCTGCCTCTAAAAGTAACGGTACTCGTGGGGGCAATGTGCATGTGCGCAAGGTAGGTTACGTGAGTGCAAATATGCTAACATATGATTGGATGCAATAAGTTTTCAGTTACAGTGAGCCCATCTTCCTCTAGAAGTGGGCGGTCGAGCCTCAGAGCCATTCTTAATACGGACAAGACAAAAGTACGTTTTTCTATTAATTTTACATTCAAAGTTTTTCATTTGAGTACTCATATACATTATAAATTTAGGGCCAGATTACAGTGGAGCGCAAATTAATGCTGCAGCTTGAGCGTTAAAGGACCAGTAAACACAGTAGATTTGCATAATCAATAAATGCAAGATAACAAGACAATACAATAGCATTTACTCTGATATTTCAAATGTGTAGTAGATTCATTTCTAACACATTTTAAAGTTATGTATATTTCCACTCCCCCTGTACCATGTGATAGCAATCAGCCAATCACAACTGCATATACGTATAGTCTGAGTTCTTGCACATGCTCAGTAGGAGCTGGTGACTCAAAAAAGTGTAAATATAAAAGACTGTGCAATTTTTTTTTAATGGAAGTAAATTGGAAAGTTGTTTAAAATTACATGCTGTATCTGAATCATGAAAATTTAATAAAACCTGATTGTCCCTTTAATTGCGCTAGAAGTAACATTTTTGGGCTCATCGGATTGCGCTCGTATTGTGAGTTAAAAGTAATCTGTTTTCACTCTAGCAATAACCAAACTAGCGCAAAAATCTGAAGTTAGAATATCGCGTGCGCGTTCACGTATTCCCCCATATAAGTCAATGAACAAAAAAAGTGTAAAAAACCCTAACACCCCACTCTCACGCAAACACGGTCCTATATTCATATTTGCGCTAACCTGACATGAAAATATTATTATTCGATATTCCTGCACTTAACAGAATATGTTCTATTTATTCATAAATAAATATTTCTACATACAGTATCCCACAAAAGTGAGTACACCCCTCACATTTTTGTAAATATTTTATTATATCTTTTCATTTGACAATACTGAAGAAATAACACTTTGCTACAATGTAAAGTAGTGAGTGTACAGCCTGTATAACAGTGTAAATTTGCTGTCCCTTCAAAATAACTCAACACACAGCATTAATGTCTAAACCGTTGGCAACAAAAGTGAGTACACCTCTAAGTGAAAATGTCCAACTTGGGCACAATGTGTCCATATTTTGTGTGGCCATCATTATTTTCCAGCACTGCCTTAACCCTCTTAGGCATGGAGTTCACCAGAGATTCACAGGTTGCCACTGGAGTCTTCTTCTACTCCTCCATGATGACGTCACAGAGCTGTTGGATGTTAGAGACCTTGCGCTCCCCCACCTTCCGTTTGAGGATGCCCCACAGATGCTCAATAGGGTTTAGGTCTGGAGACATGCTTGGCCAGTCCATCACCTTTACCCTCAGCTTCTTTAGCAAGGCAGTGGTCATCTTGGAGGTGTGTTTGGGGTCGTTATCATGTTGGAATATTGCCCTGCGGCCAAGTTTCCGAAGGGAGGGGATCATGCTCTGCTTCAGTATGTCACAGTACATGTTGGCATTCATGGTTCCCTCAATGAACTGTAGCTCCCCAGTGCTGGCAGTACTCATGCAGGCCCAGACCATGAAACTCCCACCACCATGCTTGACTGTAGGCAAGACACACTTGTTTTTGTACTCCTCACCTGGTTTGCTGCCACACACGGTTAACACGATCTGAACCAAATAAGGTCTCATCGGACCACAGGACATAGTTTCAGTAATCCATGTCCTTAGTCTGCTTGTCTTCAGCAAACTGTTTGCGAGCTTTCTTGTGCATCATCTTTAGAAAAGGCTTCCTTCCTGGACAACAGCCATGCAGGACAATTTGATGCAGTGTGCGGCGTATGGTTTGAGCACTGATAGGCTGACACCCCCACACCTTCAACCTCTGCAGCAATGCTGGCAGCACTCATACGTCTATGTCCAAAAAACAACCTCTGGATATGACGCTGAGCATGTGCACTCAACATCTTTGGTCGACCTTGGCGAAGCCTGTTCTGAGTGGAACCTGTCCTGTGAAACTGCTGTATGGTCTTGCCCACCGTGCTGCAGCTCAGTTTCAGGGTCTTGGCAATCTTCTTATAGCCTAAGCCATCTTTATGTAGAGCAACAATTCTTTTTTTCAGATCCTCAGAGTTGTCACTTGAAAATATATAATAAAATATTTACAAAAATGTGAGGGGTGTACTTACTTTTGTGGGATACTGTATATCTGATAGTTTTGTGGTATAATATATATTTATACATACATATATATATATATATATATATATATATATATATATATATATATATATATATAAAGGTGATTATATATAGGTTTAGATATATACAGGAATATCTATTTAGAAATACATAGAACATATTCCGCTATGTGCAGAACATTGAAATGGGAAATATTTACAATACAAAAATAGATAAAACCTTTATTAAATATGAATATTGCATAAATATGCTTTTACATGTTTTCATCTACTTAACAGCAAAGGGCTCCAATGCACTTATATATACAGGGGGGTAGTTATCAACGCGTCTACTTTTCCTGCCTTCGCCGGTTCAATACGCCCGCCTAAGCTCGCCTTCCATCGCTGCCGCGGACCTGCAAAATTTCACCTAAGTTATCAATAAAGCTGTCAAAAAGCCGCGCACCAAGCGATGAGCAGCGGATTGTGAGAGTTATCACTCATCCGATCTCGCTGCTCTTCGCCTTTTTCCCAGCTTTATTGCTAGTCTGTCACTAAGCACCCACACTAACTACACTGTTCTACCCCCTAAACCAGCGCCCCTGGAGCTCCCCGCAACTAAATAAAGTTATTAACCCCTAAACCGCCGCTCCTAGACCCCGCCGCAACTCTTATAAATGTATTAACCCCTAAACCGCCGCTCCCGGACACCGCCGCCACCTACATTATACCTAGTAACCCCTATCCTGCCCCCCCTATACCGCCGCCCTCTATAATAAATTTATTAACCCCTATCCTGCCAATCCCTGACCTCGCAGCAACTAAATAAATAGTTTAACCCCTAAACCGCCGCTCCCGGACCCCGCCGCAACCTATATTAAACTTGTTAACCCCTAATTTGCCCCCCTACACCGTCGCCATCTATAATAAATGTATTAACCCCTATCATGCCCCCCCTACACCGCCGCCACTGTAATAAAATGATTAACCCCAAAACCTAAGTCTAACACTAACCCTAAAACCCCCCTAACTTAAATATTAATTAAATAAATCTAAATAATATTTCTCTTATTAAATAAATTAATCCTATTTAAAACTAAATACCTTTAATATAAACCCTTATATAGCTACAATATAAATAATAATTATATTGTAGCTATCTTAGGATTTATTTTTATTTTACAGGCATCTTTCAATTTATTTTAACTAGGTACAATAGCTATTAAATAGTTAATAACTATTTAATAGCTACCTAGCTAAAATAAAGAGAAATTTACCTGTAAAATAAAAACTAACCTAAGTTACAATTACGCCTAACACTACACTATCATTAACTAAATTATTCCTATTTAAAACTAAATACTTACCTGTTAAATAAACCCTAAGATAGCTGCAATGTAATTAATAATTACATTGTAGCTATTTTAGGATTTATATTTATTTTACAGGTAACTTGGTATTTATTTTAGCTAGTTAGAATAGTTATTAAATAGTTATTAACTATTTAATAACTACCTAGCTAAAAGAAATACAAAATTACCTGTAAAATAAATCCTAACCTAAGTTACAATTAAACCTAACACTACACTATCATTACATTAATTAAATAAATTAGCTACAAATAACTACAATTAAATACAATTAAATAAACTTACTAAAGTACAAAAAATAAAAAAAAGCTTAAGTTACAAAAAATAAAAAAAATAAGTTACAAACATTTAAAACATATTACAACAATTTTAAGCTACTTACACCTAATCTAAGCCCCCTTATAAAATAACAAAGCCCCCCAAAATAAAAAAATGCCCTACCCTATTCTAAATTAAAAAAGTTCAAAGCTCTTTTACCTTACCAGCCCTTAAAAGGGCCTTTTGCGGGGCATGCCCCAAAGAATTCAGCTCTTTTGCCTGTAAAAGAAAAATACAACCCCCCCCAACATTAAAACCCACCACCCACATACCCCTAATCTAACCCAAACCCCCCTTAAATAAACCTAACACTACCCCCCTGAAGATCATCCTACCTTTAGTCGTCTTCAGCCAGCCGACCCACCGATGGAACCGAAGAGGAGATCCGGAGCGGAAGAAGTCATCATCCAAGGGGCGCTGAAGAAATCTTCCATCCGATGAAGTCATCATCCAGGCGGCGCTGAAGAATTTTTCCATCCGGGCGATGTCATCTTCCAAGCGGCGTCTTCAATCTTCATCCATCCGGAGCGGAGCGGAGCCATCTTCAGACTAGCCGACGCGGAGCCATCCTCTTCTTCCCGACGACTACCGACAAATGGATATTCCTTTAAGGGACGTCATCCAAGATGGCGTCCCTTCAATTCCGATTGGCTGATAGGATTCTATCAGCCAATCGGAATTAAGGTAGGAAAAATCTGATTGGCTGATTGAATCAGCCAATCAGATTGAAGTTCAATCCGATTGGCTGATCCAATCAGCCAATCAGATTGAGCTTGCATTCTATTGGCTGTTCCGATCAGGAAGAGGATGGCTCCGCGTCGGCTCGTCTGAAGATGGCTCCGCTCAGCTCCGGATGGATGAAGATTGAAGACGCCGCTTGGAAGATGACATCGCCCGGATGGAAGAATTCTTCAGCGCCGCCTGGATGATGACTTCATCGGATGGAAGATTTCTTCAGCGCCGCCTGGATGATGACTTCATCGGATGGAAGATTTCTTCAGCGCCCCTTGGATGATGACTTCTGCCACTCCGGATCTCCTCTTCGGTTCCATCGATGGTCGGCTGGCTGAAGACGACTCAAGGTAGGATGATCTTCAGGGGGGTAGTGTTAGGTTTTTTTAAGGGGGGTTTGGGTTAGATTAGGGATATGTGGGTGGTGGGTTTTAATGTTGGGGGGGTTGTATTTTTCTTTTACAGGCAAAAGAGCTGAATTCTTTGGGGCATGCCCCGCAAAAGGCCCTTTTAAGGGCTGGTAAGGTAAAAGAGCTTTGAACTTTTTAATTTAGAATAGGGTAGGGCATTTTTTTATTTTGGGGGGCTTTGTTATTTTATTAGGGGGCTTAGATTAGGTGTAAGTAGCTTAAAATTGTTTTAATATTTTTTAAATGTTTGTAACTTATTTTTTTTATTTTTTGTAACTTAGCTTTTTTTATTTTTGTACTTTAGTTAGTTTATTTAATTGTAGTTATTTGTAGGTAATTTATTTAATTAATTTAATGATAGTGTAGTGTTAGATTTAATTGTAACTTAGGTTAGGATTTATTTTACAGGTAATTTTGTATTTCTTTTAGCTAGGTAGTTATTAAATAGTTAATAACTATTTAATAACTATTCTAACTAGCTAAAATAAATACCAAGTTACCTGTAAAATAAATATAAATCCTAAAATAGCTACAATGTAATTATTAATTACATTGCAGCTATCTTAGGGTTTATTTTACAGGTAAGTATTTAGTTTTAAATAGGAATAATTTAGTTAATGATATTGTAGTGTTAGGTGTAATTGTAACTTAGGTTAGTTTTTATTTTACAGGTACATTTTTCTTTATTTTAGCTAGGTAGCTATTAAATAGTTATTAACTATTTAATAGCTATTGTACCTAGTTAAAATAAATTGAAAGATGCCTGTAAAATAAAAATAAATCCTAAGATAGCTACAATATAATTATTATTTATATTGTAGCTATATTAGGGTTTATTTTAAAAGTAAGTATTTAGTTTTAAATAGGATTAATTTATTTAATAAGAGAAATATTATTTAGATTTATTTAATTAATATTTAAGTTAGGGAAGGTTTAGGGTTAGTGTTAGACTTAGGTTTAGGGGTTAATAATTTTATTACAGTGGCGACGGTGTAGGGGGGGCAGGATAGGGGTTAATAAACTTATTATAGGTGGCGACGGTGTGGAGGGGCAGATTAGGGGTTAATAAGTTTAATATAGGTTGCGGCGGGGTCTGGGAGCGGCAGTTTAGGGGTTAAACTATTTATTTAGTTGCGGCGAGGTCCGGAATTGGCAGGATAGGGGTTAATAACTTTATTATAGAGGGCGGCGGTATAGGGGGGCAGGATAGGGGTTAATAGGTATCATGTAGGTGGCGGCGGGGTCTGGGAGCGGCGGTTTTGGGGTTAATACATATATTATATTTGCGGCGGGGACCGGGAGCGGCGGTTTAGGGGTTAACATATTTATTATAGCTTGCGGCGGGCTCCTGGAGCGGCGGTTTAGGGGTTAATCAGTTTATTAGAGTGGCAGTGGGCTCCGGGAGCGGCGGCTTAGGGGGTAACATATTTATTATAGCTTGCGGTGGGCTCCGGGAGCGGCGGTTTAGGGGGTAATACATTTATTTAGTTGCGGCAGTATAGGGGGGGGCAGATTAGGGGTGCTTAGACTCGGGGTACATGTACATAGAAATCAATAGGATGTCGGGCAGCAGCAAACGTGAACTTTCGCTATGGTCAGACTCCCATTGATTCCTATGTTCTCCAGGGCGGCGGATTGAAAACCAGGTATGCTGGGCCGGAAAAGTGCCGAGCGTACCTGCTAGTTTTTTTATAACTAGCAAAAGTAGTCAGATTGTGCCGCGGAACATCTGGAGTGACGTAAGAATCGATCTATGTCGGACTGAGTCCGGCGGATCGAAGCTTACGTCACTAAATTCTACTTTTGCCGGTATCTAGGGCTTGATAACTAAGGCGAATCAGCCTCGCCACAAATACGCTGTGGAATTCCAGCGTATTTGAGGTTGACGGCTTGATAACTAGGCCCCATAGTATCTCACAAAAGTGAGTACACCCCTCACATTTTTGTAAATATTTTATTATATCTTTTCATGTGACAACACTGAAGAAATTACACTTTGCTGCAATGTAAAGTAGTGAGTGTACAGCCTATATAACAGTGTAAATTTGCTGTCCCCTCAAAATAACTCAACACACAGCCATTAATGTCTAAACCGTTGGCAACAAAAGTGTCAATATTTTGTGTAGCCACCATTATTTTCCAACATTGCCTTAACCCTCTTTGGCATGGAGTTCACCAGAGATTCACAGGTTGCCACTGGAGTCCTCTTCCACTCCTCCATGATGACATCACGGAGCTGGTGGATGTTAGAAACCTTGCGCTCCCCCACCTTCCCCTTGAGGATGCCCCACAGATGCTCAATAGGGTTTAGGTCTGGAGACATGCTTAGCCAGTCCATCACCTTTACCCTCAGCTTCTTTAGCAAGGCAGTGGTCGTCTTGGAGGTGTGTTTGGGGTCGTTATCATGTTGGAATACTGCCCTGCGGCCCAGTCTCCAAAGGGAGGGTATCATGCTCTGCTTCAGTATGTCACAGTACATGTTGGCATTCATGGTTCCCTCAATGAACTGTAGCTCCCCAGTGCCGGCAGCACTCATGCAGGCCCAGACCATGACACTCCCACCACCATGGTTGACTGTAGGCAAGACACACTTGTCTTTGTACTCCTCACCTGGTTTGCTGCCACACACGGTTAACACGATCTGAACCAAATAAGGTCTCATCGGACCACAGGACATAGTTTCAGTAATCCATGTCCTTAGTCTGCTTGTCTTCAGCAAACTGTTTGCGGGCTTTCTTGTGCATCATCTTTAGAAGAGGCTTCCTTCTGGGACAACAGCCATGCAGGCCAATTTGATGCAGTGTGCGGCGTATGGTTTGAGCACTGACAGGCTGACACCCCCACCCCTTCGAGGCCTGTTCTTAATCAAACCTGTCCTGTGAAACAGCTGTATGGTCTTGCCCACTGTGCTGCAGCTCAGTTTCATGGTCTTGGCAATCTTCTTATAGCCTAGGCCATCTTATGTAGCATAAAAGAACAAGAGAAACATTGTGATCCTTAAAAAACTGAAGCTGTATTCCTATTCGTCTTCAGCTTTCTAAACATTAACCCTTTCAGTACGTTTATTTTCACATCTCACCTGAAACCTAAACCTACCTTATATAGTTATATGCTGATTACATTTTAACATTTGAACTCATTTTTAAACATATTCTATATGTGTATACTCAAAATATTCAAAATATTGTGCGTGAGTGGGAATAAAGATCACTACATGGTGCATATGGGAATTTATATTCATTATGTATTCCAAAGCTATTAATCATTTTAATCTCTACCCTATTTATATGTAGTTTTCTCCACTCACGCAATTCTATAATAATAAAAATGATTATGTTAGTTGTCTTGAATCTATTGAAAAAGTTTTAACTTATGTCAATGCATTAATCTATATGGTATGATTAAAGATATTCAGTTTTTATCTCTTCCAAAAATTGATGACATCACCCTCAATATTGAAGCCCTGCGGTCTCCTCGTCTTTAGTTTAAAGATCCAGAAGGCTTCACGTAACATTAACCGTGCTGTTCTGTCTCCACCCCTTGGGGGGTTCCGAACACACTCTATCACCTGCCACGAGAGTGATGTAACATCACCCCCATGAACAGTTATAAAGTGTTGCGAGAGCCCAGAGCACTCATTATCATGAAAGATGTCATTCAAATGCTCCCTTATTCTAGAGCGGGCCTCCCTAGTCATGCAACCTACATATTGTCCATTGCACGTTGAGCATTTTACCAAGTAGACCACAAACGTGGTTCTGCAATTGGTACAATTGGCTAAATCAAAGACCCGATTGGTCCTTTTAGATTGAAAGGTGGATGTAACTCTGCAATGCTGGCATGCTATGCACTTAGAAAAGTGGCATTTAAAATGCCCTTTAACCCCTTAATGACAACTGACGTACCAGGTACGTCATGCAAAAACTAACTGTTAATGACAATAGATGTACCTGGTACGTCAGTTGTCTAACAGAGTGCTGGAAGTGATCACAATCGCTTCCAGCAGCTCTGAGGGTATTGCAGTGATGCCTCGATATGGAGGCATCCTGCAATACCCCTTTACAAGCCTCCGATGCAGAGAGAGCCACTCTGTGGCCCTCTCTGCACCGGTAGCGATGGTGCCGTTGTCCGGGTGGGAGGAGGGAGCGTGTGTGCGCGTGCACGATGCGCACACGTGCACGATGCGTGTGCACATGCACGGGGGGCGTGCACAGGGGCGCACGTGCACACATTAGCCACACTGACACCAATGAAGGAAGGGGGAAAAAAGTTTTTTGTTTTTTTTTACATATAAAAAAATCTGGGAGGGGGTGGGGGTATTGTGGGGGGGCTGCTACACTACAGAAATAATCAAAAATAAAAATAAAAGTTATAATAAAAATAAATAAAATTAAAATACTTTGGTTTGTGGGGCCAAACTGGGTACTGGCAGACAGCTGCCAGTACCCAAGATGGCGGCAATTAGGTAGGGGAGAGGGTTAGAAAGCTGGAGGGGGGGATCAGGGAGGTTGGTGCTAAGGCAGGGGTCCATCACAACTAAAATATTTTATTATTTTTATTTAAAAAAAAACAAAAACTTTTATTTAGTACTGGCAGACTTTCTGCCAGTACTTAAGATGGCGGGAACAATTGTGGGGTGGGGGAGGGAAGAGAGCTGTTTGGGAGGGATCAGGGGGTGGGATGTGTCAGGTGGGAGGCTGATCTCTAAAATTAACCCTGCAAGCTCCCTACAAGCTACCTAATTTAACCCCTTCACTGCTGGGCATAATTCACGTGTGGTGCGCAGCAGCATTTAGCGGCCTTCTAATTACCAAAAAGCAACGCCAAAGCCATATAAGTCTGCTATTTCTGAACAAAGGGGATCCCAGAGAAGCATTTACAACAATTTCTGCCATAATAGCACAAGCTGTTTGTAAATAATTTCAGTGAGAAACCTAAAATTGTCAAAAATGTAAAGTTTTTTTTTATTTGCTCGCATTTGGCGGTGAAATGGTGGCATAAAATATACCAAAATGGGCCTAGATCAATACTTGGGGTTGTCTACTACACTACACTAAAGCTAAAATTAACCCTACAAGCTACCTAATTAACCCCTTCACTCCTGGGCATAAAACACGTGTGGTGCGCAGCGGCATTTAGCGGCCTTCTAATTACCAAAAAGCAACCACAAAGCCATATAAGTCTGTTATTTCTGAAAAAGGGGATCCCAGAGAAGCATTTACAACCATTTGTGCCATAATTGCAGAAGCGGTTTGTAAATAATTTCAGTGGGAAACCTAAAGTTTGTGACAAAATTTGTGAAAAAGTTTACTTTTTTTTTTTTTATCGCATTTGGCGGTGAAATGGTGGCATGAAATATACCAAAATGGGCCTAGATCAATACTTTGGGATGTCTTCTAAAACAAAATATATACATGTCAAGCGATATTCAGGTATTCCTGACAGATATCAGGGTTCCAAAGTAACTAGCGCTAATTTTGAAAAAAAGTGGTTTGGAAATAGCAAAGTGCTACTTGTATTTATTGCCCCATAAATTGCAAAAAAAGCAAAGAACGTGTAAACATTGGGTATTTCTAAACTCAGGACAAAATGTATAAACTATTTAGCATGGGTGTTTTTTGGTGATTGTAGATGTGTAACAGATTTTGGGGGTCAAAGTTAGAAAAAGTGTGTTTTTTTCCATTTTTTCCTCATATTTTATCTTTTTTTTTTAGTAAATTATAAGATATGATGAAAATAATGGTATCTTTAGAAAGTCTATTTAATGACGAGAAAAACGGTATATAATATGTGTGGGTACAGTAAACGAGTAAGAGGAAAATTACAGCTAAACGCAAACACTGCAGAAATGTAAAAATAGCCATTGTCATTAAGGGTAAGAAAATTGAAAAATGGTCCGGTCATTAAGGGGTTAATGCTTAGCCAACTGCTGTTGGCCTTCACCTTGTCCCTTAGTACACTTGGTGCCACCAAGTTACCTATTGTGCACGCTCTCCTAGATACAAAGTTACAGCCCCTAGATTTATAGTCTTTCAGACTATCTTCTGCTGAGAGTATTGGCAGATGCTTGCTGATTATGTTAGTGATGTCATTAAATTGGAGGCTATAGGTGGTGACCAATGTTTGTCTACCTGAATCATAACCATTTCCTTGCCTACTTTTAACCCCCATTAACATTTGTTTTCTACTCATTCTGCTGACCTCAAGATAGGCTCTATTAATTACCTTCTGTGAATAGCCTCTCTCAGTCAGAAGGCATTTCAAAGTTTCACTTTCCTTAATGAAGTCTTCTTCAAAGGAGCAGTTAATCCTCATGAACTGCCCCTTGGCCACCCCAAATCCCGTGTGACGAGGATGATTAATCCTCGCATGAAGCAAGGAGTTGGATGTTATGGGCTTGCGGTAAAGAGTGGTAAAGATTCTTCCACTCTCCGTATCCCCCTTAAGTTCCAGGTAAGGAATGGAATTAACTTCTATTTGTGCTGTAAATTCAAGGCCCACCTCATTAGAATTGAGGTAAGTCAAGAAGTTTTGTATTTCCGCAGTCTCACCTACCCAAATAAAGAGAAGGTCATCTATAATTCTTTTATACGATTTAATCTTATCCCTGAACGGGTTCTTATCTCCAAAGACGTGGGACAGCTCCCACCAACCCATGAAAAGGTTGTCTCTGGAGATAGAAAGTATGTTCAAATTTAAAATAATTGTGGGTCAAGAGGAACATAAGGGCCTCCACTACAAACTCAATCAAATCCTCATGATAATTGCTAAAATGTTGCAGCATATATCTTACGGCTTCAATGCCATGCTCATGAGGAATAGCTGAGTAGAGGCCCACTATGTCCACCGTCAGCCACTTACAACCACTATCCCACTCAATGCCATCCATGGTCTTAATAAGATGGGTGGTATCCTTAAGATAAGATGGTAAAAAGTGGATGACGGGTTGTAGAAGGGACTCGATCCAACCTGATAGCTTCTCAAATAAAGAACCTATACCCGAGACTATGGGTCTACCTTTCACCTCCTTTATGTAGAGCAACAATTCTTTTTTTCAGATCCTCAGAGAGTTTTTTGCCATGAGGTGCCATGTTGAACTTCCAGTGACCAGTATGAGAGAGTGTGAGAGAGATAACACCAAATTTAACACACCTGCTCCCCATTCACACCTGAGACCTTGTAACACTAACGAGTCACATGACACTGGGGAGGGAAAATGGCCCAATTTGGACATTTCCACTTAGGGGTGTACTCACTTTTTTGCCAAAGGTTTAGACATTAAGGGCCAGGTGTTGAGTTATTTTAAGGGGACAGCAAATATACACTGTTATATAGGATGTACACTCATCACTTTACATTGTAGCAAAGTGTAATTTCTTCAGTGTTGTCACATGAAAAGATATAATAAAATATTTACAAAAATGTGAGGGGTGTACTCACTTTTGTGAGATACTGTATGTCTATATATGTATACATAAACATATATAGACAGATAAATTCATAAATACATATGTGCACATATATATATATATATATATATATATATATATATTTTATACAAACATACATACATATCCCTCTGTTTAAATGTATATGTATGTATCTCAATGTTAAAGCCTTTTGCCTTTTTTTCTTCTAACACCTGAAATCTCCTAGCTTTGAGCCTTTATAGCTGTTGAGTGCAACATTATTATTGAATAATTTTTATTAGATGGAGTTATGAGCGTAAGTGTATTTTGTGATGTATTTTTAATATATTTTGTGCAACTTTTTGTTTTTTGCGATACCAGAGCTCTGAATTTGTGATAAACATTCTAGCGCAAATCACAACGGCACTCAGGTGATTGCATTTACTTTTAACTCATTATACGTGCGGTAAACTCTCACAATAAACCCCTTAGTGCTTGGGCTCAAACATTTTCAATTCACTCGTAATCTAGCCCTTAATCAGATATGCGGTTGTACATTTATTTTGGTTTCGGTTATGTGCTGTGTTGACTGGTCCTTTAACTATGCAAAAATGACAGCAGTGTTGACGTGCAATATATTGTTCCCCAGCGTTTTTAAAGGGACATTAAACCCAAAAAATTTCTTTCGGGATTCAGATGGAGAATACAATTTTAAACAACTTTCTAATTTACTTCTATTATCTAATTTGCTTCCTTCTCTTTATATTCTTTCCTGAAAAGCATATCTAGATAAGCTCAGTAGCTTCTGATTGGTAGCTGCACATAGATGCCTTATGTGATTGGCTCACCCATGTGCATTGATATTTCTTTAACAAAAGATATCTAAATAATGAAGCAATTTAAATAATACAAGTAAATTGGAATGTTGTTTAAAATTGTATTTTCTATCTGAATCATGAAAAAAAATGTTTGGGTTTAATGTCCCTTTAATGCTCCATAACACTTGCATTTTTGTGCACCACTTGTAATCTAGGCCTAAGTGTATAAACTGGTTAAACAGTTTCCTGAATATTTGAAGTTTTTAACTTTCATTTCATTTAATTTTCATGTTAATCCTTCTATAAAAGATATATCCCTCTATAGAGAAATACATCCCTCTATGTGACCTTCTATGTAAAGCATTCTTCTATATAAAAACAGGAGAGATCAAGATCGCGGTTTATGAGGGATGTATTTCTCTATAGAGGGATATATCTTTTATAGAAGGATTAATATAGGGGCATATGTATCAAGCTCCGTACGGAGCTTGATGCCCCGTGATTCTGGCGAGCCTGCAGACTCGCCAGAAACAGCAGTTATGAAGCAGCGGTCAAAAAGACCGCTGCTCCATAACCTGTCCGCCTGCTCTGAGCAGGCGGACAGACACCGCCGGAAATCAACCCGATCAAGTACGATCGGGTTGATTGACAGCCCCCTGCTGGCGGCCTATTGGCCGCGAGTCTGCAGGGGGCGGCGTTGTACCAGCAGCTATTGTGAGCTGCTGGTGCAATGCTGAATACGGCGAGCGTATTGCTTGCCGTATTCAGCGAAGTCTGGCGGACCTGATCCGCACTGTCGGATCAGGTCCGCCAGACTATCATAACTTGGGGCCATAGTGAGGATATGAACACAATTATGAAGTATTTTGATTGAGTATATTAACACTAATACTATAGGGAAAAGGCATATAATTGTATTGTTGCTGTGCAGTTGAAGGTGATACTTTGTTTTTAAATTGTTGCATTCTATTTGGAAATAAAAATGGTTAAGTGTAATATAATCAGCACGCCACTAGGAGGCGCTAAGCGCACATTCTAGGAAAGGTTTGGTGCGAATATGAGAATGTTTAAAAAGACACCAAACATTGAATGTATTAGATGGCATAACTAAGGGGTTAACCCTGAAATGTTGCTAATTTTACAAGGGTCTACAATAAAGAAATATTTTTTACCATACTGTGCTGGTATCCTCGCATTGTTGTATACTTTTTTGGGGTATTGCAGTACATCCCCCTACACCGAGCTGTGGTGCCGTTCTCCCATATGACTTTGTTGTTTGTTTGTATACTGTCACTAAGCACTGCCACTATACTAAACTGTTTAACCCCTATCCCGCCGCTCCTGGACACCACCGCAACTATAAAGTTATTAACCCCTAAACCGCCGCTCCCGGAGCCCATCACAACTCTAATAAATGTATTAACCCCTATCCCTCCACTCCTGGAGCCCACCACCACCTACATTATGTTATTAACCCCTAATCTGCTGCCCCTACACCGCCGCCACCTACATTATGTTATTAACCCCTATCTTGCCACTCCCGGAGCACACCGCAATTAAATAAAGTTATTAACCCCTAAACCGCCAGCCCCCCACATCACCATAAACTAAATTAAACTATTAACCCCTAAACCTAACAACCCGCTAACTTTATATTAAATATTAACTCATCCCTATCTTATAATAAATTTAAACTTACCTTTAAAATTACATTAAACTATATTAAATTAATAATTAATCTACCCTTACTTTTATACTACAATTACAATAAACTATATTAAATTAATAATTATTCTACTCTAACTTTTATACTAAAATTACAATAAACTATATTAAATTAATAATTCATCTACCCTAACTTTTATATTAAAATTGCAATAAACTATATTAAATTAATAATTAATCTACCCTAACTTTTATACTAAAATTACATTAAACTACAAATTAAATTAACTATATTATATCTTTAAACACCTAACCCTAAACATAGTAACATAGTAGATGAGGTTAAAAAAGACCGAAGTCCATCGAGTTCAACCTATACAAATCTAAAATATATACAAAAGGCTCCAGTTAAGCTTAAATAATCCCACTAAAAGGTGACCCATTTAATACTAGCAATCATATCCATGAATTTTGTTCATAGACAGAAATGTATCCAAATTTTTAAATGTATCTAGGGTATTGGCATTTACTACCTCATTTGGTAATGAGTTCCACAATTTTATTGCTCTTACAGTGAAAAAACGTTTCCGTTGCAGGAGATTAAATCTCCTTTCCTCCAACCTTAAATTGTGACCTATGGTCACAAACAATTTTCTTGGAATAAACAGAGCTTCTGCCATCTCTGTATATGGGCCTTGAATATATTTATATAAAGTAATCATGTCACCTCTTAAGCGCCTTTTTTCTAAAGAAAACAGACCCAGTTTGGCTAGCCTCTCCTCATAGGTTAAATTCTCCACTCCCCTTATTAGCTTTGTGGCCCTTCTCTGAACTTTTTCTAGTTCTGCAATATCTTTTTTTGCGATTGGTACCCAGAACTGCACTCCATACTCAAGGTGAGGTCTTACCAGGGCTTTATATAGTGACAGAATTATGCTTTCCTCCCTTGAGTCAATGTCTCTTTTAATACATGCTAGTATCTTATTAGCCTTTGAAGCTGCTGCCTTGCATTGTGCACCCATCTTTAGCTTGTTATCTATTACTACCCCCAAATCCCTTTTCTCCTGTGTTTGGCTAAGTCTTGTCCCATTTAAATAACACGTTGCCTGCTTATTTTTACTTCCAAAATGTAGAACCTTGCATTTTCCAGTATTAAATCTCATTTTCCATTTACCTGCCCATACTTCTAATTTTTGCAGGTCCCTTTGTAACGAAAGTTCATCCTGCTCTGACCTAATGACCTTACTTAACTTAGTATCATCTGCAAAAATAGAGATGTCGCTATTTAATCCTAGCTCCAAGTCATTTATAAAAATATTAAAAAGAATAGGGCCCAGCACTGATTCCTGGGGTACTCCACTGATTACCTTTGTCCAATCTGAGTATGATCCATTTACTACTACTCGTTGCCCCCTATCTTTTATTCAGTTATTTATCCACAAACTAACATTTTCAGCTATTCCCAGTCCCTTAATTTTGTGCATTAATCTCTCATGTGACACTGTATCAAACGCCTTTGCAAAATCTAAGTATATCACATCAACTGATTCCCCTTTATCTATATTTTTACTTACTTCCTCAAAGAATCTAATTATATTAGTTTGGCATGATCTATTTCTCATAAAACCATGCTGATTAGAACTCATAATCTTGTTTACACGAATATGCTCATCAATATAATCCTTTATAATCCCTTCAAATATCTTCCCCACTATTGATGTCAGACTAACTGGTGTATAGCTTCCTGGATCATCCCTACTTCCCTTTTTGAAGAGTGGCACCACATCAGCTTTACGCCAATCCTTGGGTAACATGTCTGAGGATAATGAGTCTTGAAAAATTAAGAGTAGAGGTTTGTCTATAACAGTGCTAAGTTGCCTTAACACCCTTGGGTGTTTTCCATCTGGGCCTGGAGTTTTATTTACCTTAATATTATCCAATTTGTTCCTGATATCCTCTATACATAACCCAATTAATGGTATGGGCTGGCATGTTCTATTTTGTTCCAAAGTATCATCCAATGATTCCTGTCTTGTGTATACTGAAGAAAAAAACTGGTTTAGTATCTCATCCTTCTCCCTGTCACTGTTAATCATGCTACCTTCCCCGTATTTTAATGTACCTATATTGTCTTTCTTAGATTTTTTGCTATTTATGTTTTTAAAGAACCTTTTAGGGTTAGATTTGGAATCCTTTGCAATTAATTTTTCATTTTCAATTTTGGCTAATTTGATTACTTTTTTGCATGCTTTGTTACATTCTTTATAAATATGGAATTTTGAGTCTGTACTACTTTCTTTGAATAATTTAAATGCCCAACGTTTTTTCCTAATTTCTCTTAACACATTTATATTCAGCCACATTGGCTTGGATTTTTTATTTTTATAATCATATGGTATTTGTTGATATGTATATTTATTTAACAAAGTTTTAAATGTTATCCATTTATCCTCTGTATTTTTATTAGAGAATTCTTTGTCCCAATTTATGTTATTTAATGATTTCCTTAAATCGTTGAATTTTGCTTTCTTAAAATTAAAAGTCTTGGTTAAACCTTTAAGACACTGCTTATGAAAAGAAATTTCAAATTGAGCCCTACTCAAATAATTAAAATCTACACAAAAAAATTACTAAGTTACAAAAAAGTAACAACTAAGTTACAAAAAATAACAAACACTAAGTTACAGAAAAAAATAAACAATAAGTTACAAAAAATAAAAAAGAAATTATCAAAGATTTAAACTAATTACACCTAATCTAAGGGCCCTATGAAAATAAAAAAGCCCCCCCCCAAATAAAAAAACCCTAACCTACAATAAACTACAAATAGCCCTTAAAAGGGCCATTTATGATGGTCCGAGAGTGGCCTAGGGTGTCATGTAGAAGGTTTCTAAATGATTGGCATCCCATATATACAATGGTCACATGGTATGTAAATTATTGTTATTACGTTTCTTCTATGTTTATTTCACCATTCCTGTAACATTGAAGCCTTACTGTATGTGACATGTGATGCACAAACTTGTTTTTATGATTGATGTATGCCTTTAAATTTACCTCAATAAAAATATTTAAAGGGAAAAAAAAAAAAAAAAAAAAAAAAAAAAAAAATCCTAACACTAACCCCAGAAGATTCACTTACAGTTTTGAAGATCCGACATCCATCCTCCAAGAAGCCGGCAGAAGTCTTCATCCAAGCGGCCAAAGTCTTCCTCCAAGCCTGCAGAAGTCTTCACCCAGATGGCATCTTTTATCTTCATCCATCCGGCGTAGAGCGGCTCCATCTTCAAGAGCATCCTCTTCAATCAAAGGCTTCTTCGGAATGAAGGTTCCTTTAAATTACGTCCTCCAAGATGGCGTCCCTTAGATTCCGATTGACTGATAGAATCCTATTGGCTGTTGCAATCAGCCAATAGGATTGAGCTCGCATTCTATTGGCTGTTCCAATCAGCCAATAGAATGCCAGCTCAATCCTATTGGCTGATTGGGGAGCTTATTTTTTTTTTAGATTAGGATTTTATTTGGGGTATGGTTGTGTGGGTGGTGGGTTTTACTGTTTGGGGGGTATTTGTATTTTTTATTTACAGGTAAAAGAGCTGGTTTCTTTCATAGGGCCCTTAGATTAGGTGTAATTAGTTTAAATCTTTGATAATTTCTTTTTTATTTTTTGTAACTTAGTGTTTATTTTTTGTGTAACTTAGTGTTTGTTATTTTTTGTAACTTAGTTGTTAGTTTTTTGTAATTTAGTAATTTTTTAGTGTAGATTTTAATTATTTGAGTAGGGTTAGGTTTTTAACTATATAATATAGTTAATTTAATTTGCAGTTTAATGTAATTTTAGTATAAAAGTTAGGGTAGATTAATTATAAATTTAATATAGTTTATTGTAATTTAGTATAATAGTTAGGGTAGATTAAATTAAAGGGACATAATACTCATATGCTAAATCACTTGAAACTGATGCAGCATAACTGTAAAATGCTGACAGGAAAATATCACCTGACCATCTCTATGTAAAAGAGGAAGATATTTTACCTCACAATCTCTTCAGCTCAGCAGAGTAAGCTCTGTGTAAAAACTTATACTAAGCTGCTCCCAGCTGCAGGTAAAAAAAAAAAAAATTAAGAAGAAATGAACAGCAACCAATCAGCATCAGCAGTGCTGAGGTCATGAACTCTTTTACTGTGATCTCATGAGATTTGACTTAGGGGTTAATAAGTATAATGTAGCTGGCGGTGGTGGCGGGGGCAGCAGATTAGGGGTTAATAAGTATAATGTAGGTGGCGGCGGTGTCGGGGCGGCAGATTAGGGGTTAATAAGTATAATGTAGGTGGCGGTAGTGCCAGGGGTGGCAGATTAGGGGTTAATAAGTATAATGTAGGTGGCGGCGGTGGCGGGGCAGCAGATTAGGGGTGTTTAGACTCGGGGGTTACGTTAGGGTGTTAGGTGTAAACGTTACTTTTATTCTCCCATAGGAATCAATGGGGTATCGGGCAGCAGCGAACATGAGCTTTCGCTGTTTTCCGACTCCCATTGATTCCTATGGCATCTGCCGCCTCCAGGGCGGCGGATTGAAAACCAGGTACGCTGGGCCAGAATAGTGGCGAGCGTACCTTGTAGTTATTTGATAACTTGCAAAAGTAGTCAGATAGTGTCGAATTTGCATTCGGAACTTCTGTAGTGACGTAAGCATCGATCTGTGTCGGACTGAGACCGGCAGATCGTATGTTACGTCAAAAAATTCTACTTTTGCCGGTCTGTAGGCTTTGATAAATAAGGAGAATCAAGCTCGCCACAATTACGCTACGGAATTCCAGCATATTTGAGGTTGACGGCTTGATAAATAGGCCCCACAGTATGTGGGAGTCAGTGATGATATATATTTCTTTCATTTGTATAAACCTATATAA
Source organism: Bombina bombina (assembly GCF_027579735.1). Taxonomy (NCBI): domain Eukaryota; kingdom Metazoa; phylum Chordata; class Amphibia; order Anura; family Bombinatoridae; genus Bombina; species Bombina bombina. The sequence goes on along the minus strand of NC_069500.1, from coordinate 329,154,816 downwards.
GAATAAAACATTCCAACCTGGTGACTTGTGAGTTACGTACAGTGACTTTATGCAGGTATAAATCCCTAAATCCAGAATTCCAAAATCCAAACTTATTCTGAAATCCAAACTTTGTAATTAATATTTTTTTTAAATAAAATTATCACAAATTCAAGCATTTTCTTTATAGCATCTTAATAGTTTAAAGATAGATCCAGTTGCCCTGTTTTTGAAATAAGATCATCTCTTTGCTCTAAAGCAGACTTTCCTAAGTATGGTCTCCAGGCGCAGTATTAAGTCAGGTTTTCAGTACATCTGAAGCTGCAATATGCTGTCTAAGAGTAGAGACTTTTTCCTATAAATGCCTCTAGTATATGGCGTGTATATAAACATGCGTGTGAATACGCACACACTTATTACACCTGCTCTGAGAGCAATGTAGGCTCCTGAGTCCAACCATTTTATCTGCTATCACTGAGCTGGATAACCACTACATTTTGGTTTCCTGTTTGAGCATTGCTCTTCACGATAATCCTGCAATACATGTGTAAAGTAAGCATCAGTCGCTCTGTTGCTTTTGTGACTGAGCCTCTCCTGAGAGTGAGTGGGAGCACAACAAGAAAGATGTCTGTGTGAATACAGACCTGGCTGAATTTGCATAGCTGGCACTGAAGATTCTGCTTGGTGCCTATAAAGAATGAGCTTTTCTGTTTTGTGGTAGCTTCCTAAAAGAAAATCATGTTTTACAACATGGTTTTAAAAGCATAGTTATGAGTCAGTTTTACTTATTGTGTTCTACAAACATGTTTTTTGCTAATAAAGATTTGGGCCCTGATGATCAAAACATTGTCAGACCCACATCTCATGGGTCTGGTGATATATTCAGAGAAAGGGGCCTGATCCTCTCTGTTCCGATGAATGCCGATGTGTCTCCCATAGGAAATAATAGGTATCACAGCTTCAGCTCCCTAGGAACACCTAAATATTCATTATGTATGTGATCTCCATTGTTAATAAAGAACAAAAATAAAAAAAGCTTACTATTAAACCTATAGTAGCTGTGGGGATGCAGGTAAATTACACATGCATATACAATCTTTTATTAATATGAATTTTAATGTATAATGCTATAATAATTATTTTGCTTTTAGCAGGTTTTAAGAAGATTTCATGTTTGTGATATTAATTATTCTGACTCAGATAGTTGTAATAATGATCTATCCCTTGCTGAGACCTCTATGCCTGGCCTGTATAAGAAGATACAATCACTGCAGACAATCCTTGTCAGATAGCTGAACTCACCAATACCTTGTCAATCCACAAAGTTGCTTTATTCTGAATATCAGGTTACAGCAGATAATAAAATACAGCAGATGAATGAATGGTTAAAGTATTTAAGCGGTCAAAAGATGATACTGATCGTAGCTTGCAATGTATTAACATGAGTGCTTGTTACATGAGGCCTGTTAGCTGCAGCCATGACACAGGAAAACATTATAAAACTACAAGGGCGGAGCAATACACAAAAAGGAAATGCATAATAAGGTCAGAGGTAAGATAATACAGAAACATAATAATAAAGGAGCATTACCAAAAAGGGTCAGTAGATGGCAGTACAGAACAAACACAGGGAGGCCTTGAGAACAATGGCATAAAAATATATGATTTCTTAAAGTGAAGGTAAAGTTACCTTGACGCTGATCCACAATCAAATTCTATGTTACAAATAAATAGGAGTTTCATTCATGATTTTTAAAAATATTTATTATAAATACAGTTATCTTGGTTTTAGTTCCCCTTTTTCAGCTCCGCAAAATCAACCCTTTTTTTTTTTTTTTTTTTTTTAAATATCCTGGTCACGTTTTTCGATCAGCCAGTTGAAAATCTGGCCGATAGGCGGCCATGACCACACGTCATCCGCCTACTTGAAGCTATGCTCATGCGCTACAGTCTTCATTTCTGAGTAGAAGCGCGTTCCCCTTTTTTTTATCTGTTTCGCCGACTATCGCATGCGCATTAGTGATTGATAGTCAATTTGCGCATGCGCATTTTGAATGTTACACGCTTCTGATCTTACGTATAGAGCGGGTGGGACCGATATATACGTCACAGCACCTAGTATCCGGAAATAGAGGTTGGGAGGAGATATCTTAGACGCGGTAGGGAAATACATAGACATAAATACATTAAAAATATAAAAATATATATTAAATAAAGTTAGCAATTAGCTTATTATATGGTCAAATAAATAATTCATATACTCGAATTTAATAAACTTTACCTTCACTTTAACTATAACAACATGAACATAACAGAGGCTATGTAATATTCTATGCCTCATTGAGGCAGCACATTAATATTTCATTAAAGAAAGTAGCCACGACTTTCTAGTTTTATTTATTTATTTTTTGCTGATCTAAGTTTTAACTTCTTATACTTATAATATTGTGACCGTCGCGGGATAAAGATTGACGGTGAAATTTTCAACAGAGCTGAAATCAGTTTTTGAAAACAGTCTCGATGCATTTTACTATACATCTCTGTGGGTGGCGATTCTTCTCTGATACTGTCAATATTCTAAGCAGCATTGCCACCTACATTGAAGGTTTTTTGAAACAGTGCAATAGCAATATTATAAGTTTACCACTTTCAGAACAGTGAGAACTTATATTGATAATAAAAAATAAAACTAGAAAGTCTCGGCTACTGTCCCCTATGAAATATTAATATCACAAACACCAGAAGTAAAATACACATTTTTAAAAAGACAAGACTTAAACTACACATTATAGGACAATACGACTGCTGAATTGTGAAAATATACATGGTGGGGATCAAGCTTTTGGGGGGGACTATTGTGTGATTCCACCTACTACTCATGTACTGTATGTTTGTGAAGGACAGCTGGCAACCCAAGTTATGGTTGTACTTATTGTTTTTCCACATTGCTAGCGTTTATTGTGCAAGATCTTATGCATTGCACAGTAAAGTCAAAGAATTCAGACAGATCATGTCATTTTAAACAACTTTCCAATTTACTTCTATTATCTAATTTGCTTTTGTTCATTTGGTATCCTTTAATGAAAAGTATACCTAGGTAGAGAGCAACAATGCACTACTGGTTGTAAGCTGCTGATTAATGGCTTACCTGATGTGTTTAGCTTGCCCCCTCTAGTGCTGCTCCTTCAAGAAAACATACCAAGAGAAAGATTTATCAAGCTCAAGGAGAATTCTCTGGGTAATTCTCCTATGGGTTCTCCACAGCTCGACCTTTAGAGAAACGCATCCGTGCGCTCAAATTTATCAAAAAAAATTGTTTTACTGCTTCTTCATGGGCGAGCTGAGGAGATGGAAAGATAAATGTTTCCAGTCGGATTAGTCTCTGCGCCTTATCAATATAAATATATAACTATTCTCCATGTAAGTCATATATAAACCAAAATAAATATTTATACAGCCCCTCTAATAACTTTCTTCAAAAACAGCCATGGAAGAAAATAGATTGGTTTTCATTATTCCGTGACTCTATTTTTGTTCCCCTTTTTTTATATTATTCTTGCGCCCGATATACACAGTTATGCCTTTGCACTTGAAAATATATATATATATTGCACCCCAATAAACATTGTTATTGCGCTTCATTATATATTATTTTTACGCCTTGTTGAGCCCTTTTTTTCTTCTAATATTGCTTCTATTAATGGTATAGAATACATTTCTAAAGCTGTTTTCCACTGTAGTTAAAGGGACATTAAACCCAAAATTTTTCTTTCATGAGTCAGACAGAGAATACAATTTTAAACAACATCCCAATTTACTTCTGTTATCTCATTTGCTTCATTCTTTAGATATCTTTTGTTAAAGAAATAGCAATACACATTGATGAGCCAATCACATGAGGCAAATACGTGCAGCCACCAATCAGAAGCTACTGAGCATATCTAGATATGCTTTTCAGGAAAGAATATCAAGAGAATGAAGCAAATTAGATTATATAAGAAAATTAGAAAGTTGTTTAAAATGGTATTCTCTATCTGAATCATGAAAGAAAAAATTTGTGTTTAATGTCCCTTTAAGTAGAACTTTAGTGCACGCATTTGCAGAACTGTCAGTCCACTATAGGAGAAAAGAAATTATACGTTTGTAACAATTTGAATTAATGAGGAGTACTATAGGAAATATGACTAAAACAATTTAATTTAACCCTTTTTTGGGGCACCTGGGCACCAAAGAGAACGAGAACAGAGTAGAAGAATTTTACAGTCGAACAATTTTAGGCACATTTTTGAATGATAAATAAGGACATATATTCGTGTGTGCGCAATATAGGAGAATAGCAATGATAAATCTTGCCCCAAGAGAATAAAGCAAATTTGGTAAAAGAAGTAAATTGGAAAGTTGTTTAAAATTGTATGCTCTATCTGAATCCTGAAATAAAACAACTTTCCAATTTTGTTCTATTATCAAATTTGCTTATGTTGGTACCCTTTGTTGAAGAAGCAGCAATGCACTACTGGGAGCAGTAGCTGAACACATTGGTTGAGCCAATGACCAATGAGAAAAGGCGCAGCCACCATCCACAGCTTACACCCAGTAGTGCAAATAAAATAATAGAAGTACTGTAAATTGGAAAGTAGTTTAAAAGCACATGTTCTATCCGAATCATGAAAGTTTATTTTGGCTTTACTGTCGTTGTAATGCAACTACAGATGTCAATGACAGGAAAGTCCCCTCACAAAATTGTGAAAAACATAGATGAAGTAAAGGTCGATGAATTTTAACGATGAAAACCCTTTGGCAAATTATAAAAGCTGGTTTAATGTGTTTATTACAAGGTACTACCGTTAAGTTATTGAGCACATGGAAAAATAAATTTCTAAGCTGTATTTAAAGCTAATATGATTTTGTAGTGGCAAAAAATATCCCACACAACACATTTTTTGTATTATATATTACATGGTAAACAACAACATATGAGTCATTATTTTCAAAATGTTACAATCAAAAATTGAATTTTTTAAATTTAGAATGTTATACCTATGATTTCCATAAAAATGATTACTAAAGATTAAAAGATAAAGTTTCAACTTATATCGTGATATGTCGTCCTTTACTTTTATTCATAAATTGAGTAGGGATAAAATATGTAAATAAATAGTGCATACATTATAAAACTACACAAAATTCTTATCTCAGAGAAATGTGACCTCATTTTACACTGAACTTAACAATCTACAAACATTGGGCTAGTTTCATTTGAGACATAATTAGGTTTGGTGAGGTTTCAAACCAATAAATATGCTTGCGGAAGACATTTTGTGTATCAACTTTTTCTGATGGTGCATTATACTGCAATATTTTCACATCCCATAGAAAGTATTAGAAGCCGTTAAGTGCTAATTTTCACCAGGTTTCCAATGAAAGTTCAAACCGTTAAAGGGACAGTCAACACCAGAATTTTTGTTGTTTAAAAAGAAAGATAATCCCTTTATTACCCATTCCCCAGTTTTGCATATCCAACACAGTTATAATAATAAACGTTTTACCTCTGTAATTATCTTGTATCTAAGCCTCTGCTGACTGCCCCCTTATTTCAGTTCTTTTGACAGACATGCAGTTTAGCCAATCAGTCCTCCCTCCTAGGTCACTTTACGTGCATGAGCTCAATGTTATCTATATGAAACATGTGAACTAATGCCCTCTAGTGGTAAAAATGTATTCAGATTAGAGGCAGTCTTCAAGGTCTAAGAAATTAGCATATGAACCTCCTAGGTTTAGCTTTCAACTAAGAATACCAAGAGAATAAAGCAAAATTGGTGATAAAAGTAAATTGGGAAGTTGTTTAAAATTGCATGCTCTATCTGAATCATGAAAGTTTTTTTGGACTTGACTGTTCCTTTAATATACTGTCAGAGGCTGTCAATATGTTGAACAAAAAATAACACAACTCCACTAGGTGTAAAAGAGGAAAAAATAGCTTTTTTAGCCTATTTCCTATTAAAATTTTAAAACTTGCACATAATGCAAGTGTTTCAATGTAGACAATTGTAATATGTAATATTTATTGTTGTCCCATGTATAGGAATAGTTGCACTTATGTTCTAATGGAACTATCAATTTGCATTTACATATATGAATATATGCACGCATATATCTACAAAATTCAAACTGCCTAGGGCAGCAAAAAATATTAAATATAATAATAAATTAGAAAATGTAATTATAATAAAAAGAACAACAACAAATAGTGCCACTGGAAACCCAAAATTACCAGGGCACTGCTAAGAGGCGCCTAGGACAGAAGTGGAACAAAATAGGTTCTAGTAAATAGAACACTCAACCCAAATAATATCAAGAAGATGATGATGATGTCAGAGAGATAATAAAAATGATAGAGAGATAACAATAATAATGCAAGGTATAAGTAACCACAATATTAGTTGAATACAACAATCTGGAGGTAAGTGTGATTTATGTTAGTCCTTTTTATATGGTGAACTTATCTAACCAGGCAGAGTCCCAAAATAATGCCCAAACGGTGTGTGCAGTGGGCCAAAAGTCCAGATGAAGTTAGGCCGCTCCTCCTGAGTGTTATGCCAGGAACACAGATGGATAATCTAAAACAAATTAGATAGAGGGCGCCACATGGTGCAGATCATATGAGATAAATATAACACAGCGATATAATAATAAGAATCCTACTCACAAATTGCGGCGCACATAAAGTGCAGAAAAAACAGTCCGGAACCACACGTCGTCCGGCTCGACCACAACGGATGGGTTTACCCAAGTGGAGGTCCTCGTCTCACCAGGGAGAGTCCAGGGAAGTCCAAGAAGGAGGAATGGGTATGGAACTGTGCACCAAAGTTCCAGCCAAATGCTCGGGAGTGAAGCATATATATCTGCTATATATCTGTCCCTAATTGCTGCTATCAGGCCTGGGGAACCTATCTTGGTCACTCCCGAGCATTTGGCTGGAACTTTGGTGCACAGTTCCATACCCATTCCTCCTTCTTGGACTTCCCTGGACTCTCCCTGGTGAGACGAGGACCTCCACTTGGGTAAACCCATCCGTTGTGGTCGACCGGACGACGTGTGGTTCCGGACTGTTTTTTCTGCACTTTATGTGCGCCGCAATTTGTGAGTAGGATTCTTATTATTATATCGCTGTGTTATATTTATCTCATATGATCTGCACCATGTGGCGCCCTCTATCTAATTTGTTTTAGATAATAAAAAGAAGTATTTGCTTATAGTTAAACAATATGTATTATAAATAAGTATATCTTTGTTTTTGTTTCTCTTTAGAGGTGATCACAGGTAAGAAGCGCAGATGTTAAACGTAAATGTTATAGTTTAAGGTTGGGTTACCATAGCAACGATTTTCGATAAATCCGATGTTGAATGAAAGCGTAAACACAATGTTAACTTACACCTACATAAAAAGAACGACTGCACGAACTATGAAAAATATTTCAATGGAAACCTGATACTAAAATGGCTCAATGGAAACAAACCCTTTGTTAGTGTAGCAAAATATATGCACACCAAGAAATTATTTCACAGATCGGTTTCACATTTTTTAACATTCATACATCTCTTCCATGTATTAGGATGTCCCCAAATTAATATTTGTTAAGACAAGGATGTATGAGCACTGCCACCAAAAACACAACACAATGAGGCTAGTTGCTACCAGGCTATTGATGTTATCATGATGGTAACTTGACAGCTATAGGGGTACAAGAGCCCTTATTTACATAGTGGAACTTCTCTCCTTCAAGTTCAAGTCTCCTTTTGGGTCAGCAGAAACCAAAAAAATACAATGCTGAGAGAAGTATTTACCATTGCTATAACAATAACCGGATAGATTATGGGGACAAAGCACTCATTGAAAAGAAGATTGCCTCTTTAAATAAAGGGGAACATCATTTTGTTCCATATTCTTATGGTGCTATCAGGTGATCAATGTTCCCATGGTCTCTTAATAGACTCACAAGTATGTGACCTTCTTTCTATCCTCTCTCTCTCTCTCTCTCTCTCTCTCTCTCTCTCTCTCTCTGTCCTTCCAGTTTTCTCTGTTTCCTTCTTCACTACCTCAATTTTCTATCTCCATCTTCCTTGTTTTTCTTCCTTCCTCTTTCTCCATGTTCTTTCTCGCTCTGTTTTATTATATTTGTGCCCATCCTTCTCTGTCTTCTCTACCTCCATTTTCTCCTTCTCTCCTCCCATGTGTATGTTCTCCTCTCCCTCCCTTCTCTCTCACATGCAGGTCAGATAATGTATTTATTAAATGTATTTATTAAACTATATATTTCCTACTTTCGGATCTCTTCTCTACTAACACCCTATGCTTTTTAACTTGACCTCTGTATATTTTGTAAAAGTTCAGTAAACTTCTGATATAATACTAAAGGCTAGTTTAAAATCATATTGTGCTCAGTGTGCTGTACAGGTAAGAAGAAACTCCTATCTTGCTGCAATCATAGGACGTGGGAAAAAAGGAACCTGTAATAACCTTAATTAAACACTAGATGGAAGTAGATATAAGCTTATAACAAAATAACTGTGCCCAATAAAAGTTATATCTATAGTTACATCTTAACTGCGTTAAGGTTAAATATTTAAAGATATCTCATGTAAAAATGCTCAAGTCAAAGAGCACTCCATGTGGGATCCTATACCCAAGCTGTGAAGTCCACGACACAACCATGAAATAGGGAGGCAAAATCAGTTAAAGGGACAGTAAACACATTTTGAGATTTTTATATAACTTGTTTAATTATCGTAATGAAACAACTTTGCACAATACTTTCATTATTTATTTTCCCCCCTTTCATGTAATTTAGCTCTGAGAATGGAGCAATTTCTAATTGCCAGAATTTAAACTGAACCTGCTGACTTTTCAAGGCAAAGTTTGCTATAAATATTTTTCTAATTGGCTTTATGAGAAAGCAAATGCTAAACAATGCACATTATAGCCGGGGTTAGCCTTGTTGTCTGCCGACTAAAGCTCAGATAGGCTCCGCCAAATAAGGCAAATGGTAGGTGGAGTTTGGCTATTGATAAATAATTGCAGTAGAAAGCATGTTAATGTGTTTTAAAAACATTACGACTTTGCTGATATTTCTATTCTATAGAACACAACAGAAATTTCTAATTATAAGGGGCTAGATTACAAGTGGAGCGCTATTTATCGCTCCTGCTTTGTTAACTACACTCGACTCTGACATCTTCCACTTGATGAATCTTCTTATCTTCTCTTCTTCTCATCTTCAGGTCTTCCATTGCCAACGTAGTCTTTATGCGGTCACCTTCTGCACACTGTAGTTTAAATGCGAGGTACCCCCTTGCATTACTATTGGCTGATTTTTAAAACAAAGTTCAAATCAGCCAATAGAATGAAAGCTTTTTGTATTGGCTGATTTGATTTTGGATTTGAAAATCAGCCAATTGGAATGCCCTTATATAAGGGGGAACCTTGCAATCAAATAGCTGTTAGTAGGTTAGTGGGTACTTCATAATGGGTTTTTTTTAGGTTTAAGTGTTAATAGTGTAGTGGAGTAGTTTGCGATATGGGGGTGTGGCATTTTAAGGGTTAATAGTGTAGCGGAGCAGTTTGTGCTGTGGGGGTTTAGGGGTTAATATTGTAGCCGAGTATTTTGCAATGGGGGTTGTTGCAATTTAGGGCCAGATTACCAGTGGAGCTCAATCGTTACAACAAGCAGAGTAAACGTGATTGCGAGATTGCAGTGTTCTTTATGCTCAAATCCATATTACAAAATTAATTTGCGTAAATTCACAGTAATTTACACTCCACATATTTTCTATGGGCAGCGTTGAGAAGCAATGTCCGCTCGTATTACAAGTTGAAAGTAAATGCAATCGCTTAAAGGACCAGTCAACACATTAGATTTGCATAATCAACAAATGCAAGATAACAAGACAATGCAATAGCACTTAGTCTGAACTTCAAATGAGTAGTAGATTTTTTAATAACAAATTTCAAAGTTATGTATATTTCCACTCCCCTTGTACCATGTGATGGCAATCAGCCAATCACAAATGCATATACGTATAGTCTGTGAATTCTTGCACATGCTCAGTAGGATCTGGTGACTCAAAAATAGTAAATATAATAGACTGTGCACATTTTTTTTAATGGAAGTAAATTGGAAAGTTGTTTAAAATTACATACTGTATCTGAATCATGAAAATTTAATTTAACCTGAGTGTCCCTTTTAAAGCTCAAATTTAAAGCGTTTCACTGGAGGAAACAGCACTAAACTATTCAATTAACTCCTAAACCACCACACACCCCATCGCAAAGTAACCCACTACACTATAAACCCCTAAACTGCAACACTCCGTCGCAAAGTAACCCACAACAATATTAACCCCTAAACCGCCATACCCCCCAATCAAAAAGTAACCCACTACTCAACCCCACTCGTCCGCTCATATTACAAGTTGAAAGTAAATGCAATTGCGTTTGAGGGACACTAAACCCCCAAATTTTCTTTCATGATTCAGGTAGAGAATACAATTTTAACCCCTTAACGACCAAGGACGTACCAGGTACGTCCTACAAAAAACGGTCATTAACAACCAAGGACATGCCTTGTACGTCCTCAGGGGTTTCAAGCGCTGGAAGCAATTGCGATCGCTTCCAGGAGCTTTCAGGGTTTTGCAGCGATGTTTCGATATTGAGGCATCATGCAATACCCTCTGGTAAGCAGCCAATGCGGAGAGAGCCACTCTGTGGCCCTCTCTGCATTGGCCAGCAATGGTTCCTATCGTTGGTGGCGTGAGAGGGATATGAGGGATGCAGGTTGGGGGCCCATCGCTGGAGGGAGTGGAAGGAGGTCATGAAAGAGGGGTGGGAGCAAGGAGTGAGAGGGGCGGTAGCAGGTGGGACCACTACGCTATGGAACAAAATGTAGTGAGTGGGACGGAGGGAGAGGAGGGATATCTGTTGGGAAAGGAATCTGGGAGGGGTGGGGGTAAGGTATTAATGGGGACAGCTACACTACAGAAAAAAAGGGGTTAAACAATTTAAAAATATATTTTAGTGCCTAAAATGGCAGTAAATAGGTAGAGGGGGGAGGGTTAGAGAGCTGTTTGGGGGGAATCAGGGAGGTTGGGTGGTAAGGGGAGATCCTTCACTGCAGAAAACATGTAAAAAAAATATTTTCATACTGGCAGACTTTCTGCCAGTACTTAAAGTAAAAGTAAATCCTAGCATTTTACAAACGCTAGGATTTGCTATTGAAACAAATAAATGGGACTTTCATTCATGAAGTATAATATACTTCATGTAGAAAGCTCCTTTATTTGATTCAATCGATCACCGTTTTTACCTTGTACAGGAACCCACGGCAAAAAAAAAATTTGGCTAAGAGGTGACGTTTTCACCTCTTAGCCAATAGCCGTGCGGTAAATCCGGCTCCCATGGGCGCCAAGCTTTTGACCAGAACCATTCAACGGAGAAAGGAATTCTCACCACTTACCACCTTACTACGTAATAAAATAATACCATACAGATAGGGCTTTCCAACACACATCTGGACCATCAGAAACAACTCTCTCCTCATTTGCAAATCCCCAGATGACATCTACAACTTCTACCTCACAATGTACTATCTGAGATGGCCCCAACAAGATACTCCGAAAACAAAACAAAACTCGAGCTCATGTACAAGAGGAAGCAATAGTTTGCATACATAGAGGAAAACATAAAATATAACACCCCATTTTTTTTCTGTTAAACATAGGATATCCCTCACATAATTTGAAGTCACTTTTGGACTTCCTGGCGTATAAAGATAATTCAACAGGGGGGATATTATGTACTTGTGACAAAACAGAAAAAAAAATAAAAAATAGTGAAGTGGGATGTCACATAAGGTACAATCAAATAAATCATTAGGTATTTATGTGCTTAACTAGAGTTGTAGACTATATGAGGTGATTTCACATGAGAAGAAGAGAACAAATAAAAGTTGAGGTATAATATCACAAGGTTTCACAAAGAACATGTGACAGGATGTTACTAGTGTAGGCAAAATATATAATAATTATACAGGGCAGAGGAACCAAGTACTATGGGGCCCATTTATCAAGCTCCGAACGGAGCTTGTGGGCCCGTGTTTCTGGCAGCAGACCACTGCTCCATAACCCTGTCCGCCTGCTCTGAATCGAGTATGATCGGGTTGATTGACACCTCCCTGCTGGCATCTGATTGGCCGTGAGTCAGCAGGGGGCGGCGTTGCACCAGAAGCTCTTGCAATGTTAAATGCAGAGAGAGTATTGCTCTCCGCATTCAGCAAGGTCTTGTGGACCTGATCCGCACTGTTGGATCAGGTCCGCAAGACCTTTAATAAATAGGCCCCTATATCTCAGACAAAATGACCTGTAGGGTTGAGATGTATAATAAATAGGTATTGCCCAAGTAGGTATCAGCTACAGTTAGGTAAGTCACATGTGAGAAATATAATTAGAATCTTTGCTTCAAATATATAAAGTACAAACAATCACCTAAAGTAATATAGTTAGATCAATAGTTTCAACAATATAATATCAAACAAATAAACATCTATGCGAGGAATCAATAGGATATATTTTCCTTAGTTTACCAAGCTGTTTTGGGGGGGGGGGGCAGCAGTCAAAGGATGGTAGGTTGGGTTGGGTAGGCGTAGGAGAAAAGTGTGAAGTGTAAAAGGGGTTAGGTCAACCTCCCAGGTTGAGAAGAATTAAAGTGTGACGCCTCAGCGTGACTTTTAGTAGGATTAAATATCTGGTAAGGAGTCAGGGAAACAGGAATTATACTACAAAACAGTAAGGTAGAAAGAATGTATCTATTCTTGGTGTCTACTTGTAGACCTTGTTACAAAATATATTTTAATTTGTCTCAACAAATAGTTGTGCGGGAAGCATGAAATTATTAGCAAAATAAGGAAAACACCCACAAGGATGTAAGTATGCTCCATGAGAAATATGCTTATACGCACAATATAGTCATGAAAGCAATAAAAATAATGACCTTTATTAAGTTTGTTTTAAAAGACAGCAAAAAATGAAATGCTTCTTGCTGCACTCACACACAATTTAAAAACACTACACCTGAGTAATAATTGTTAATTAATGATTCTGAAACGCTATATATAATGGTCAACTAAGGATATTGGGAGTAGGGAACTTGTTGTTCCAATTGAATGTGCGTTTGTATTCAATATATCACTGTTAAATAAGCTGCCTGTTTATAAAGGCTTGTATAAAGTATACTTTACATTTTAAGTAATACTAGTATACTCGGCACACATTAAAGGGACAGTCATGTTCCAAAAAAACTTTCATGATTTAAATAGGGAATGTCATTTTTAACAACTTTCCAATTTACTTTTATCACCAATTTTGCTTTGTTCTCTTGGTGTTCTTAGTTGAAAGCTAAACATAGGAGGTTCATATGCGAATTTCTTAGACCTTGAAGACTGCCTCTAATCTGAATGCATTTTGACCACTAGAGGGCATTAGTTCATGTGTTTCATATAGATAAAATTGAGCTCATGCACGTGAAGTTACCCTGGAGTGAGCACTGATTGGCTAAAATGCAAGTCTGTCAAAAGAACTGAAATAAGGGGGCAGTTTGCAGAGGCTTAGATACAAGGTAATTACAGAGGTAAAAAGTGTATTTTTATAAAAGTGTGAGTTATGCAAAACTGGGGAATGGGTAATAAAGGGATTATCTTTCTTTTTAAACAACAAAAATTCTGGTGTTGACTGTCCCTTTAAGTGCCGTGTGCACCAACAACCAACTCCCTTCCCTTTATAGATTTCTCAAGCAATTTTGACTTTATCCAATAATAGTGTTAAAATAAATGTGAATTGTTTTTTAAAAGTACAGTAACAGGTGAGCAGTTAAAATAATAGAGAGGTTCCCTGACGCGGTCGCTTTTCACATACGCTTCCTCAGAGGGGTATGCGAGGCTGCAAGCTCCCAATATCTTAAGTTGACCATTATATATAGTGTTTCAAAATCATTATTTAAAAATGACTTCTCAGGTTTAGTGTTTTTAAATTGTGTGTGAGTGCAGCAAGAAGCACTTGTGGGTGTTTCCCTTATTTTGCTAAACAGGAATTAAAGTCTGTGAACACTAAAGGGTTACTATAGTTAAACCTAAATACCTGTCATCTTAGGGAGCTTCCTAGTGAATATGTTGAGCGAATGAATGCTCTCATAAGCTGAGACGTAAATTGAGGATTAATTCTTGTCCTGTCCCACTGTCACGGCCGCTGACAGTGGGGCAAAACTAAAGTATAAGAGGGTTAGAATGAGAGAGTCCTTAGGATAAGGGCAAATGTTTATAACCCAATAATTAGACTTGTGCATGGCGGAAAAATTTGTTTGGTTCGTTTCGGACCAATACAGATTTTTTTGAATTTTGTTTTTAGTCAATTCGAATTCGGATACATTCAAATTTATTAGTTTTGGATTCATTCGGATTCGAATAAATTCGGATGTAATCGGTTCGGATTCGATTTGTGAATTCGGAAGTTCGGTATGTGTTAGGTGGGATGTGCTGTGTATTAGACTAGTATTATGTACTGTATATTAGGTGTAACCCATCTGAATCAACATAAGTACCAACCTCACAGGTACCAGCTGCACAATATGCACAGAGATAGCAGAAGTATTTAACCTAATATACTGTACAGTACATAATACTAGTGTAATACACAGCACGTCCCACCTAAGTACCAACCTCACAGGTACCAGCTACATAATGTGCCCTGCACAGAGCTAGCAGAATAATATAACCTAATATACTGTACAATACTAGTGTAATTGTGATTAGTCCATGTAAGGAATAAATCCGAACTAATTCAGATTTATTCGTTACAAATGCATTCAAATTAGTTTAGTTTCGTTGCTAGGGTAATTCGGAAATTCAAATCGATCCAAAGCTCCGAATTTGACAGATTCATCCGAATTTCGATTCAAAATTAAAAACGCACATGTCTACCAATAATCCAGTGTATAGGGATTGTAAATTAGAAAGTTAGCTCCAAAAGAACTGCTCTTAATTTTACTAGACACAGAAGCAGGCAATATCACCCAGCAAACAATTAAAAAAATAAAAATGTTAGGCTATAATGTCCCAGTCAACTAGGAACTTAGTATGTCACTGTATAGGATTTAAAGGTGTATATAGTCCCAACTAAATTAGAGAACTGTCTTTGTGAACCAATGGGTTAGGTGTAGCAAGATGGACAACATGTATCTAGTTATAGGCTGGAGATAATAAATTTCTCTCTTAGGCTTTGAAGATGAAGGATATTACATGGAATAGATATTAAAGGGACAGTCTAGTCCAAAATAAACTTTCATGATTCAGATAGGGCATGTCATTTTAAACAATTTTCCAATTTACTTTTATCACCAATTTTGCTTTGTTCTCTTGGTATTCTTAGTTGAAAGCTTAACCTAGGAGGTTCATATGCTAATTTCTTAGACCTTGAAGGCCAACTCTTTTCAGAATGCATTTGAACAGTTTTTCACCACTAGAGGGTGTTATTTCATGTGTTTCATATAGATAACACTGTGCTCATGCACGTGAAGTTACCTGGGAGCCAGCACTGATTGGCTAAACTGCAAGTCTGTCAAAAGAACGAAAATAAAGGGGCAGTTTGCAGAGGCTTAGATACAAGATAATTACAGAGGTAAAAAGTATATAAATATAACTGTGTTGATTATGCAAAAATGTGGAATGGGTAATAAAGAGATTACCTATCTTTTAAAACAATAAAAATTCTGGTGTAGACTGTCCCTTTAAAGCAGCACATCTAGGAACTTAAAGTAGGAATTTTTCTGTAAAACAACCAATGTTTTGTACTCAAAAACTAAATCAAACATACAGTATTGCTTCAAAATAGTGCAATAAACTAATTTAGGTTATAGCCCCAAACATCTATAGTAAATAAATCAAGCACGTATAAGATTTATATACCAAGGAGTTAAACATGTAAGCAACCAATCAAGTAATCAGACCTCTCAATCATCATAGGTATCATTAGTCACCAACAGTTGTAGTAGATAGTAGATGGAGATACAATCCTAGTCCTCTTTTTATAACATAGTCCAGACCATAGTCCAGACCATGCTTCAGCTGTAAATATCCATTATAGATGGTACAAAACAGTCCTAAATGACTATTTGTATAAAGCAAGATATATATGCAAGGGATTAACATTGCTCTCCTCCTCTTATAATGCTATATCGCATGTGGTCAGGTTATGCAGTTTTCAGCCAATTCCCATGTAGCAGCGCCGTATATTAGGTACATTCCGGGACAATAAGATCCTGAGTCTGCTGAGTTAATTCCCAAACTTTTGCGGCACAGATACTGACATGTGGCAAATCGAGTTCTTCTTGAACTCCAAACTCAACAGATAGGCATTTGCGAACCGGTTCCCGGACTAGTGACTTCAATCGTTTTCGACAATTCTCACGGTTAGCCTCCTTGTCATCTGTAAGTCCACTGCCACTCATTAAGACTCTGGACTCCAGCTATTTGATGTCTGTTGTTTTTGGAGCCCTCTCAGCATTAGGGTAACTAACTGGAGTCATCCCTGTATCCACTTCCCGCTCTAGACTAGCACAGGTCGGTACCTTCTCCAGCATAGGACCGGGTCTGGTGTAGCACTCAGTGGTCTCCAGTTTCCCCATTAGTCCTGTAAGGTAGCCCTCCATAAGCCATTTCACCTCAGACATATGCTCCTCCTGTAATTCGCAGAGAGACTCTTCAAGCGGAACACCTGACTCCAACTTAATCTCAGATCTGTGTACTTCGTAGCCCAGAGACCTGGGGAGGACATGTGTGGCAGCCACGCAGTTCTTCACTAAAGGATCATATATGGCCTAGTTAGTAAAAGTTGTGCTCAGCTTACTTGGAGAACATAGGTCAGGCTTGTCGAAATATCCACTCCTGAACCTTGAAAAAGTGCGTAGGCTCTTTACGTTGCCAGCTCTGACAGCTGTAGTGAATTAAATATGCTTATTTATATAAAAAATAGCCAATGTTATTAAAGTATAATCAGGAGCTTCACCAAGACAAGTCCTGCTGCTACAAGTGTAAGCTCCGCCCCCCAAAATGTAGCATTTTTATTTTTTAAAATAACTGCACAAAGCAGTTTTAACGACTTAAAGTGAGCGGGTGTGGGGTGTTAGAATAAAAAAAACGGTACTGAAAAGTCCCTTTTTATTGCAGTCTATGGGGACTGTGTTATTCCTAAAAATATATATGTATATGCTTATATACAACATATATTTATATGTTAATATTTGTATATACACATATAAACACATAAATATATATGTATATATTCATATATATTTGAAATTTGCTGCCCATCGCTGCACTACTTACCCCCTTCGCTGCGCTAGGTTCTCTGCTGTATCTCACGGCATGAGATCGAGGCTCCTGTTGGAGACTATGGATGCTTGCTCTAGTGAGCGCAAAGCTTCCCTGCAATGCAAATGTGAGGTCATTTTGCGCTCCACTTGTAATCTAGCCCAATATTTTTAGGTTTCACCACACCATCCCACCTATTTACTTGTATTCTGGTTTAAATTTTTCTTTTATAACTTCAAAATTATTCTGTCTAACTAAATTGCTGATATATTTTAAATTATGCTCACTTCTGAGCTGTTCATCTTTCCCTCTTACCTACTTAGGGCCAGATTACAATTGGGGCGCTAAAATGATTACAACGACCTCAGAGCTCTGATTAACACACTTGAAAATATGCGTTCGGGTTAGCCTGAGAGTGGGGTGCTCAGAAGTAAGCATATTATAAAATATATCCGTCTTGAGATGAATTACAAAATATTTATTTAACCATTAACAAATATGGTATTATAGCAATTTAGCTAGACAGAATAATTTTTAAGTTATAAAAGAAAAATTTAAACCAGAATAAAGGTAAATAGGTGGGGCAAAACCTAAAATATTATTACATTAGAGCAGGGGTGCCCAATAGGTAGATCGAGATCTACCAGTAGATCCCAAAGGCGCTGCTGGTAGATAGCAAGCCAATGTGATCAAAATCATGTGGTTAAGTTACGCTATCTCAACACTGGGTCATATCAGGCCAAGCCTGCAGCGCGAAGTAAAGGGGGACAGTGGCAGTAATTTGAATGCAGTGTTTTGTAACGAGGCACAAGGGGTTACTCCTGTTAACCTGAATTAAAGTCAGTGCTACTTTTGTCATCAGGATTAATCTGTTGTATCTTTATGCTTTTGCACATCCATGTGTTGCTAAATCATGCAACCTTAAAGGGATATGAAACACACATTTTATTGTATTTTTATGATTCAGATATAGAACATGCAATTTTAAACAACTTTCTAATTTACTCCTATTATCAATTTTTCTTCATCTTGGTATCTTTTTTATTATTATTATCAGGTATTTGTAGAGCGCCAACAGATTCCGCAGCGCTATAAACATAGGCGGTATACATCAAATGGGTGGAGGGCCCTGCCGAGAGTTGCACTGTTGTAGTCGGCTCTTATGAAGGCAATCTACAAACAGCTGGGCTCATATGCTTACATTCTAAGGGGTTCAAGGGGAAAGCAATGGAGTTTAGGAAAGGTTAGTGTAGGTTGTATGCATCCCTGAATAGTAGAGTCTTTAGGGAGCACTTGAAGTTGTTAAAACTAGGGGAGAGTCTTGTGGAGCGAGGCAGAGAGTTCCAAAAGATGGGAGCAAGTCCTATAAATGGGAATGTGAGGAGGTAACAAGAGAGGAGGAGAATAGGAGATCATGAGCAGAGCGAAGGGGACGGGAGGGCTTTGTATGTCAGAGTGAGGATTTTGTGTTTAATCCTGGAGGCAAGAGGAAGCCAGTGAAGGGATTGGCAGAGAGGTGCAGCAGATGAAGAGCGACGTGTAAGAAAGATGAGCCTGGCAGAGGCATTCCTTATTGTAAAGGAGCTAGGCGGCAGCTAGGGAGACCAGAGAGGATGGAGTTGCAGTAGTCAAGGCTGGAAAGGACGAGAGAGTGGATTAAAATCTTAGTTGTGTCTTGTGTAAGGAAATGTCTAATTTTAGAGATTTTTTTAAGGTGGGAGGCTTTAGCCTGAGTCAAGTGTGACCCCAAGACATCGGGCATGCGGGGTAGGGGTAATGATGGAGTTATCAACAGTTATAGAGAAATAGGGGGTAAAGATTTTGGAAGAAGGGGGAAAAACAAAATTTATGCTTACCTGATAAATGTATTTATTTCTAGACACGGTGAGTCCACGGGATCATCATTTACTGTTGGGAATATCACTCCTGGCCAGCAGGAGGAGGCAACGAGCACCACAGCAAAGCTGTTAAGTATCACTTCCCTTCCCACAACCCCCAGTCATTCGACAGAAGCAAAAGGAGAGAAATGAAATAACACAAGGTGTAGAGGTGCCTGAAGTTTAGATAAAAAAAAGGAAATTTATGCTTACCTGATAAATTTATTTCTTCTATGATATGACGAGTCCACGGATTTCATCCTTACTTGTGGGATTTATCCTCCTGCTAACAGGAAGTGGCAAAGAGCACCACAGCAGAGCTGTATATATAGCTCCTCCCTTCCTTCCACCTCCAGTCATTCGACCGAAGTTAGGAAGAGAAAGGAAAAGCCAAAGGTGCAGAGGTGACTGAAGTTTATAAAAATAATTACATACCTGTCTTAGAAATGACAGGGTGGGCCGTGGACTCGTCATATCGTAGAAGAAATAAATGTATCAGGTAAGCATAAATTTCCTTTTCTTCTACAAGATATGACGAGTCCACGGATTTCATCCTTACTTGTGGGATACAATACCAAAGCTACAGGACACGGATGAAAGGGAGGGACAAGACAGAAACCTAAACGGAAGGCACCACTGCTTGAAGAACCTTTCTCCCAAAACCAGCCTCAGAAGAAGCAAAAGTATCAAATTTGGAAAATTTGGAAAAAGTGTGAAGAGACGACCAAGTTGCAGCCTTGCAAATCTGTTCAACAGTAGCATCATTTTCAAATGCCCATGAGGAAGCCACAGCCCTAGTAGAATGAGCTGTAATTCTTTCAGGAGGCTGCTGTCCAGCAGTCTCATACGCCAGACGGATGATACTCTTAGGCCAAGAAGAAAGAGAGGTAGCCGTAGCTTTCTGACCCCTACGCTTTCCAGAAAACACAATGAATAATGAAGATGATTGACGAAAATCCTTAGTTGCCTGCAAGTAAAACTTCAAGGCACGGACTACGTCCAAGTTATGCAACATACGCTCCTTCTTAGAAGAAGGGTTAGGACATAATGAAGGAACCACAATTTCTCAATTAATATTCTTATTAGAAACAACCTTAGGAAGGAAACCAAGTTTGGTACGTAAAACCACCTTATCAGAATGCAAAATAATATAAGGCGAATCACATTGTAACGCTGAAAGCTCAGAAACTCTACAAGCAGAAGAAATAGCAACCAAAAACAAAACTTTCCAAGATAATAACTTAATATCTATGGAATGCATGGGTTCAAACGGAACTCCTTGAAGAACATTAAGAACTAAATTCAAATTCCAGGGTGGAGCAATTGGTCTAAACACAGGCTTGATCCTGGTCAAAGCCTGACAAAAAGACTGAACGTCTGGAACATCTGCCAAACATTTGTGAAGTAAAATCGACAAAGCAGAGATGTGTCCCTTTAAGGAACTTGCTGACAACCCTTTCTCCAATCCTTCTTGGAGAACAGAAAGAATCCTGGGAATCCTAACTCTACTCCATGAGTAGTTCTTGGATTCGCACCAATAAAGATATTTACCCCATATCTTATGGTAAATCTTTCTAGTAACAGGTTTACGTGCCTGAATCAGAGTATCGATGACCAAATCAGAGAACCCCCACTTAGATAAAATCAAGCGTTCAATCTCCAAGCAGTCCGCTGCAGAGAAATTAGATTTGGATGTTGGAAAGGACCTTGAATGAGAAGGTCTTGTCTCAATGGAAGTTTCCACGGCGGCAGAGAGGACATGTCCACTAGATCTGCATACCAAGTCCTGCGTGGCCACACAGGCGCGATTAGAATTACTGAAGCTCTCTCCTGTTTGATCCGAGCAATCACCCGGGGAAGGAGAGGAAACGGTGGAAACACATAAGCTAGGTCGAACGACCAAGGCACTGCCAAGGCATCTATCAGTTCGGCCTGAGGATCCCTCGACCTGGATCCATATCTTGGAAGCTTGGCATTCTGCCGAGACGCCATCAGATCCAATTCCGGTCTGCCCCATTGGAGAATCAGGGAGGCAAAGACCTCCGGATGGAGTTCCCACTCCCCCGGATGAAATGCCTGTTGGCTTAAAAAGTCTGCTTCCCAGTTGTCCACTCCTGGGATGTAGATTGCTCCGCCCACCGAATTATCTTGGATACTTCTGTCATCGCTAAGGAACTTACATCAATCATGATTGATGTAAGCCACAGTCGTGATGTTGTCCGACTGAAAACGGATGAATTTGGCCGAAGCCAACTGAGGCCACGCCTGAAGCGCATTGAATATTGCTCTCAATTCCAGAATATTGATTGGAAGTAGAGACTCCACCTGAGTCCACACACCCTGAGCCTTCAGGGAATTCCAGACTGCACCCCAGCATAGTATACTGGTGTCTGTTGTCACTATCACCCACGAGGGTCTGCGGAAACACGTCCCTTGGGACAGATGATCCGGCGACAACCACCAAAGAAGAGTCTCTGGTCTCCTGGTCCAGATTTATCTGAGGAGATAAATTTGCATAATCCCCATTCCACTGTTCGAGCATGCACAGTTGCAGTTGTCTGAGATGAAATCGAGCAAACGGAATGATGTTCATTGCCGCCACCATCAATCCAATTACCTCCATGCACTGAGCCACTGATGACCGAGGGTTGGACTGAAGGGCTCGGCAAGTATTTAGAATCTTTGACTTTCTGACCTCCGTCAGAAAAATCTTCATGGATATAGAATCTATCAGAGTTCATCTTTTCTAGATTCACCTTCCATCCGTGAGTCCTCAGAAAGGACAACACCGTGTCTGTATGAGATTTTGACAGATGATAAGTCGACGCCTGGATCAGAATATCGTCCAGATAAGGCGCTACTGCAATGCCCCGCGGCCTGAGAACCGCCAGAAGGGACCCTAGAACCTTTGTGAAGATCCTGGGTGCTGTGGCCAACCCGAAGGGAAGAGCCACGAACTGAAAATGTTTGTCCAGGAAGGCAAACCTTAGGTACTGATGATGATCCTTGTGGATAGGATTATGAAGGTATGCATCCTTCAAGTCCACGGTAGTCATATATTGACCCTCCTGGATCATTGGTAAAATTGTTCGAATAGTCTCCATCTTGAAAGATGGGACTCTGAGAAACTTGTTTAGACTCTTGAGATCTAAAATGGGTCTGAACGTTCCCTCTTTTTTGGGAACCACAAAAAGATTTTTGCTAAAACCCCTGCCCCTGTTCCAGTCTTGGCACAGGACGAATTACTCCCATAGTATAGAGGTCTTTTACACAACGTAAGAACGCCTCTCTTTTTATCTGGTCTACAGACAACCATGAAAGAAGAAATCTCCCCCTTGGGAGAAAACTTTTGAATTCCAGTTGATACCCGTGGGTCACTATTTCCAGTGCCCAGGGGTCCTGAACATCTCTTACCCAAGCCTGGGCAAAGAGAGAAAGTCTTCCCCCTACTAGATCCGGTCCCGGATTGGGGGCCGCCCCTTCATGCTGACTTGGTAGTAGCAGCGGGCTTCTTGGGTTGTTTACCCTTGTTCCAAGTCTGGTTGGGTCTCCAGACGGACTTGGCCTGAGCAAAATTCCCTTCCTGTTTCGCGGAAGAAGAGGAAGAAGAGGGGACTCCTTTAAAGTCCTGAAAGGAATGAAAATTATTTTGTTTACCCCTCAATTTAGTAGTCTTATCCTGAGGTAGGAGATGACCCTTACTTCCACTAATGTCAGAAATGATTTCCTTCAAGTCAGGCTCGAATAGGGTTTTACCTTTGAAAGGAATAGCCAAAAGCTTTGACTTAGATGACACATCAGCAGACCAAGATTTTAACCATAACGCTCTACGCGCTAAAATGGCAAATCCAGCATTCTTAGCCGCCAACTTAGCAATTTGAAAGGCGGCATCTGTGATAAAAGAATTAGCCAGCTTGAGAGCCTTAATTCTATCTAAAATATCTTCTAAAGGAGTCTCAGTCTTAAGAGACTCTTCTAAGGCATCAAACCAGAAAGCCGCCGCAGTGGTAACTGGTACAATGCAGGCTGTCGGTTGTAAAATGAAACCCTGATGAATAAATAACTTCTTATCCATAGGGTCTTTGAAAGCACAGCTGTCCTCAATAGGAATAGTTGTACGCTTAGCCAGGGTAGATATTGCTCCCTCCACCTTAGGGACTGTCTGCCAAGAGTCCAGAACAGTGTCAGATATGGGATACATTTTCTTAAAATTAGGAGAAGGTAAGAACGATATACCCAGTCTGTCCCATTCTCTCTTGATAATCTCCGAAATTCTCTTAGGAACCGGAAAAACATCAGTGTAAGCAGGTACCTCTAAATATTTGTCCATTTTACACAATTTCTCTGGTGGTACCACAATAGAATCACAGTCATCCAGAGTCGCTAAAACCTCCCAAAGTAACAGGCGGAGGAATTCCAGCTTAAATCTAAAGGACATGACGTCCAAGTCCATTTGAGGTAACACACTTCCTGATTTGGAAAGTTCTCCCTCAGACAGAAGTTCCCTGACCCCCAAATCAGATCCCTGTGAGGGTACATCGGAAATAGCCAACAAAGCATCAGAGGACTCAGTATTTACATTGATTCCTGTCCTACTGCGTTTGCCCTGTAACACTGGCAACTTAGATAATACCTCTGTAAGGGTAGTTGACATAACTGCAGCCATATCCTGCAGAGTAAATGAAGTGGACGCGGTTGAGGAACCCGGCGTTGCTTGGGTGGGCGTTAAAGGTTGTGACACTTGCGGAGAATTTGGCAGCATATACTGATTCTCCTCAGACTGAAAATCATCCTTAGGCACACTTTCTTTACATAAAATATGCTTTTTACATTGTAAGGCCCTTTCAGTACAAGAGGGACACAAAGTAAGAGGGGGTTCCACAGTGGCATCTAAACACATAGAACAAGTAGTTTCCTCAATGTCAGACATGTTAAACAGACTAGCAATAGCCACAATAGTCGCTCTTAACCTTATTTGTTGACCTCTGAAGTAAAAAAACAAACTCCAAAAAATTTTTTAAGAAAAGTGTACTGCGCCTTTAAATAATAAAAGCGCAACAATTTTTCTGATCTCATAAAAAACGATTTTTGCAGCAATAAAAAATATCCTATTAAGCTCAAATTAGCTAAATATTGTTGCACGATTTATTAGAAAAAGCAAGTAACACTTTATAGCACCTTTATTGTATATAATACATTTTTAAACAATATCAGCCCCTGCTGTGGCGCCTACCTGCCCCCCGGGAACTCAATTCTGTGAAAATGACGATCCGTTGATCGCAAATTAAACCTGGGCCCCACCAGAGCTAGGGCTTTGCTGCCTTATACTGAAGAAAAACTGAGCGTCTGAGAGCGCGAATTAGGCCCCGTCCACCATGGGCGTCACACTAGTCGTCCCAACAACAGCATTGTAAGAAAAATTATGAGTATAATAAAACAAATGCAATAAACAGCCATCTTTCTTAGGCCAGTAATAAACAAATAATAGTCTCACAACCGCATCTCCCAGTGTCTAGCCCATATTGACTCACATATCACAGTATAGTATCAATATAAAATAAGGTAATTCCAGTTCCACCATAAAACATATAGTTCCTACTGATTACCCCTTCCCCGGCAGGGAATAATGTCAGCCTGTTCTGATATAACAAGTCTCCCCAGAAGTAAAGGACTGAACATACCTCAATGCTGCTTGTAACATGACACCGTTCTCCACACTGAAGATTTTTCTTACACTACCTTCAGAAGCTCTGTGGGAACCAAAATGGATCTTAGATAACGTTTGCTAAGATCATCAACATCAGGGCAGAAAAAATTAATGTCTCCAATCCTCTTGGGAATCCAGACTGACGATTTCTCCCTGAGGAAAATAGTACTCACTGGCACCATTTTAAAATAAAAAAACTTCTTGATTGAAGACTCTAAACTAACACCTCACTTTACCTCTTCCTATTACTATACAGGCAAAGAGAATGACTGGGGGTGGAGGAAAGGGAGGAGCTATATATACAGCTCTGCTGTGGTGCTCTTTGCCACTTCCTGTTAGCAGGAGGATAAATCCCACAAGTAAGGATGAAATCCGTGGACTTGTCATATCTTGTAGAAGAAAACTGTCTGAAAATAAGGGTGGGCCATGGACTCACCATGTCTAAAAATAAATACATTTATCAGGTAAGCATAACATTTGTTTTCTTTCTTAAGACACAGTGAGTCCACGGGATCATCAATTACTGTTGAGAACCAATACCCAAGCTAGAGGACACGGATGATTAGGGAGGGACAAGACAGGTAACCTAAACAGAAGGTACCACCTCCTAAAGAACCTTTCTCCCAAAAGAGGCCTCAGCTGAGGCCAAGGAATCAATGAAAAAGTATGCAAAGATGACCATGTTGCCGCTTGCAATCTGTTCCACATAAACCAAAAAGAGAAGACAGCTCTTATGGAATGAGCCGTAAGTCTCTCAGGAGACTGCTGACCAGTAGTCTCAAAAGCAAAACGAAATATACTTCTCAAAACCAACAGGACAGAAGACTGGCAACAATCCTTAGTCGCCTGTAGACAGAACTTAAAAGCACGAACAACATCCAAGTTGTGCAACAAACGTGCCTTATGAAAGCAATATTAGGACATAGAGAAGGAAAAACTATTTCCTGATTAAAAATAATATCCAAAACAACTTTAGGAAGGAAACCTAACGTAGTATGAAGAACCGCCTTATCGGCATGAAAGAAAAAATAAGGCATATCACACTACAAAGCTGAGAGTTCCGAGACTCTCCGAGTAGAAGAGATAGCAATAGAAAACAAAACCTTCCTCAGTGGAATGCAATGGCTCAAACGGAGCCTGCTGCAAAACTTAAGAACAAGGTTAAGACTCCAAGGGGGAGCAACAGACTTAAACACAGACCTGATTCTAACCAGGGCCTGACAAAAAGATTGCACATCTGGCACAACCGCCAGATGCTAGGCAACAAAAAGGCTAGTGCGGAAATCCGACTCTTCAGAGTACCGACTGATAAACCCTTCTCCAGATCTTCCTGGAGAAAAGACAAAATCCTAGGAATCCTGACCCCACTCCAAAAGTAGCTCTGGGATTTACACAAATAAAAACATTTACGCCATATCTTATGGTAAATCTTTCTAGGGACAGGCTTCCAAGCCTGAATAGTGGTCTCAATGACCGTGACAGAAAAAAAAACACGCTTAGACAAAACTAAGTGTACAATCTCGAAGCAGTCAGTTTCAGAGAAATGAGATTTAGATGAAGGAATAGATCCTGAATTATAAGGTCCTTCCTCAGAGACAACCTCCAAGGTGGAAGAGATGACATCTTCACTAGGTCTACCAACCAGATCTTGTGAAACCACAAAGAGGCTATTAGAATTACCGATGCTCTCACTTGCTTGATATGAGAAATTACTCATGGAAGGAGAGCAAATGGAGGATAACAGGAAAGCTAGACTGAACACCCAAGGAACCGCTAGAGCATCTATCAGAGCGGCCAGCGGAATTTTGGACCTTGAATTGTATCTAGGAAATGGTTGAGACGCTATCAGATCCAACTCCGGCACCCCCCATTTGAGGGTTAACCCGGAGAACACCTCAGGATGGAGAGTCCACTCCCCGGAATGAAATGTCTATCAGCTCATGAAGTCCGCTTCCCAGTGTCCACTTCTGGAATGTGGATGGCATATAAACAGCAATTGTGAGCCTCCACCCACCGAACAAGCCAAACCACCTCCTTCCTGGTTAAGGAACTCAGAGTTCCTCCCTGATGGTTGATGTAAGCCACAGAGGAGATTTTGTCCGACTGGAACCTGATAAACTGGGCTAAGGAAAACTGAGGCCAATCCATAAGAGCATTGTCCCAGACTGCTCCCCAGCCTAACAGGCTGACGTCCGTGGTCACTATAACCCAGAAAGTTCTCCGGAAGCATATGCCCTGAGACAGATACACCTGAGAAAACCACCATGTGAGAGAGTCTCTAGTTGACTGATCTAGATCTATCCTCTGAGACAGATCTGAAAGATCCCCATTCAATAGACTGAGCATGTAAAACTGCAGAGCTCTCAAATGTAGACAAGCAAAGGGAAGGATGTCTATCAGCTCATGAAGTCCGCTTCCCAGTGTCCACTTCTGGAATGTGGATGGCATATAAACATCAATAGTGAGCCTCCACCCACTGAACAAGCCGAACCACCTCCTTCCTGGTTAAGGAACTCCGAGTTCCTCCCTGATGGTTGATGTAAGCCACTGAGGAGATTTTGTCCGACTGGAACCTGATAAACTGGGCTAAGGAAAACTGAGGCCAATCCATCAGAGCATTGTCCCAGACTGCTCCCCAGCCTAACAGGCTGACGTCCGTGGTCACTATAACCCAGAAAGTTCTCCGGAAGCATTGTAAGAAAAATCAGTGAAAGCCATGTGGTCCCCTAATTATGAGTATAATAAAACAAATGCAATAAACAGCCATCTTTCTTAGGCCAGTAATAAACAAATAATAGTCTCACAACCGCATCTCCCAGTGTCTAGCCCATATTGACTCACATATCACAGTATAGTATCAATATAAAATAAGGTAATTCCAGTTCCACCATAAAACATATAGTTCCTACTGATTACCCCTTCCCCGGCAGGGAATAATGTCAGCCTGTTCTGATATAACAAGTCTCCCCAGAAGTAAAGGACTGAACATACCTCAATGCTGCTTGTAACATGACACCGTTCTCCACACTGAAGATTTTTCTTACACTACCTTCAGAAGCTCTGTGGGAACCAAAATGGATCTTAGATAACGTTTGCTAAGATCATCAACATCAGGGCAGAAAAAATTAATGTCTCCAATCCTCTTGGGAATCCAGACTGACGATTTCTCCCAGAGGAAAATAGTACTCACTGGCACCATTTTAAAATAAAAAAACTTCTTGATTGAAGACTCTAAACTAACACCTCACTTTACCTCTTCCTATTACTATACAGGCAAAGAGAATGACTGGGGGTGGAGGAAAGGGAGGAGCTATATATACAGCTCTGCTGTGGTGCTCTTTGCCACTTCCTGTTAGCAGGAGGATAAATCCCACAAGTAAGGATGAAATCCGTGGACTTGTCATATCTTGTAGAAGAAAACTGTCTGAAAATAAGGGTGGGCCATGGACTCACCATGTCTAAAAATAAATACATTTATCAGGTAAGCATAACATTTGTTTTCTTTCTTAAGACACAGTGAGTCCACGGGATCATCAATTACTGTTGAGAACCAATACCCAAGCTAGAGGACACGGATGATTAGGGAGGGACAAGACAGGTAACCTAAACAGAAGGTACCACCTCCTAAAGAACCTTTCTCCCAAAAGAGGCCTCAGCTGAGGCCAAGGAATCAATGAAAAAGTATGCAAAGATGACCATGTTGCCGCTTGCAATCTGTTCCACATAAACCAAAAAGAGAAGACAGCTCTTATGGAATGAGCCGTAAGTCTCTCAGGAGACTGCTGACCAGTAGTCTCAAAAGCAAAACGAAATATACTTCTCAAAACCAACAGGACAGAAGACTGGCAACAATCCTTAGTCGCCTGTAGACAGAACTTAAAAGCACGAACAACATCCAAGTTGTGCAACAAACGTGCCTTATGAAAGCAATATTAGGACATAGAGAAGGAAAAACTATTTCCTGATTAAAAATAATATCCAAAACAACTTTAGGAAGGAAACCTAACGTAGTATGAAGAACCGCCTTATCGGCATGAAAGAAAAAATAAGGCATATCACACTACAAAGCTGAGAGTTCCGAGACTCTCCGAGTAGAAGAGATAGCAATAGAAAACAAAACCTTCCTCAGTGGAATGCAATGGCTCAAACGGAGCCTGCTGCAAAACTTAAGAACAAGGTTAAGACTCCAAGGGGGAGCAACAGACTTAAACACAGACCTGATTCTAACCAGGGCCTGACAAAAAGATTGCACATCTGGCACAACCGCCAGATGCTAGGCAACAAAAAGGCTAGTGCGGAAATCCGACTCTTCAGAGTACCGACTGATAAACCCTTCTCCAGATCTTCCTGGAGAAAAGACAAAATCCTAGGAATCCTGACCCCACTCCAAAAGTAGCTCTGGGATTTACACAAATAAAAACATTTACGCCATATCTTATGGTAAATCTTTCTAGGGACAGGCTTCCAAGCCTGAATAGTGGTCTCAATGACCGTGACAGAAAAAAAAACACGCTTAGACAAAACTAAGTGTACAATCTCGAAGCAGTCAGTTTCAGAGAAATGAGATTTAGATGAAGGAATAGATCCTGAATTATAAGGTCCTTCCTCAGAGACAACCTCCAAGGTGGAAGAGATGACATCTTCACTAGGTCTACCAACCAGATCTTGTGAAACCACAAAGAGGCTATTAGAATTACCGATGCTCTCACTTGCTTGATATGAGAAATTACTCATGGAAGGAGAGCAAATGGAGGATAACAGGAAAGCTAGACTGAACACCCAAGGAACCACTAGAGCATCTATCAGAGCGGCCAGCGGAATTTTGGACCTTGAATTGTATCTAGGAAATGGTTGAGACGCTATCAGATCCAACTCCGGCACCCCCCATTTGAGGGTTAACCCGGAGAACACCTCAGGATGGAGAGTCCACTCCCCGGAATGAAATGTCTATCAGCTCATGAAGTCCGCTTCCCAGTGTCCACTTCTGGAATGTGGATGGCATATAAACAGCAATTGTGAGCCTCCACCCACCGAACAAGCCAAACCACCTCCTTCCTGGTTAAGGAACTCAGAGTTCCTCCCTGATGGTTGATGTAAGCCACAGAGGAGATTTTGTCCGACTGGAACCTGATAAACTGGGCTAAGGAAAACTGAGGCCAATCCATAAGAGCATTGTCCCAGACTGCTCCCCAGCCTAACAGGCTGACGTCCGTGGTCACTATAACCCAGAAAGTTCTCCGGAAGCATATGCCCTGAGACAGATACACCTGAGAAAACCACCATGTGAGAGAGTCTCTAGTTGACTGATCTAGATCTATCCTCTGAGACAGATCTGAAAGATCCCCATTCAATAGACTGAGCATGTAAAACTGCAGAGCTCTCAAATGTAGACAAGCAAAGGGAAGGATGTCTATCAGCTCATGAAGTCCGCTTCCCAGTGTCCACTTCTGGAATGTGGATGGCATATAAACATCAATAGTGAGCCTCCACCCACTGAACAAGCCGAACCACCTCCTTCCTGGTTAAGGAACTCCGAGTTCCTCCCTGATGGTTGATGTAAGCCACTGAGGAGATTTTGTCCGACTGGAACCTGATAAACTGGGCTAAGGAAAACTGAGGCCAATCCATCAGAGCATTGTCCCAGACTGCTCCCCAGCCTAACAGGCTGACGTCCGTGGTCACTATAACCCAGAAAGTTCTCCGGAAGCATATGCCCTGAGACAGATACACCTGAGAAAACCACCATGTGAGAGAGTCTCTAGTCGACTGATCTAGATCTATCCTCTGAGACAGATCCGAAAGATCCCTGTTCAATAGACTGAGCATGTAAAACTGCAGAGCTCTCAAAAGTAGACAAGCAAAGGGAAGGATGTCCATGGAAGCGACCATGAGACCAATTACCTCCATACAATGAGTCACTGATGCCTGTAAAAATCCTAGATAAGGAGACTATTATGGCCCCCAGGAAAACTACCCTCGTAGCTGGAACAAGGGAACTCTTTTCCAGAATCACCTTCTGGGCACTTGAAAAGGACAACAATATCTCTGAAAGAGAGATAGTTTCTTGAAAATATGGCTCCTGAACCAATATGACATCCAGGTAGGTCATCACTGCAATTCCCCGAGACCTGATCACTGCCAAGAGAGCCCCCCAGAACTTAGAGAAGATTCTGGTAACTGTGGCAAGGCCAAACGAAAGACCCGCAAACTGAAAGAGTTTGTCTAGAAAGGTGAATCTCACAAACTTGATGATCCCTGTGGATGGGAACATGAATATATGTATCCTTCAGGTCTATGGTCGTCATGCTGACCCTCTTGCACCAAGGGAAGCATGGAACAAATAGTCTCCATTTTGAAGGATGCTACTTCTGAGAAACTTGATAAAATACTTTCGGTCTAACAAGGATGAAAAAGTCCCTTTTATTTGGGAACAACAACAGATAGGAATAGAATCTAGACCCTATTCCCTTACAAGAAATGGAACAACCACTCCAAGGAAGGAAAAATCTTATACACATTTCAAGAATGCCTCTCTCTTTATCTGGTCTGCAGACAGATATGAGAGGTGGGATATGCCCCTGGGAGGAAAGTTATGAACTTTATTTATAACCCTGATTACCGTGTCCACAGCCAAAGGATCTGGGACAATTCGCATCCAAGCTTGATAAAACAGAGCAAATCTGCCCCCCACTTGATCCGATCCCGGATCGGGGACAAACCCTTCATGCTGATTAAGACTCAGCTGTTGGTTTCTTGAATGCTTCCCCTTGTTCCAAGACTTCTTGGGCTTCCAAGAAAACTTGGACTGTTCCCGCTTGGAAGAAAGAGAAAGGAAGACTGTCCTTTGCAGCTACAAAAAGAACGAAAATTACTCTGGCGTCTTTAAGGTCTATTTTTCTTGTCTTATGGTAGAAAAGTCCCTTTTCCATCCATAATATCAGAAGTAATGTCTGCCAGACCAAAACCAAACAAGGTCTCACTCTTGCAAGGAAGCGCCAGAAGCTTGGACTTGGAGGGAACAATCCGAACAAGGTCTATCAGTTGACCAAGATTTTAGCCACAACGCCCTGTGGGCTAGCACAGCAAAGTCAGAAATCTTGGCTCCCAGTCTATTAAACAAGGCATTTCACTCTAAGGATGCCGCACATGACACAGTGGCAATAAAAACAGCAGTTTCCATAGAAAATCTGGATTAACAATAAGCTTCCAGCTTCTTGTCCATAGATCCATAAAGGCGTCACTATCCTCCATAAGAATCGAAATTTTCTGAGCCATAGCAGAAGAAGTCCCCTCTACTTAAGGCTTTACCATCCCTTTAATGTAAAAAACTTTTAAAAGACAGGAGACAGGTAAAAATTTCCATAGCCCATCTAGAGATACTTCCACATAGGAAAGAACATCAAAGAGATGATCAAGTTTGCAAAACTTCCAAGGGTTGACAACGACAGGAATATCGGTGTCGTCCAAGTAGCCAAAACCTCCTTACACAATGCACGAGGTGTTCAAGCATACATCTAAAGATTACCCCTTTAGTATCAGATGAAGGAATTACACTGTCCTAATCTGAGATTTCCCCTCAGAGGCTACCGACATATCCTCCACACCTGAGGAAGGGTAAAACTGTGTAGCAGCAGGAGGAACAGAAACCTTACTATCTGAATATCTAATATTCCTCTTGCAATTTCCATTTAGTATAGGAAAAGCAAATCATGCCACAGATATCAAGAAGATACCTGGGTAGCAAATTCTGCAGGTAAATAACTCATCTAGGAGATTGAGAGGAACCGCAGGGCACTGCATGTGATGCCATAGAGGCTTGGGAAGTTAGAGGAGAGAGCTGTGGCATTGCCTAGACAGCAACATCCTGAGAGACATGAGGCAAAAAACCAAAACAAAAAAAAACAACAAAACTTTAATTTTAAAGTCTAACATAAGGCAAATAATCCAATCCTATTCATAGGAACAGACCACTGTTCCAAACTCTGAGAAACAAAGCCCAGTACACATGTTCTGTAACCTTAAGAAAAATGTACTGTCACTTAACATACGCTTAATCTAAAGCATTAAACAGACACTTGATGTGAATGGTAATGATATACAAGGCAAAAAATACATATGTTATATATTATGTAGATTCACAATGGCCCATCTGACAATAAATGTGGAATTTACTGAAAAAAATGCAGTTTCCTATTGGAGACATTGCAAATGGCGCTGCTCCGGACTTTGAAAGAGAAGGAGGCGGGGTCACGTGGGACGGACCGAAGAAAACAAAAATTGGCGCCATGCCGCTTAATACTATGAGGGAGGCGGAGACCCATATCGGCAAGGGATGAAAAGCGTCCACGCTTCATTCCCACAGCCGAAAACACACTGTTGTATCTAAACAAAAAACATATTGTTCAACAATCTTCGGATTGACAATAAAGAGTCGCCGCTTTCAGACTGTCAGTGTTAAACCATCAAATCTCCTCCTTACAGTTAAATTCTATTTACTAGCAAGGGTTTAGACCACTAAACCACATCTAACCACTTCTGCTTGGCATTTCAAGCACAAACAGTGACCCCTAATAAAAAGGAGCTCTAACAACATAACTCTGAAGTAATCAATTCCCCAACTGAAAACGTTAACGTACCACTCTACTGCTGTGGTAACTAGTATCATCATACATCATACTGAGGGACTGAAGGAGTTTCGAGAAACAACTATAGCATCTGGGGATGAATTATGCAATAAAATATCCCCATAAATCTCACACATGCATAAAGTGCCTGCCACTGCCGATGAAAATCCTTTCTAAGGATTTAGTAAGTCCCAATAATAGTGCAGTATTATCCGCTTCAGTGCCAGAGCTCAGTCTCTTAATTATCCCATAAGACAAAAATGGCACTTACCTGCACTTCTAGCTGTCCGGCAGGAGGACAGCTCACCCAGCATGAAAGGAAGCCACTCCTCACAGAGGCCTGTGGAGAAAGAAAGGACAGAGTAAACCTACTCAGGCTTTTTATACAGGGCATCAAAATGTTAGAAAAACGCAGTGAGGCCCACCTCACAAGTTCCTAACTGCTTAAAAGCCACCACTGCCCTACTGAAGAGACTAACGTGCAGTACTAAACCCAATCTTGAAAAGAAAGATCAGAGCAAACCTACTCTGGCTTTCAAAATAATCAAATCTTGATTGAAGTGAAATAAATCAGAAAAACTTCACCTCCTCCTTGCCCCGAGGCAAAGAGAATGACTGGGGGTTGTGGGAAGGGAACTGATACTCAACAGCTTTGCTGTGGTGCTCTTTGTCTCCTCCTGCTGGCCAGGAGTGATGTTCCCTACAGTAATTGATGATCTTGTGGACTCACCGTGTCTTAAGAAAGAAATAAGTAGCTCAGTTTTAGAGAGATTTAGCTTAAGGTAGTGAGAGGACATCCAAGATGAGATATGAGAAAGACAGTTAGTGACACAGGTTAGTAAGGAAGGAGAAAGGTCTGGTGCAGAGAAGTAGATTTGGGTGTCATCGGCATCAGATGATAGTGAAACCCATGAGACTTTATTAAAGAACCTAATGATGGCGTGTAGATTGAAAAGAGAACGGGAGTCGGAAGTGACCGGAAGGGGAGGAAGCACGGTGATTCAGTGCTGCAGCTCAGTTGGGATAGAGCTGCTCTCCTTGCAACCACGCAGGCAATTTCCTAGGTAGCCGCATACAAGTTATTCCGACTGCCGGACTTCAGCACATTTACTGCAGCCTGCCACTAGCCCCCGGGCATTCGGGAGTTTCACTACACGTCCGGTCCACGTTCCTGGTGACTAAGAGGCTTCTTACCCGAGTCTGCCTGGGCATCATTGACCAACCTTTGACCCGACCGGGTGTGATCAAAGAGCGGTGGTACATACCGCCTGGCGCCAGACTGAGCCAAGAGACAGAGGGAACCTTCTATAAGCCGACATTGTCTTCAAGAGAACTCACCACTAGACCGGGAAAAGGCGCTGACCGGTGTTTCTATCTACTGTATAGCCGTAAGCAAGTTGCATCTTGCAATTAACCCGGCTCCATCCGCAACCAAAACCGCACTGTGCAGAGAGCGGAAGCATATACAGCACATACAGCCTGGTCCTGTATGAGCGGTTTGGTGCTTATCAGTCCTACTTTCAGTGAACGGAGCCCGGGTACCTGTGGATAACAGCCACATATTCAATCCTGGATACGTCTCCATAAGCAAGGTCCGCCCTTGGAAGGCTCTATGAAGGTGGTGAGTGTGATACCGGGACCCGATTAAGACGCCGCTCATAGGGCTTGTCCACAGATATCCTGGAAGTTCCAGCGAACAGCCCTAGTGGACGAAGATTTTCGTGGTCGGGCTAGGCGCCACTACTAAATTCTGTTCCTTCAAGAATACAGCTAGTGTCTGCTGTCCGGGTTGGAGGCCTAATCCTGGTTGTAGCCGGAGTTGCTTTCGCCCAGCTGTGTTACAGTTAAGTCTGTCACCCTAGAAGGCAATGGGATCCAGTCCACCTAAAGGTCCTATTCAGTGATACCGGCAATTACTGTCTCATCTTATGAAGATCCCCTCTATTATAAAGGTACTCAAAGCGATACCACCATTGATCCGGTAAGGTTGCCAAAAATTAAAGTTATAAGACGCTGCCTGTTTGATCACGTTTTTGACACCTGATTAAGGAAATACAATCTTAATATACAACGCTAAGTTTCCAAGCTGTCCAAGTTTGTTACCCTGATAACGCTGTGCCCCCCGCTTACTCTCTTTATGCTCTTCTCTATGCCCTCTAAGGTTCTATACCAGAAGCTTTACTAACATGCTGGCAAGATTGTGACTTTGGATAACCTGTTACTGCATATGCTTATATTGCTACCAAGACCCTAACCCTTCCTACCAAAAAAACTAAATATAATTATTCGGACACTTGCTTGCTGGACGCTAAGACCCAATTCTTGGGCCTGACTTAAGACATTTTGTTTCCTTTTCTTTTTTTTCTTTTTTTCTGCTATATTACTGTATTTTGTTTGTTGCTAATTGCAGATTTTATTTTGCTTTTTGCTACAGTATCCCACTTCTGTTAATTAATCTGATTACTCAATTGGACGCAGGTCCAAACACAAGCACAAGGTTATAGCCTAGCAAGGGATACATTTCTGCTAAGAATGCTTAAGATGTTGCTGTAAGGTGTAAACGCATTTGCTGGGCTGTCTTTACTCTTTTCAAAGCCGGCAAGGCCCAATCTTTGATTGTCTTGCTACCTTGGGATTTTCTCTGTTTTTCAATTTTCTTTTTACTATTTGTCAACCAGGCCTTCAAAGAATCCTACTCACTATAAAAAATATATTATCCACTAATTACAGACCTGGTCACAGGCGCTGACAGGTCCCTACACACTCCCCACCAAACAAAAGTTGACTTAACTACCCCCTCCCTCTTTCACCACTACCAATCAATACTCATCATACTCACGATACTCACAACATTCATATTATATTATCACTTTTTTCTGGAGCACATCACTTTTTCTTTTTTTTTCTTTTTTTTTTCTCTTTTGTGTTTTTTTTGTTTTTTTTTGGGCACACCTACACTACCACTATATGGACAAATGTATTACTAACCACAAGTCAAATACTCTAGCTATGCCACCCAAAACAAGAGACAAGAAGTTCAGAACCAGTGTAGACAATTCAGCAAATTTAACACCATTAGCTAACCTGGTAGATATAGCCAGGGAGCCCCAAGACATAGTGAAACAAATATCAGACCTTATGATCCCTCAATTTGACTATCTCAAAGCTGAAATAGTAAATCTTACCAATGAGGTAAAGCATTTTACAAATAGGTTAGACGAACTAGAACAACGCATGTCAGACTTAGAAGATACAAATGTACAACAAGCAATCACTATACGAGAGCAATCAGCACAACTGGTTAATGTCCAATATAAACTGAATGAGCTTGAAGATCTGAATAGACGCAACAATGTCAGATTCTGCCGATCTCATTCAGTTTGTATCAAGGTCATTACCGCTGGCACTAGGTATGGACCCCAATACCCTTCCATTGGCAGTCGAAAGGGCACACCGTACAGGGGCACTAAGAAATTTATCTGATGGAACAAATAGGAGCAGACCAATAATAGCAAGATTCCTGAACTTCCAGGATAAGCTCAGAGTCATGCAGCTCTATAAAAAAAAATCCCTTTTTCAATACAAGATAAGTCAATACTTATATTTCAAGACTTTTCGTCTGAAACAATGATACAGCGTAAAGAGATGATGCCCCTTTGTTCTAAACTTATCGCCAGTGGCATCAAGTGTTGTATACCCAGCTAAAATAAGAATATTTTCTGAAAGTGAACCCATGACTATGAGCGACCCCAGGGAGGTCAGAGAATTTGCAAACAAAAAAGGTATTATCCTGTAAAGACAGAGTTAAAGTGTATATTGATTTATGTTACCTATAATATATCTATGACGCTGATAGTTGGTAATGATGTTAACCCAGTAGAGGTTATGGATGTTGTGTTTTTTCTTTTCTTTTTTTTCCTTTTTTTTTTCTCCCCCATGTGTCTTCCCCCCACTACACACTGCTAACTATACTCCCATACACACTGCTAACTATACTCCCATGATGTATGTTTAAATGAGACCTCAACTTAATTTAGCATCATGGAACGTTGGTGCCATTACGTCACCGCAAAAACGGAAAAAAATCTTATCGCAACTTAAACGTTATAAGCCAGATATAGTCTTCCTACAGGAGACACATCTGAGGGAAGCGGAACTTTTTATAATATATTTAGTACTGGACCCAGAGGATAGATATATGATCTTGCAAATCTCAATCAATGGCATGGTTTTCAATTTATGCAATCTTTATGTCCCTAATAAAATAGATCGATCATTCTGGGATAAATTGCAGACTCTTCTCTTTAACCTACACGCAATAAATCTTGTTATCACGGGTGATTTTAATTTAACTATATTTACGACCTTAGATAGACTTAAACCAGCTTTAAATAGAAATAGCAAACAAGAATCAAAATTATTTTAAAATTTTATAAATTTTCTACATATGAAAGATATCTGGAGGATACAGAATCCAGACGCAAGACACTTCACATGCGAGTCACATTCATATCAAACAATGTCAAGGATAGACTATTTTCTGGTGGCTGAAAATATGCTGGGGTTAGATATGCTAGCAGACATAAAAGAGGTGGTTATTTCAGATCATGCGATTCTCACACTAAAGATCACTTTAAGGAATATACTAGATGGCACTAATAACAGGCTGTTCTTCCCAAGATATTTGTCGGAGAATGTTAATTTTAAAGCATGGCTGAGAACAAAATGGAATGAATTTTTTTAAATAAATTTTCCCCATCTATCCAGACAGAAACTTTGTGGGAATCCTTTAAAGCCGTAATTAGGTAGGAAATTAAGGCTTACTTAGTAATCCAAAAAAAGATAATGACAAAGAAGGATATACATTTAGCGAATCAATTGCGAAATGCCTATAACTCATATGTCAGTGATCCCTCACAAAAATTCTGGCAGATCTATCAACAGTGCAAAAAGGAAAGAGAAACCTTCTTATCGCAAAGGGCTGCACAAGACACCCTCAGAACTAGGTCATTTTATTATAGACATGGGGGGAAAGCCGGGAAGTTCCTGGCAGGCCTTACTAAAGCTAAAAATAAGAAAGTCATGATTGAGGCTCTCAATACCCTTTCAGGCAGAATTACTAAACCTAATGAAATTAATAACTGTGTTTCAGAATACTTTCAAGAGCTATATTCTAAAGATAAAATAGATCTGGCCTCCAAACATAAATTTTGGCAAATTATTCAAACCCCAAAACTAGACATAGACCAACAAGAGGCACTAAACGCCCCTATTACCTACAAAGAGGTAATTAAGGCAATAAAAAAAAGCAGCCATAAATAAAGCTGCAGGCCCCAACCAGATCCCCATAGAACTTTATAAAATCCTATCAGAGGATATAGTACAGACATTAGTACTACTTTTTAACAGTTATTGTTCTGATGCAAAACCCCCCTCTAGATATTTTTCAGCCTCTCAAATAGTTTTAATATTAAAAAAAAATAAAGACCCGGAACTGATCAGCTCATATAGGCCGATATCTCTTTTAAATAGTGATTATAAAATTCAAATGAGTATCCTTGCTGAAAGGCTTAAGCTAATAATAGGTCCCCTCATACATAAAGATCAGGCTGGCTTCATGCCAGGTCGGAATGCAATACGTAATTTGAGGAGACTCCAACTGATTTTAAATAATTTTTTTTCAGAGAAGAACGGTCCATCAAAGTCATCTGACGCTGCAATAATATCAATTGATGCCGAGAAGGCCTTCGACTCCATTTCCTGGGATCATTTGCTTTCCACTCTTCCCAGGTATGGAGTCGAGGGTACCTTCTTAAGCTTCATCAAATTAATCTATAAATCCTATAACACCTCTATCTTGATTAATAATTCCCCCACTATCAACTTCCCACTTCTTAAAGGCTCGAGACAGGGTTGTCCACTCTCCCCCTATCTTTTTAATTTAGTGCTTGAACCTTTAGTAATATACATAAGAAAAGAAATAGAGGGGATTAAAATGGGGAAGAGGAGAATTACTACATTACTGTATGCCGATGACCTTTTAGTCTTGACAGCCAATACAGCTAGAAACATACCAATATTAACACAGATTCTTCAAGAATTTAGCAGCTTCTCAGGGTATAAAGTTAACATGTTAAAATCAGAGATCTTTTGGCTTAAAAAACATAAAGACTCAGCGCAGTCATATTATTTTAAGGAAGCAAATTCCACGTTTGTATACCTGAGGATAACAATGTCTATGGATAGTAAGGAGTGGTACGACCTAAATTTTAAGCCAATTCTCATCAAAATTAAACGTGACTTAGGAAATTGGGCTAAATTCCATCTTACGTTATCTGGCAAAATTAACTTGTTTAAAATGGTGACTTTCCCCAAACTTTTACACTTGATGCAAAATCTCCCAATCATAATTAAACAATCAGACATAAAAATAATCAAGCAGCTAATTGCACAATTCATATGGGGGGGGGAAAGAAAAGCTATTGCGTATAATAAATTAGTTTTATCCAGACGTGACGGGGGGCTAGCATTGCCAGATATAGAATTCTATAATTTAGTTTGTATTTCTAAAATAGCGCTGGACTGGCTAACAGGGCCAGATTATTATACAGATTTAGTAACAGAAGAATTGTTTGTTCAGCCATATTCTCTGAAGGCCCTGCTTCACTGTAACCCTGATAAATGCCCAACGAAAATTAAGAAGATGCCTGTTATCTATAATGTAATTCAGGCCTGGTATAAATTATCAAAAAAATTAAATAGTTCTCACTGCTACTCTAAATTTCTGACTATAGCAGGCAACCCAAATTTTACACCAGCTTTAAATTCCAAAATTTTCAACGAATGGGCAAAAAAGGGTTTAAGATATATAGACCAGTTAAGAGACCCGGTTACTGGAGACTGCCGATCAATGCAAGATTTAATTCAAGAATATGAAATTTCTAATAAAGATTTTTTTCCCTTTTTCCAGATACGGCACTTCCTACAGGTCCTTTTACAGGACATACGGGAGGTCACAATTTTTGAAATGTTAGATCCTGTATTTATGCTCTTTAAAGCAGGGAAATATAATATAACCACACTATACAAATTAGTTATGAATCGGAAAGGCTTGGATAATGTTAAAAAATTAGCAGATTGGTGGAAAGTCTCGGTTGATACTATATATAAAAGCTATAGGCGCGCAGATGCATCAACACTTGCCACTGCCTGGAGAGAATCACACACGAAAATTATTAACCACACCTATATCACACCGCGTATGAAAGCATTGTGGAATAACTTAGGCTCTTCATGTCCTAAATGCAGACAATTTAAAGCAGACATAAAACACTATTTTTGGGGCTGCTCAAAGGTTAGGAAATTCTGGAATAAGATTAATCTTTGGACGAATAAAGTTAATAATACCCAGTTTCAATTAAAAGAAGACCATATCTTTTTCTTTATAGACATCCATAAAGAAGGATTAAATAAAAACACACTACACTTAAATACGGTAATAATGACAGCTAGGTTATTGATTCTTAAATATTGGAAATCGTCTAAAGCCCCTAATCTGTTAGAATTTATACAAAAACTTAAAAACCAGCTCATAATGGAACAAATGGATACTTCAATAAACTCTGAGGCACAAATCAAACACTTTTTGATTAAATGGAAGAATGTAATTAACAGCCTTCCTAAAGAAATTCAATTGTTACTAATCTCGCCTTTTCGAGGTACAGAAACTCTAGAACTGGCCCTAATGAATAATGAATTTCCGGAACTACAGCTGGATTAATACTATTTAAACGGAAGTCTGCTTGTAGTTTGGGTAGTGGGTGGAAGCAACTTGAGGGAAACCTATTCATTTTTATTTTTATTTATTTTTTTCCTCTCTTTTCCCCCCATCTTCTTGGGAATTTAAAAAGGTAAAATCACCAATACATTGTTTGGGTATAAGTAGCTAAGAGAATTATAGAAATTCAGGAACCAAGTGTGAATTTACATATTGTTATTTAAATGACTAAAAGTAACTTTCTAATTTTGTAAAAGAGCGGCTTTAATTTATCTATTGTCGTCTCTTGCTTGGTTATGTTTCTGTTTTTTTGGGGTTTTTTTATGCTTCTTGTGTATGCGTTTTCTTTCCCTCTTTTTTTTCTCATTTTACATTATTGTTCTATAAATGTGTTGGTTACAAATAAATATTATAAAAAAAAAAAAAAAAGAAAAGAGAAGGGGACCGGGGACAGAGCCTTGAGGTACCCCAACAGAAAGTGGTAATGGAGCAGGAGAGAACCACGAGAGAGCTGTGTTGCAAATACCGAATAATTGGAGGGTTTGGAGCAAAAGAGGGTGGTCGACAGTATCAAAGGCTGCAGACAGATCAAGGAGGATAAGCAGAGAGAAGTGGCCTTTGGATTTTGCTGTAAGTAGGTTGTTGGTAACCTTAACAATTGCTGTCTCTGTGGAGTGATGGGGACGAAATCCAGATTGCATTGGGTCGAGAAAGGAGTATAGTGTAAGGAAATGGGATTGATGTGCATATACTAACTTTTCAAGGAGCTTTGAAGCAAGAGGGAGTAGGGAAATAGGTCGGTAGTTGGATGGGAAGTTTTATCGAGAGAAGGTTTTTTGAGGATAGGTGTGACCAATGCATGTTTTAGAAATGAGGGAAATATACCAGTGCTGAGGGAGAGGTTGAAGATGTGTGTGAGTATAGGGGTAAGGGTAGAAGAGAGGGAGGGGAGTAGTTGTGAGGGGATGGGGTCGAGGGGACAGGAAGTGAGGTGGGAGGACAATATAAGGGCAGAAACCTCTTCCTCTTTGAGGGGGTGGGAGATTGGTAATATGCTGAGAGCTGATTTCATTTCTGATGGAGTCAATTTTGTTATTGAAGTGGCTTGCAAAATCTTGAGCTGAGAGAGAAGTTGTGTTCGGAGGTGGGGGTGGGTGAAAAAGAGTATTGAACGTGGAGAACAGACGTTTTGGGTTAGAGGAAAGAGTAGAGATGAGAGTAGATAAGTATTGTTGCATATAAAGATTAAGGGCAGAAAAGTAAGAGTTCAAGATGAACTTGAAGTGAAGAAAGTCAGCTGAACTCCGAGATTTTCTCCAGTGTCGCTCAGCAGTAGGGGAACATCTGCGTAGGTACCGTGTCAGAGGAGTGCGCCAGGGCTGAGGGTGAGTGTGTGATTTCTGAGATATGGTAAGTGGGGCCAGATTGTCAAGGACTGATGTAAGGGTGGAGTTATAGTGGCAGATAGATTGGTCAGGGCAGAAAAAAAGAGGGGAAGGAAGAGAGGAAAGGTTCAAGAGAGCTAGCGAGCTGTTGCTGATCTAAAGCTTCTGTGAAGTTTGGTGTGAGGGGTAGTGGGATGGGGAGTTGTAGGGAGGGATGTTATCTTGCAAGTGAGGAGATGATGGTCAGAAAGGGGAAAATGGGAGATTGAAAAAATTATTATAGTGCATCCAGAGCTGAAAATCAGATTAAGGGAGTGAACATCTTTGTGAGTGGGAGAGTCAGTCCATTGTGACAGGCCAAAAGAGGAAGTGAGTTGCAGAAGCTGTTTTGCAGAGGAGGCAGTGGGATTGTCAAGAGGGATGTTGAAGTCGCCAAGAATGAGGGCAGGGGTGTCTGATAAATGGAAATAAGGTAGCCAGGCAGCAAAGTGATCTAAAAATTGAGTTGAGGAGCCAGGGGGGCGGTATATGACTGCAACACGTATAGAGAGGGGGGAGAATAAGCTAATCATGTGTGCTTCAAATGAAGAAAATGTGAGGGAAGAGAAGGCCTGTATTTGTTGAAAGGTGCAACGAGAGGAAAGTAAAATACCAACACTACCTCCTTGTCTATTACCAAACCTAGGAGTGTAGCTGAAGTGGAGACCCCCATGTGACAGTGCAGCAGCGGATGCTGTGTCTGAAGCAGAGAGCCAGGTTTCTGTGAGAGCCAGAAGGTTGAGAGAGTGGGAGATAAAGAGGTCATGGATAGAAGTGAGCTTGTTACAAACAGGGCGAGCGTTCCAGAGTGCACAAGTGAAGGGGGTGGCAGCTTTAGATGCAAGAGGAATGAGAATAAGGTTACCAGATTTTTGTTTTTGAAGTCTATTGAAAGGCACACATGGTTGTGCAAGGCTAGAGAGTTGTGGGGGACCAGGATTAGGGGAGATGTCACCAGCAGCTAGTATGAGCAAGAGGGAGAGTAACATGAGATGAGATACAGATTTGCAGTAATGAGACTGTTTTTGGGATGAAGTGCACAGGGAGAGAGAGCCTTTAGGAATGTGTGAAGTTCATGAATACAAAAGTAAAGTGAGGTTAAGAGAGATGATAATTAACAGTGAAGGTGGTGAGGGGTAAGGAGTAATTGAATAAAGTAGTTTGTTATGGAGACAAAAGATAGCAAAAAGAAATATGAAGATATTGAGCATTATTACAAACTAAGCACACAGTGGATAAAACACAGTACAACAACCGAACTTGTCTTATCCCTTGTCCAATCCTTGTTCAATTCTTGTATAATTATTTTGCCCAATTCTTAATGCCTCACTAATAAATGTTCACTTAAGAGATGTGAACAGATGATGTTACAATAGTGCTAACTAAACCAGCAATGCTACACCCCAGCAATGCTACCCCATAGAAGAGTTAAATTTATAGAACAGAGCATTCAGCTGATTCCAATAAATTTGTTAATGACATGATAAAAGTCAGTCAAAGGCCAATTGGGAAAGTTTGAATCAGGGTGAGATAAGTAAAACAAACAGTAGTACAGTAGAATTTGGAGGAGGCTGGGGTTATACCATTAGTGAACTTATAAATTTAGGAATTATCACAAGTATGGACAAGGTTTGAACATCACATTGCTAAAGACAAGATATCAACAAAGTAAATACATAACTTATATCACAGACTACAGACACATACCA
This sequence comes from Bombina bombina, assembly GCF_027579735.1. Classification (NCBI taxonomy): domain Eukaryota; kingdom Metazoa; phylum Chordata; class Amphibia; order Anura; family Bombinatoridae; genus Bombina; species Bombina bombina. Next base: position 329,110,308 of record NC_069500.1, on the reverse strand, counting down.
AAAAAGTGAGTTAGACAGAGTAAAAATGCCACAGAAAGCAGTGAATTTGGCAGGTGTTGATGCAAAACCCAATTCACATACCAAAGAGAGAGTTAGACAGAGTACAAATGCCACAGAAAGCAGTGAATTTGTCAGGATTTGATGCAGAACCCGAGCCAGAATGTAAGCTTAGGATCCGGACCATTTTTAGTGGGTAGATCTCGTTGAAAAGTAAATCCCAACACAAAAAAGTGTGGGCAAGCCTGCATTAGAGAATGGAACTCCATCTTTACCAAAACTCGTAAATAAGCTCACTCTTCTAATCTACTAGAAACTAATCTAAAGCTATTGACTAGATGTTGTTTTTTACACCACAGAGGCTTACATATTTGTTTTCTGGAGCTTCTGACCACTGCAGGCAACCTTGTTCAGAAGAAGAATCCTTATACCACATTTGGTGGTCCTGTCCTAAAATTCAACTCTATTCGACATCGTTAGTGAATTATATAAATGCTACTTTAGAAAATAACATCCAACTTCAAATTAAAATCAGCCACTGAAATGGGTGAATGGCGGATAAGGGGTTAATAGTTTAATTAGGCATATTGCGTTGTGGGGGGTTGTCGGTTTAGGGGTTAATACTTTTAGTATTAGTTGCGATGTGGGGGGATTGCGGATATAGGGGATTTTACGTGTCGGGTTTATTTTTGGCGTGTTAGACTTTTACAGGAGATTTTTTTTTAAAAATTGTAGGCGTCGGCAGTTTCTAACGTACCGTAAGTCACTTGCGACTCCAGAAATTTGTATTTACGCACATTTCTGGACACCGCTAGTTTATACGACTTACGGCACTTTATGAACTGCCAGCGAGGTTTATGTGATTCCCTGATGTGCGAGGTGAAATTACAGGCGACGCGGGTTTCAGCAATTTACGCTGAAGCCTGCACCATATATGTAATCTCGCCCCAGATGTGGCTTCAGGAATTTCAACAAAACCTCAAACTTGAAAGATACCAGTTTACCAATACTTTACAATTAACAACTTAGACTTATACCATGACATGATGTTCATCTGGGAATCATGTCATAATCGTATAACTTCCCTTAGGCCCCTGACTGATAATGCACATACAGGCTAGGTTGCCTAAACCATACTATTTTTCTAAACTTTAAAAACATCTTATTTTTGTGGCATTTTAATGTTATATTTCATATTCAATGGAAGTCATCAGATATTATTGTTATATTTAATTTTCTTTTTTTTTACCTTAATTTTAAACAACTTTCCAATTTACTTCCATTAGCAAAATGTGCGCAGTATTTTTATATTTACACTTTTTGAGTCACCAGCTCCTACTGAACATGTACAAGAAGGTTTTCTTTAGTTAGATTTTGTTATTTTGGAGGGTGGGGGTTTACTTTAATGTAGATGGGAGGTAAAAGAGCTAAAATCACTCATTAGGATTAGTAATTAGGCAGACAGCAGCAATATTCCAAGGATTGTTTATTATACATGGTCGGCGATGCTGGGCGCTGACCTATGGCATGTACAGTAAACGTCTCTCGGCGATGCGCTATGTTGAAAGCTTGGAATATTCCAACAGGCTCGCTTGACCTAGTCTGAGGCCCTAATAATTGAAAGAACTACAAAGAGGCAAAATATTCCAAGGGATCCATCGCTATGTCGAGTGAGCCTGTCGGAATATTCCAAGTTCCTGCCATAGCGGTATCACCAAGAGGTGTTTACTATACATGCCATTGGTCAGCTATGCTGGCTATAAATAACACACAGCATCAACGTCCATATTGGCAATGTATAGTAAAGGATCCCTGGAAATATAACTGCTGTGTGCCTAACCACTAATCCTAATACCCCTAAACCAAAGTAGCCATATTTGCAAACTAACACTACACTAATAAATATCTAAACTGCCACTAGCCCACCGCAAGTACTATTCTATTAACCCCTATACCGACACATAGCCACCTCAAGTACTATTCTATTAATCCATATACCGCTACAACCCCAACGCAAGCTAACCATACTTTACCGAACACCTAAACCCCCCTCTAAACTAAACCCCCTAAATTACATGAAAAAAATCTCTTAAAATAAAAAAAATAAAAAAGTTACAAAAAAAAATACAATTTAAGGGCTATTATAATTTATTTTAGTGTTAGGGTTTGGTTTTATGGGGCATATAGATTAGTGTTAGGTATAATGGTGGGGTTTTTATTTTGTATGCTGTATTTTTATATTTACTGTAACTTAGATTATTTTTTTTTCATGTAATTTAGGGAGTTTTGTTTAGAGGGGAGTTTAGGTGTTAGTGTAGTTATAATTTGCGTTGGGAGGTGGCGGGTTAGGCTTTAATCACCTAACCACCCCCATACCTGTATTGGGGTTGAATAGGTGATTACTGATGTTAAGCATGCAGTTGGCCCTAATCTCCTAACCACCTCCCATACCTGTATGTGGGTTGATTAGGTGATTAGGTTAGGGCAGCTTAAGGGTTAATAGTGGATTTATTTGTTTAAATATTATGCATTCTTATGTATGATGCATATTCTTTTAACTATTGTATATAAATTCATGTATTTATTTTTTATTATTTTTTTATTGTAAACATAAATATATTTTTTTAAATCTATATTTTTATGTTACAAAATGCATTAGTATTACAATTGTATTATTACATAACAGGCATGCAGCTATGTAATACTATAATGCAACTATATTTATTTTTAAAATAATAAACGCATCAAGTATGAATATCTACATTTTAATTTATATCCAATATAAACTAATATGCATTATACATAGGGTGACCATATTGCTGTTATAAAAAGGGACACATGAAAAATACATATGTCAGGGTTCTTATGCAAAACATTTCTTTAAACAGCCCTGAAAACAGACCTAACATATGTATTTTTCATATGCGTCCATTTTTAAAGCGGCAATACAGTCACCCTAATTATACATGAACATGCTTTTAATTTCAAACATTGTAGATATAGGTCTAGATTACAAGTGGGTCGCTATCTTAACGTGCACCTGTAAATGGGCAAATTTGCATGTTTATGGGCACATGTTAAATAACCAGCCATTACAAGTGGGTTATTATAAGGGGTTATAGTGAAGGGATATGGGGGTGTTTGAAAAAGCCGGCACCAAAAGTGCCTTTACATGAAGGTCAATGGGAGACTGTGTTTTCAATATAAATATATTTGTATATGCTTATATACATATATATTTATGTGTTAATATGCGTATATATACACATAAAAAACAAATATATATGCATATATTCATATACATATATATTTATTTATTGGTGCCCAATGCTGCACGATTTGCCGCCTGCGCTGCCTAGGTGGTTTGCTGTGTTTATCAGCATTAAAACAAGGTTCCCATTGTAGCCGATGTAAGCACGCTCTCAAGAGCGCTTGGCTTCCGGACAATGCGAATGCGAGGTCGCATTCACATTGCGCCGCACTTGTAATACCAGTGCACATTTACATGCTCTAGTATTACTGAGTGGTGTGCAAATATCATGCTCGCATAAGCACAATATTGCATTCCACTCATAATCTAGCCCATAATGTAGTCAGGCCTTACATTGATATTCAATATTTAAAATGTTATGCATGTATATTACATAATGTTTTAAGTATTGGAAATACAGTAAAATGTATTTATGTTAGCTTGTTGTGTTTATTAATGATAACATAGATATATATGTTAATAAATATTTAGGTTATAGTAGTCAGTTGCATTACATTATATTTTTACATTGCAGGCAGGCAATTATGTAGAACTATAATTTTAATTATAATCGGCTAGATTTGGAGTTTGGCATTAGCCGTGAAAACCAGCGTTAGAGGCTCCTAACGCTGGTTTTAGGCTACCGCCGGTATTTGGAGTCACTCAAAATAGGGTCTAACGCTCACTTTTCAGCCGCGACTTTTCCATACCGCAGATCCCCTTACGTCAATTGCGTATCCTATCTTTTCAATGGGATTTTTCTAACTCCGGTATTTAGAGTCGTTTCTGAAGTGAGCGTTAGAACTCTAACGACAAAACTCCAGCCGCAGGAAAAAAATTAAGTAGTTAAGAGCTTTCTGGGCTAACGCCGGTTTCTAAAGCTCTTAACTACTGTACTCTAAAGTACACTAACACCCATAAACTACCTATGTACCTCTAAACCGAGGTCCCCCCACATCGCCGACACTCGAATAAATTTTTTTAACCCCTAATCTGCCGACCGCCACCTACGTTATCCTTATGTACCCCTAATCTGCTGCCCCTAACACCGCCGACCCCTATATTATATTTATTAACCCCTAATCTGCCCCCACAACGTCGCCTCCACCTGCCTACACTTATTAACCCCTAATCTGCCGAGCGGACCTGAGCGCTACTATAATAAAGTTATTAACCCCTAATCCGCCTCACTAACCCTATAATAAATAGTATTAACCCCTAATCTGCCCTCCCTAACATCGCCGACACCTAACTTCAATTATTAACCCCTAATCTGCCGACCGGAGCTCACCGCTATTCTAATAAATGTATTAACCCCTAAAGCTAAGTCTAACCCTAACACTAACACCCCCCTAAATTAAATATAATTTACATCTAACGAAATTAATTAACTCTTATTAAATAAATTATTCCTATTTAAAGATAAATACTTACCTGTAAAATAATTCGATCAGCCAATAGAATGCGAGCTCAATCTGATTGGCTGATTGGATCAGCCAATCGGATTGAACTTGATTCTGATTGGCTGATTCCATCAGCCAATCAGAATATTCCTACCTTAATTCCGATTGGCTGATAGAATCCTATCAGCCAATCGGAATTCGAGGGACGCCATCTTGGATGACGTCCCTTAAAGGAACCGTCATTCTGCAGTTGGACGTCGCCGGAAGAAGATGGGTCCGCAGTGGAGGTCTTCAGAATGGAGCCGGTCGTCATCGGATGAAGATAGAAGATGCCGCTTGGATCAAGATGGTTGCCGGTCCGGATCGCCTCTTCTTCCCGGATAGGATGAAGACTTTGGAGCCTCTTCTGGACCTCTTCAGCCACCGGATGATGGATCGCCAACCCCCGCTTGGGTTGGATGAAGATTTTGGAGCCAGGACGGATCGGTGATACCTGGTGAGGTGAAGACAAGGTAGGATGATCTTCAGGGGCTTAGTGTTAGGTTTATTTAAGGGGGGTTTGGGTTAGATTAGGGGTATGTGGGTGGTGGGTTGTAATGTCGGGGGGGGGGGTATTGTATGTTTTTTTTTACAGGCAAAAGAGCTGAACTTCTTGGGGCATGCCCCGCAAAGGGCCCTGTTCAGGGCTGGTAAGGTAAAAGAGCTTTTAACTTTATTAATTTAGAATAGGGTAGGGCATTTTTTATTTTGGGGGGCTTTGTTGTTTTATTAGGGGGCTTAGAGTAGGTGTAATTAGTTTAAAATTGTTGTAATATTTTTCTTATGTTTGTAAATATTTTTTTATTTTTTGTAACTTAGTTCTTTTTTATTTTTTGTACTTTAGCTAGTTTATTTAATTGTATTTATTTGTAGGAATTGTATTTAATTAATTTATTGATAGTGTAGTGTTAGGTTAATTGTAGGTAATTGTAGGTAGTTTATTTAATTAATTTATTGATAGTGTAGTGTTAGGTTTAATTGTAACTTAAGTTAGTATTTATTTTACAGGTAATTTTGTAATTATTTTAACTATTTTAGCTATTAAATAGTTCTTAACTATTTAATAGCTATTGTACCTGGTTAAAATAAATACAAAGTTACCTGTAAAATAAATATTAATCCTAAAATAGCTACAATGTAATTATAATTTATATTGTAGCTATATTAGGGTTTATTTTACAGGTAAGTATTTATCTTTAAATAGGAATAATTTATTTAATAAGAGTTAATTAATTTCGTTAGATGTAAATTATATTTAATTTAGGGGGGTGTTAGTGTTAGGGTTAGACTTAGCTTTAGGGGTTAATCCATTTATTAGAATAGCGGTGAGCTCCGGTCGGCAGATTAGAGGTTAATAATTGAAGTTAGGTGTCGGCGATGTTAGGGAGGGCAGATTAGGGGTTAATACTATTTATTATAGGGTTAGTGAGGCGGATTAGGGGTTAATAACTTTATTATAGTAGCGCTCCGTTCCGCTCGGCAGATTAGGGGTTAATAAGTGTAGGCAGGTGTCGGCGACGGTGTGGGGGGCAGATTAGGGGTTAATAAATATAATATAGGGGTCGGCGGTGTTAATGGCAGCAGATTAGGGGTACATAAGGATAACGTAGGTGGCGGCGCTTTGCGGTCGACAGATTAGGGGTTAATAAGTGTAGGCAGGTGGAGGCGACGTTGAGGGGGCAGATTAGGGGTTAATAAATATAATACAGGGGTCGGCGGTGTTAGGGGCAGCAGATTAGGGGTACATAGGGATAATGTAAGTAGCGGCGGTTTACGGAGCGGCAGATTAGGGGTTAAAAATAAAATGCAGGTGTCAGCGATAGCGGAGGCGGCAGATTAGGGGTTAATAAGTGTAAGGTTAGGGGTATTTAGACTCGGGGTACATGTTAGAGTGTTAGGTGCAGACGTAGGAAGTGTTTCCCCATAGCAAACAATGGGGCTGCGTTAAGAGCTGAACGCGGCTTTTTTGCAGGTGTTAGGTTTTTTTTTCAGCTCAAACAGCCCCATTGTTTCCTATGGGGGAATCGTGCACGAGCACGTTTTTGAGGCTGGCCGCTTGCGTAAGCAACTCTGGTATTGAGAGTTGAAGCTGCGTTAAAAATGCTCTACGCTCCTTTTTTGGAGCCTAACGCAGCCTTTATGTGGACTCTCAATACCAGAGTTATTTTTATGGTGCGGCCAGAAAAAAGCCGGCGTTAGTTTTTCAGGTCGTTACCGACAAAACTCCAAATCTAGCCGAATGTCTTTAATATCAAATAATAAACACTACAAGCAACTAATTACATTTTAATTTCTATGAAAATATTTAAATAATATTCATAATTTTAAATATTGAATATTTATGTGTAGGGCCTTAGCTTCTACAGTTAGTTTAAGTTATGGCAGTTTAGGGGTCGATATTTAAACAATATACATAGTCATGAACAATGCACATTGTTTAAAGTATTGTATAAATGTATAGATTAAAAGATATTTAATGATGCTTTCTATTATTTTAAACATAAACATATATTTTCAAATATATATATATATATATGTTTGAAGTAATAGCAAGCAAACATTAAATACCTTTTAAGATATATACAATATTTTAAATAATCTACATTTTACATGATAATACGTTTTTTGTCAAGGAGATGTGGTAAAGCATACCCGGGCATTGGACCAGAATTGGGGGTGCTATCTTCTGGGAGGAATGGGGGACACTTGAATTCCAGTTCCCCATTCCTCCCAGAAGGTTGCACCCTCAAACAAGTGATATCCCTATGTGCCTCATCAAATTGCCGACAACATACTAAAAGAGCGACGATTCCCTGTACCCTGCTCAATCGGTGCCCCTTTTTTAGAAGCCCCGGACTGGGGAGTGTAGGTTAGACATTACGTCAGTGTAGGCAGTATTAAGGACTTAGCTGGGCATTCCAGGGGTTTGTAGGTTAGGCATGACGTAGGTGTAGGCAGTCAGGGGGAGTTAGCTGGTAGGTGCAGGGGAGTGTAGGTTCGCTCTGATGTAGGTGTAGGTGGGAGGTGGGAGGTAGTGAGGCAGAGTAGGGGGAGTGTAGGTTAGGCCTGATATAATTATAGGTGTTCAGGGTGAGCTAGCAGGGCGTGCTTGTGGGAGTAGCCTTCACTTAGTTTGAATCAGCGATCAGCAGGTTGAGAGGAGGGTAGCGGCTATGTTTGTATCAGCTGCCGAGACTACATTGTGTGAGGTAGTTAGAGTAGGTGTAATAAAACTTAGGTCCCACAGGCAAAATTTGGAGTGTAGGGGAACAATTGTAAACAATGGCACTATTGAGGCGATCCCCACCTATAGTATTGCTTTAAAGTGTATGTCTAAATCTTCTACACTATTGTAATAGGAAGTCATGCAGGTGAGTTGGTGCTGTGCACAAATCGAATCTAGTTCAAAACGTGGAAGTATAGACACTTACCACAAGAAAGAATGCACGTCTAGCACTCTACGCCCAGACTCTAGGGAGGTACTAGTTATGAGAGACTTAAAATATAACTTTTATTGAATATTATAGATAAAATACAAATGAACAAACAACACAAAGATAAAAGAACTCAAAGTGAAGCAATCACGTAGTAAGTAGTAGACACAAGTACTATGTAAATGCCATCATGTAAGTATCATAGTGTGTCACTATTATGGTAATGGAAATGAATGAAAGCTCCTATGACAGTGCTACTAGCGTATTGCTCTAATGTGATAGAGGCAACTAAATAGGTAACTGCCACAGTAAAAAATTTGCTTCTGTTAAAGCAACGTAAGTGAGTGTAGTAACGCTCTGTATTGCATCAATAAGATGATTCTAGTGTGGTACCAAAAAAGATAAAATATAATCGACCACTAGTATTTAAACTTAATCGTATCTTGGCTGATACGGTGTTTGTATTAAGACTCATGTAATATATGAAGTCACACCAGTTTAATGATATAAGGAATCGAGTATAATGTATCCTATTATATCCAGGTAGTTATGTCAGATTGTTCACATATAGAATGACAGGTCAATTGATGTAGTATTGGTGATGAAATAAGGATACAGGTATTCCTTATGTATCCAGAATTATTATCAAATGAAAACGGCGCAGTTTTTATGTCAGTGTGTGTCTATCAAATAATAGAATATATGTGCAAAGATCGTTAAGAAATAATTTCTTGTAGAATTTATCAACTGGTATTGTGTGTTGTAAACATAGTTACGATTCACTGCCAGTATATTCTGTGTTCACATTAAGGTTATATATAGGGCACTGAGGTCCCTATGAATCACGTTAACTATTATCTATTTGAGTACACAGTAGAGTGTTGGCTTATTATATGCCTCTGTTTGCTACCCTAAATCACTGACAGATTGCGCGGTTAGTCCCCTCTGGTCGTGTGTAAAATACACGAATATGCGATATAATTGTTGTTGTCAAGCACTACGTCTGCTTGAATTAGTATTTATTATACACCTAGACTGGATTTTATATAAAATCAGCAGTGTGTTCATTGACTTATACATACATGTTCAAATTGCTAATCCTCTTGACCACAAATTACCAAAGTTACATTTAATTATTATTGTTGATAAAGCATTTGAATTCAAGTGAGTCTTGGAATGCCCCAGAATTTATTAAACAGTATTTATCCCACTCATGAATAGTATGTAAAGGATTTCTATTGTAACATAATTCTTATATCATGTGAGTAAGAAATAAAAAGGGGGCCATTTTAGCCTAATTCTTTTCTATGTAAGTTTATGAGCGTGTTAGTAACCGGTTATTTGTACCCGGATGAGGGTTTTATATTTCCCGTAAGGATATGATATGGACGTTATTACACTATTATTGTGTTACCAAGTGTTTGTCAAAATCTCCTATGTGTTAAAGTCACACTTAATAAATGCAGTATTTTTATTATGTACTCGTTTTGCTATAACCCCGTTGCACTAGTCTCTCAGTTAGCTCTTTGGCTCTAATCTTGAAAATCTCATCGTTTGAGCAGTTACGTCTAACTCTTAAGAATTCACCAATTGGCAGGCTTTTGATGGTTCCTGGCGCGTGGGAACTCGTACTATAGAGTAAGCTGTTTGTGGCAGTTTTCTTTCTGTAAAGATCCGTTTCTATATTGCCATGTTACTTACATGCTCCTATGCAGCCGATAATTACATTAGTTATTATATGTAAAAAAGACTTAGCACTAGCGGTATAGCCTAAGGGGTAACATCCCTTCTTTCCCTAAGTGGGTATCGCTCTGTTACTAATCGGAATAAGTTACTTAATATAAGTCTTAATATAAAAAACAACTTGTTGCTCGTAGAATAGTACTATTACGCAAATCCAGTAATGTATACGGGGACCGCATAACGCTATGTACTTCTAGTCCTTCAAGTTGGTTATTATTTTTATATATAGACTAGAATTCTAGTTCAATCTAGTGTAACCACAATATATCAGATAGATGGGCTCACACCTAACCGCTAGATTATAACAAGTAATAACGGACTAACATAAAGGATATACGGCCCTTGTGCTGTTAACATCCGGGTATTACTGAATGACAACAAACATTGTTAGATACTATCACATGATAGTGATACAGCAGCCGTTGTAACGAAGACCTCAAAGTACTAACGGCAGGGTTATTGTGCTTTATATTAACCCTTCAGTGATGGGGGTAACTTTATGTTACACAATTTACCAATCCTAATTCTAACACATACCACAGAGTTAAGGGCGCAAGACTATGCTAATGCCCTACCAGTATAAGGACATGATAATAACTAACCTATGTGTATAAAAGTAACAACACTCCGGTACATAATAAAAATACTGCATTTATTAAGTGTGACTTTAACACATAGGAGATTTTGACAAACACTTGGTAACACAATAATAGTGTAATAACGTCCATATCATATCCTTACGGGAAATATAAAACCCTCATCCGGGTACAAATACGGAATGACAACAAACATTGTTAGATACTATCACATGATAGTGATACAGCAGCCGTTGTAACGAAGACCTCAAAGTACTAACGGCAGGGTTATTGTGCTTTATATTAACCCTTCAGTGATGGGGGTAACTTTATGTTACACAATTTACCAATCCTAATTCTAACACATACCACAGAGTTAAGGGCGCAAGAGTATGCTAATGCCCTACCAGTATAAGGACATGATAATAACTAACCTATGTGTATAAAAGTAACAACACTCCGGTACATAATAAAAATACTGCATTTATTAAGAGTGACTTTAACACATAGGAGATTTTGACAAACACTTGGTAACACAATAATAGTGTAATAACGTCCATATCATATCCTTACGGGAAATATAAAACCCTCATCCGGGTACAAATAACCGGTTACTAACACGCTCATAAACTTACATAGAAAAGAATTAGGCTAAAATGGCCCCCTTTTTATTTCTTACTCACATGATATAAGAATTATGTTACAATAGAAATCCTTTACATACTATTCATGAGTGGGATAAATACTGTTTAATAAATTCTGGGGCATTCCAAGACTCACTTGAATTCAAATGCTTTATCAACAATAATAATTAAATGTAACTTTGGTAATTTGTGGTCAAGAGGATTAGCAATTTGAACATGTATGTATAAGTCAATGAACACACTGCTGATTTTATATAAAATCCAGTCAATCTAGGTGTATAATAAATACTAATTCAAGCAGACGTAGTGCTTGACAACAACGATTATATCGCATATTCGTGTATTTTACACACGACCAGAGGGGACTAACCGCGCAATCTGTCAGTGATTTAGGGTAGCAAACAGAGGCATATAATAAGCCAACACTCTACTGTGTGCTCAAATAGATAATAGTTAACGTGATTCATAGGGACCTCAGTGCCCTATATATAACCTTAATGTGAACACAGAATATACTGGCAGTGAATCGTAACTATGTTTACAACACACAATACCAGTTGATAAATTCTACAAGAAATTATTTCTTAACGATCTTTGCACATATATTCTATTATTTGATAGACACACACTGACATAAAAACTGCGCCGTTTTCATTTGATAATAATTCTGGATACATAAGGAATACCTGTATCCTTATTTCATCACCAATACTACATCAATTGACCTGTCATTCTATATGTGAACAATCTGACATAACTACCTGGATATAATAGGATACATTATACTCGATTCCTTATATCATTAAACTGGTGTGACTTCATATATTACATGAGTCTTAATACAAACACCGTATCAGCCAAGATACGATTAAGTTTAAATACTAGTGGTCGATTATATTTTATCTTTTTTGGTACCACACTAGAATCATCTTATTGATGCAATACAGAGCGTTACTACACTCACTTACGTTGCTTTAACAGAAGCAAATTTTTTACTGTGGCAGTTACCTATTTAGTTGCCTCTATCACATTAGAGCAATACGCTAGTAGCACTGTCATAGGAGCTTTCATTCATTTCCATTACCATAATAGTGACACACTATGATACTTACATGATGGCATTTACATAGTACTTGTGTCTACTACTTACTACGTGATTGCTTCACTTTGAGTCCTTTTATCTTTGTGTTGTTTGTTCATTTGTATTTTATCTATAATATTCAATAAAAGTTATATTTTAAGTCTCTCATAACTAGTACCTCCCTAGAGTCTGGGCGTAGAGTGCTAGACGTGCATTCTTTCTTGTGGTAAGTGTCTATACTTCCACGTTTTGAACAAAATTTGGAGTGTGCCTACACTAAAACTATTTTTTGTTTCATTGAGCGCACTGTCTGTGCCGTATAGGCCCACTTCAAATAGGCCCCCAGCCACAGCAAAATGTCGACAAGCGGCGATGTCGGTGGTGAATTGCTGCTCCCATTGACTTCTATGGTAGAGACATCGCCACTCACCATGCCCCGTTTTTTTAGAAAATCTCATCAGACTGCGAGCCCGACGAGTCCAGTAAGGCAGTTTCTCAATGGTCTGTCGGTAATTTGAATATCGGGGGGAATATAGTGCTATTGCATTATCTTTTTATCAGGCATTTGTTGATTATGCAAATCTATTCTATTTACTGGTCCTTTAAGTTAATGGTTTACTAAATATTTGGCAATAAAGACTTTTATTTGTCTCAATATGATCCCTGCCCAATTTGGGTATTAGAATATCTCTACCTTGTACACATGGATGAGAGAAAATTATAATTTCGCCAAAATTGAAACGGACTTGAATGGACTACAAAGGACTCTCTTTCAGTTGACATATCATTCATAAAATTTTGCCCAGCCATATTGGTTGGGCAATTAGCTCTTTTGCTGTACAGAAAAAAAACCTAACCAGAAAAAGAAAACCACCCCAAAAAAAACTAACACTAAACCCAAAGATTGTACTCACTAAAGATCCCGGCGGTGGTCCATCTTAATCCCGGCGGCAATCTTGCAAGTTGGTATGTGGTGGTTTAGGGGTTAATAGTGTAGCAGAGTAGTTTGTGATGGGTGTTGTGGTGGTTTAGCGGTTAATAGTATAGTGGAGTACTTTGCAATGGAGATTGCGGCAGTTTAGGGGTTAATTGTGTAGCAGGGCAGTTTGGATGTGGGTGTGTCGCAGTTTAGGGGTTCATACTATAGTTTAGTGCAACTTTTTCCACTGGTTAAAATCTTTGCGCAAACTTTGAAGTCACATAAAGAGTTTGAGTGTAAAATGCGATTACTTTTGAGCAATCGCATTTGCTTTTAACTTTTAATATGAGCTCACATTGCCACTTAATGCCGCCCATAGAAAATATAGGGAGCGTAATGTTAGTTTTTTTTTGTAACTTAGGGGATTTTAGGTTAGGGGGGTGTTAGCTGTTAAAAGCTCAATGGGTACTTTGAGATGTGGGTTGTGGTGGTTAAGAAGTTAAAAGTGTAGCGGAGTCGTTTGCAATGGGGGTTGTGGCAGTTTATGGGTTAATAGTATAACAAAGTAGTTTGCAATGGGGTTTGTGGGGTTTTGGTGGTTAATAGTATAGCAGGGCAGTTTGTGATGTGAGGGTGTGGCAGTTTAGGGGTTAATAGTGTAGCCAAGTAGTTGCTATGGGGTGTGTGACAGTTTAGGGGTTAATAATGTAGCGTAGTAATTTGTGATGGGGGTTGTGGCCAAATAGGGGCCAGTCCGGAGAAGTCTTGTAGACGGGAATATGAGGAGGTAACAAGAGAGGAGGAGAGAAGGAGGTCATGAGCAGAGTGAAGGGAACGGGAGGGAGAGGATCTGGAGACAAGGTTGGAGATATAGGGTGGTGCAGTGTTATTGAGAGCTTTAAAAGTTAGAGTCAGGATTTTATGTTTTCTTCTGGAGGTTAGAGGAAGCCAGTAAAGGCAGAGAGGTGCAGCAGATGAGGAGCAATGTATAAGGAAGATCAACCTGGCAGAGGCATTTAATATGGATTGTAAGGGAGATAGGCAGCAGCTAGGGAGGATAGAGAGGATGGAGTTGCAATAGTCGAGGCAGGAAATGATGAGAGAGTGGTTCAAAGTCTTAGATGTGTCTTGTGTGAGGCGAATTTTGGAGATGTTTTTGAGGTTGAGGCAGCAGGAATAGGCCAAAGACTGGATGTGGAGAGTGAAAGACAGATCTGAGTCAAGTGTGACCCCAAGACATCGGTCATGCGGGGTTGGGGTAATGATGTTATTATCAACAGTTAGAAAAAGTTGGGGGTAGGGATTTTGGAAGAAGGGGGAAAAATAAGGAGCTCAGTTTTAGCTTAAGGTAGTAACAGGACATCCAGATAAAATATTAGAAAGACAGTTAGTGACACGAGTTAGTAAGGAAGGGGATAGGTCTGGTGCAGAGATGTAGATTTGGTTAGCATCAGCATACAAATGGTATTGAAACTCATGGGACTGTATTAAGGAACCCAAGGATGATGTATAAACTGAGAAGAGAAGGGGACCAAGGACAGAGCCTTGTGGTACCTCAACAGGAAGTGGTAAAGGGTCAGAGGATGTGCCATAGAAGGTAACACTAAAGGTCCGGTAAGACAGGTAAGAGGAGAGCCACGAGAGAGCTTTGTCACAGATGCCGAAAGATTGGAGGGTTTGGAGCAAGAGAGTGTGTTCAACAGTGTCAAAGGCTGCAGACAGATCAAGAAGGATCAACAAATAAAAGCAGCCTTTTGATTTTGCTGTAATTAGGCCATTAGTAACCTTAATGATTGCGGTTATTGTGGAGTGTTGTTGGTGAAATCCAGGTTGCAATGGATCAAGGAGAAAGTTTATTGTGAGGAAATGTGATAAACGTGTATTACCAGCCTTTCCAGAAGTTTTGAGGCGAGGGGGAGTAGAGAAATAGGGCGGTAGTTGGATGGGGAAGATGGATCAAAAGAAGATTTTTTTGAGGATAGTTGTAATTAAAGTATGCTTAAGGGATGAGGGAAATATACCAGTGCTGAGGGAGCGATTAAAAAAATGTGTTAGGATAGGAGAGAGGGAGGGCAGTAATTGTTAGAGGATGGGAACAAGGGGACAAAGAGGAGGATATAAGGGCAGAAACCTCTTCCTCAGAAAAGCTGAGTCTGTGGCTGTGACGATTAAGCTTTCCTCAACAGTCACAAATGGTGAGAGGTGTGGGAATGAAGGGGTTAATAGCAATAAGCCACTGGTTCCCTAAAACCTTTTTACCTCTACAAAGGACCTTAAAGGGACACCAAATTAACCCCCAAATCCTATCCACACTGCCCCAGTTTAAAACGCCACTGCCACCACCAAGACCTCTAAATAAAGGGATGTCTTGGAACCCCAATAATAACTCGCACAAAATTATCAATTAGGTAACATGCCTTTAACCTTGTCTCAACAGGGTGTGAATTCAGATATTAGAGCCCAAAGACAGAATTAGATTTTCTCTTGCCTAGATTACGAGTTTTTGTCGGTAATGGTGTGCGGTGCTAACGCACAGTTTTTCCTTACCGCTCATCTACAGTAACGCTGGTATTACGGGTCTTTAGAAAAAAAAGTGAGCGTAGAGCAGAGTTTAGCTCCACATCTCACCTCAATACCAGCGCTGCTTGCGGTAGCGGTAAGCTGGCAAAACATGCTCGTGCACGATTTCCCCATAGGAATCAATGGGGGAGAGCCAGCTGAAAAAAAACCTAACACCTGCAAAAAAGCAGCATTCAGCTCCTAACGCAGCCCCATTGATTCCTATGGGGAAATACTTTTTATGTCTACACCTAACATCCTAACATGAACCCCGAGTCTAAACACCCCTAATCTTACACTTATTAACCCCTAATCTGCCACCCCCGACATCGCCGCAACCTACATTATATTATTAACCCCTAATCTGCCGCTCCGAACACCGCCGCCACCTACATTATACTTATGAACCCCTAATCTGTGGCCCCCAACATCGCCGACAACTACATTATAGTTATTAACCCCTATTCTGCCGCCCCCAATGTCGTCACAACCTACCTACAATTATTAACCCCTAATCTGCCGCACACAACGTCGCCGCCACTATAATAAAGTTATTAACCCCTAAACCTAAGTCTAACCCTAACCCCCCCTTACTTAAATATAATTTAAATAAATCTAAATAAAAATACTATTATTAAATAAATTATTCCTATTTAAAACTAAATACTTACCTATAAAATAAACCATAAGATAGCTACAATATAACTAATAGTTACATTGTAGCTATCTTAGGATTTATTTTTATTTTACAGGCAACTTTGTATTTATTTTAACTAGGTAGAATAGTTATTAAATAGTTATTAACTATTTAATAACTTCCTAGTTAAAATAAATACAAATATACCTGTAAAATAAATCCTAACCTAAGTTACAATTACACCTAACACTACACTATAATTAAATAAATTACCTAAATTAACTACAATTAAATTAAATAAACAAAATTACGAAAACAAACAATAAATTACAGAAAATAATAAAATAATTATGTTTTTTAAACTAATTACACCTATTCTAATCCCCCTAATAAAATAAAACAGACCCCCAAAATAATAAAAATCCCTACAATATACTAAATTACAAATAGCCCTTAAAAGGGCCTTTTGTGGGGCATTGCCCCAAAGTAAATAAGCTCTTTTACCTGAAAAAAAGACAATACCCCCCCAACATTACAACCCACCACCCACACGCCCAACCCTACTCTAAAACCCACCCAATCCCCCCTTAATAAAACCTAACACTTCTACCTTGAAGATCATCCTACCTTGAGACGTCTTCACCCAACCGGGCAGAAATGGTCCTCCAGACGGTCCGAAGTCTTCATCCTATCCAGGCAGAAAAGGTCCTCCAGACGGGCAGAAGTCTTCATAAAGGCGGTATCTTCTATCTTCATCCATCCGGAGCGGGGCCATCTTCAAGACATCCGACGCGGAACATCTCTTCGTTCGACGCCGACTGGAACAATGACGGGTCCTTTAAATGATGTCATCCAAGATGGCGTCCCTTCAATTCCGATTGGCTGATAGAATTATATCAGCCAATCGGAATTAAGGTAGAAAAAATCCAATTGGCTGATCCAATCAGCCAATAGGATTGAGCTCGCATTATATTGGCTGTTCCAATCCTATTGGCTGATTGGATCAGAGTATGTGAAAACAAGTCGAAGAGACGGCGTTGACTTGGCGGTCCATGGAAAGTGATGAGTCGAGGATGATGCCTAGATTTCATGCGTGGTGTGTTGGAGTTGGAGGGTGTCCGAGGGCTGTGGGCCACCAGGAGTCATCCCATGCAGATTTGGTGGGTCCGAGGAGGAGGATTTCGGTCTTGTCAGTGTTGAGTTTGAGACGGTTGATCTTCATCTAGGTGGCGATTGCTGTAAGTCCTTCGTGGACATTTTTCTTGGCGGTGGCGGGGACTTGGGTGAGTGAGATGATTAACTGGGTGTCGTTGGCGTAGGAGACGATATTGAGGTTGTGTTGTTGGACGATGGCGGCGAGGGGGGCCATGTAGATGTTGAAGAGGGTGGGGCTAAGAGAAGAGCCTTGGGGTACGCTGCAGATGATTGCTGTGGGATTGGAGGTGAAGGGTGGGAGTCTGACTTTCTGGGTTCTGCCACTGAGGAAGGAGGTGATCCATTCCAGGGCCTTATTGCCGGTGCCGGCATCGTGTAGGCGAGTGAAGAGTTTGCTGTGGGCTACAGTGTCGTATGCGGCTGAGAGGTCTAGAAGGATGAGGGCGGCAGTCTCTCCTTGGTCGAGCAGGGCACGGATGTTGTCTGTGGCGGCGGGGAGGGCGGTCTCGGTGCTGTGATTGCTCCTGAAACCGGATTGGGAGGGGTCCCAGATGTGGTTGGTCTCGATGTGGTCAACAAGGAAAATTGGCGGCATATGATGATCATAAGTAGTGCAATTCCTACGGTTGGGGGTGGATCATCATGGGACATTTGGTTGCCTATCGCGCCTTAAAGTGAGTGTAAATTTTGATGCTAATGATAGCAGCTGTCAAGTTTAAAGGGTAAGTTTATTTCACAACAGGAGTGAAATGTAAATTTTGATGAATTAAAGTGCCCCTGTTTTAAATCGATTTTTTAAAAACTGGGCACTTTAGCATCAAAATTTACATTCACTTTAACGTTACTATCACTGGGGTCGGACCTAAATTTGCTGCCAATTTCAGGTAGGGGAATTAGTTCACAGTCGGTTAATTTCCCAGGGGGGCAAATTGTGCCAATGTGAGATTTATATAGATATGGCCACTCATTTTGATTTAAATATTTGCACCTATTGTTTTTCTTAAACAAATTGCCATCCACAAATTGTTGCGATTCAAAAAACTGTTGTATATTTATTTATGTTAATTTATTCTCTGTTTTATAGGTGTACTTGATTTAAATGTAGTTGAATGGTTAACGGCTATATTTATTAAGTTATAACGGTTTTGTGTCGTTCGGAGCAATGGAGGAACCCTTACTATATTACACAACTATAGTTATCTGGGAGTAAAAACATTTTACTTGCACTGTATTCTGGTTGATAACATCATTTAGTATCAACATATTTATATGTGCAGAAAATAAAGTTTATTATTGAAGCAATTTAATGTCCCAAAGCTGCAGTGTAACACCAGCAAGTAACACAAGCTTTGAGGAGGACGCATAGACTCACTGGCTGCAACAGTTCACCCTCACCGCCACTCTACTGAGGGGGGCTGGCGGCCCGGCGTGGTACACAGTAAACACGCCCATTTGCTACTGCAGTAACTGTCTGACTGGCCACACAAGCCAATGAATGATCGGGTGATGTACATCCACCAATAGCTTATGAGCCAGCATGGTCTCCACCCCCGTTATGGAATGATTGCTGGAAAGCCTGGATGAAGAGGATTGTGTCCCGTTATTTCATATAAAGACGTGACGTTGCTCTCCTCTCGCGTTGATCAAGTTCAAGATGCCGGTGGATATTTCACAGTGGTCTGGATCATTGGCCCTCACTGAAGTAGAGGAGCAACCAGCACACCCACTGAGTGTTAGTTACGGCTCCTTGGCCATAGAGGAGCTAGGGCAAGTGCTGACACCCACCCAGGTAGGAGTCCCGGGGTGTGCGGCTTGTTATAGCAGACACGTGCTCATCTCCTTGGGTTGCCAATGAAAATGCTTCAGGTCACCCTTCTACGACATTGAAGTTCCAGTCTATTCCCTTCAATGGTTAATGAAAGCGAGCTTAGCGCTGTTGTGGGCTTCTATAACGGTTTCATAAATTATTTTTGTTATGGAGACCCATGGTTCTCGTCGTTCTAGTATTTATAATCCATTTCATACTTTTATAAATGCCCTTTCACTGTAAAAAATATAAATCAGACCAGTGCATTGAGATTGCTACTCAAACATAAGGCTTTCTTACCCTCTCTCCCTTATCATAACGTCTCCAGTGCGTCGAATAGAAATGCTATAAATTGCTGTATAGTAAATCTGTTGCATTTTGCCCTTGAATTGGTTTATGTTCGAAATCAAATGCCCTGTTGTGCTCGAGTTTTATCATGTTTTGCACTTGTTTTGACAGAGCAAGGGAATCATAAAAAGGTCGTAATTACGCTTTAATGAGTAATACAAAGCAACTTTAAAATGAAAAAAATAAAACAAAACCATTTTTCAGTTCTATTAAATGCGTTTTATTCATATATATATATATATATATATATATATATATATATATATATATATATATTTAATTTGTTGAAACTTATCTATTTCCCATGAGAGTTTACCTAGGCGTCTTAAAGTGACATGAAACCCAAATTTTCTTTCATGATTTAGGCAGAACATGCAATTTTAAACTACTTTCTAATTTACTTCTATTATCTAATTTGCTTCATTCTTTTGATATTGTTTGCTGAAATGCATACTTAAATATGCTCAGCAGCTGCTGATTGGTGGCTGCACATGGATGCCTCGTGTGATTGGCTCACCCATGTGCATTATTTCTTCAACAAAGGATATCTAAAGAATGACTTAAATTAGATTATTGAAGTAAATTGGAATGTTTAAAATTGTATTGCCTACCTGAATCATGATAGAACAAAAATTGGGTTTAGTTTCCCTTTTTAAACACTATATGGCAGTAGTATTTGCAATGATCTGTAACACTGTATGTGTATATATAAAGAGAGAGAGGGGGGGGGGGGGGAAATCATGATCCGGTGTCTATCCCTTGGGATCTTCAACAAGTAGCAGGCACTCAGAGTATAGATTCAACCCCTTTTTTTTTTTGTGTGTGTGTTCTACAGCAGTGTTTCTCAACTCGTCCTCAGGACCTTTAACAGGCCAGATTTTCATTATAGCTTAACTAGAGCACAGGTGAAATAATCATCTGATCAGTAACGGAACCATGGTTATTAACCTGTTCTTTCGCCCTTCAGATGACTATTTTACCTGTGCTCTAGTTAAGATATAATGAAAGTCTGCCCTTTTTTAAGGGTCCTGAGGACTGGAGTTAAGAAACACTGTTCTACAGAATGGATCTACTTATTAAGTGATATGGGAAGAAGAGCAGCCTTAAAGGGCAAGTCATCTATGCAATAATCTGTTGGGTCTGGGCTGGTGACCTATAACGTTTGACTTTGGGACATACACTATATATTTCATTTTTTTTTTTTTTTTTTTTTTTTTTTTTTTTTTTTTGGTGGCTCATTCAGGGAAGTCCTGTTTATGTTTGATGTGCTTTTTGTACAACTTGGGGCTGCAGAGCATTGCTGGTCCAACATGAAAACAGCCACTAATCCAATCAGTAGTGCTAGTTGCACTAAATTGCAGGGGCGAAACTACAGGGGGTGCAGAGGTTGCAGGTGCGACTGGGCCCCTGAGGGTGGGGGCCCAGCTTAAAAAAAAAAATATTTTTTTTTTTTTTATTATTTTTTTTTTTAAATAAAAAACGTGAACCTACCACTGCTTGCACTGATATCATGTGAGTGTGACATGACTACAGGGGTTAGTGTTTCTGTTTTATCCATTGGTGTTTATCTGTGTGTATGGTGTGTGTGTGTATGTATGTGACTGTGTGTGTGTATTCATGCATGCATGTATGTTTGTGTGTGTATGTTTGTGGAACCAGTAAATTACAGACCTTGTTACTACAGCATGGGGGGGGGGGGGGGCAGGGGGTAAACAGTGTCACTATACAGTACCACTATATACAGCATGGGGGGGGGTGGACCATGTCACTGACTACTGTGGTCACTTTATAAAGTACTGGGCGGGTAGGGTCAGGCCAGCCATCTCACCGGCAGATTACAGACTGTGTCACTAACTTACTATATACAGTACTGGGGTGGTTAAATAGTGTCACTATATACAGTAATAGGGGGTCAGACCATCTCACAGACTGTGGGCACAGGGTACCTCCTTTTGCAGAGATGTAATCTGATTCACATTTTTTTTTCTGTTTTTAAATGTAAAAAAAATGTATTAAATTCACCTTTTTTTGGAGGGGGGAGGGGTGGTGTGGTTTCTAGTTACGTCTCTGCTAAATTGTACGACTAGTGCTACTGATTGGATTAGTGGTGTTTTGTTTTTTTTTTGCTCAGGACCATCAGTGCTGTTTGGGTCCCAAGTTGTATTTCTACTGTGTGTTTAACCCTTTTGTGGGAGTTAAACACACTGTAGTTTAAGGTAGCTAGTCTTAAAGGGACAGTCTACACCAGAATTTTTGTTTTAAAAGATAAAAAATCCCTTTTACCCATTCCCTAGTTTTGCATAACCAACAGTTATATTAATACACTTTTTACCTCTGATTATCTTGTATCTAAGCTTCTGCAAACTGCACGCAGAGTGTTATCTATATGACACACATGAACGAACGCCCTCTAGTGGTGAAAAACTGTCAAAATGCCCTCAGATTAGAGGCAGCCTTCAAGGCCTTAGAAATTAGCATATGAACCTCCTAGGTTTAGCTTTCAACTGAGAATACCAAGAGAACAAGGCAAAATTGGTGCTAAAAGTAAATTGGAAAATTGTTTAAAATTACATGCCCTAACTGAATCATGAGTTTATTTTGGACTAGACTGTCCCTTTTTAAAAATGATTTTTTTGCTTTTATGTCCCTTTAAACGAGTGTGTCTGAAGCATACTTACCAATCTGCATATTCGAAAGGATAAAGATGAAGCAATGTTAGCACTTCCTTCAGGTGCTCGCTGCTAGTGTGTATAGAAGCAAAAAGTGTTGAAAATGGCGTGCTTTGTCACCTCCAGGGAACCAAGCTGCCCACGACCTCTGAGTCAACCTTGTTGCTTTCACCTCCAATTTAAGAGCTCACAATAGTGTAGTTTATTTCAGACAATGTGGTAGGCGCACAAACTGGTTATACTCACAAGATTGCAGTTAAAATAAGCCTTTTTATTAAAATCATCACAACGGTGTCTTCAGGTGCAGCTTCAGGTTTTATTAAAAATACAGCTCAATGCGTTTCGGCTAAAAGAAGCCTTTATCAAGAGCATAAAGGTAAAACAATTTCTGGAACAAATGGTTATCATTTGTTATATAAATTGTTTTAACTTTATGCTCTTGATAAAGGCTTTTAGCCGAAACGCGTTGAGCTGTATTTTAAATAAAACCTGAAGCTGCACCTGAAGACACCTTTGTTATGATTTTAATAAAAAGGCTTATTTTAACTGCAATTTTGCGAGTATAACCAGTTTGTGCGCCTACCACATTGTCTGAAGTCTGCTACACTATTGTGAGCGCTTATTTCTTTTACAAGATATGACGAGTCCACGGATTTCATCCTTATGGGATTACGCCTCCTGTTTAGCAGGAAGTGACAAAGAGCACCACATGATCTTAGCAAACTTTACCTAAGATCCTGCTGGTTCCCACAGAGCAGTTGAAGGTAGTGTAAAAGAAATATCTTCAGTGTGGAGAACCGTGTCATGCTACAAGCAGCATTGAGGTATGTTCAGTCATTTGTTTCTGGGGAGACTTGATGCATCAAAACAGGCTGACATTATTCCCTATCTGGGGAGGGGTAATCAGTATGCACTATATGTATGGAAATGGTGTACCTGGATTTCCCTTTATATTAATTGCTAAATATGTCTCAAGATATCTTTAAGGTATATTCAGTGTGGGCTAGACGCTGGGAGATGCTTTTTGCTTAAGGGCTGTCATTATCATTTCATTATCACTGGTCTGAGGGAGTGCAGTTTTTTTTTTTATGAAGTTACACTTGGTAATTGCGGTGTATGTAAGAGGGGCACATGGCTTAATACTTTATTTGGAACGACATGTTTGTTTCTTTTTGCTACCCATGCGGGTCTCAGTCGGGCTAGAGTTACGCCCACGGTGGGGCCTAATTTTGCGTGCTCAGTCGCGCAGTATCATCCGGATCGGATAGACAGCAAGATCCTGGGTTCCGGTGGGGCCTAAGTTGTTTTTGACAAACGAAGAGACTTGGGAGCTACTCAGACAGTGTGTTCTGGGGGCAGGTAGGCGCCTGAATTGCTAAAAAGTTATTTTATCTGATAAATTCGATATAATTTGATATTTAACATATCTAAGCAAAGTGGTGCAATATTAAGCTATTTTGGGCACATAAGGACAGTTTTTATTGCTGCAAACGTTGTTTTTGAGATAACCGAAAGATTGTTGCGCTTTTATTATTTAAAGGCGCAGTACACTTTTCAGTTAAAAAATTTTGTCTATGTAATTTGACTTCAGAGCTCAATATTTCAAGTAAAGAACGACTATTAATGCTATTGCTAGTCTGTTTAACATGTCTGAACTTGAGGAAACTACTTGATCTATGTGTTTAGATGCCATTGTGGAACCCCCTCTTACTTTTTGTCCATCTACTGAAAGGGCCTTACAATGTAAAGAGCGGATTTTCTTTAAGGAAAGTGTCTAAGAATGCTTCTCAGTCTGATGAGAATCAAGGTATGCCGCTACTTTCTCCCCAAGCGTCACAACCTTTAACGCCCACCCAAGCGACGCCGGGTTCTTCAACCGCGTCTACTTCATTTACTCTGAAGGATATGGCTGCAGTTATGTCATCTACCCTTACAGAGGTTTTATCTAAGTTGTCAGTGTTACAGGGCAAACACAGCAGGATAGAAGTCGATTTGAATACTGCGACCTCTGATGCTTTGGCTATTTCCGATGTACCCTCACAGGGATCTGATTTTGGGGTCAGGGAACTTCTGTCTGAGGGGGAACTTTCTGATTTGAGAAGTGTTACCTCAGACTGACTCGGACGTCATGTCCTTTAGATTTAAGCTTGAACACCTCCGCCTGTTGCTTCGGGAGGTTTTAGCGACTCTGGATGATTGTGACTCTATTGTGGTGCCACGAGATAATTTGTGTAAGATGGACGAATACTTAGAGGTGCCTGCTTACTCTGTTTTTCCGGTTCCTAAGAGAATCTCGGAAAGTATTACACGGGAATGGGAAAGACTGGGTATCCCGTTCTCACCTTCTAATTTTAAGAAAATGTATCCCATATCTGACACTGTTCGGGACTCTTGGCAAACAGTCCCTAAGGTGGAGGGACCTATATCTACCCTGGCTAAGCGTACAACTATTCCTATTGAGGAGAGTTGTGCTTTCAAAGACCCTATGGATAAGAAATTGGAGGGTCTTCTAAAAAAAGTTATTTATTCATCAGGGTTTCCTTTTACAACCGACAGCCTGAATTGTACCAGTTACCACTGCGGCGGCTTTCTGGTTTGACCCCTTAGAAGAGTCTCTTAAGACTGAGACTCCTTTAGAGGAAATTCTTGATAGAATTAAGGCTCTTAAGCTGGCTAATTCTTTTATTACGGACGCCGCCTTTCAGATTGCCAAGTTGGCGGCTAAGAATGACGGCTTTGCCATTTTAGCGCGTAGAGCGTTATGGTTAAACTCTTGGTCTGCTGATGTGTCATCTAAGTCAAAGCTTTTGGCTATTCCTTTCAAAGGGAAAACCCTGTTTTGGCCTGACTTGATAGAAATCATTTCTGACATTACGGGAGGTAAGGGTCATCTCCTACCTCAGGATAAAGCAGCTAAAATTAGGGGTAAACAAAATAATTTTCATTCCTTTCGGAACTTCAAAGGAGTCCCCGCTTCTTCTTCCGCTAAACAGTAAGGGAATTTTGCGCAAGCCAAGACCGTCTGGAGACCCAACCAGGCTTGGAACAAAGGTAAACAACCCAAGAAGCCCACTGCTGCTCCCAAGACAGCATGAAGGGTCGGCCCCTGATCCGGGACCGGATCTAGTAGGGGGCAGACTTTCTCTCTTTGCCCAGGCTTGGGTAATAGATGTTCAGGACACTGGAAATCGTGTACCAAGGGTATCAACTGGAATTCAAAAATTCTCTCCCATGGGGGAGGTTTCTTCTTTCACGATTGTCTGTAGACCAGATAAAAAGAGGCATTCTTATGTTGTGTAAAAGACCTCTACTATGGCAGTAATTCTTCCCGTTCCAATACTGGAGCAGGGGCAGGGTTTTTTCTCAAATCTTTTCGTGGTTCCCAAAAAGAGGGAACATTCAGACCCATTTCAGATCTCAAGAGTCTAAACAAGTTTCTCAGTCCCATCCTTCAAGATGAAGACTATTCAAACAATTCTACCATTGATCCAGGAGGGTCAATATATGATTACCGTGGACTTGAAGGATGCATACCTTCATATTCCTATCCACAGGGATCATCATCAGTTCCTAAGGTTTGCCTTCCTGGACAAACATTTTCAGTTCGTGGCTCTTCCCTTCGGGTTGGCCACAGCACCCAGGATCTTCACGAAGGTTCTAGGGTCCCTTCTGGTGGTTCTCAGGCCACAGGGTATTGCAGTGGCGCCTTATCTAGACGATATTCTGATCCAGGCGTCTTACCATCTGACAAAATCTCATACAGACATGGTTCTGTCCTTTCTGAGGACTCACGGGTGGAAGGTGAATCTAGAAAAGAGTTAATTAATTCCACAGACCAGGGTTCCCTTCTTGGGAACTCTAATAGATTCCATATCCATGAAAATTTTCTTGACAGAGGTCAGAAAGTTAAAGGGACAGTCTACGCCAAAATAAACTTTCATGATTCAGATAGAGCATGTAATTTTAAACAATTTTCCAATTTACTTTTATCACCAATTTTGCTTTGTTCTCTTGGTATTCGTAGTTGAAAGCTTAACCTAGGAGGTTCATATGCTAATTTCTTAGACCTTGAAGCCCACCTCTTTTCAGATTGCATTTTAACAGTTTTTCACCACTAGAGGGTGTTCACATATTTCATATAGATTACATTGTGCACGTGAAGTTATCTGGGAGCAAGCACTGATTGGCTAGACTGCAAGTCTGTCAAAAGAACTGAAAAAAGGGGCAGTTTCCAGAGGCTTAGATACAAGATAATCAGAGGTTAAAAGTATATTATAACTGTTGGTTATGCAAAACTGGGGAATGGGTAATAAAGGGATTATCTATCGTTTAAAACAATAAAAATTCTGGTGTAGACTGTCACTTTAAAGATTCTGAATACATGCCGAGCTCTTCAGTCCAATCCTCGGCCATCAGTGGCTCAGTGCATGGAGGTAATTGGATTGATGGTGTCGGCAATGGACATAATTCTGTTTGCTCGTTTTCACCTCAGACCGCTACAACTGAACATGCTCAGGCAGTGGAATGGAGATTAATCAAATTTGTCTCCTCAGATAGATCTGGATTAGGAGACAAGAGACTCTCTTCTTTGGTGGTTATTGCCAGATCATCTGTCCCAAGGGACGTGCTTCCGCAGACCCTAATGGGTGATAGTGACAACGGATGCCAGCCTACTAGGTTGGGGTGCAGTCTGGAATTCCCTGAAGGCTCAGGGTGTGTGGACTCGGTCAGAGTCTCTTCTTCCAATCAATATTCTGGAATTGAGAGAAATATTCAATGTGCTTCAGGCTTGGTTTCGGCCAAATTCATCCGTTTTCAGTCGGACAACATCACGACTGTGGCTTACAGCAATCATCAGGGAGGAACAAGAAGTTCCTTAGCGATGACAGAATTATCCAAGATAATTCGGTGGGCGAAGGCTCACTCTTGTTATCTGTCAGCAATCTACATCCCAGGAGTGGACAACTGGGAAGCAGACTTTTTAAGCAGACAGATGTTTCATCCGGGGGAGTGGGAACTCCATCCGGACGTCTTTGCCACCCTGATTCTCAGATGGGGCAGACCGGAATTGGATCTGATGGCGTCTCGTCAGAATGCCAAGCTCCCAAGATACGGATCCAGGTCAAGGGATCCTCAGGCCGAACTGATAGATGCCTTGGTCGTTCAACCTAGCTTATGTGTTTCCACCGTTTGCTCTCCTTCTCCAGGTGATTGCTTGGATCAAACAGGAGAGGGCTTCAGTAATTCTAATTGCGCCTGCGTGGCCTCGCAGGATTTGGTATGCCGATCTAGTGGACATGTCCTCTCTGCCGCTGTGGAAGCTTCCATTGAGGCAGGACCTCCTCATTCAGGGACCCTTCCAACACCCAAATCTAGTTTCTCTGCAACTGATTGCTTGGAGATTGAACACTTAATTTCATCTAAGCGGGGGCTCTCTGATTCGGTCATTGATACTTTGATTCAGGCAAGTAAGCATGTTACTAGAAGGATCTACCATAAGATATGGCGTAAATATCTTTATTGGTGCGAATCCAAGGGCTACTCATGGAGTAGAGTTAAGATTCCCAGGATTCTGTCTTTTCTCCAAGAAGGATTGGAGAAAGGGTTATCAGCAAGTTCCTTAAAGGGACAAATCTCTGCTTTGTCGATTTTACTACACAAACGTTTGGCAGCTGTTCCAGATGTTCAGTCTTTTTGTTAGGCTCTAACCAGAATTAAGCCTGTGTTTAGACCAATTGCTCCACCCTGGAGTTTGAATTTAGTTCTTAATGTTCTTCAAGGGGTTCCGTTTGAACCCATGCATTCCATAGATATTAAGTTATCTTGGAAGGTTTTATTTTTGGTTGCTATTTCTTCTGCTCATAGAGTTTCTGAGCTTTCAGCGTTACAATGTGACTCGCCTTATCTTCCATTCTGATAAGGTGGTTTTACGTACCAAACCTGGTTTCCTTCCTAAGGTTGTTTCTAATAAGAATATTAATCAGGAAATGGTTGTTCCTTCATTATGTCCTAATCCTTCTAAGAAGCAGCGTCTGTTACATAACTTGGACGTGGTCTGTACCCTGAAGTTTTACTTGCAGGCGACTAAGGAATTTCGTCAATCATCTTCATTATTTGTTTTTTTTTTCTGGAAATCGTAGGGGCCAGAAAGCTACGGCTACCTCTTTCTTTTTGGCAGAAGAGTATCATCAGTCTGGCATATGAGACTACTGGATAGCTGCCTCCTGAAAGACTTACGGCTCATTCTACTAGGGCTGTGGCTTCCTCATGGGCATTTAAAAACGATGCTTCTGTTGAACAGGTTTGCAAGGCTGCAACTTGGTCGTCTCTTCACACTTTTTCCAAATTTTACAAATTTGATACTTTTGCTTCTTCAGAGGCTGGTTTTGGGAGAAAGGTTCTGCAAGCAGTGGTGCCTTCCGTTTTAGGTTCCTGTCTTGTCCCTCCCTTTCATCCGTGTCCCGTTAGCTTTGGTATTGTATCCCATAAGTAAGGATGAAATCTGTGGACTCGTCATATCTTGTAAAAGGAAATTTATGCTTACCTGATTTATTTCTTTTATGATATGACGAGTCCACGGCCCACCCTGTCATTTCTAAGACAGGTATTTTATTTTTGTTAAACTTCAGTCACCTCTGCACCTTTGTCTTTTCCTTTCTCTTCCTAACTTCAGTCGAATGAGGGGGAGGGAAGGGAGTAGCTATATATACAGCTCTGCTGTGGTGCTCTTTGCCACTTCCTGCTAAACAGGAGGCGTAATCCCATAAGTAAGGATGAAATCCGTGGACTCGTCATATCGTAAAAGAAATAAATTTATCAGGTAAGCATAAATTTCCTTTTTGGAGGTGAAAGCAACAAGGTTGACTCAGAGGACGTGGGCAGCTTGGTTCACTGGAGGTGACACAGCACCGCCAATTTCAACACTTTCTGTTTACCAATCTGCAGTGTTCTGCAATAATATTGTCCCTTTAATGTAACAGTACCTGAAGAAAAGTATTAACTGTCACTAACTGAAATCCAGATCATATTGAAGGTCGTAATTTTATATCACATGGTGTGTAATGCAGGTTTAAGTCAATATGAGATAACATTATGCTCTCTTGATGAAGAGCCCAAGGGGCAGAGGCACTTCCGCATTGCTGCTCTTGTGCTCTTTTCTTTGTCCTTGTTTCACTCCTCCTCATTTAAGTGTAATCTGCTTCTTTAAATAACGGGTCACAAACCCCTCGAACATTCAGGTGAATGCTGTATAAATGGGGATCATGTTTACCAAATGGTGGGGCTGGGGCTTCAGACAATTTGATAATGGTCACTACAAACTGTCCCCAAGACTCAAGATGAGCTCTTATAAGAGATTTGTATAAGGACAGAATTTGCTTTTATGCATGATAATATTGTATTTGCATTGGAAACTGCTGCCACGCATTGAATACTACCTTTTAGTTTGAATACAAGAACCCATATAATATTTTCCTCAACTCTTTGGCTAAGTATTGTTACATTTAAGTAGTAAGTGGCATGCTTAGTTTTGTTTGTAAAACGTTACATTAATTAGTTTTAAATCTCAGATGGCATCTTCCAGCTTTTTAAAGGGCTATAAAACACAAAACAATATATTGTGGTTCAAACAAAGCATAGTGTTTTTTTATTTTATTTATTAAATATAAGTTTTCAATATACTTCTATTATCAAATTTGCTTTATTTCTATGGTATTCATTGTTGAAGATGCCTAAATAGGTGTCTGGAGCACCACATTATAGGAAAGCGTTTAAAATTGCTGCTGTATAGTGTTCCAGGCATGTGCACGCTCCTGAGTTTATGTCCCTGATAAACTAAGGATACCAAGAGAATAAAGAAAAATTTATAAAAGTATTGAATTAGAAAGATGTTAAAATTAGCATGGTCTCTCTGAATATCAAAATATAGCTTTTGCGCTCCTAATCCCGTGGTAGAGCAATTATTTCTTACTCATGCCTGGTTTTTTTTTTTATATTTTCTCCAGGTTCAAAATCGCCCAACCAGTATTGACTGGGATGGATTGGATAGTAACAAGTTATACACTCTAGTTCTCACAGATCCTGATGCACCAAGTAGAAAGAATCCTAAATTCAGGTAAGATTATTATGTATTTATTTAAAAGAATGTTTTTTGTTTTGTTCCGAAGCTCAGAATATATCAGCCCCATCCTAAATTGATTGAATTGCGTTTAAAGGGACAGTATACACTCATTTTCATATAACTGCATGTAACATAGTAACATAGTAGATAAGGTTGAAAAAAGACTGAAGTCCATCAAGTTCAACCTATACAAATCTAAAATACTTACAAAAAGCTCCAGTTAAGCTTAAATAACCCCATTAAAATGTGACCCATTTAATACTAGCAATAATATCCATGAATTTTGTTTATATACAGAAATTTATCCAGACTATTTTTAAATGTATCTATGGTATTGGCATTCACTACCTCCTTTGGTAATGAGTTCCACAATTTTATTGCTCTTACAGTGAAAAAACGTTTCCGTTGCAGGAGATTAAATCTCCTTTCCTCCAACCTTAAATTATGACCTCTTGTCAGAAACAATTTTCTTGGAATAAAAAGAGCTTCTGCCATCTCTGTATATGAGCCTTGAATATATTTATATAAAGTAATCATGTCACCTCTCAAGCGCCTTTTTTCTAAAGAGAACAGACCCAGTTTGGCTAGCCTCTCCTCATAGGTTAATTTCTCCAATCCCCTTATTAGCTTTGTGGCCCTTCTCTGAACTTTTTCTAGTTCTGCAATATCTTTTTTAGCAATCGGTCCCCAGAACTGCACTCCAAACTCAAGGTGAGGTCTTACCAGGGCTTTATATAATGACAGAATTATGCTTTCCTCCCTTGAATCAATGCCTCTTTTAATACATGCTAGTATCTTATTAGCCTTTGAAGCCGCTGCCCTGCATTGTGCACTCATCTTTAGCTTGTTATCTATTACTACTCCCAAATCCCTTTCCTCCTGTGTTTGGCTAAGTCTTGTCCCATTTAAAAAATACGTAGCCTGCTTATTTTTACTTCCAAAATGTAGAACCTTACATTTTTCCGTATTAAATCTCATTTTCCATTCACTTGCCCATAGTTCTAATTTTAGCAAATCCCTTTGTAAAGAGAGTTCGTCCTGCTCTGACCTAATGACCTTACTTAACTTAGTATCATCTGCAAAAATAGAGATGTCGCTATTTAATCCTTGCTCCAAGTCATTTATAAAAATATTAAAAAGAACAGGGCCCAGTACTGATCCCTGGGGGACGCCACTGATTACCTTTGTCCAATATGAGTATGATCCATTTACTACTACTCGTTGCTCCCTATCTTTTATCCAGTTATTTATCCATGAGCTAACATTTTCAGCTATTCCCAGTCCCTTAATTGTAATAGACACTACTATAAAGAATACGATGCACAGATACTGATATAAAAATCCAGTATAAAACGGTTTAAAAACTTACTTGGAAGCTCTTTTGAAAAGGTAGTTGGAAAGCCCACTGCAAGTGTGAAATCAGACCCTCCCCCTTCTTTTGCATATGAAAAGACCCTTTACACAAACAGGAGCAAGCTGGAGAAGGTAGCGGACGGTATTCACACAAAACTTTGGGGCTTGGTTAGGAATCTGAAAATCAGAACAATGTTATTTAAAAATAAGCAAAACTAAACTTTTTTTTTTTTTTTAAATAAAAACTTCATGGGCTATCTAAATAGATCATCTACAAAACATTTATGCAAAGAAAAAATGAGTGTATCATGTCCCTTTAACTTAATCACACTCATTTGTACCTGCTGATAATACTATTTTTGCTTGAATTTTAGAGAGTGGCATCACTTCGTTGTAGTGAACATAAAAGGAAATGATATCGCCAGTGGCTGTGTAATGTCTGACTATATTGGCTCAGGACCTCCCAAAGGAACTGGTGCGTAATAATTCAGTTTAAGTAATTTCTGAATTTGTAACTTTTTATTTTTTAACATTAAACACAATTGTGTCCTTTTTAGAATAAAATGTGTCATTTTAGTATACAGCAGTGTTCAGATACATGTGGTGTGTGTGTGTTGCTTTGTATCACATTGGAGCTGATAGTAACTACCATAACCCCTTTCTATGGGGGATGCTTTTCATAGCGCAGTCTCGCTGTCACCGGCAAGATTGCGCTGTTTTTAGAAGCCAGCAGGAGGGAGGGTGTAATATTATATTATAAATCAAAAGGAAAATCTAGAGAGCACTAAAAAGAAGAAGCTTAAGTGTAAATTTTAGATGGGTATAAAATATATAAGAAAAGGACAAATAGTAAAATAATATGGGGTTATCTCTAATCCTAAACCGATGCAGAAGATTAACCACAACGCACCCAAAAATACTAAGATGCCCTGTATTTTACTTTATATAAGGATCCACAATTAAACTTATTGGATGCTAAAAAAACTAAACGGATTCATCAGAGGCTCAAAAAAAACTAGAAAAAGTAATATAGTTAGATAAAATTGTATATATATATATATATATATATATATATATATATATATATATATATATATATATATATATATATATATATATATATATATATATATATATATATATATATATTATAATTTTATTTATTTAGGTTGGGCGATATGACCAAAACACACACAAGCGTTTTTTTTTTTTAAAAAGCAAAACTTGAGATTTAATCGCAATTTTATTAAAAAATGACTAACACCTTCATTTAGCATTAAACAATGTATTTAACACTACAGAATCTTAATGTACATGTTTATCAATGTCCAATGCACTATTTGAGCATAAAAATACAAAAAAAAAAAGTTACAATAAAATTTGCTGCCTGTGATGTGATTAAATAGTAGCCACTAGCCAGTTATTAGGTCTTATGACACACAAGTTCACACAACATTGTCATGTTTTATTGGACAGTCATTCTAACAGTGTGGACACAGTGGTATGATTTAACATATGAAGCAGTGTAAGCATGGAGAAACCTGAAAATTGCTGTCATTACAGCAGTATGACTTGTAAAGTTCTGTATATAAATAAATATAAGTGCAGTAAAGTAAGTACAATGAATGCACACACTGCTGCATGTGTTACTCATTTTAGGAGTTACTGTCCAGGGAAACATGAGGGATGTGGCATTGACAAGGTCAATCCTGACATCATGCAGCCTGTCATATACATCACACACTAGTCACAGCTATTCTGTAGTAGTAGATCTATATAAAAGACCACTAAGAAGTAGAACACATCAACACAGTTATATACAGGAGGTTGGTTAGTACATAACAAGTTAACTCAACACATACAAACAAAGCTAATTTAAATGAAATTAGCTGGCCAGTTCTTACCACATTGCCCATGTTTTTAATATATTATAACATTTAAAAATTGCATGGTTTTTAAACTTTAGATTGGATACAAAAACCAACATCTGACTAGGACAGTACAGCTACAGTAGTACTGTAGTACAATTTTTTTATTTTAAGCAAAGCTAGTGTTTTTAGTGGGTTAGGTTTTTGGCTAAAAAAAACATATGTACCATTTCTGGCTTCAAGCATGAACGTTGACAGGTCACCACATTTCCTCCTGTGCTAAATACCCTCTCTGATGGTGAACTAGTTGCAGGAACACAAAGATATTTTTGTGCTAGCTTGCTCAATTTTGGAAAGTTAATCTGATGTAGTTTCCACCATTGCAGAGGATTTTTCTCACTATCAATGGAGGGAGAAAGGAGGTAGCTGTTCAGCTCTGATGCTATGGCTTCTTCAAGTTTCAGAGATGGCGAAGCGGACTCGGTCTTGAAAAAACTTTCTTGATTTCTTTGCAGGAGGAGGACCATCTGCTGCAGGGGCTTGCACTGTTTCTTCTTCTACATCTATAACCTTGCATGGTGGACTACTGATTGCTTGACTTGCCTTCTGCACAACTTGCTGCTCATGCTCAGACACAATGGCCATATCAGACATCACCCTGACCTTGATGCTTGTAATTTTATCCGCATTTATGTAGGTTGTCTTGAATCGTGGATGAAGGAATGATGCCATATCTAGCAGATCTTGAGTATCTTCATCTTCCTAATTTCTATTCATATATTCAAGAATTATGGATTTCAGTGTCTTGGTAAGGTCAGAATCATCTTCCTCCAGAGCCAGTATCTTTGTGTTTTAATAGATGCAGAACTGGTTTAACATATGATACACTGACGTAGGTTTTCTCCAGAAAGGGCATCAGTAAAATTTTGAACTTGCCCCAGTGCCTTACTCACAGATTCAAGAACATCAGTGTCCTGCCATTGTGGAACCAGATGTCTGTTTTTTTTCTGTCTGCAAAGAGAACCTGAGTCAATGTTCTCTGTTGCTCTAAAACTCATCTTTTGTCTTGAGCTCCACCTTGTTGGGCACTCTGTTATAAGTGAATACCTTGACAGTTGAAGTTCTTTCTGGGCTTGAGTTAATGCCACCTTTTTCCAGCTGTGTGAGAAATGGCAAATAATTTTTTGTAGTTTTCTCCATTTATTCAGAGCAACAGCCTTGACGATGTTTGTGCCATTGTCTGTGGTGATTGATACTTGTTGATCCTCACAGAATCCCCATGAGGCCAAAGCTTCTCTCAAACCTTGTGCTACATTCTCTCCAGTGTGTTCAGAAGAAAAGTATGATGTTTGCAAACATAGGCCTAGATTTGGAGTTCGGCGGTAAAAGGGCTGTTAACGCTCCGCGGGCTTTTTTCTGGCCGCACCATAAAATTAACTCTGGTATCGAGAGTTCAAACAAATGCTGCGTTAGGCTCCAAAAAAGGAGCGTAGAGCATTTTTACCGCAAATGCAACTCTCGATACCAGAGTTGCTTACGGACGCGGCCGGCCTCAAAAACGTGCTCGTGCACGATTCCCCCATAGGAAACAATGGGGCTGTTTGAGCTGAAAAAAAACCTAACACCTGCAAAAAAGCAGCGTTCAGCTCCTAACGCAGCCCCATTGTTTCCTATGGGGAAACACTTCCTACGTCTGCACCTAACACTCTAACATGTACCCTGAGTCTAAACACCCCTAACCTTACACTTATTAACCCCTAATCTGCCGCCCCCGCTATCGCTGACCCCTGCATATTTTTTTAAACCCCTAATCTGCCGCTCCGTAAACCGCCGCCACCTACGTTATCCTTATGTACCCCTAATCTGCTACCCCTAACACCGCCGACCCCTATATTATATTTATTAACCCCTAACCTGCCCCCCACAACGTCGCCGACACCTGCCTACACTTATTAACCCCTAATCTGCCGAGCGGACCTGAGCGCTACTATAATAAAGTTATTAACCCCTAATCTGCCCTCCCTAACATCGCCGACACCTAACTTCAATTATTAACCCCTAATCTTCCGATCGGAGCTCACCGCTATTCTAATAAATGGATTAACCCCTAAAGCTAAGTCTAACCCTAACACTAACACCCCCCTAAGTTAAATATAATATTTATCTAACGAAATAAATTAACTCTTATTAAATAACTTATTCCTATTTAAAGCTAAATACTTACCTGTAAAATAAATCCTAATATAGCTACAATATAAATTATAATTATATTATAGCTATTTTAGGATTAATATTTATTTTACAGGCAACTTTGTTATTATTTTAACCAGGTAAAATAGCTATTAAATAGTTAAGAACTATTTAATAGTTACCTAGTTAAAATAATAACAAATTTACCTGTAAAATAAATCCTAGCCTAAGATATAATTAAACATAACACTACCCTATCAATAAATTAATTAAATAAACTACCTACAATTACCTACAATTAACCTAACACTACACTATCAATAAATTAATTAAACACAATTCCTACAAATAAATACAATTAAATAAACTAGCTAAAGTACAAAAAATAAAAAAGAACTAAGTTACAGAAAATAAAAAAATATTTACAAACATAAGAAAAATATTACAACAATTTTAAACTAATTACACCTACTCTAAGCCCCCTAATAAAATAACAAAGCCCCCCAAAATAAAAAATTCCCTACCCTATTCTAAATTTAAAAAGTTACAAGCTCTTTTACCTTACCAGCCCTGAACAGGGCCCTTTGCGGGGCATGCCCCAAGAAGTTCAGCTCTTTTGCCTGTAAAAAAAAAACATACAATACCCCCCCCCCCCAACATTACAACCCACATACCCCTAATCTAACCCAAACCCCCCTTAAATAAACCTAACACTAAGCCCCTGAAGATCTTCCTACCTTGTCTTCACCATCCAGGTATCACCGATCCGTCCTGGCTCCAAGATCTTCATCCAACCCAAGCGGGGGTTGGCGATCCATAATCCGGTCCAGAAGAGGCTCCAAAGTCTTCCTCCTATCCGGCAAGAAGAGGACATCCGGACCGGCAAACATCTTCTCCAAGCGGCATCTTCGATCTTCTTCCATCCGGAGCGAAGCGGCAGGATCCTGAAGACCTCCAGCGCGGAACATCCATCCGGACCGACGACTGAACGACGAATGACTGTTCCTTTAAGGGACGTCATCCAAGATGGCGTCCCTCGAATTCCGATTGGCTGATAGGATTCTATCAGCCAATCGGAATTAAGGTAGGAATTTTCTGATTGGCTGATCGGAACAGCCAATAGAATGCGAGCTCAATCTGATTGGCTGATTGGATCAGCCAATCGGATTGAACTAGATTCTGATTCCATCAGCCAATCAGAAAATTCCTACCTTAATTCCGATTGGCTGATAGAATACTATCAGCCAATCGGAATTCGAGGGACGCCATCTTGGATGACGTCCCTTAAAGGAACAGTCATTCGTCGTTCAGTCGTCGGTCCGGATGGATGTTCCGCGCTGGAGGTCTTCAGGATCCTGCCGCTTCGCTCCGGATGGAAGAAGATCGAAGATGCCGCTTGGAGAAGATGTTTGCCGGTCCGGATGTCCTCTTCTTGCCGGATAGGAGGAAGACTTTGGAGCCTCTTCTGGACCGGATTATGGATCGCCAACCCCCGCTTGGGTTGGATGAAGATCTTGGAGCCAGGACGGATCGGTGATACCTGGATGGTGAAGACAAGGTAGGAAGATCTTCAGGGGCTTAGTGTTAGGTTTATTTAAGGGGGGTTTGGGTTAGATTAGGGGTATGTGGGTGGTGGGTTGTAATGTTGGGGGGGGGGTATTGTATGTTTTTTTTTTACAGGCAAAAGAGCTGAACTTCTTGGGGCATGCCCCGCAAAGGGCCCTGTTCAGGGCTGGTAAGGTAAAAGAGCTTGTAACTTTTTTAATTTAGAATAGGGTAGGGAATTTTTTATTTTGGGGGGCTTTGTTATTTTATTAGGGGGCTTAGAGTAGGTGTAATTAGTTTAAAATTGTTGTAATATTTTTCTTATGTTTGTAAATATTTTTTTATTTTCTGTAACTTAGTTCTTTTTTATTTTTTGTACTTTAGCTAGTTTATTTAATTGTATTTATTTGTAGGAATTGTGTTTAATTAATTTATTGATAGTGTAGTGTTAGGTTAATTGTAGGTAATTGTAGGTAGTTTATTTAATTAATTTATTGATAGGGTAGTGTTATGTTTAATTATATCTTAGGCTAGGATTTATTTTACAGGTAAATTTGTTATTATTTTAACTAGGTAACTATTAAATAGTTCTTAACTATTTAATAGCTATTTTACCTGGTTAAAATAATAACAAAGTTGCCTGTAAAATAAATATTAATCCTAAAATAGCTATAATATAATTATAATTTATATTGTAGCTATATTAGGATTTATTTTACAGGTAAGTATTTAGCTTTAAATAGGAATAAGTTATTTAATAAGAGTTAATTTATTTCGTTAGATAAAAATTATATTTAACTTAGGGGGGTGTTAGTGTTGGGGTTAGACTTAGCTTTAGGGGTTAATACATTTATTAGAATAGCGGTGAGCTCCGGTCGGCAGATTAGGGGTTAATAATTGAAGTTAGGTGTCGGCGATGTTAGGGAGGGCAGATTAGGGGTTAATACTATTTATGATAGGGTTAGTGAGGCGGATTAGGGGTTAATACATTTATTATAGTAGCGCTCAGGTCCGCTCGGCAGATTAGGGGTTAATAAGTGTAGGCAGGTGTCGGCGACGTTGAGGGGGGCAGATTAGGGGTTAATAAATATAATATAGGGGTCGGCGATGTTAGGGCAGCAGATTAGGGGTACATAGGGATAATGTAGGTGGCGGCGATTTGCGGTCGGAAGATTAGGGGTTAATTATTTTAAGTAGCTGGCGGCGACGTTGTGGGGGGCAAGTTAGGGGTTAATAAATGTAATACAGGGGTCGGCGGGGTTAGGGGCAGCAGATTAGGGGTACATAAGTATAACGTAGGTGGCGGTCGGCAGATTAGGGGTTAAAAATTTTAATCGAGTGGCGGCGGTGTGGGGGGACCTCTGTTTAGGGGTACATAGGTAGTTTATAGGTGTTAGTGTACTTTAGGGTACAGTAGTTAAGAGCTTTATAAACCGGCTTTAGCCAGAAAGCTCTTAACTCCTGCTATTTTCAGGCGGCTGGAATATTGTCGTTAGAGCTCTAACGCTCACTTCAGAAACGACTCTAAATACCAGCGTTAGAAAGATCCCATTGAAAATATAGGCTACGCAAATGGCGTAGGGGGATCTGCGGTATGGAAAAGTCGCGGCTGAAAAGTGAGCGTTAGACCCTTTTAATCACTGACTCCAAATACCAGCGGGCGGCCAAAACCAGCGTTAGGAGCCTCTAACGCTGGTTTTGACGGCTACCGCCGAACTCCAAATCTAGGCCATAGACTTTTGATCTCAAAATCATCATTGATGAAGTGCACGGTTAAACTCGTATATATGGCTCCATTGTTCAGCTTGACCACATATGTTGTTGCATAGTATTTCAATTGATTTATCTCTGATTTCAACTATAGCATTTTGCATACCTTTCTGGAATTGCAACTACTGAGAAGTAATTGCGAGATGGCATTTGGTATCTCTTGTCGAGTGTGTGTATCATTCTTTTGAAGCCTTCTTTACTAACTGTGTATGCAGGCACCATTTCTTTGCATATATAATATGCGATAGCGTTGGTTATTTCTCTATGCCTTTTTGAGGTCTTCCCATATGGTGCTGTGTTTGCAAATGCCTTTGATTGCTGCTGCTCAACTTTAGATTCACAGCTTGTTTGTGTTGTCTTTTCTCTACCAGGGTTGTTTTTTTGGTTTTTTTGCCATACATCGTTCAAAGATTTCCTTATGCCGCTCTTTAAGGTGCTGGAACAGGTTTGATGTGTTACTTCGTTTTGCTGCAACACTCGTTCCACAAGTTTTACAGATTACTTGGTTCTGTTTCACATCCTCTTTTCTGAATCCAAAATATTGCCAAACAACTGAGGTTGAATTTTTCTTTGGCACCAACAATTCTGTAGCAATTCTGTATCATCATCGTCGTTATTGTTGGACACAGACAGCTCTTCAGAACTCATCTTGAATTTTATGTACCATGCACACAATACTAGCTGGCACAAAAAATGAGATTATACTACCGCACACACTGCCAATATCAGTAGGGTCAGGCGTCGCTGGCAACCGTGGCACAAATAGACTAGACCAGTCTTGCACTTGAATACAAAGACAGAAAACTATTGAATGGCCTTGATAATGCAGTTAGCTTAGCTCTGATGATGCTAGTATAGCTTCTTCAAGTTGCAGAGATGACACAGCGGAAGCAGTCTTTAAAAAGCTTAAAGATTTAAAGAGAGAACAAAGGCTAGCTGCACTTGAATATAAAGACAACGATGGGCAATTGGGCTTGGTTAAGCAGTCACCTTGATTGAAGAGAGAACAGTCTTGCTGCACTTTAAAGAAGAAAAAAATAGGCTGATAGTGCTATGATACAGGCACCTTGATTGAAGAGAAGTAGAGAACACAGTGGCTTGCTGCACTTGAATAGAAAGACAACAATAGGATTGATGATGCAGTCACCTTGATTGAAGAGAACACAGGCTATCTGCACTTGAATAGAAAGAATATAACAATGGGCTTGATGATGCAGTGACATCACCTGGATTGAGACTAGAGACAAGACCACAGGCTTGTACTTGGTCTAGATCTAGAATATAAATAAGACAACAATGGGCTTGCTTAACTTAATGATGATGCAGTCACCTTCATTGAGAAGAGACAAGAGACCACAGGCTTATACACTTGAAATGATTTGAATATAAATTTTAAAGACAACAACAATGGGGTTGCTCATAATCATGTTTATTTAGACTGAGGCAACACTGGCTTTCACTGGAGGAGACTGACCTTGCAGTTGTAGAATACACTGGCTCTGGAGGACTGACCTTGCTGTTGTTGAAGACACTGGCTGACCTTGCTGTTGTAGAAAACACTGGCTTTGGATGACTGACCTTTCTGTTGTTGAAGACACTGGCTGAATGGCTGACCTTGCTGTTGTAGAAGACACAGGCTTTCAGAGTTGCAGTGCACCTGCAGGATGACTTTGCTGTTGTAGAAGAAGAAACAGGCTGCACTAGAATGTGGATGAAATTGCTGTTGTAGAAGAAGAAACAGGCTGCAGGATGTGTGGGTTACCTTGCTGTTGTAGAAGAAGAAACAGGATGCAATCTGGAACCACAGCTGTTGGCTGACTTTGAACTTGAGTAGATGACACACAGGCACTGTCAGGCAGTATTTGCTGTTGGTTGAACAATGAACATAAAATATTTTTAGAATAAGGTGGTGGTGGGAGGGAGACAAGTTATACGTTTTGGAAAGACAAAATAAATGAATGAAAATTTGAAATGTATAAAAAGTGTTTTTCTCTTGTAAGGTGTATCCAGTCCACGGGTTCATCCATTCCAAACAGGAAGTCGCAAGAGGACACCCACAGCAGAGCTGTCTATATAGCTCCTTCCCTAACTGCCACCCCCATTCATTCTCTTGCAACTCTCGACAAGAAAGGAAGTATCAAGAGATATGTGGTGACTTAGTGTAGTTTTACCTTCAATCAAGAGTTTATTTTTAAACGGTACCGGCATTGTACTGTTTTACTCTCAGGCAGAAATTAGAAGAAGAATTCTGCCTGGAGGTTTTATGATCTTAGCGGTTTGTAACTAAGGTCCATTGCTGTTCTCACACATAACTGAAGAATATGGGAACACTTCAGTTGGGGGAACGGTCTGCAGATTACCTGCTTTGAGGTATGTTCAGTATTTTTATTTTTATGAATAAGTTCTAGAAAATGCTGACAGAGCCTTGTGTATTTGAGGTAAGCCTGATGCAGTGATTTAACAGCGACTGGGATCATGCTTACAAAACAGGGTAATACTATGTTAATACTCATATTACTTAGTGACAAAACGTTTACATGATTTCATAAATAGGACGTTTTTTTTCTCTGAGGGAGATAAGTCTTTATTTGGGGGCTAGTCATATACTCCTAGGAGTATTTTCTTAAGGCCCCTCTGCCATCCAGTACATGGTGGGAGGGGCCTATTTTAGTGCTCTAACTGCGCAGTTTTAATTCAGACTGAGACATCCAGCTTCCCTAGAGGAGTCCTCTGGCATCTGAGGACCATTTCAAAGGGGTTATTTCTGCACAAAATCGTTTTTGAGGGCAGGTAGGAGCCTCAGCAGAGCTGTGGCAAGGTGCTCAATTGACAACGTTTTTTAACGTTTTTCAATCCGGTTTGGGGCCTATGGGGTTATTCATCTATTTGCAAGTGGTTGCAATGTTGCTTTAGTCCCTTACACACACTGTAAAAATTTCAAAAATTTTACTGTATTTTTACACTGTTTTGCAGTTTAAGTGCTAGTTTTTTTCTCTTAAAGGCACAGTAACGTTTTTGTTTAATTGCTGTTTCACCTTTATTAAAGTGTTTTCCAAGCTTGCTTGTCTCATTACTAATCTGTTAAACATGTCTGACATAGAGGAAACTACTTGATCAATATGTTTGGAAGCCATGGTGGAACCCCCTCTTAGAATGTGTACCAAATGTACTGATATTTCTATAAACTATAAAGACCATATTATGGCGCTTAGATTTATCCCCAGGGGATTCTCTGACTGAAAAGAGGGAGATTATGCCATCTAGCTCTCCCCATGTGTCAGAACCTATAACTCCCGCTCAAGTGACAAGTACATCTAGCACGTCTAATTCTTTTACCTTACAGGACATGGCGGCAGTTATGAATGCTACCCTCTCAGATATATTCTCCAAACTGCCAGGGTTACAAGGAAAGCGAGACAGCTCTGGGGCTAGAACTAATTCAGAGCTTTCTGACGCTTTAATGCCTGTGTCCGATATACCCTCACAATGCTCAGAAGCCGAGGCAGGTGAGCTTCTATCTGTGGGTGACATTTCAGACTCAGGGAAGGCGTTACTTCAGTCTGATTCTGAAATGACAGCGTTTAAATTTAAGCTTGAACACCTCCGCTTATTGCTTAGGGAGGTTTTAGCGACTGGATGATTGTGACCCCATTGTGGT
This sequence comes from Bombina bombina, assembly GCF_027579735.1. Taxonomy (NCBI): domain Eukaryota; kingdom Metazoa; phylum Chordata; class Amphibia; order Anura; family Bombinatoridae; genus Bombina; species Bombina bombina. The sequence goes on along the minus strand of NC_069500.1, from coordinate 329,067,545 downwards.
TCCAGAGAAATTGTGTAAAATGGACAAATACTTTTCAGTGCCTGTTTACACTGATGTTTTTCCAGTCCCTAAGAGGTTTTCGGAAATTATTACTAAGGAATGGGATAGACCAGGTGTACCGTTCTCTCCCCATCCTGCTTTTTAAAAGATGTTTCCCATAGTTGCTGCCATACGGGACTCGTGGCAGACGGTTCCTAAGGTGGAGGGAGCAGTCTCTACCCTAGCTAAGCGTACAACTATCCCTGTCGAGGACAGTTGTGCTTTCCTAGATCCTATGGATAAAAAATTGGAGGGTCTCCTTAAGAAAATTTTTATTCATCAAGGTTTTATTCTCCAGCCTCTTGCATGCATTGCCCCAGTTACAGCGGCTTTTTGGTTTGAGTCTCTTGAGGAGGCTCTACAGGTGGCGACCCCGCTAGACGATATTCTAGACAGGATTAAAGCTCTTAAGTTAGCTAACTCCTTTATTTCTGACGTCATTTTTCATTTAGCCAAGCTATGGCTTAAGTCCTGGTCAGCAGACCCTACTTCAAAGTCTAAGCTTCTTAACATCCCCTTCAAGGGACAGACCCTATTCGGGCCTGGTCTGAAGGAGTTAATTTCTGATATTACTGGAGGAAAAGGTCACGCCCTTCCTCAGGATAGGTCCAATAAGTTAAGGACCAAACAGAATAATTTCCGTTCCTTTCCAAACTTCAAGAGTGGCGCAGCTTCAGTTTCCTCTAATGCAAAACAAGAGGGAAATTTCGCCCAGTCTGGAGACCTAACCAGGCTTGGAACAAGGGGAAGCAGGCCAAGAAACCTGCGGCTGCCTCTAAGACAGCATGAAGGAGTAGCCCCCGATCCGGGACCGGATCTAGTAGGGGGCAGACTTTCCCTCTTCGCCCAGGCTTGGGCAAGAGACGTCCAGGATCCCTGGGCATTAGAGATTGTTTCCCAGGGATATCTTCTGGACTTCAAAGCCTCATCTCCAACGGGGAGATTTCATCTCTCACAATTATCTGTAAACCAGATAAAGAGAGAGGCATTCTTACGTTGTGTTCAAGACCTACTGGTTATGGGAGTGATCCACCCAGTTCCAAAGGAGGAACAGGGGCAGGGCTTCTATTCAAATCGGTTTATAGTTCCCAAAAAAGAGGGAACTTTAAGACCAATTTTGGATCTCAAGATCCTAAACAAATCTCAGGGTCCCATCCTTCAAGATGAGACTATCCGAACCATCCTACTTATGATCCAGGAGGGTCAATATATGACTACCGTGGACTTAAAGGATGCTTATCTCCACATTCCGATTCACAAGGGTCATCATCAGTTCCTCAGGTTCGCCTTCCTAGACAGGCATTACCAGTTTGTGGCTCTTCCCTTAGGGTTAGCCACGGCACCAAGAATCTTTACGAAGGTTCTAGAGTCCCTACTGGTTGTTCTAAGGCCACGGGGCATAGCAGTGGCTCCTTACCTAGACGACATTCTGATACAGGCGTCGACTTTTCAAATCACCAAGTCCCATATGGACATTGGGTGGAAGGTGAACGAAGAAAAGAGTTCTCTCTCCCCTCTCACAAGAGTTTCCTTCCTAGGAACACTGATAGATTCAGTAGAAATGAAATTTTTTTCTGACAGAGGTCAGATTATCAAAGCTAACTTCCTGCCGTGCTCTTCATTCCACTTCTCGGCCGTCAGTGGCTCAGTGTATGGAAGTAATCGGCCTAATGGTAGCGGCAATGGACATAGTTCCGTTTGCCCGCCTACATCTCAGACCACTGCAACTTTGCATGCTCAATCAGTGGAATGGGGACTACACAGATTTGTCCCCTCTGCTAAATCTGGATCAAGAGACCAGGGATTCTCTTCTCTGGTGGTTATCTTGGGTCCATCTGTCCAGGGGAATGAGTTTCCGCAGGCCAGAGTGGACTATAGTGACGACAGATGCCAGCCTTCTGGGCTGAGGCGCGGTCTGGAACTCCCTGAAGGCTCAGGGTTCATGGACTCGGGAGGAAGCCCTCCTTCCGATAAACATTCTGGAACTGAGAGCAATATTCAATGCTATTCAGGCTTGGCCTCAACTAGCTGCGGTCAGGTTCATCAGATTTCAGTCGGACAATATCACGACTGTAGCCTATATCAACCATCAGGGGGGAACAAGAAGCCCCCTGGCAATGTTGGCGGTTTCAAAGATAATTCTATGGGCAGAGGTTCACTCTTGCCATCTCTCAGCTATCCATATCCCAGGAGTAGAGAACTGGGAGGTGGATTTTCTAAGTTGGCAGACTTTTCATCCGGGGGAGTGGGAGCTCCATCCGGAGGTTTTTTCCCAGCTGATTCAACTATGGGGCAAACCAGAACTGGATCTGATGGCGTCTCCTCAGAACGCCAAGCTTCCTTGTTACGGGTCCAGGTCAAGGGATCCCCAGGCAGCGCTGATAGATGCTCTAGCAGTGCCCTGGTCCTTCAGCCTGGCTTATGCGTTCCCACCATTTCCTCTCCTCCCTCGTCTGATTGCCAAGATCAAGCAGGAGAGAGCTTCTGTGATTTTGATAGCACCTACGTGGCCACGCAGGACTTGGTATGCAGATCTGGTGGACATGTGATCCCTTTCACGATGGTCTCTGCCGCTGAGGCAGGACCTTCTACTCCAAGGTCCAGTCAAACATCCAAATCTAATTTCTCTGCGGCTGACTGCTTGGAGATTGAACGCTTGATTTTATCAAAACGTGGTTTCTCCGAGTCGGTCATTGATACCTTAATACAGGCTCGAAAGCCTGTCACCAGGAAAATCTATCATAAGATATGGTGTAAATATCTTCTTTGGTGTGAATCCAAGGGTTACTCATGGAGTAAAGTCAAGATTCCTATTATATTATCCTTTCTCCAAGAAGGATTGGAGAAAGGATTGTCAGCTAGTTCCTTAAAGGGACAGATTTCTGCTCTGTCTATTCTTTTACACAAGCGTCTGGCAGATGTTCCAGACGTTCAGGCGTTTTGTCAGGCTTTAGTTAGAATCAAGCCTGTGTTTAAACCTGTTGCTCCACCATGGAGCCTAAACTTAGTTCTTAAAGTTCTTCAAGGGGTTCCGTTTGAACCTCTGCATTCCATAGATATCAAGCTTTTATCTTGGAAAGTTCTATTTTTGGTAGCTATCTCTTCGGCTCGTAGAGTTTCAGAGTTATCTGCCTTACAGTGTGATTCTCCTTATCTGATCTTCCATGCAGATAAGGTAGTTTTGCGTACCAAACCTGAGTTTCTTCCTAAGGTGGTATCTAATAAGAATATCAATCAGGAGATTGTAGTTCTGTCACTGTCCTAATTCTTCTTCAAAGAAGGAACGCCTATTACACAATCTTGACGTGGTTTGTGCTTTAAAGTTTTATTTACAAGCTACTAAGGATTTTCGTCAAACATCTGCATTGTTTGTCTACTCTGGACAGATGAGAGGCCAAAAGGCTTCAGCAACCTCTTTCTTTTTGGCTGAGAAGCATAATCCGTTTAGCTTATGAGACTGCTGGCCAGCAGCCTCCTGAAAGAATTACAGCTCATTCCACTAGAGCGGTAGCTTCCACATGGGCTTTTAAAAATGAGGCCTCTGAACAGATTTGTAAGGCGCCGACTTGGTCTTCGCTTCATACCGTTTCTAAATTCTACAAATTTGATACTTTTGCTTCCTCGGAGGCTATTTTTGGGAGAAAGGTCTTGCAGGCAGTGGTGCCTTCCGTTTAAGTTCCTGCCTTGTCCCTCCCTCCGTGTCCTAAAGCTTTGGTATTGGTATCCCACAAGTAATGGATGAACCCGTGGACTGGATACACCTTACAAGAGAAAACTAAATTTATGCTTACCTGATTTCTTTCTCTTGTGGTGTGCCCTGTCACTTTAAGGCAGGTGTTTTTAATTATTAAACTACAGTCACCACTGCACCCTATAGTTTCTCCTTTCTCTTGCTTGTCTTCGGTCGAATGACTAGGGGTGGCAGTTAGGGGAGGAGCTATATAGACAGCTCTGCTGTGGGTGTCCTCTTGCAACTTCCTGTTGGGACGGAGAATATCCCACAAGTAATGGATGAACCCGTGGACTAGATACACCACAAGAGAGAAATTCATCAGGTAAGCATATATTTTTTTTTTTTTATTTTTTTTTTAAACTTTGATGTCCCTCCCAGTCCATTACTGTTTCTGACTGTGTTGTGTTTGTTCATTGTTGTCAACAACACAGTCAGAAACAGTAATGGACTGGGAGGGACATAAAAGTAAAAAAACACTTTTTTTTTTTCTACATTTAATTCATTTGTTTTGTGTTCTTAATCAAGAGCAATAGAGCATGACATCCATGCCATGCATGCTATTTTAAGCAACATTTTAAATTAAATTTATATATTTTATTAGGTTAGCTATTTTTTTGTTCTTAAACACAATTGGTTAGGCATACTTACGGCTGCTATTTTGTGGCAGCACAATGCACATGGACAGTTAATAGGGCATTGCAGACTTTAAGCAATGAATGCATTGCTTGCACATTTAAGCATCATACTAATTTTGATAATTTTGCTCACCAAAATGCATTAACCATTAATGATTTTTTTATTGTTGCAGCACTAGCCTAGCATCAATGATAACAAAAAATAATATATTAAAGTAATTTATTTATTTTTTTATTTAAAAAATAAATAAATACATTTCTATTTGCACTTTCTGCAGCAATGCATCCATCCATAAATAAACATTATTAAACCAATATAACTTATTTGAGAGCATAAACTAATATAATATCTTTTTTGATTATTAAAAATGATTTGTGTTATGGTACACTACTGGACTGCAAACTGGTATAATAAGGGTAATGTAAATATAAAATTAACTATTTAAAATTAGAGGAAAACATATTATAAAAAGCAAAAATATGTGCACTGACTGCACCACTGTGTACTGTTTAGGAGATTGATCGATCTTCTGGGAATCTAAATCAGTATCTATTAAAAAGTAACTATATCATTATCTATATCATGATCATCCTCTATATTCTGATGATGGAGTAGAGCAAGAGACTGTTCTGTAGTAGTAAAATATATTCTTATATTTATAATATGTTATATGTAACATAAATAATATAAATTGACAAATTTCACAAAGCAATACATCCTACAAGAAAGTAATAGTAGCAAGTGCACCCCTTAATGAACAAACATGTTATCTAAATCTCAATGTTTACATACAGTTTCACATGCATCACAGAAAAAAAAGTGCACTTTAAAAGGTTGTGTGTTTTTTTTTTTTTTTTTTTTTTTTTTTTTTTTAACCTATTAAGGACATGTGACGGAATTTTTCTGTCATAAAACAATTGAGCAAACTGAAAGCTGTGTCCTTAAAGGGTTTATACTCTCTTTATTGCTCACAACTTTGAGCTGTCCCACCGCCACACTACTCCCAGATGACTGCAGGATGAAAGCCAGTTGCTGACACACACTCAGAATTCTCGGCAAAAATGGCCGTTTCGCGGGCATTCTCGGGTCCGTCCACGGCCGCACCCTGGTCCGCCTCTCATCCTCCCTCTCCGCCTCCGTTTTCATGAAGAATAAAGAATGTATTTTATTTTCTCATGAAAAGTATGTATATGTGTATGTATATGTGTGTATATATATATATATATATGTATATATATATATATATATATATTCACTCTAAAAGAACATATATTCAATATATAATGGACTTGGAAAGTACCGGTAGCAGTAAAATATGATTTCTATAGTGACAAATTTAATAAGCATAAAAGATCACATCAAATGTTAGTGTAAAAAGGATCTATTAATACACACAAATACATAAACGGATAAGGTCGACCTTAATACAGAAATAAACATTTAAAATGGCAGTTTAAAATAAGCAGTTTTATATGAACCACAAATGGTAACAATAACCAACAAAGTCCTAATAAGTTCAGATTCAAAATGCTATCAACAATGTGAATAGTGCTATGGTGTCGGTAGAATGTCCATCACATCTCAAATGAGCGTATATGCCCCAAATTGCGGTTCCCTCAGATTACCAGCTCTCCGGTATCTGCATGTATAAGTGTGTGTGTCTGCATGTATAAGTGTATACTATGTAGTGTGTGTATCTGCATGTGTAAGTGTATGCTATGTAGTGTGTTACTGTGCATTTTTGCCGACTTAAAAAGGCCAGAATCTAGAATATTAATGAGGAATGCAGAGATCAGTTTTAAAGAATCTCTATTATTAAATGTCCAATTAAGATAAAAATATTTAGCACTGTCTCTGTGAAGGCTAATTAAATACAGAGCTCACATAGCTATACCAGTGGTTTGAGCTTGTGTTTCATTTGCTGCCTATGAGTATTAAAATATGACTTTTTGAAATTTTATTTATTCCTTTGGTCTTATGATTATTATTTTTAAGCCCCCCCCCCCCCCCCCTGCTCCTACCCATGATATTTTGGTGCGGGAGGTGTCCCTCTTATGAATTTGGAAATGTTGGGAGGTATGTAATTATAGAATGTCAGACTACAGACGGAGTGCAAGCCAAATAGTAAAGCAATTCAACAAAAGTTCAACTTAAAAGGACAGTCAACACCAGAATTTTTGTTGTTTAAATAAAAAGATAGATAATCCCATTCCCCAATTTTGCATAACCAACACAGTTATTATATTAAAGATTTTACCTTGTATCTAAGCCTCTGCAGACTGCTCCCTTATTTCAGTTTTTTGACAAACTTGCATTTTAGCCAATCAGTGCTCACTCCTCGGTAAATTCATGTGCGTGAGCTCAATGTTATCTATATGAAACACATGAACTAACGCCTTCAAGGTCTAAGAAATTAGCAAATGAACCTCCTAGGTTTAGCTTTCAACTAAGAATACCAAGAGAACAAAGCAGAATTGGTGATAAAAGTAAATTGGAAAGTTGTTTTAAAATTACATGCCCTATTTGAATCATGACTTTTTTTTTTTTTTTGGACTTGACTGTCCTTTTAAACTAAACTTCATGTTTAAGTCTCTCTTCAAAAATATATTGCACTTCAACAAAGCAAAATAAAGTGCTAGTAGTCTATCTCACAAAAGTATGAAACAAATTTGTTGAACAAATATTTGTTCGATATTCATCTATTTGTTACCAGTGACATTTGATAATCTGATATTAATGAATATCACAAATTACATTATTTTTGTTTTTGTCATTAACAAATGCATATTTAAAACTTAAAGGGACAGTCTAGGCCAAAAAACTTTCATGATTCAGATAGAGCATGTGATTTCAAACAATTTTCCAATTTACTTTTATCACCAATTTTGCTTTCTCTTGGTATTCTTAGTTGAAAGCTTAACCTAGGTGGTTCATATGCTAATTTCTTAGATCTTGAAGGCCACCTCTTTTCAGAATGCATTTGAACAGTTTTTCACCACTAGAGGGTGTTAGTTCACGTATTTCATATAGATAACACTGTGCGCGTGCACGTGAAGTTATCTGGGAGCAGGCACTGACTGGCTAGACTGCAAGTCTGTCAAAAGAACTGAAAAAAGGGGCAGTTTGCAGAGGCTTAGAAACAAGATAATCACAGAGGATAAAAGTATATTATAACTGTTGATTATGCAAAACTGAGGAATGGGTAATAAAAGGATTATCTAGCTTTTAAAACAATAACCATTCTGGTGTAGACTGTCCCTTTAAAGGGATATGAAACAATTGTTTTTTTCTTTCATGATTCAGGTAGAACATGCAATTTTTAGCAACTTTCTAATTATTTTTTTTTTTCAGTTTCTTTGTTCTCTTGCTATCTTTATTTAAAAAGCAGGAATGTAAAGCTTTAAAAGCCAGTCTATTTTAGCTTCAGAACCTGGATAGCGCTTGCTTATTGGTGGCTATATTTAACATTAAAGAAAAAAAATCTGGATTTAGTATCCCTTTAATTCTAAAATTGTATTTACATTTTTTAATTTTTTTTTTTTTAACTTTCTTTCTTATTTTGAACAGGTCTACATCGTTATGTCTGGCTGGTATATGAGCAGTCTGAGACACTGAAATGTGATGAACGAGTTCTTACCAACCGCTCTGGAGAGCACAGAGGGAAGTTTAAGGTAGCGTCTTTCCGTGAGAAATACAAGCTAGGAAGGCCCGTCGCAGGCACTTGCTATCAAGCTGAGTGGGATGATTATGTCCCCAAACTGAATGAACAGCTGGGATAAAAAACTACAATCTTCCCCTCCTTAAGCATTCAACAAAATGCACTTGTATTTTTTTTTTGTCCTATCTTCAGTCTTTATAGAAGTAAATATTATCAATTGCAAACTTTATGGAAACTAGTACACTGGAAATTACCATCATTCTAAGCTAAAAATGAAATGTATCCTTTATAGCCACAATTATTATTAATTGCACTAGTTATGCAAACTTTATAAACCATTAATGTGATACGTTTTGTATGGTGTGTTTTTTGTTTTTTTTGTTTTTTTTTAACACAATACATTTGTATTATATTGAAAGGGCAACACTTTTTTGAAGTTTCTGATTTGAGGAAACCTTGTTCCTTCTAATGTAAACTATATTAAAAATATCTGATGGGCCTATTTTACACATACTGTATTAAATATAATGGAGAGATTAGTTCTTCTGAATGAGACATTGAACAGTGTTGTAATGGATAATGCAACATTGATTTTCTTTGCTAGTTTAAAAATTTGTTGCAAATATAGCGTTTCACTTTTTTTGCTCTATTACAATATGTATATGATTTCCCTTCATTTAATACTTCAATAAAAGTAATTTTAAAAAATATTGCTGTGATTATGCATTATGTATTTTTTTTTTTTTACTCTGTTGGAATACCTGTTGCCATTGAATTTAAGTATAACGAAAATATAATAAAGCACTGTGCAATAAATATCATGTAAAAGGCAGTACCATAGTACTCAAGAAATCCATTTAACAGCTCATCCAAAAAAGATTTCACAAAGTGATCCCACAATGAGAATTCAACAAGATACTGTAGCTAGAGTAATTGATGAAGCTTTGCATAGAGATATAATCACACAGAAACGGGCAAGTTTTTTAAAGAAAAATCCGGTTCTTCCTGTATTGTGTATATACTTCCAAAGATTCATAAATGTAGACCCCCCTGGCCAACCAATTGTGGCAGGGATGAATTGCCTTTTTCAACCATTAGCAATTTTTTTTTTTTTGGATAATCTTAATTAGACCACTATTGGGAGGTGTTGAGTACTATTTACAGGATACAACAGACTTTTGAAACAAGTTTGCATCTTTGAAGGCCCCTTCTAACTATCTTAGTAACTATGGATATTACTAGCTTATATTTCCATCTAAAGGGGGAGAGTCCACAGCTTGCTTCATTACTTTTGGGAAATAAGAATCTGGCCACCAGTAGGAGACAAAGACACCCCAGCCAAATGCTTAAATACCTCCCCCCACTTCCCTCATCCCCCAATCATTCTTTGCCTTTCGTCACAGGAGGTTGGCAGAGAAGTGTCGGAAGATTCGGAGTAGACTCTTATGGAGGGTAGTACTCTTTGAATTGGGACTGGAGTTTTAAGTAGTCCTGTCAGCCTCTCAGTGAGAGCTTGGGTGAAAGTTAGTCCGGAGATGCAGGGAGTCTTTCTGTGAAACCATCCCGACTCATATCAGCTCCATAAGCAATCAGCATTGACGAGTTTTAGTGCCTGCTTCCTACACTTAAGTCAATGTCGGGAGAGATGCTACTACACTGTCACACTTGAGAGGCCATGTTCCTGTTCCACGGATTCTGGTAAGATCGTTTCATTTTTATACACATAATGACAACGCAGAAGACAGGGTCACAGTGTGATGCCTTTTATCTTTATAGAATCAAGGGTTAACATTCCTAGTAAGAGGATTATTGAACGGGGGGTTATACATAATATTTAATTGTCATTGCTGCGATGTGTGAGACAAGGGTTTGGCAATGGGTGAACTTTAGTTTCCTTCCGGGAGTATTTGTGCGGCTGTTTTTGGCGCGTTTTCTCCCTAGTGCAGGGGCGGTCCTGCGAGGCTGACCGGGTGTGGCCTAATATACTTCCTGCTGGGCTGACGGGGCAGGAGACTTAACGGTTTCTGTGGTCCGGGTCCTAGGAGGTGGTGAGTGCCCCGGCCATTGGAGATTATAAAGGTGCCTTTATTTATATTTCTACTAGTCCGTATCACAGCCGCAAGCTATGGAGGACTCTGACGCGTTGGAGGGTACTCCATCTTAAAGTCTAGTATCTGTTTATTGCGAGGAGGTTCTGGTAGATCCGCCTGCTCAACTATGTTCCCGTTGCCTAGATAAGGTCTCAGCTTCTCGAAAGAGAATGTCTAGTACTGCTGAGCTGCCCACCTCCTGAGGGCTTTCCGTCCCATGAGGTGCGTCCCCTACATTCATCTCAGAGTACACATGCAGCGCCCCAGGGCATGTCTATCTCTCGTTCGGGGGAAATCTGTTGGCCGTCAGACTTTGCGGATCAACTGCAAACGGCGGTCTCTAAGGTGATCAATGCCTTACCACGTTCTGCTAAGCGCAAGCATAGGGTGAAATATGGCTATCCGGCCCAGGAGTCATATTATCCTATGGATAAGGTTATCCGCTGACGAGGATGACTGTCTCTTTGGAGGACGTTCCTTCTGGGTAGGAATCCATGTCATCTAAATCTCTGTCCTGCAGAGGAGCACGATTTCAGGTTTAGGATGGAAAATTTGCGCTTTTTGCTGAAGCAGGTGCTTGCTACTCTTGAGGTTCCGGAACTGAAACTACCAGACCTTCCTGGTTCTGGTTTAGATGGCTAACATTATCAAGAATGAAAGGGAGAAATTAGGTTCTTTTCCCCTTCTTCCTTTAAGAAACTGTTCCCCCGTTCCGGACTCTTCTCGAGCTATGGGGGACCGTCCCTAAGGTGGATGGTGCTATCTCTACACTCGCGAAGCGAACGATTCCTCTTGAGGATAGTTCGTTGTTCAAGGAGCCCATGGATAAAAAGTGAAACATGTTGAGGAGAATGTTTCAACACACAGGGTTTGTTTTTCAGCCGGCAGCAGCGGTTTCTGGAGCTGCAACATATTGGTGCAAATCTGTCTGATATGGTCGAGAGGAAGACTCCCCTCGACGAAATATAAAGCCTTGAGGGTAGCTAATTCTTTTATTTGTGATGCCAATATGCAAATTATTCGCCTCAATGCTAAGGTTTCAGGGTTTTCTGTACTAGCCCGCAGGGCTCTGTGGCTAAAGTCGTGGTCTGCGGATATGACCTCTAAGTCCAGACTGTTATCCTTTCCCTTTCAGGGCAAGATCCTGTTTGGTCCAGGTTTTGACTCTATCATATCCACGGTGACGGGAGGCAAGGGTGCTTTCCTACCGCAGGATAAGAAGGTTAAGCCTAAGGGATCTACTTTTCATCCCTTACGTGTGGACAAGGCCCAACGCCAGCAGCCCGCCGCAAAAGATCAGTCCAAGGGTGCTTGGAAGCCAGCTCAGTCTTGGAACAAGTCCAAGCAGAGCAAGAAGCCCGCCTAAACGGCATAAAGGGGTGGTCCCCGGACCAAGTGGGGGGCAGATTATCTCTTCTCAGAGGCCTGGTTGCAGTATGTTCAGGACCCTTGGGTTCTGGAGGTTGTCGCCCAAGGATACAGGATAGGGTTCAGATCTCATCCGCACAGGGGCAGATTCCTCCTTTCTTCCAGACCAGAAAAGAGACGCCTTTCTAGAATGTGTGAGGGATCTCTCTTCTCTCTGAGTTATTGTACCAGTACCCCCAGCAGAAAGGGGTCTAGGGTACTATTCAAACCTTTTTGTGGTCTCAAAGAAGGGCACGTTCCACCCGATATCCAGGAATTTGTCCTTTCTCCAGGATGGACTGGAGTAGGGGCTTGCCACCAGTTCCTTTAAGGGACAGATTTCGGCATTGTCTGTCATGTTACACAAGACTCGCTGAGCTTCCTGATATACAGTTTTTTGTTCAGGCTTTGTCTAGAATCAGGTCTGTTTTTAGACAATCTGCTCCTCCCTGGAGCTTGAACTTGGTTCTGAAGGTATTGCAGAGGGTTCCGTTTGAACGTATGCACTCTGCGTGCCGATGCAATAGCTAACAGAAAGAGAACCTTCCAAGAAAGAATCTTAATGTCAACAGAGTATCTGAGTTGACGGCCTTGCAATATGAGCCTCCTTATCTGGTGTTTCACGCTAAGGCTGTTCTTCGCACCGGTTTGGGATTCCTTCCCAAGGTTGTGTCTAACCATAACATCAATCAAGAAATCGTTGTTCCTTCTTTGTGTCCTAACCCCTCTTCCCCTAAGGAGAGGTTACTTCATAATTTGGATGTGGTTTGAGCTTTGAAGTTCTATCTTCAGGCTACGAAGGATTTCAGACAGACTACATCTTTTTGTGGTGTATTCTGGGAAACGCAGGGGGCAGAACATCTCTGCAAATACTTTTGTCCTTTTGGTTGAGGAGCATGATTCGCTTGATCAGAGGATCACTGCTCATTAGACTAGAGCTGTGGCTTTTTCGTGGGCCTTAAAGAATGAGGCCTATATGGAGCAGATTTGTAAAGCGGCTACCTGGTCCTTAAATACCTTTACAAAATTTTACAAGTTTGAAGTTTTTGCTTCGGCGGAAGCGGTTTTTGGGAGAAAGGTTTTACAGGCCTTTTGCCCTCACTTTTTCATTGTGTCCTCTAGAGCTTGGGGTATTGTTCCCAAAAGTAATGAATGAAGCCGTGGACTCTCCTTACCTTTAGATGGAAAATATAAATTATGCGTGCCTGATAATTTAATTTCCATCAAGGGGAGTCCAAGGCTCCCGCCCGTTGCTCCGGTGGGCGGACCTAAATTTAATTTTGTTGTTCTGGCACCATTTATACCCTGATATTTCTCCTACTGTTCCTTGTTTCCTCGGCAGAATGACTGACGGAAGTGGGGGACGTATTTAAGCCTTTGGCTGGGGTGTCTTTGCCTCCTCCTGGTGGCCAGGCTCTTGTTTCCCAAAAGTAAAGAATGAAGCAGTGGACTCTCCTCCCCACGATGGAAATGAAATTATCAGGTAAGCATAATTTATATTATGGTGATTCCTCATGATCTGGGCATAGTGTTTTTTATTTTTTGGATAAGGAAGGCCTATATACACAATGTGATCATAGATTCATTAGAGATCTGTTTGAGATTTTCTATCTTTATAATGACACGGTGAGTCCACAGGATAATCAATTACTGTTGGGAATATCACTGCTGGCCAGTAGGAGGAGGCAAAGAGCACCACAGCAGAGCTGTTAAGTATCACTTCCCTTCCCAGAAACCCGTCATTCTCTTTGCCTCTTGTGCAAGGAGGAAGTGAAGTAATTATGTGTCTGTATAAGATTCTTCTATCAAGATGTTTTTTGTTTTAAAGCCTGAGCAAGCTTGCGCTGATCTTCCATCACAAGCTGGGTGGTAGCTTTTAAGCAGTTAGGAAAACGCAGCAAAGCACCCTTTACAAGTTTCTAACATGTTGCTGCCCTGGTATAGAAAGCCTGATTATGTTTACTCTGTCATTCTTTTTATACAGGTCTCTGTGAGGAGCGGCATCCTCTATTACTTGGTGAGTCGTCTGACTGCCCGACGACTAGAATGCATGTAAGTGCCTTTTGTTCTTCTGGGGCTAGAAGGCTGGCACTGATGGGGTTAAGACTTTTTAATGGGACATATCCTTATGGATGATTACGGAAGTGGCAGACGCATTATGCATGAGACATGGAGACTGTTATCCTCCTTCACAAAAGGAAGGAGTTAACTACCAGTGGGCTAAATCTTAATTGCTGTATATATTTTTACGTTATCGTAAAGTACCCTATTAGGTTCCCTAGTTCATCGGGAGAATGATACAGGGACTAAGAGCGTATTTGGCGCCTTTTATATGGATCTGGATAGTGTCAATCAACTGATATTAATGCAGTGCGTTCCTGGTGATTCCACATCTCCGTGGTTAGTTGCATTATAGAAGCTGTGCGAGGGTGTCAGTGTTTTTTGTTATACTTGTGACGGATAACCCTGGCTACCCCGACTGGGTAGCTCCGCCAAAAGGGGTCCTGCTTTCTTCCTGCCGACTGCAGCTATGTAGCTGGCAAGTGACCACAGCCTGTAGCCACCCCTGATGCCAGACAGCACCAGTACTCAGGGCTGTCTGGCAGACTCCGGCTACCCCGACTGAGTAGCTCTGCCAGAGGGTACTTCCTTTGCCTGCAACAGGCTGCTATGTAGCCCAGGAAAGTGATTTTAGCTGGAGCCAACCCAAATAACTAGACAAACTAGCCTTCAGGTTAAACAGGAACTGATTTTATTGTAAAACATACACTCCTTTTATATACACAGCTCATCTTGATAATACAATGGACAATCCCACAATTTTCCCGCCATTCCCGCCCCTCCAGACTGACCGGCGCCTCCATAGGAGCCACAGTCCCACATAATCTCAATACAAAGGGGTGGCGGTTTCGGGGTGATCCCGGTGGAGCGGTGGCACTTCCAGGGTGTCATTTTAAAGCTCTCGGTCCCCAGAGACCGGAGTTAGTCCGTTGAAGTTATGGGGTTAGGGGTGTCCAAAAAATGTCTCCACCTCTTGTCCTCCCTAGGGGCTACTAATCCCCAAAAGAGCAGAGCTCTGAGGCACATGGTTGCTGGAGCGACGAGGGGTAAAGTTATCGGGTGTCCTGTCCAGTGGCTGACTGGGAGTTCCAGGAGCCTGGGAAGCCTGAGAGGGGTTAGGCGGGTGTCCGTTGTGAGGCGGCCGACCGGGAGTTCCAGGAGCGCCTAGGAGGGTTTTCCTGGTCATACACAAGCTCTTTTCTAAACAAGTTTGGAACACAAAACCATGCAGCAAAAAGCTTCCAGAGATTGTGGTTGCTCTGAGGAGCCCAAAACCACTGAGAAACAACAGGGGTGAGGTTGTAGGGGGTGGGAGGGTAGCTTTAGCTGTCTGGTATCCGTGACATCTCCCCCCTCCAGTTCGGCAGACCCGGCTAGACCCTTAATGGGTCGGCCTGGGGCTGTCCGATGGTGGCCCTCCACTTCTCGGTTGCTGGGAGAGGTTATCCCATCTCTCCTAAGCTTGGGGCATCCTGGGGGGTTCCTGCTGACGTTTATACCCTGGGCGCAGGGATAGTCACATAAGGCAACGTCCCCAACAAGTTTTCTAAGGCAGGCTCCAAAACAATTGCGGTCCCACAAGTTCCAGTGTCCTTAAGTTCCATGGCCACACTGCCTCTCTCTGTGACACTCTGTTTAGTATTGCCTCTCTCTGTGACACTCTGTTTAGTACCGGCTGACCCACCCACAAACAAAGACAGTGGCGATTTCCCAGCTGTATTCCCACCCCAAACCAGAGGGGGAGGTTGCTCCTTGGTGGGCCAGGTAAAGCTCGAGTGCCCAAACATGTGGCACCAACTGTATAGACTTTTATCCTCCCTGCCCAATGCAACGCCTGACCTCGGTGAGAAATACTCCGGGACAAGAAAAGGGTAGAGACCCTGCCAAGCTACTGAGGGGGAGAGTCAGTCTTTCTCTTCTCCCGAGAAGGAGATCAACCGCTGGGGAGGGAGGCCTGCTATCTCCGCTCCATGGGAAACTGTGCTGCCGCTGGGGAGAGAGACCAACTGTCTCCTCTCCCAGAAAGGGATTCGGACGCTGGGGAGAGATATCGATACCCGTCTCCCTGCAAGGGTTTCTCTGTAAGGGGAGAGAGGACGACTACCTCCGCTTCCGGGGGATGGCTCTGCTGCTGGGGAGAGAGACTGACTGTCTCCTCACCCAGGAAGGGGTTCTGTTTAAGGGGAGGGAGGACGACTACCTCTGCTCCCAGGGGATGGCTCTGCCGCTGGGGAGAGAGACCGACTGTCTCCTCTCCTGGCTCTGCCGCTGGGGAGAGAGACAGACTGTCTCCTCTCCCAGGAGGGGGTTCTGTTCACGGGGAGGGAGGATGACTACCTCCGCTCCCAGGGGATGGCTCTGCCGCTGGGGAGAGAGACCGACTGTCTCCTCTCCCGGCTCCTCGCTCTGCCGCTGGGGAGAGAGACCGACTGTCTCCTCTCCCGGGAAGGGATTCTGTTTACGGTGAGGGAGGACGACTACCTCCGCTCCCAGGGGATGGCTCTGCCGCTGGGGAGAGAATCCGACTGTCTCCTCTCCCGGCTCCTGGCTCTGCCGCTGGGGAGAGAGAAGGACTGTCTCCTCTCCCGGGAAGGGGTTCTGCTGCTGGGGAGAGTTAATGACATCCATCTCTACCTGCAAGAGGTTCTCTGTAAGGGGAGGGAGGACGACTACTTCCGCTCCCAGGTTTCCTGGAGCTGTTACAGGTGCTGGGCAGAGGCCGGCGGCTCTCTGCCCTGTTGTCAGCATTTCTGCTGGGGTGGCTCCCTTATCCAAGTCTATAAGCTCAGAGCCAGACTGCTGATCAGGATCCAGCAGCCCTGGTTCCCTTTTTCTTTGCTGCCACTCCTCCACAGTCGAGCTCCATGAATCCCAGAGGGCTTCACCCCAGATCTGTATGCTCCTGGCACGCTGCTTAGCGAGATCCAGCAGCTTCTTGTATTCCTTGACCAGTGCCTCTTCCTGGTCAATTAAAAAATCCAGATCGTCCAGCAGCCAGGTCTCCTCCAAGAGATCCAGCAGTTCCTCTTGGAGCCCAGAGATATCCTCCAGACCCTGGTCTGTCTCACTCCCAAACTGTGGTCCTCTGTCCTTTTTGTAAACGGCAATCCAGGGCCGCCAAAGCCCTCTGTGGGGGAGCCATCCTCCAGCCATGGCTGCGCTTTCATAGCGAGCCATTGGAGGGCTCAATAGCCGTCATCCACCCACATCTCTTGCTGAATCAGTCTATGTAGAACAGCTAGCCATTCCTTCTTTCGCTGTTCTCCCAGGAAAGGCAGTCTCACGGTCCACCGAACCCAGAATCTCGTGTCATTCGTGGGGAGGACCTTTCCATTTTCCTGCTCCTGTTGAAGAGCCTCCCACCAGAGGTCTCGGAGGGCAAGGTTCCTCCATGCCAAAACGTCCTGTTCTGAACATGGATCATTTGTTCCGTTCAGCATCTTTTGTACTCTCCCTAGGAACACTGCCTCCATATTTATTGGCTACTGTGGTACGTCTCCTCTGTCAGCAGAAACTGTGTGAAAGAAGCAGATCCCACTGCTGCCAGCCAATGTTACAGATAACCCTGGCTACCCCGACTGGGTAGCTCCGCCAAAAGGGGTCCTGCTTCCTTCCTGCCGACTGCAGCTATGTAGCTGGCAAGTGACCACAGCCTGTAGCCACCCCTGATGCCCGACAGCACCAGTACTCAGGGTCCCACCCTGTGACAGACTCCGGCTACCCCGACTGAGTAGCTATGCCAGAGGGTCCTTCCTTTGCCTGCAACAGGCTGCTATGTAGCCCAGGAAAGTGATTTTAGCTGGAGCCAACCCAAATAACTAGACAGACTAGCCTTCAGGTTAAACAGGAACTGATTTTATTGTAAAACATACACTCCTTTTATACACACAACTCATCTTGATAACACAAGGACAATCTCACAATTTTCCCCCATTCCCGCCCCTCCAGACTGACCGGCGCCTCCATAGGAGCCACAGTCCCACATAATCTCAATACAAAGGGGTGGCGGTTTCCAGGGTGTCATTTTAAAGCTCTTGGTCCCCAGATTTCACAGTCCAAAAATCAGCAAGATTCGTTACTTGGGACCGGAGTTCGGAGTTACAGTCCGTTGAAGTTATGGGGTTAGGGGTGTCCAAAACCCCCGGTTCCCAAAGGAGCTCCCCTCAGGCAATTTCCCCACCTCTTGTCCTACCTAGGGGCTACTAATCCCCAAAAGAGCGGAGCTCTGAGGCACATGGTTGCTGGAGCGACGAGGGGTAAAGTTATCGGGTGTCCTGTGGCCGACCGGGAGTTCCAGGAGCCTGGGAAGCCTGAGACGGGTTAGGCGGGTGTCCGTTGTGAGGCGGCTGACCGGGAGTTCCAGGAGCCTGGCCAGCCTAGGAGGGTTTTCCTGGTCATACACCAGCTCTTTTCTAAACAAGTTTGGAACATAAAACCATGCAACCAAAAGCTTCCAGAGATTGTGGTTGCTCTGAGGAGCCCAAAACCACTGAGAAACAACAGGGGTGAGGTTGTAGGGGGTGGGGGGTAGCCTTGGCTGTCTGGTATTCATGACAATACTCTTTTTTTTTTTGGACTGAGATATAGCTGTAGAGGTCTCAGGTTTGATCCCTGACATAGAGGGTTGACATTGCTGAATTTAAGTCCTACAAGATACCTCATGTTAGAGTTAGTCGACGGGATAGAGCTCTTTTCGTGTTTACTTTTGGCCACGCCTCCTTAACATTACGGAGCGGCGCCATTTTAGAGGGATTGAGCGCTTGTATTCTACTCTGCTCCATTCACCGGCTTGAGAACGGAACGTTGCTGACATTCTGACTGCCTCTTTTTTACATGGGTTTTTTTTTTTTTCTATGCTGTTGGTAGACTTCGCTAACGGGAAAAAAGAATGGATCAGTGTGTGTAAGGGATAGCCCAGTGAAGGTCCATTTTGACGAATTAGTGCCCAGTTTTTATTAAACCTATCAAAAACAAGGGCACTTTAATTCATCAAAATTGCCATTTCACTGTTTTCTTCAAAAACTTACCTTTTAATCCTGAATGCTGCTCCAGCGATTCCCCCGGCCGTTGGAAGCCTCTGCAGACGTCAGAAATGACGAATCAGGCCTTCTCCAATCACAGCTTCCCCCTCGGGGGAATCTTGGCCTGATGCAACGCTGTGATTGGAGGAAGCCTGATTCGTCATTTTGGACCCGCGAAGACGGCTTGCGATGGGCGGAGGAAGTGCTGGAGGTAAATTAAAAGGTAAGTTTTTGAAGAAAACAGTGAAATGTAAATTTTGATGAATTAAAGTGCCATTGTTTTTAATAGATTTATTAAAAAACAGGCACTAATTCATCAAAATGGACCTTCACTTTAAGAACATTCAATTTTTATTCAGTCACTGAAAGAATGATGATTAAATCGGTTTATTATCGTTTTCCCATAAGCCGTGAAAAAAGGGAATGGAACATAAGCAATTAGGGTCGGTGGAATTTTGTCTACCCCCTACCTTGGCAGCACATGTTTGATTTCCATCCTGTGAAAAAACAATGTTTATCTGCTTATTCTTCACTGTTACATAGCTTCCACATACTTATACATTTTGTTTATGTTAGATATGTTTGACTTACTATACTATCTTAATCCAATCAATTAATTTATTTTGATAAAGTATGGAACAGAGGTCTGTGCCTAAATATATTTAGATTTTTAAGTAGTATCTATAATCTTAAAGTCAGTGTATAGATTTTTAAGTAGTATCTATAATCTTAAAGTCAGTGTCATTTTAAATATTTTTAAATAATGTCATTTCCAAAATTATTTTAGCCTCATGTCTCCCTGGTTGATGCTGTTTTGGCTATGCTACAGCTTCTCCCCAGACGTCCCAAGCCTTTTTATGGCACATGCAGTGCCCTGCGGTTCTTAATCTCCTGGAGCAGTTATTTTCCTGCAGAATTGTCTGCCCAGGTATCTTCTGGCATCTGTGGCTTTATCTGCTTTTCCTATCTTAGAGGGAATTCGCAAGAGGAAATTTAATGAATCAGATAGTAAGGTTTCTGCTATTTTCAATTTGATGGGAGATTCTATGAGCAGATAAGAGGAATGGCTATGCGCACGAGATTTGCACCAAGTTATGTAAAAAATGTTATGGGTTATTTTGAAAAGAACATTTTGCAGGTAACCCCTTGGTTATCGAATCTCGTACTCTATAGGCGTTTTATAGACAATATATTTTTTGTGTGGAAGGGAGATGGTGGAACATTTTGACATGTTTATAGAAGATCTGAATGCAAATGATATGGGATTAAAGTCTAGTCATAAATATAGTTGTTCAGCCATTAGTTTCCTAGATATAGAGATTAGACTTCTAAATGATGAAATTATCACTAGAACCCACTTCAAATAAGTGGATGCAAATAATTATATTGAATACAAGAGTAACCATCATAGGAGATGGAAACAAAATATACCAAAGAGCCAACTACTTTTAATTAAAAGAAACTGCTCAAGTTTAGAAGACTAAGACAATCAGTCAAATCTATTGTCAGAAAGATTCTCACATAAAGGTTATTATATGGATACTATCGTAAAGATAAGAGGAAGTAAGAAAAATAGACAGGAAAAATCCTTAAAAAAGAGAAAAAGGAAAAAATAAACCGAATGGATGAGAATATCAAAGTACCATTTATAACTACATAATCCTCGCAACACAAACAAATAGAAAAAATAATTTCAAAACATTGGCATCTTGTCAAAAGTGATCCACTCGTAGGAAATAAAATCAGTCGGACCAGACTTTATCTACAGAAGAGCCAAAAATTTGAAGGACATCTTATCACCAAGTGAATATAAAACAAAAATTGAGAAAGTAGATATAAGTTTAAGAGGGGAAAAATAGTGGGATTCTACCCTTGCCATACATGCAAATCTTGTACACATAGTAGTAAAACCAAAGTTGTAAAATCCACAAAAACAAAGGAGATTCTGAAAATTAAAGAAACTATTCGGTGTGCTAATAAGAATGTCATTTACATATTACAGTGTTCCATGTAATTTTCACTACTTAGGACAAATTAGTCATAAGTTGAGAGAGAGAATAAGGGAGCATGTAAGGTGTATCGAATTAGGAAAGGATGATACCAGACTTTATAGACATTTTAAAGATACACACAACGGTAACCCAAAATTAATGTATATATGGGAAATTAAAAAAATAAGGATAGTAGAGGGGGGTAACATGGAAAAGAAACTACTTCGAAATGAAGCTGAGTTAATCTATACATTTGGAACTCTGTTTCCAAAGGGATTGAACAGTGAACTAGGTCTTAACTTTATAATTTGAATTATAAAGTCCAAAAAATAACATCAACACGTATTATTATTAAAAATGTTTGCACTTAGTAATTTATTATATACTACAGCACGTTAAGATGTCAGGAAATCGCACTATATTAGAATTTTCCAACTTTTTACACTGTAATTGTGTTTAAGATTAATAAACCGCAATCATTCTCTATTTCTCTTGTAAGATGTATCGAGTCCACGGATTCATCCTTTACTTGTGGGATATTCTCCTTCCCAAAAGGAAGTGGCAAAGAGAGCACACAGCAGAGCTGTCCATATAGCTCCCCCTCTAGCTCCACCCCCCAGTCATTCTCTTTGCCGGCTCTAAGCAATCGGAAGGGTAAAGTGAATGTGGTGTTAGAAATGTAGTTTTTATTTTCTACAAGCAAAACTTTATTTCTCTTGTTAAGTGTATCCAGTCCACGGATCATCCATTACTTATGGGATATTCTCCTTCCCAACAGGAAGTTGCAAGAGAATCACCCACAGCAGAGCTGCTATATAGCTCCTCCCCTAACTGTCATATCCAGTCATTCTCTTGCAAGCCTCAACCAAGATGGAGGTCGTAAGAGGAGTGTGGTGTTTTATACTTAGTTTATTCTTCAATCAAAAGTTTGTTATTTTTAAATGGTGCCGGAGTGTACTGTTTATCTCAGGCAGTATTTAGAAGAAGAATCTGCCTGCGTTTTCTATGATCTTAGCAGAAGTAACTAAGATCCATGGCTGTTCTCACATATTCTGAGGAGTGAGGTAACTTCAGAGAGGGAATGGCGTGCAGGTTTTCCTGCAATAAGGTATGTGCAGTTAATATTTTTCTAGGGATGGAATTTGCTAGAAAATTCTGCTGATACCGAACTAATGTAAGTAAAGCCTTAAATGCAGTGAGAGCTACTGGTATCAGGCTTATTAATAGAGATGCATACTCTTATAAAAATGTAATATAAAACGTTTGCTGGCATGTTTAATCGTTTTTATATGTATTTGGTGATAAAACTTATTGGGGTCTAGTTTTTTTCCACATGGCTGGCTTGAATTTTGCCTAGAAACAGTTTCCTTAGGCTTTCCACTGTTGTAATATGAGTGGGAGGGGCCTATTTTGCCGGTTTTTTGCACAGCAAAAATTACAGACACAGACATCCAGCTTCTTCCTGCATGATCCAGGACATCTCTGGAGGGCTCAAAAGGCTTCAAAGTAGTTTTTGAGGGAGGTAAAAAGCCACAGTAGAGCTGTGGCAGTTGTTGTGACTGTTTAAAAAACGTTTTTGTCATTTGTTATTCCGTTTTTGGTATTAAGGGGTTAATCATCCATTTGCAAGTGGGTGCAATGCTCTGCTAACTTGTTACATACACTGTAAAAATTTCGTTAGTGTAACTGTCTTTTTTCACTGTTATTTCAAATTTTGACAAAATTTGTGTTTCTTAAAGGTGCAGTAAGGTTTTTTATATTGCTTGTAAACTTGTTTAAAGTGTTTTCCAAGCTTGCTAGTCTCATTGCTAGTCTGTTTAAACATGTCTGACACAGAGGAAACTACTTGTTCATTATGTTTGAAAGCCATGGTGGAGCCCCATAGGAGAATGTGTACTAAATGTATTGATTTCACCTTAAACAGTAAAGATCAGTCTTTAACTATAAAAGAAATATCACCAGAAGATTCTGACGAGGGGGAAGTTATGCCGACTAACTCTCCCCACGTGTCAGACCCTTCGCCTCCCGCTCAGGGGATGCACGCTAATATGGCGCCAATTACATCAGGGACGCCCATAGCGATTACCTTGCAGGACATGGCTGCAATCATGAATAATACCCTGTCAGAGGTATTATCCAGGTTGCCTGAATTAAGAGGCAAGCGTGATTGCTCTGGGGTTAGGAGAAATACAGAGCGCGCAGATGCTGTAAGGGCCATGTCTGATACTGCGTCACAATATGCAGATCATGAGGACGGAGAGCTTCAGTCTGTGGGTGACATCTCTGATTCGGGGAAACCTGATTCAGAGATTTCTAATTTTAAATTTAAGCTTGAGAACCTCCGTGTGTTGTTTGGGGAGGTATTAGCTGCTCTGAATGACTGTAACACAGTTGCAGTACCAGAGAAATTGTGTAGGCTGGATAAATACTATGCGTTACCGGTGTGTACTGATGTTTTTCCTATACCTAAAAGGCTTACAGAAATTATTAGCAAGGAGTGGGATAGACCGGGTGTGCCTTTTTCCCCACCTCCTATATTTAGAAAAATGTTTCCAATAGACGCCACTACACGGGACTTATGGCAGACGGTCCCTAAGGTGGAGGGAGCAGTTTCTACTTTAGCAAAGCGTACTACTATCCCGGTTGAGGACAGTTGTGCTTTTTCAGATCCAATGGATAAAAAATTGGAGGGTTACCTTAAGAAAATGTTTATTCAACAAGGTTTTATTTTACAGCCCCTTGCATGCATTGCGCCTGTCACGGCCGCGGCGGCATTCTGGTTTGAGGCCCTGGAAGAGGCCATCCATACAGCTCCATTGACTGAAATTATTGACAAGCTTAGAACACTTAAGCTAGCTAACTCATTTGTTTCTGATGCCATTGTTCATTTGACTAAACTAACGGCTAAGAATTCCAGATTCGCCATCCAAGCGCGTAGGGCGCTATGGCTTAAATCCTGGTCAGCTGACGTGACTTCGAAGTCTAAATTACTCAACATTCCTTTCAAGGGGCAAACCTTATTCGGGCCTGGTTTGAAGGAAATTATTGCTGACATTACTGGAGGTAAGGTCACACCCTTCCTCAGGACAGGGCCAAAGCAACGGCCAAACAGTCTAATTTTCGTGCCTTTCGAAATTTCAAGGCAGGTGCAGCATCAACTTCCTCCGCTTCAAAACAAGAGGGAACTTTTGCTCAATCTAAGCAGGCCTGGAAACCTAACCAGTCCTGGAACAAAGGCAAGCAGGCCAGAAAGCCTGCTGCTGCCTCTAAGACAGCATAAAGGAATGGCCCCCTATCCGGCGACGGATCTAGTAGGGGGCAGACTTTCTCTCTTCGCCCAGGCGTGGGCAAGAGATGTTCAGGATCCCTGGGTGTTGGAGATCATATCTCAGGGATATCTTCTGGACTTCAAAGCTTCCCCTCCACAAGGGAGATTTCATCTTTCAAGGCTATCTGCAAATCAGATAAAGAAAGAGGCATTCCTACGCTGTGTTCAAGACCTCCTAGTTATGGGAGTGATCCATCCTGTTCCGCGGACGGAACAAGGACAGGGTTTTTATTCAAATCTGTTTGTGGTTCCCAAAAAAGAGGGAACCTTCAGACCAATTTTGGATCTAAAGATCTTAAACAAATTCCTCAGAGTTCCATCTTTCAAAATGGAAACTATTCGGACCATCTTACCCATGATCCAAGAAGGTCAGTACATGACCACAGTGGACTTAAAGGATGCCTACCTTCACATACCGATTCACAAAGATCATCATCGGTTTCTAAGGTTTGCCTTTCTAGACAGGCATTACCAATTTGTAGCTCTTCCCTTCAGGTTGGCTACAGCCCCGAGAATCTTTACAAAGGTTCTGGGCTCACTTCTGGCGGTTCTAAGACCGCGAGGCATAGCGGTGGCTCCGTATCTAGACGACAATCTGATACAGGCGTCAAGCTTTCAAGTTGCCAAGTCTCATACAGAGATAGTTCTGGCATTTCTGAGGTCGCACGGGTGGAAAGTGAACGAGGAAAAGAGTTCTCTATCCCCATTCACAAGAGTCTCCTTCTTAGGGACTCTTATAGATTCTGTAGAAATGAAAATTTACCTGACGGAGTCCAGGTTATCAAAACTTCTAAATGCTTGCCGTGTTCTTCACTCCATTCCGCGCCCTTTGGTAGCTCAGTGTATGGAGGTAATCGGCTTAATGGTAGCGGCAATGGACATAGTGCCATTTGCGCGCCTTCATCTCAGACCGCTGCAATTATGCATGCTGAGTCAGTGGAATGGGGATTACACAGATTTGTCCCCTCTGCTAAATCTGGATCAAGAGACCAGAGATTCTCTTCTCGGGTACACCTGTCCAAGGGTATGACCTTTCGCAGGCCAGATTGGACAATTGTAACAACAGATGCCAGCCATCTAGGTTGGGGTGCAGTCTGGAATTCCCTGAAGGCACAGGGATCGTGGACTCAGGAGGAGAAACTCCTTCCAATAAATATTCTGGAGTTAAGAGCGATATTCAATGCTCTTCTGGCTTGGCCTCAGTTAGCAACTCTGAGGTTCATCAGATTTCAGTCGGACAACATCACGACTGTGGCTTACATCAACCATCAAGGGGGAACCAGGAGTTCCCTAACGATGTTAGAAGTCTCAAAAATAATTCGCTGGGCAGAGTACCACTCTTGCCACCTGTCAGCAATCCATATACCAGGCGTGGAGAACTGGGAGGCGGATTTTCTAAGTCGTCAGACTTTCCATCCGGGGGAGTGGGAACTCCATCCGGAGGTGTTTGCTCAGTTCATTCATCGTTGGGGCAAACCAGAGTTGGATCTCATGGCGTCTCGCCAGAACGTCAAGCTTCCTTGTTACGGATCCAGGTCCAGGGAAGCGACGCTGATAGATGCTCTAGCATCGCCTTGGTTCTTCAACCGTTTCCTCTGCTCCCTCGACTGATTGCCAAAATCAAACAGGAGAGAGCATCAGTGATTCTGATAGCACCTGCGTGGCCACGCAGGACTTGGTATGCAGAGTGGACATGTCATCCTTTCCACCATGGACTCTGCCTCTAAGACAGGACCTTCTGATACAAGGTCCTTTCAATCATCCAAATCTAATTTCTCTGAGACTGACTGCATGGAGATTGAACGCTTGATTCTATCAAAGCGTGGCTTCTCCGAGTCAGTCATTGATACTTTAATACAGGCATGAAAGCCTGTTACCAGGAAAATCTACCACAAGATATGGAGTAAATATCTTTATTGGTGTGAATCCAAGAATTACTCATGGAGTAAGGTTAGGATTCCTAGAATATTGTCTTTTCTCCAAGAGGGCTTGGACAAAGGATTATCAGCTAGTTCCTTAAAGGGACAGATTTCTGCTCTGTCTATTCTTTTGCACAAGCGTCTGGCAGAGGTTCCAGACGTCCAGGCATTTTGCCAGGCTTTGGTTAGTATTAAGCCTGTGTTTAAACCTGTTGCTCCCCCGTGGAGCTTAAACTTGGTTCTTAAAGTTCTTCAAGGAGTTCCGTTTGAACCCCTTCTTTCCATTGATATTAAACTTTTATCTTGGAAAGTTCTGTTTTTGATGGCTATTTCCTCGGCTCGGAGAGTCTCTGAGCTATCTGCCTTACAATGTGATTCTCCTTATCTGATTTTTCATGCAGATAAGGTAGTCCTGCGTACCAAACCTGGCTTTTTACCTAAGGTGGTTTCTAACAAGAATATCAATCAAGAGATTGTTGTTCCATCATTGTGTCCTAATCCTTCTTCAAAGAAGGAACGTCTTTTACATAATCTGGACATAGTCCGTGCTTTGAAGTTTTACTTACAAGCTACTAAAGATTTTCGTCAAACATCTACCCTGTTTGTCGTTTACTCTGAACAGAGGAGAGGTCAAAAAGCTTCGGCAACCTCTCTTTCCTTTTGGCTTCGGAGCATAATAAGCCTAGCCTATGAGACTGCTGGACAGCAGCCCCCTGAAAGGATTACAGCTCATTCTACTAGAGCTGTGGCTTCCACCTGGGC
Source organism: Bombina bombina (assembly GCF_027579735.1). Lineage (NCBI taxonomy): Eukaryota > Metazoa > Chordata > Amphibia > Anura > Bombinatoridae > Bombina > Bombina bombina. The sequence goes on along the minus strand of NC_069500.1, from coordinate 329,040,900 downwards.
CTTTAAAAATGAGGCCTCTGTTGAACAGATTTGCAAGGCCGCGACTTGGTCTTCGCTTCACACTTTTTCCAAATTTTCCAAATTTGATACTTTTGCTTCTTTGGGGGCTGTTTTTGGGAGAAAGGTTCTTCAGGCAGTGGTTCCTTCCGCTTAATCCTGCCTTGTCCCTCCCATCATCCGTGTACTTTAGCTTTGGTATTGGTATCCCATAAGTAATGGATGATCCGTGGACTGGATACACTTAACAATAGAAAACATAATTTATGCTTACCTGATAAATTTATTTCTCTTGTAGTGTATCCAGTCCACGGCCCGCCCTGTCCTTTTAAGGCAGGTCTAAATTTTAATTAAACTACAGTCACCACTGCACCCTATGGTTTATCCTTTCTCTGTTTGTTTTCGGTTGAATGACTGGATATGACAGTTAGGGGAGGAGCTATATAGCAGCTCTGCTGTGGGTGATCCTCTTGCAACTTCCTGTTGGGAAGGAGAATATCCCATAAGTAATGGATGATCCGTGGACTGGATACACTACAAGAGAAATAAATTTATCAGGTAAGCATAAATTATGTTTTTAAATGGTGCCGGTGTGTACTATTTACTCTCTAGCAGAAAGGAGATGAAGATTTCTGCAGGGAGGAAGATGATTTTAGCATGTTGTAACTAAAATCCACTGCTATTCCCACAAAGGACTGAGGAGTACAAGAAAACTTCAGTTGGGGGAAACGGTTTGCAGGTTAGGCTGCAAAAAAGGTATGTTCAGTCATTTATTTCTAGACAAGACTGTGATAATGCTAGAAAGGACTGATAATATCCCCATGAGGGAAGGGTAAGCTATATTCAGAAACTAAGTATGGAATTTTAAGCTTACATAACAGGGCTAGTTTATGCTGGTTGACACTACTTTATGGCAAACGGTTTTTATTGAAAATTTCGTTTGTGACACTTTGAGGCTTACTTTGGGGTTTTTTCAGGGGTTGTTACCAACATGGCTATTATTCATACACTTGGGAGTGTTTCTTTAGGCCTCACAAGCACCGTAGTGAGGTGGGAGGGGCCTAATTTTGCGCCTCAGATGCGCAGTTATAATTGACTAGAAGTTCAGGCTGCTTCACATGGAGTATCCAGCTGCAGTTTGAGGGCCTATAAGAAGTTTTTTCCCCACAGCAGAGCTGTGGCAGGGTGCTGAAAGTTTGTTAACCGTTTTTTTGGCTTACTGTCGATCCGGTTTTGGCATTAAGGGGTTAATCGTTTTTATTGCTAGTGGTGCAATCTTACTAATGCTTTAGGTACATACTGTAAAAATTTCGAAAAGTTTGCTGCATTTTTTCACTGTTTTGCAAAATTGTGTGCCTTTTTTATCTCTTAAAGGCACAGTAACTTTTTTTCAAAGTGTGTTTTTACTTGATTAAAGTGATTTCCAAGCCTGCTTGTTTTAATACTAGTCTGTTAAACATGTCTGACACCAAGGAAAATCCTTGTTCAATGTGTTTAGAAGCCATGGTGGAACCCCCCCCCCTCTCAGAATGTGTCCCACTTGTACTGATATGTCTATACACTTTAAAGAACATATTGTTGCACTTAAAAATGTGGCCCAAGATGATTCTCAGACAGAAGGTAACAAGGTTAGCCCGTTAACCTCTCCCCAAGTGTCAAAACCAGTTACGCCTGCTCAAGTGACGCCTAGCACCTCTAGTGCGTCTAACTCTTTTACCTTGCAAGACTTGGCGGCAGTTATGAATAATACTCTCTCAGTGTTTTTATCTAAACTGCCCGTGTTACCTGCAAAGCGTGATAGCTCTGTTTTAAGAACAGATTCTGAGCATTCTGACGCTTTAGTAGCCGTATCAGATATACCCTCACAACGCTCTGAAGTGGGGGCGATGGATGTGCTGTCTGAGGGAGAAATTTCCGATACAGGAAAGGTTTCCCCTCAGACAGATTCAGATACATTGGCTTTTAAATTTAAACTAGAACACCTCCGCTTATTGCTCAGGGAGGTATTAGTTACTCTGGATGACTGCGACCCTATGGTGGTTCCAGAGAAATTGTGTAAAATGGACAAGTATCTAGAAGTTCCTGTTTACACTGATGTGTTCCCGGTCCCTAAGAGGATTGCGGATATTGTTACTAGGGAGTGGGATAGACCAGGTATTCCCTTTGTTCCCCCTCCTGTTTTTAAGAAAATGTTCCCCATATCTGACCCAATGCGGGACTCGTGGCAGACGGTCCCTAAGGTGGAGGGGGCTATTTCTTCACCTGCTAAACGCACAACCATACCAATTGAAGACAGTTGTGCTTTTAAAGACCCTATGGATAAAAAATTAGAGGGTTTACTTAAGAAAATTTTTGTTCAACAAGGTTTTCTTCTCCAACCTATTGCGTGCATTGTTCCTGTAACTACTGCAGCTGCTTTCTGGTTCGAGGCGCTGGAAGATGCGCTCCAGACGGAGACCTCATATGAGGACATTATAGACAGAATTAAGGCTTTTAAGCTGGCTAATTCTTTTATCACAGATGCCGCTTTCCAACTAGCTAAGTTAGCGGGAAAAAATTCAGGTTTCGCCATTTTAGCGCGCAGGGCGCTATGGCTAAAGTCCTGGTCGGCCGATGTGTCGTCAAAATCCAAACTCTTGAACATCCCTTTCAAAGGAAAGACCCTCTTCGGGCCTGAATTGAAAGAGATTATTTCAGAAATCACTGGGGGAAAAGGCCATGCTCTCCCTCAGGACAAGTCCTTTAAGTTAAAGAACAAACAAAATAATTTTCGTTCCTTTCGGAATTTCAGGAGCGCTCTCGCTTCATCCTCCCCTGCTACAAAGCAAGAGGGTAATGGTTTGCAACCCAGGTCAGCCTGGAAAACTTACCAGGGCTGACAAGGGTAAACAGGCCAAGAAGCCTGCAGCTGCCTCCAAGACAGCATGATGGGGTAGCCCCAGATCCGGGACCGGATCTAGTAGGGGGCAGACTCTCTCTCTTTGCTCAGGCCTGGGCAAGAGAAGTACACGATCCCTGGGCCTTAGAGATTGTATCTCAGGGATATCTTCTAGTATTCAAGGACTCTTCTCCAAGGGGAAGGTTCCACATTTCTCTTCTGTCTACAGACCAGACAAAGAAAGAGGCGTTCTTACGCTGTGTAGAAGACCTACATACAATGGGTGTGATCCACCCAGTTCCAATTGCGGAACAAGGGCTGGGTTTTTACTCAAACCTGTTTGTGGTTTCCAAGAAAGAAGTAACTTTCAGACCAATCCTGGATCTCAAAATTCTAAACAAATTCCTCAGAGCCCCATCATTCAAGATGGAGACCATTCGGACAATCTTGCCAATGATCCAGGAGGGTCAATATATGACTACCGTTGATCTAAATGATGCGTATCTGCACATTCCTATCCACAAAGATCATCACCAGTTTCTCAGGTTCGCCTTTCTGGACAAGCATTACCAATTTGTGGCTCTTCCTTTCGGGTTGGCCACTGCTCCCAGAATTTTCACAAAGGTGCTCGGGTCCCTCCTGGCGGTTCTAAGACCGTGGGGCATAGCAGTGGCGCCTTATCTAGACGACATCTTAATTCAAGCGTCGACTTTCCAAAGAGCCAAGTCTCACACGGAAATTGTATTGGTCTTTCTGAGGTCTCACGGGTGGAAGGTGAACATCAAAAAGAGTTCTCTCTCCTCCCTCACAAGAGTTTCCTTCCTAGGAACTCTAATAGACTCGGTAGAAATGAAAATATTTCTGACGGAGGTCAGAAAGTTAAAACTCTTAACCACTTGCCGAGCCCTTCATTCCATTCCTCGGCCATCTGTAGCTCAGTGCATGGAGACAATCGGGCTAATGGTAGCGGCAATGGACAATAGTCCCTTTTGCACGGATACACCTCAGACTACTGCAACTATGCATGCTCAAACAGTGGAATGGGGATTATGCAGATTTGTCTCCTCAAATACAGCTGGACCAGGGGACCAGAGATTCTCTTCTCTGGTGGTGGTCTCAGGATCACCTGTCTCAGGGAATGTGTTTCTGCAGACCAGAGTAGATCATCATAACGACCGACGCCAGTCTGTTGGGCTGGGGTGCAGTCTGGGACTCCCTGAAAGCTCAGGGCTTATGGTCTCGGGAAGAAGCTCTTCTCCCGATAAACATTCTAGAACTGAGGGCGATATTCAATGCGCTCCAGGCATGGCCTCAGCTAGCTGCGGCCAAATTCATCAGATTTCAGTCGGACAACATCACGACTGTAGCTTACGTCAATCATCAAGGGGGAACAAGGAGTTCCCTAGCAATGATGGAAGTAACAAAAATAATCAGGTGGGCAGAGGATCACTCTTGCCATCTCTCAGCAATTTACATCCCAGGAGTAGACAACTTGGAGGCAAATTTTCTAAGTCGTCAGACTTTTCACCCGGGGGAGTGGGAACTCCACCCGGAGGTATTTGCCCAGCTGACTCAGCTATGGGGCACTCCAGAATTGGATCTGATGGTGTCCTGTCAGAACACCAAGCTTCCTCTTTACGGGTCCAGATCCCAGGATCCCCAGGCGGTGCTGATAGATGCTCTAGCAGCGCCTTGGTCCTTCAATCTGGCCTATGTTTTTCCACCGTTTCCTCTCCTCCCTCGTCTGGTTGCCAGAATCAAGCAAGAGAGGGCTTTGGTGATTCTAATAGTGCCTGCGTGGCCACGCAGGACCTGGTATGCAGACCTAGTGGACATGTCATCTGTTCCACCATGGACACTACCAATGAGGCAGGACCTTCTAATACAAGGTCCTTTCAAACATCCAAATCTAATTTCTCTGCGTCTGACTGCTTGGAGATTGAACGCCTATTTCTATCAAAGCGGGGTTTCTCTGAGTCGGTTATTGATACCCTGATTCAGGCTAGAAAGCCTGTCACCAGGAAAATCTACCATAAGATTTGGCGAAAATATCTTTTTTGGTGCGAATCCAAGGGTTACTCATGGAGTAAGATTAGGATTCCCAGAATATTGTCCTTTCTCCAAGAAGGATTGGAGAAAGGATTATCAGCTAGTTCCTTAAAAGGACAGATATCTGCTTTGTCTATTCTTTTACACAAACGTCTGGCAGAGGTACCAGATGTTCAAGTGTTTAGTCAGGCTTTAGTCAGAATCAAGCCTGTTTATAGACCTGTGGCTCCGACATGGAGTCTGAATTTAGTTCTTTCGGTTCTGCAAGGGGTTCCGTTTGAACCTTTACATTCCAGAGATATTAAGCTTTTATCTTGGAAAGTTTTGTTTTTGGTAGCTATCTCTTCTGCTCGAAGAGTTTCAGAGTTATCTGCTTTACAGTGTGATTCACCTTACCTGGTTTTCCATGCAGATGAGGTAGTTTTGCGTACCAAACCCGGTTTTCTTCCTAAGGTTGTGTCGAATAAGAATATTAACCAGGAAATTGTTGTTCCTTCTCTGTGTCCTAATCCTTCTTCGAAGAAGGAACGTCTGTTACACAATCTTGATGTGGTTCGTGCTTTAAAGTTCTATTTACAAGCAACTAAGGATTTCAGACAAACAACTTCATTGTTTGTTATCTATTCTGGTAAGAGGAGAGGTCAGAAGGCGACTGCTACCTCTCTTTCCTTTTGGCTGAAAAGCATCATCCGTTTGGCCTATGAGACTGCTGGCCAGCAGCCTCCCGAAACAATTACTGCTCATTCTACCAGAGCAGTGGCTTCCACATGGGCTTTTAAAAAGAGGCTTCTGTTGAACAGATTTGTAAGGCAGCGACTTGGTCTTCGCTGCATACTTTTACCAAATTTTACAAATTCGATACTTTTGCTTCTTCGGAGGCTATTTTTGGGAGAAAGGTTTTACAAGCAGTGGTGCCTTCCGTTTAAGGTACCTGTCTTGTTCCCTCCCTTCATCCGTGTCCTAAAGCTTTGGTATTGGTATCCCACAAGTAAAGGATGAATCCGTGGACTCGATACATCTTACAAGAGAAAACAGAATTTATGCTTACCTGATAAATTACTTTCTCTTGTGATGTATGGAGTCCACGGCCCGCCCTGGCTATTAAGTCAGGTAGTTTTTTTGTTTAAACTACAGTCACCACTGCACCCTGTGGTTTCTCCTTTTTCTTCCTAACCTTCGGTCGAATAACTGTGGGGGGGAGCTAGAGGGGGAGCTATATGGACAGCTCTGCTGTGTGCTCTCTTTGCCACTTCCTGTTGGGAAGGAGAATATCCCACAAGTAAAGGATGAATCCGTGGACTCGATACATCACAAGAGAAAGTAATTTATCAGGTAAGCATAAATTCTGTTTTTCTTCTTAAACAGGAAGAGTCCACAGCTGCATTCATTACTTTTGGGAAATACAGAACCTGGCCACCAGGAGGAGGCAAAGACACCCCAGCCAAAGGCTTAAATACCTCCCCCACTTCCCTCATCCCCCAGTCATTCTTTGACTTTCGTCACAGGAGGTTGGCAGAGAAGTGTCAGAAGTTTGAGATAGTCTCTTATGGAGGGTAGTACTCTTTGAAATTGGACTGGAGTTTTAAGTAATCCTATCAGCCTCTCAGTGAGAGCATGGATGAATGTTAGTGTCCGGTGATGCAGGGAGAGTTTTCCTGCAAAACCATCCCAACTCATATTAACAGCTCCTTGGCAATCAGCGTTGACGAGTTTCGCTGCCTGTCTTTATTCACTCAAGTCCATGTCAGGAGTGAGGCTACTATCTGTCACACTTGAAGGGCCGTGTTCCTGTTCCACGGCGTAGATTCCGGTAAGATCATTTCATTTTATTTTGATATGTGAATGTAATGTTAACGAAAAAAGGTAGGGTCCCAGTGGGACTTCTTTTATCTTAATAAGGAATCATGGATTAATATCTCCTATGGGGGGTTATTGAACAGGGGGGACTTTAATCATGTTTTTTATATGGTTCTACCTGCAAATGTGTAGCAATACCTGGACTCATGGTTTTTATAGAACATAACGGCCTTATCTTACTGACGCAAGCTCTTGACATTGCGTGCCCTTTTTGTGATTGGCACTGTGCAACTCGTGACGGGTGCGGTTACGTTGTTTCTCACTTCCATATACTGACTGTGTGGTGACAGAGAGAGTCTAACTCATGGGTTGTCTGGTTCACAGGAGGTGGTGAGTGCACCAGCTATTGGGGGTGTAAAAGGGGTGCCAGTTAGTATTAATCTTTTTTGTAATTCCAAGATTATGGAGAATTCTTGTGATGAATATGAAATGGGTAATCAATGCCCATTAATTATTTTCCGATTGCCGTTCTAGAGTACTTTTCTCCTGAATCAGGGAGCTTAAGAGAGCGTTGAGCCATCCGCCTCCAAGGTTTCCATGTCCCGTGAGGTGTGTGCCCCAGACCCTTTTTCGGCTACGCAAGCAGGTGTCCCTATTGCCTTCACTCCTCCGGAGGGTGTCTTGTTTCCTCCAGAGGTAACAGCGCAGTTCAGAATGACCATTTCTATTTCGCTGACTCATTTATATCTCCAAAGTGAAATATTTCTAAGATTTTCTAAGATGTTAACCAGGGCCCATCGGGCATGGGATCGCCTGATTCAGTTCGGCCTTCTGGGGAAGTATTGGCCTCTGAGGCTTCAGGGGTCCCAACCTCGGGGCCAGGGTCTTTTGTTTGTTCGATGATTTTGCTTTCCTTTATAGGTTGGCGATGTTAGAGGATCCTAATCCTAGTGGACCGAGAGATCCGAGGCTTTAGATGCTGGATGGCAAATTGGATATGACGTTTGGGGATGAAGCTAATCTCCTTAACGTCTCCGTTTTACTTTCTTTTATGTTTCGGTTCCAGTTCTGAGCTTGGGTGAATGGGGTGTCTGATCGGCTGGTCCCGTTGGTGTTCTCATTCACTTTGGGCGTTCACCTGCGGGTGCTGCCTTCCTTTTATTTTGATCCAGTTGGATGTGTTTGATTTGTTTTTTCTTAAGCTCATGTCTGATAGATTTCCGCGTTGGAAACGTTCATCTCTGGAACCGATGAAAAAACTTGCGATTTTGTGGTCGCATGGGCACTTCCAGCATTTTTTTTAATAATAGAATTATGTTTTCTAGTTCACTTATCGAACCTTCGGGTCCAATTTTCTTGCAGTTCTGGAGTGTCCTTGTACCAGGCAGGTACTGGTTGGATGATTTCTGCTGTTACCTGAGTTCATGTCACCCTCGTGGTGCCGATTTAATCCTGTCGGATTCTGAACGTCACTTGGCCTATTGATAAGGACTCCAGGCTTGGATCCTATTTCGAAATATGAGGCCTAGTGTGTAGATACAATGCTTCTGAATGGAGGGTTGTGAGTGCCGATCTAAGGTTGGCTTTTTCTGGCTACTCGTCTGGGATACAGATCTGTCTTTTTAGACGTCATCATGGTTCCTTTACATAGGTAAGTGACCTATTTGATCTAGTGTTGCGAGTGGTGAACGATTTGCATCTTCACTTGAGGTTCTTCCTGGTGCTGATTCTTTAGCCTCATAAACATTTTCTTGCGGTGGTGGAGTCTCCTTCCTTCCCGCCTTGGGTGGGTCATCCGGTCTGGAAGTGCGGGCATGTCCTTCTTCCTTTGCTCAGAGTTGCGTTACTCTAAGGGAGGTGGAGTGCAGGGGTTTCCCTGCCTTCTGTGGGGAGCTGCAAAGCTTCCAGCTTTTACCCTGTTAACAGGGTTTTTGGAAGATCGATCCTGCAAGGATCTCTGGTTGTTGTCTCTTCCATATAATACCCTCGGTCTGTCCATGGTCTTCGACGATTGAGTGTTATCTGCGTACTCGTTGCAAATCTAGCCTTGGGGCTTAACAGTGAAGAGCCGAGCTCGGTTACTGACCGTCGGCCTTCTGGGGTCAGGTAGTTGACCATTTATCCTAGATGCTCAGTTGGGGCTTCGTGGAGGGTGGTTTACGTCTAACTCACTGGGATGGCAAGCAAGGTCCAGGGTTCACATCCACCTTCGGTGTTGGTTGTTACCTTGCCAGCATGTGTAACACGTGGTTAAGCTTGTCTATGAGATTTCTCCTTGTGATCCAGGAGCACTGGGTGCCGAATTCTTAGGGAGTTCTTTCAGACTCTTGGATTTGACGCTGTTGCTAGATTGCCTAGTCTACGGACTTTAGATGGTGCGCTCCTAATCATAGGAGACTGCTTAGGGTTCTTTAGGAAGTTAGATCTTTCGTTCGATTTTATTTTTCAAGGACTCTGGCCTAGGACCATGTCTCCCCCTGGATCAGGTGTGGACAGTTCGGTCTCACCTTAGGTGTTTGTGGTCCCGCGTGTCCCTTTAAAGGGGGCGGGGTTCTGTTTCTCATGAGAGATTCCTATCTTCTGCCTGTGGCTTAGGTTCTAGGTCTCTCTGACGGGTCCCTACTGGTCTTCTGGCACATTTGATGTTCCTTGATGACTCCAGGTGTTTTTTCAACTTAGATGGCGATATCGCCGAGGTGTCTCGCCTCTATGGTAGGGTGTTTTCCGTTGCTTTAAGTCCCCTTCTCTCCTTGAGTGGGGGATGGGTTCTCCTGGTTCTGAGTTACCTCAGTATCTGTGGTGACCTGTCGGTCCTTGTTTTCTTGCCCTGTATGGGTTCTTCCCTTCTTGCGTTTTCAGAATCCTGGAAAGGGAGATGTGGAGTAGTAACTGGTTCCATCGTTCTTGCAGCAGGAGGCTGGTGGTTTGAACCCTGATTGGGCTCCTGTTCAATGTTGGATTCTGATATTTAGATGCTGGGGGTCTGAGAATCCTCTTCCCTTGGGAAGTGTTCCCCTTTAGGGAAGACAGCAGTGTAGGGGGTCTCGTACCTGAGCACAAGGTCTGTCCTGACTCACGGTAGCATGCTCTTTGTAGTAGTGGTCAGAGTTCTACTCGGGGGCTTGCTCCTCGTAGATCCATCCTTTTTTCTTCCAGGGGTCTGAAACTCTTGTCTTTGGTCTTTGACTAGCCTTTGGGCTAAAACCATTACCCTGGAGCGAATTTCAGGGATTGGTTACTCTATGCAGTGTTGACCGTTTTCTTCTAGAGTCTGTCCTCCCCTTCGGTGGGAGGACTTTTGATGTCCTCCTTTTTTCTACACTAGCGTCTGATGCTGGGATTGGACACTCCTTGGAGCCCAGTATTCTGAGGGCTGTTGTTGAGCTTTTGGAAGGTTTACAGTTTAAAACCAACTACAGCTAATTGCACCTTGAATGTGTGCTAGCAAGCTGTTAGACGCCTCTCTGTTTTGGGTTCCACGATGGCTGAGTCAGCTTCCTACCTGGAATCTGGTCATTGAGAGTTCCTGTTTAGACGGTTTGGTGTTCTCTTGGAGAGCTATTTGCTAACTGCTGGGATAGTTATCCTATTTCTGCTGTCTATGCTTGCCTAGCCTGCAGGTTTCGATCTGATACGAGGCAACAGGGAACTCATGTTTTTCTGGAGTACCTTATGGTATGGTACTGTGTCAGAGATATGAGGGTGACCTTCGAGTCCTCTTTTGGGACGTGTTTCCATGAGTTTGGATTTTTTTTGTGGTCCTTGTGTTTCTAGGGAGTTAGTCTCCCTGGGAGCTACTATTGTAGGACAACCTTGGGTTGCTCTATGTTTGTTGAGCCGTGTGGAATAATCCTTGGATTTCTTCTGGGAATCTGTTTTTCCTTTTGGGGGCAGGTAGAGGTCCCTGTCTTTTGTCTGGTTACTGTTCATGGGAGTCGAGAGCCGTGGGGCTGACTCTTTGGAGGATGTTTGTGCTGGACAGACTCTTAGTGGTCTCTATCTCGGCTTTGCTAGTTGTGTAACTAATGTGTAGTTACATGGGCCTTGTTTTTTTTTTACCCGTGTCGTCTATATTTTTATAGGGTGCCGGGTATTTTCAGGCAGTGGTGCCTTTCGAAAGGGCTTCATTTTTGTACCCACCCTTTTGTTTGCATTCAGTGTCCTCTAGCTTGGGTATTGTTTCCTAAAAGTAATGAATGCAGCTGTAGACTCTTTCCGTTTAAGAAGAAAAACATAAATTATGCTTACCTGATAATTTTCTTTTCTTCTGATGGGAAGAGTCCACAGCTCCAGCCCGTGTTTTGTCTATGAGGCAGCAGTCATTTTTTGTTCTTCTGGCACCTTTTTTCACCCTGATATTTCTCCTACTGTTCCTTGTTCCCTTGGCAGAATGACTGGGGGATGAGGGAAGTGGGGGATGTATTTAAGCCTTTGGTTGGGGTGTCTTTGCCTCCTCCTTCCCAAAATTATAAAATGAATGCAGCTGTGGATTCTTCCCGTTAGAAGAAAAGAAAATTATCAGGTAAGCATAATTTATGTTTTTATATATATATATATATATATATATATATATATATTATTATTTTTATTTTTTTTTCACAAAATGTATTTTTGTGGTTTAAGCACAACATCATAAATAATTTTCACAAACATCAGGAACACATTTCATTCATTGTGATATCGAATTTCATTCTTGTTATCTCAACCTAGATTTATTCTTTGTATGTATAATATAACTACATCCCCACTGATGGGGCAAATGTTTTTAAAAATTCGTATTTTAGGATTTTTTTTTAATTGTTGTATGCTTGGATGTGCGAGTTTGATAATATGATTTTTTTTCAGTATTTATCTTTGAGACTACACTATGCAAACATATGTTTCTAATTGACACAAAAGAAGGCGTCAAGGGGTTAAAAATATAAGGGCAATATCGGAACAGGTATAAAAGGAAGAAACAGGATCAGATTAGCCATCTTGATAAAGGCTTTACAGCCGAAACGTGTAAAATGCTATATCTGACTACTGAGATTTCGTCTAACCATTATAAATGGTTGAAAACTAACTGTCCACATTACTTGAGCGTTTAAAGAAATTTGTTTGGAAACTGCACGCCACACAGGAGAGTATCATCTCTGTGATTGGTTGATTACAGGTCACGTGGATCGTGACAATTTTTCAAAGGAGCAACGGATAAACAAAACCAAACACAGAATCACAACAAAGGTATTATTGAGATGAAGTCTCTGTTGTAAAGGTCCAAAGTGTAAGTACTACAATAGTTGTTTAAGAGACATTGATACAAACCACATATGTTACTTCTGAATCTTTGGAACCATAACTAAGGTACTGCTCAGAAATAACCTCTGTTTAGAAACGCTGCATTTTGGATATAACTTAAGTCGCAAAAAGACACAGCTACAAATAATACACAGTATAACAAAATTTTGGAAATGTTGCTAGCAAATGTTGTTTAAGAGAGATTGTTACTAACAACCAATGTGATTACCTAGCTTTTAGGAATATGCCAAATAAGTCTGGCTGATGTTTTTATAATAGATGTTTAAGAGACATTGTTGCAAACATCTGCACACAAATAGAGATTCTTTTGGAAAAGATTGTATCGCTTTAATAAGACTCTTCAGTCACACTAACGGATACTTATGAGATATAACTGTTAACTCTTGAATGTGGATAATATATCCTGAATATTTGCATATACTCTTTAGATAGAATGAATGGTGTATGATGTGTGTATTTTTTATAATTGATTTGCATTTTTTAAGGATCCATATTTTTTTTTATATATAGATACCGGTATCATTGATTTTAGATTGTTCAATCTCTCATATGTGACAGTGAATATATACTTTAATAAATTATTTTTTAAACTAAATCTTATTATTCTCAGTCAGCCTTTTATTTTTATATCCAAACCTGCATATTTGCGCTACCTCATATTGCCTTATACTATGGTTAAATTTTAGATAATGTTAATTCCCTGCAATCCTTAAAGGAACAGTCTAGTCAAAAATTAATCTTTCATGATTCAGATAGAGCAAATTTGATTATAAAAGTTAATTGGAAAGTTAAGTGGAGTCAGCACTGATTGGCTAAAATGCAAGTCTGTCAAAAAAACTGAGCAGTTTGCAGAGACTTAGATGCAAGGTAATCAGATGTAAAAAGTATATTATCCCTTTAAGGACCAGGAATTTCAGACAAAACTTACGCAAAGGACCATAGCATTTTTAGCATTTTTGCTATCACTCCATTTAAACAGAAAAAACGAATTAATCTAGGCCCATTTTTGGTATATTTTATGCCACCATTTCACTGCCAAATGCAATTATATATATATATATATATATATATATATATATATATATTTTTTTTTTATTATTTTTTTTTTTACTTTTTCACAAACTTTGGGGTTCTCACTGAGATTATTTACATATCACGTATACAGTCATAACATAAATGGTTGTAAAAGCTTCTCTGGAATCTCCTTTGTTTAGAAATAGCAAACATGCATGGCTTTGCCATTGCCTTTTGTTAATTAGAAGGCTGCTAGTTTCAGCTGTGCACCACACTTCTCAAATTCCTGTCAGTGAATAGGTTAATCAGATAGTTTGTAAGGCTAAGTTTAGCTATAGTGTAGAGATTACCCTCCCACCTGATACCACCCACACCCTGATCCCCCTACCTGAACCCTCCTAAACAGTTCCCTTCCTCACCCCCCCCCCCCCCCACACTGGTTACCACCATCTTAGGTACTGGCAGACAGTCTGCCAATGTGACGTTTTAGGGATTTTTTTCCCCCTTCACTGTAGGATTCCCCCCAAACAGCTCTCTAACCCTCCCACCTCTAACTACTATCCACTATCTAAGGTACAGTACCCAGTTCATATACGATTTTTAATATGCAGTCCCCACCTCCCCCCTCCAAATGATTTCCTCTCCCAACACATTTTCTGTACGTAGTGGATGCCTCCCTCCATCTCTCTCCCTCCCGCCTCCTCCCTGTAGAAATCTTTTTCTGCAGTATAGCGGTCCCGCCCCACTCCAGCAGTGGGCCACCCACTCATCTCCCACACGACCCTCCCACACAACCAACATACGACACCACTGCAAACTGATGCAGAGAGTGACACAGAGTGTCCCTCTGCATTGGCGATCTTCTGCCCTGCTATTTCTGCAGAAATACAGTGATCTCGCCACTATCAGGGTACTGCGCTGGTCCTTAAGGGCTAAACGACCAGCGACAATATAGGGATTATCTTTTTAAACAATAACAATTGTGGAGAAATACCTGTAATTGTTGAAGACAGAGACAAGTAGTTATGCTTCCAAACAACAAGACAAAGTTTTAGTCCCAAATATGGGAGGTTAATAGAGACTTGGTTTAGATCACTGCAAGCTAAACAAATTTCTCTTGTAAGGTGTATCCAGTCCACGGATTCATCCTTTACTTGTGGGATATTCTCCTTCCCTACAGGAAGTGGCAAAGAGAGCACACAGCAAAGCAATCCATATAGCTCCCCCGCTAGCTCCACCCCCCAGTCATTCTCTTTGCCGGCTCTAAGCACTAGGGTCTCTCTTGGAAGGGGAAAGTGAATGTGGTGTTAGAATTGTAGTTTTTATTATCTTCAATCAAAAGTTTGTTATTTTAAATGGTACCGGTTTGTACTATTTACTCTCCAGCAGAAAAGTGATGAAGATTTCTGCTGAGAGGAAAATGATTTTAGCATGTTGTAACTAAAATCCACTGCTGTTCCCACACAGGACTGAGGAGTACCAGAAAACTTTAGTTGGGGGGAACAGTTTGCAGGGTGAACTGCAATAAGGTATGTTCAGTCATTTATTTCTAGACAAGACTGAGATAATGCTAGAAGAGACTGACAATATCCCCATGAGGGGAGGGTAAGCTATGTTCAGAGACTTAGTAAGGAATTGAATGCTTACATAACAGGGCTAATTATGCTGGTTGACACTAATTCAGGGCAATCGATTGTTTTTTTAGGAAAATCTCGTTTGTAAGACACTTTGAAAGTCCTTTTGGGTTCTTTCTGGGGTTATTGCCCACATGGCTATTTTTTATTCACTTTGGAGTAATTTCTTAGGCCTCACAGCTCCGGAGTAGAGTGGGAGGGGCATATTTTCGCGCCTCAGATGCGCAGTTAGAATTGCATAGAAGTTCATGCTGCTTCACATGGAGGGTCCTACTGCGGTTTGAGGGCCTAAAGGAAGCTATATTCCCCCAAATCTGGTCCCTAAGAGCAGGTAGGGCCACAGCAGTGCTGTGGCAAGGTGCTGTAGTAATTTTAACCGGGTGTTGGCTTTAGGCTGCTCCGGTTTGGGCATTAAGGGGTTAATCGTTTCACTACTAGTGGTGCAATCTTACTAAGGCTTTAGGTACATACTGTGAAAATTTCAAAAGGATTACTGCATTTTTCACTGTTTTGCAAAATTGTGTGGCTTTTTTATCTCTTTAAGGCACAGTAATGTTTTTTCAAATTGTGTTTTTTATTTGATTAAAGTGATTTCCAAGCCTGCCTGTGTATACTACTAGTCTGTTAAACATGTCTGACACTAAGGAAAATCCTTGTTCAATGTGTTTAGAAGCCATGGTGGAACCCCCTCTCAGAATGTGTCCCACTTGTACTGATATGTCTATACACTTTAAAGATCATATTGTTGCACTTAAGAATGTGGCCCAAGATGATTCTCAGACTGAAGGTAACGAGGGTAGCCCGTCTGCCTCTCCCCAAGTGTCACAACCAGTTATGCCCGCGCAAGCAACGCCTAGTACATCTAGTACATCTAACCCTTTTACATTACAAGACTTAGCGGCAGTCATGGATAATTCTCTTGCAGCTTTCTTATCTAAACTGCCCGTGTTACCTGCAAAGCGTTATAGCTCCATTTTAAGAACAGATTATGAGAATTCTGACGCTTTGGTTGCTGTATCCGTTATATACCCTCACAACGCTCTGAAGTGGGAGCGAGGGATTTGATGTCTGAGGGAGAAGTCTCTGATTCAGGAAGTGTTCCTCCCCAGACAGATTCAGATACATTGGCCTTTAAATTTAAGCTAGAACACCTCTGCGTTTTGCTCAGGGAGGTATTAGCTACTCTGGATGACTGCGACCCTTTGGTGGTCCCAGAGAATTGTGTAAAATGGACAAGTACCTAGAGGTCCCTGTTTACACTGATGCGTTTCCGGTCCCTAAGAGGATTGCGGATATCGTTACTAGGGAGTGGGATAGATCAGGTGTCCCCTTTGTCCCCCCTCCTGTTTTTAAGAAAATGTTCCCCATATCTGACCCCATGCGGGACTCATGGCAGACGGTTCCTAAGGTGGAGGGAGCTGTTTCTTCACTTGCTAAACGCACAACCATACCAATTGAAGGCAGTTGTGCTTTTAAAGGCCCTATGGATAAAAATTTAGAGGGTTTACTTAAGAAAATTTTTGTTCAACAAGGTTTTCTTCTCCAACCTATTGCCTGCATTATTCCTGTAACTACTGCAGCTGCTTTCTGGTTTGAGGCGCTGGAAGACTCGCTCAAGACGGAGACCTCATATGAGGAAATTATGGATAGAATTAAGGCTCTAAAGCTAGCTAATTCTTTTATCACTGACGCCACTTTCCAAATAGCTAAGTTAGCTGCAAAAAATTCAGGTTTCGCCATTTTGGTGCGCAGGGCGCTATGGCTAAAGTCCTGCTAAAGTCCTCTTCGGGCCTGAATTGAAAGAGAATATTTCAGAAATCACCGGGGGAAAAGGCCATGCTCTCCCTCAGGACAAGTCCTTTAAGACAAAGAACAAAGCTAATTTTCGTTCCTTTCGTAATTTCAGGAGCGGCCCCGCTTCATCCTCTCCGGCTGCAAAGCAAGAGGGTAACGCTTCACAGCCCAAGGCAACCTGGAAACCTTACCAGGGCTGGAATAGGGGTAAATAGGCCAAAAAGCCTGCAGATGCCACCAAGACAGCATGAAGGGGTAGCCCCGATCCGGGACCGGATCTAGTAGGTGGCAGACTCTCTCTCTTCGCTCAGGCCTGGGCAAGAGATGTACACGATCCTTGGGCATTAGAGATTGTATCCCAGGGATATCTTCTAGAATTCAAGGACTCTCCTCCAAGAGGAAGGTTCCACATTTCTCGTCTGTCTACAGATCAGACAAAGAAAGAGGCGTTCTTACGCTGTGTAGAAGATCTACATACAATGGGAGTGATCCACCCAGTTCCAATTGCGGAACAAGGGTTGGATTTTTACTCAAACCTGTTTGTGGTTCCCAAAAAAGAGGGAACTTTCAGACCCATCCTGGATCTAAAAATTCTAAACAGATTCCTCAGAGTCCCATCATTCAAAATGGAGACCATTCGGACAATCTTACCAATGATCCAGGAAGGTCAATATATGACTACCGTGGATCTAAAGGATGCATACCTACACATTCCTATCCACAAAGATCATCACCAGTTCCTCAGGTTCGCTTTTCTGGACAAGCATTAACAGTTTGTGGCTCTTCCCTTCGGCTTAGCCACTGCTAAGTAGCTAGGGTCCCTCCTGGTGGTTCTAAGACCGTGGGGCATAGCAGTGGCGCCTTACCTAGACGACATCTTAATTCAGGCGCCGTCTTTCCAAAGAGCCAAGTCTCACACGGAGATTGTATTGGCCTTTCTGAGGTCTCATGGGTGGAAGGTGAACATCAAAAAGAGTTCTCTTTCCCCTCTCACAAGGGTTCCCTTCCTAGGGACTCTAATAGACTCGGTAGAAATGAAAATATTTCTGACGGAGGTCAGAAAATTAAAACTCTTAACTACTTGCCGAGTTCTTCATTCCATTCCCCGGCCATCTGTAGCTCAGTGCATGGAGACAATCGGATTAATGGTAGCAGCAATGGCCATAGTCCCTTTTGCTCGGATACACCTCAGACCACTGCAACTATGCATGCTCAAACAGTGGAATGGGGATTATGCAGATTTGTCTCCTCAAATTCAGTTGGACCAGGAGACCAGAGATTCTCTTCTCTGGTGGTTGTCTCAGGATCACCTGTCTCAGGGAATATGTTTCCGCAGGCCAGAGTGGATCATTGTAACGACCGACGCCAATCTGTTAGGCTGGGGTGAGGTCTGGGACTCCCTGAAAGCTCAGGGCTTATGGTCTCGGGAAGAAACTCTTCTCCCGATAAACATTTTGGAACTGAGGGCGATATTCAACGCTCTTCAGGCATGGCCTCAACTAGCTGCGGCCAAATTCATCAGATTTCAGTCGGACAACATCACGACTGTAGCTTACCTCAAATCATCAGGGGGGAACAAAGAGTTCCCTAGCGATGACGGAAGTAACCAAAATAATCAGGTGGGCGGAGGATCACTCCTGCCATCTCTCAGCAATTCACATCCCAGGAGTAGACAACTGGGAGGCGGATTTTCTAAGTCGTCAGACTTTTCACCCGGGGGAGTGGGAACTCCATCCGGAGGTATTTGCCCAGCTAACTCAGCTATGGGGCACTCCAGAGTTGGATCTGATGGCGTCCCGTCAGAACACCAAACTTCCTCTCTACGGGTCCAGGTCCCGGGATCCCAAGGCGGTATTGATAGATGCTCTAGCAGCGCCTTGGTCCTTCAATCTGGCTTATGTCTTTCCACCGTTTCCTCTTCTCCCTCGTCTGGTCGCCAGAATCAAGCAGGAGAAGGCTTCGGTGATTCTGATAGCACCTGCGTGGCCACGCAGGACTTGGTATGCAGACCTAGTGGACATGTCATCTGTCCCACCATGGACACTGCCAATAAGGCAGGATCTTCTAATACAGGGTCCGTTCAAGCATCCAAATCTAATTTCTCTGCGTCTGACTGCTTGGAAATTGAACGCTTAATTCTATCAAAGCGTGGTTTCTCTGAGTCAGTTATAGATACTCTGATTCAGGCTAGAAAGCCTGTCACCAGGAAAATCTTCCATAAGATATGGCAGAAATATCTTTGTTGGTGTGAATCCAAGGGTTACTCATGGAGTAAGATTAGGATTCTCAGGATATTGTCTTTCCTCCAAGAAGGATTGGAGAAAGGATTGTCAACTAGTTCCTTAAAAGGACAGATATCTGCTCTGTCTATTCTTTTACACAAGCGTCTGGCAGAGGTACCAGACGTTCAAGCGTTTACTCAGGCTTTAGTCAGAATCAAGCCTGTTTATAAACCCGTGGCTCCGCCATGGAGTCTAAATCTAGTTCTTTCAGTTCTTCAAGGGGTTCCGTTTGAACCTTTACATTCCATAGATTTTAAGTTGTTATCTTGGAAAGTTTTGTTTTTGGTAGCTATCTCTTCTGCTCGGAGAGTCTCAGAATTATCTGCCTTACAGTGTGATTCACCTTACCTGGTGTTCCATGCAGATAGGGTAGTTTTGCGTACCAAACCTGGTTTTCTTCCTAAAGTTGTTTCTAACAAGAATATTAACCAGGAAATAGTTGTTCCTTCCTTGTGTCCTAATCCTTCTTCGAAGAAGGAACGTCTGTTACACAATCTTGATGTAGTTTGTGCTTTAAAGTTCTATTTACAAGCAACTAAGGATTTCAGACAAACATCTTCCCTGTTTGTTATCTATTCTGGTATGAGGAGAGGTCAGAAAGCGACTGCTACCTCTCTTTCCTTTTGGCTGAAAAGCATCATCCGTTTGGCCTACGAGACTGCTGGCCAGCAGCCTCCTGAAACTATTACTGCTCATTCTACCAGAGCAGTGACTTCCACATGGGCTTTTAAAAATGAAGCTTCTGTTGAACAGATTTGTAAGGCAGCGACTTGGTCTTCACTGCATACTTTTTCCAAATTTTCCAAATTTGATATTTTTGCTTCTTCGGAGGCTATTTTTGGGAGAAAGGTTTTGCAAGCAGTGGTGCCTTCCGTTTAAGGTACCTGCCTTGTTCCCTCCCTTCATCCGTGTCCTAAAGCTTTGGTATTGGTATCCCACAAGTAAAGGATGAATCCGTGAACTGGATACACCTTACAAGAGAAAACAGAATTTTTGCTTACCTGATAAATTACTTTCTCTTGTGGTGTATCCAGTCCACGGCCCGCCCTGGCAATTGAGTCAGGTAAAAAAAAATTTTTTGGTTTAAACTACAGTCACCACTGCACCCTATGGTTTCTCCTTTTTCTTCCTAACCTTTGTTCGAATGACTGGGGGGTGGAGCTAGAGGGGGAGCTATATGGACAGCTCTGCTGTGTGCTCTCTTTGCCACTTCCTGTAGGGAAGGAGAATATCCCACAAGTAAAGGATGAATCCGTGGACTGGATACACCACAAGAGAAAGTAATTTATCATGTAAGCATAAATTCTGTTTTATATAGCTAGACACGTCAAGATGAAATCTTTGACCACTATCAGTTATCTCTTCAGGAGGATACAGTCTCCAACCTATTTGGTCTTTTTTTTAGCCCCCATAAGATTCTCCAATATACTTTTTTTTTTACACTTAGACCGCCAGTATTATTAGGACTATCAGCCCAGCAAGAGATGACTAGAAATATGTTAAAAACTTTCAAATACTGATATAGAAACCTCATGTTTGCTTAGGCCAGTGTTTCTCAACTCCAATCTTCAAGTACCTCTAACAGGACACGTTTTCATATCTTACTAGAGCACCATGGTTACTGATCATCTGATTTTACCTGTTCTTTAGTTAAAGGATCAGTCAATACTTTATTATTTATTATTATTTGCATAATCAACAAATGCATAAGATGCCAATGCAATAGCACTTAGTCTGAACTTCAAATGAGTAGTAGAATTTTGTTAAATAAATTGCAAAGTTATTTCTATTTCCACTCCCCCTGTGTCATGTGACAGCCTTCAGCCAATCACAAATGCATATACTTTATGCTGTGAATTCTTGCACATGCTCAGTAGGAGTTGGTGACTCAAAAAGTGTAAATATAAAAAGACTGCACATTTTTTTAATGGAAGTAAACTGGAAAGTTGTTTAAAGTTGCATGCTGTATCTGAATCATGAAGTTTAATTTTGACTTGAGTGTCCCTTTAAGTATACTTAACAGGCCAGATTTTTATGATATCCTGATGACTGCAGTTGCGAAACATGGGCTTAGGCTAACTGACCTCAGAACAAAATGGTTGCTTTATCTTTGCAATTTCTGTCAGGATACATATGTGTATACAAACATATTAGTAGTGGTAAACAGGAAAAAACAATCAGTACTTATATAGTGGTTATGGAAAAACATTTTTATACACATACTCTACTTATGTTCTATATTTGTATCACTATACAAGTTAGCAAGGTATTAGGTAATGTGTTTATGCTATAAAAACCTGCAATAGTAACATTGTTAAATCATCTTCATGTGCAACCAAAACCTGTTATCTGCTATATTGTAGTACTTGTTCTCTTACCAAGAATTTCAACAAAGAAGACTACTTATAAAGAAATACTTTTTCTCTTGTAAGATGTATCGAGTCCACGGATTCATCCATACTTGTGGGATATTCTCCTTCCCTACAGGAAGTGCCAAAGAGAGCACCCACAGCAGAGCTGTCTATATAGCTCCTCCCTTAGCTCCACCCCCAGTCATTCTCTTTGCCTACTCTAAGTACTAGGAAGGGCAGAGTGAGTGTGGTGACAAAAATGTTAGTTTTTTATTTCTCAAGCAAAAGTTTGTTATTTTAAATGGTACCGGTGTGTACTATTTACTCTGGTATTTTTCTGATAGGCCTCAAAACATTGAGTGAGGTGGGAGGGGCCTATTTTCACGCCTCAGTTGCGCAGTTTCTTTTCCTCAGAGACATCTAACTGCTTCTCCAGAGGTTCCTGCTGTGTTTGAGGGCTGTAAAAAAAGTTTTTTCCCCCACAAATCGTTCTGAAGGGCAGATAGGCGCCACAGCAGAGCTGTGGCAGGGTGCTGAAAGTCTTTTTTACCGGTTTTGGCGTTTTTTTCAATCCGGTTTTGCCATTAAGGGGTTAATTGTTTATTTGCATAGCTGTGCAAAGTTACTAAGGCTTTATGATACTACTGTAAAAATTTCGTTGAGTTTACTGCTTTTTTACACTGTTTTGCAGAATTTGTGAAGCTTTTTTTCTCTTAAAGGCACAGTACCGTTTTATTTCTAAGTGTTATTTACTTTGATTACAGTGTTTTCCAAGCTTTTTTGTTGCATTACTAGCCTGTTTAACATGTCTGACACCAAGGAAAATCCTTGTTCAATATGTTTAGAAGCCATTGTGGAACCCCCTCTTAGAATGTGTCCCAATTGTACTGATATGTCTATAAACTATAAAGAACATATATTAGCACTTAAAAATAGAGCAATAGATGATTCTCAGTCAGAAGTAAATGAGGGTTCACCATCTAGCTCTCCCCAAGTGTCGCAACCAGTAACGCCCGCACAAGTGACGCCAAGTACCTCTAGTGTGTCGAATTCATTTACTTTACAAGACATGGCCACAGTTATGAATACAACCCTCACAGAGGTTTTATCCAAACTGCCTGGTTTACAAGGAAAGCGGGACAGCTCTGGGTTAAGAAAAAATGCTGAGCCGTCTGACGCTTTAGTAGCCGTATCTGATATGCCCTCACAATGCTCTGAAGTAGGGGTGAGGGATTTGTTATCTGAGGGAGAAATTTCTGATTCAGGAAAGATGCTCCCTCAGACAGATTCTGATATGACGGCGTTTAAATTTAAGCTTTTAAATACTTTTTCTCTTGTAAGATGTATCGAGTCCACGGATTCATCCATACTTGTGGGATATTCTCCTTCCCTACAGGAAGTGACAAAGAGAGCACCCACAGCAGAGCTGTCTATATAGCTCCTCCCTTAGCTCCACCCCTAGTCATTCTCTTTGCCTACTCTAAGTACTAGGAAGGGCAGAGTGAGTGTGGTGACAAAAATGTTAGTTTTTTATTTCTCAAGCAAAAGTTTGTTATTTTAAATGGTACCGGTGTGTACTATTTACTCTCTGGCAGAAAAGGGATGAAGATTTCTGCAAGGAGGATGATGATCTTAGCACTTTGTAACTAAGATCCACTGCTGTTCTTACAAGGGCTGAAGAGTACAGGAAAACTTCAGTTGGGGGAACGGTTTGCAGGCTAAACTGCATTGAGGTATGTTCAGTCTATAT
This sequence comes from Bombina bombina, assembly GCF_027579735.1. Taxonomy (NCBI): domain Eukaryota; kingdom Metazoa; phylum Chordata; class Amphibia; order Anura; family Bombinatoridae; genus Bombina; species Bombina bombina. The sequence goes on along the minus strand of NC_069500.1, from coordinate 329,018,053 downwards.
TTTTCTAGACAGACTGTGTTAATTCTAGAAAATGCTGCCAATATCCCCATGAGGGAAGGGTAAGCTGTATTCAGACACTTGGATAGGAATTTCAGCTTGCATGAAGGGCTCATTAGTTACTGGTGACACTGTTAGGACAAAACGTTTTTGTTTATTCAGTAAATGATGCAATTATAACGTTTTTGGAAGGGACTTTAAGGGGTCATTGTGGCTTGTTTTAGGGTTGTTTAACCCGCATGGTTAATTAAGAAACACTCTGGTGTTTTTCTGATAGGCCTCAAAACATTGAGCGAGGTGGGAGGGGCCTATTTACGCGCCTCAGTTGCGCAGTTTCTTTTCCTCAGAGACATCTAACTGCTTCTCCAGAGGTTCATGCTGTGTTTGAGGGCTGTAAAAGAAGTTTTTTTTCCCCACAAATCGTTCTGAAGGGCAGGTAGGCGCCACAGCAGAGCTGTGGCAAAGTGCTGAAAGTCTTTTTTACCGGTTTTGACGTTTTTTCAATCCGGTTTTGCCATTAAGGTGTTAATTGTTTATTTGCATAGATGTGCAAAGTTACTAAGGCTTTATGATACTACTGTAAAAATTTCGTTGAGTTTACTGCTTTTTTACACTGTTTTGCAGAATTTGTGAAGCTTTTTTTCTCTTAAAGGCACAGTACCGTTTTATTTCTAAGTGTTATTTACTTTGATTACAGTGTTTTCCAAGCTTTTTTGTTGCATTACTAGCCTGTTTAACATGTCTGACACCAAGGAAAATCCTTGCTCAATATGTTTAGAAGCCATTGTGGAACCCCCTCTTAGAATGTGTCCCAATTGTACTGATATGTCTATAAACTATAAAGAACATATATTAGCACTTAAAAATAGAGCAATAGATGATTCTCAGTCAGAAGTAAATGAGGGTTCACCATCTAGCTCTCCCCAAGTGTCGCAACCAGTAACGCCCGCACAAGTGACGCCAAGTACCTCTAGTGTGTCGAATTCATTTACTTTACAAGACATGGCCACAGTTATGAATACAACCCTCACAGAGGATTTATCCAAACTGCCTGGTTTACAAGGAAAGCGGGACAGCTCTGGGTTAAGAAAAAATGCTGAGCCGTCTGACGCTTTAGTAGCCGTATCTGATATGCCCTCACAATGCTCTGAAGTAGGGGTGAGGGATTTGTTATCTGAGGGAGAAATTTCTGATTCAGGAAAGACGCTCCCTCAGACAGATTCTGATATGACGGCGTTTAAATTTAAGCTTTTAAATACTTTTTCTCTTGTAAGATGTATCGAGTCCACGGATTCATCCATACTTGTGGGATATTCTCCTTCCCTACAGGAAGTGACAAAGAGAGCACCCACAGCAGAGCTGTCTATATAGCTCCTCCCTTAGCTCCACCCCTAGTCATTCTCTTTGCCTACTCTAAGTACTAGGAAGGGCAGAGTGAGTGTGGTGACAAAAATGTTAGTTTTTTATTTCTCAAGCAAAAGTTTGTTATTTTAAATGGTACCCGGTGTGTACTATTTACTCTCTGGCAGAAAAGGGATGAAGATTTCTGCAAGGAGGATGATGATCTTAGCACTTTGTAACTAAGATCCACTGCTGTTCTCACAAGGGCTGAAGAGTACAGGAAAACTTCAGTTGGGGGAACGGTTTGCAGGCTAAACTGCATTGAGGTATGTTCAGTCTATATTTTTCTAGACAGACTGTGTTAATTCTAGAAAATGCTGCCAATATCCCCATGAGGGAAGGGTAAGCTGTATTCAGACACTTGGATAGGAATTTCAGCTTGCATGAAGGGCTCATTAGTTACTGGTGACACTGTTAGGACAAAACGTTTTTGTTTATTCAGTAAATGATGCAATTATAACGTTTTTGGAAGGGACTTTAAGGGGTCATTGTGGCTTGTTTTAGGGTTGTTTAACCCGCATGGTTAATTAAGAAACACTCTGGTGTTTTTCTGATAGGCCTCAAAACATTGAGCGAGGTGGGAGGGGCCTATTTACGCGCCTCAGTTGCGCAGTTTCTTTTCCTCAGAGACATCTAACTGCTTCTCCAGAGGTTCATGCTGTGTTTGAGGGCTGTAAAAGAAGTTTTTTTTCCCCACAAATCATTCTGAAGGGCAGGTAGGCGCCACAGCAGAGCTGTGGCAAAGTGCTGAAAGTCTTTTTTACCGGTTTTGACGTTTTTTCAATCCGGTTTTGCCATTAAGGGGTTAATTGTTTATTTGCATAGATGTGCAAAGTTACTAAGGCTTTATGATACTACTGTAAAAATTTTGTTGAGTTTACTGCTTTTTTACACTGTTTTGCAGAATTTGTGCAGCTTTTTTTCTCTTAAAGGCACAGTACCGTTTTATTGCTAAGTGTTATTTACTTTGATTACAGTGTTTTCCAAGCTTGTTTGTTACATTACTAGCCTGTTTAACATGTCTGACACCAAGGAAAATCCTTGTTCAATATGTTTAGAAGCCATTGTGGAACCCCCTCTTAGAATGTGTCCCAATTGTAATGATATGTTTATAAACTATAAAGAACATATATTAGCACTTAAAAATAGAGCAATAGATGATTCCCAGTCAGAAGTAAATGAGGGTTCACCATCTAGCTCTCCCCAAGTGTCACAACCAGTAACGCCCACACAAGTGACGCCAAGTACCTCTAGTGCGTTAAATTCATTTACTTTACAAGACTGGCCACAGTTATGAAAACAACCCTCACAGAGGTTTTATCCAAACTGCCTGGTTTACAAGGAAAGCGGGACAGCTCTGGGTTAAGAAAAAATGCTGAGCCGTCTGACGCTTTAGTAGCCGTATCTGATATGCCCTCACAATGCTTTGAAGTAGGGGTGAGGGATTTGTTATCTGAGGGAAAATGTCTGATTCAGGAAAGACGCTCCCTCAGACAGATTCTGATATGACGGCCTTTAAATTTAAGCTTGAACACCTCCGCTTATTGCTCAGGGAGGTATTAGCGACTCTAGATGATTGTGACCCTATAGTGGTCCCAGAGAAATTGTGTAAAATGGATAAATACTTAGAGGTTCCTGTTTACACTGATGTTTTTCCAGTCCCTAAGAGGATTGTGAATATTATTGCTAAGGAGTGGGATAGACCAGGTATTCCGTTCACTCCCCCTCCTGTTTTTAAGAAAATGTTTCCCATATCTGACACCATGCGGGACTTGTGGCAGACAGTTCCTAAGGTGGAGGGAGCTATTTCTACTCTGTCTAAGCGTACAACTATACCTATCGAAGACAGTTGTGCTTTCAAAGATCCTATGGATAAAAAATTAGAGGGTCTCCTGAAGAAAATTTTTGTTCATCAAGGTTTTCTTCTCCAACCTATTGCATGCATTGTTCCTGTAACTACTGCAGCTGCTTTCTGGTTCAAGGCTCTAGAAGAGGCTCTTCAGATGGAGACTCCATTAGAGGAGATTATGGACAGAATTAAGACCCTTAAGTTGGCTAATTCTTTTATTACAGATGCCACATTTCAACTGGCTAAATTAGCGGCAAAGAATTCAGGTTTTGCCATTTTAGCACGCAGGGCATTATGGCTTAAGTCCTGGTCTGCTGATGTGTCATCTAAATCTAAACTTTTAAACATCCCTTTCAAAGGAAAGACCCTATTCGGGCCTGAACTGAAAGAGATTATTTCAGACATCACTGGAGGGAAGGGTCATGCCCTCCCTCAGGATAGATCAAATAAGATGAGGATCAAACAAAATAATTTTCTTTTTGTTTCGGAACTTCAAGGGTGGTCCCGCTTCAGCTTCCTCTGCTGGAAAGCAAGAGGGGAATTTTGCCCAATCCAATTCAGTCTGGAGACCTAACCAGGCTTGGAACAAGGGTAAACAGGCCAAGAAGCCTGCAGCTGCCTCCAAGGCAGCATGAAGGGGTAGCCCCTATCCGGGACCGGATCTAGTAGGGGGCAGACTTTCTCTCTTCGCTCAGGCTTGAGCAAGAGATGTTCACGATTCCTGGGCTTTAGAAATTGTGTCCCAGGGATATCTTCTGGAATTCAAAGACTCCCTTCCAAGGGGGAGATTTCACATTTCTCGATTGTCGGTAAACCAGACAAAGAGAGAGGCGTTCTTACGCTGTGTAGAAGACCTACTTACCATGGGGGTGATCCGCCCAGTTCCAAAAGAGGAACAGGGGCTAGGGTTTTACTCAAACCTGTTTGTGGTTCCCAAAAAAGAGGGAACTTTCAGACCAATCTTGGATCTCAAAATTCTAAACAAGTTCCTCAAATATCCATCATTTAAGATGGAGACTATTCGGACTATTCTACCTCTGATCCAGGAGGGTCAATATATGACTACCGTGGACTTAAAGGATGCGTATCTACACATCCCTATTCACAGAGATCATCAATTTCTCAGATTCGCCTTTCTAAACAGGCATTACCAGTTTGTGGCCCTTCCCTTCGGGTTGGCCACGGCTCCCGGAATTTTCACAAAGGTGCTAGGGTCCCTTCTGGCGGTTCTACGACCACGGGGCATAGCAGTGGCGCCTTATCTAGACGACATCTTAATTCAGGCGTCGACTTTTTCATCTAGCCAAGTCTCACACGGACATCGTGTTGGCTTTTCTGAGATCTCACGGGTGGAAGGTGAACATAAAAAAGAGTTCTCTCTTCCCTCTCACAAGAGTTTCCTTCCTAGGGACTCTGATAGACTCGGTAGAAATGAAAATATTTCTGATGGAGGTCAGAAAATCAAACTCTTAACCACTTGCCGAGCTCTTCATTCCATTCCTCGGCCATCAGTGGCTCAGTGTATGGAGGTAATCGGACTCATGGTAGCGGTAATGGACATAGTTCCTTTTGCCCGCCTACACCTCAGACCACTGCAACTATGCATGCTCAAACAGTGGAATGGGGATTATGCAGATTTATCTCCTCAACTGCATCTGGACCAGGAGACCAGAGATTCTCTTCTCTGGTGGTTGTCTCAGGACCACCTGTCTCAGGGAATGTGTTTCCGCAGGCCAGAGTGGCTCATTGTAACAACAGATGCCAGCCTGCTAGGCTGGGGTGCAGTCTGGAACTCCCTAAAAGCACAGGGCTTATGGTCTCGGGAGGAATCTCTTCTCCCGATAAACATTCTAGAACTGAGAGCGATATTCAATGCGCTTCAGGCATGGCCTCAGCTTGCTGCGGCCAAATTCATCAGGTTTCAGTCGGACAACATCACGACTGTAGCTTATATCAATCATCAAGGAGGAACAAGGAGTTCTCTAGCGATGATGGAGGTAACCAAAATAATCCGATGGGCAGAGGATCAATCTTGCCATCTCTCAGCAATCCACATCCCAGGAGTAGAGAACTGGGAGGCGGATTTCCTAAGTCGTCAGACTTTTCATCCGGGGGAGTGGGAACTCCATCCGGAGGTATTTGCTCAGCTGATTCAGCTATGGGGCACACCAGAATTGGATCTGATGGCGTCCCGTCAGAATGCCAAACTTCCTCGTTACGGGTCCAGGTCCCGGGATCCCCAGGCGGTACTGATAGATGCTCTAGCAGTGCCTTGGTCCTTCAATGTGGCCTATGTATTTCCACCGTTTCCTCTCCTCCCACGTATGGTTGCCAGAATCAATCAGGAGAGAGCTTCAGTGATTCTGATAGCACCTGCGTGGCCACGCAGGACTTGGTATGCAGACCTAGTGGACATGTCCTCGGTTCTACCATGGACTCTGCCAATGAGGCGGGACCTTCTAATCCAAGGTCCGTTCACGCATCCAAATCTAATTTCTCTGCATCTGACTGCTTGGAGATTGAACGCCTGATTCTATCAAAGCGTGGTTTCTCTGAGTCGGTCATTAAAACCAAGATCTATCATAAGATTTGGCGCAAATATCTTTATTGGTGTGAATCCAAAGGTTACTCGTGGAGTAAGATTAGGATTCCTAGAATATTGTCTTTTCTCCAAGAAGGATTGGAGAAGGGATTATCAGCTAGTTCCCTGAAAGGACAAATATCTGCTTTGTCTATTCTATTACACAAACGTCTGGCAGATGTCCCAGACATTCAAGCATTTAGTCAGGCTTTGGTCAGAATCAAGCCTGTATTTAAACCTGTTGCTCCGCCATGGAGCCTAAACTTAGTTCTTAAAGTTCTTCAAGGGGTTCCGTTTGAACCTATGCATTCCATGGATATTAAGCTTCTATCTTGGAAAGTTTTATTTTTAGTAGCTATCTCTTCGGCTCGAAGAGTTTCTGAGCTATCTGCTTTACAGTGTGATTCCCCTTACCTTGTTTTCCATGCAGATAAGGTGGTTTTGCGTACCAAACCTGGGTTTCTTCCTAAGGTTGTTTCTAGTAAGAATATCAATCAAAAGATTGTTGTTCCTTCACTGTGTCCTAATCCTTCATCAAAGAAGGAATGTCTGTTACACAGTCTTGATTTGGTTCGTGCTTTAAAGTTCTACTTACAAGCAACTAAAGATTTCCGTCAAACATCTTCATTGTTTGTTGTTTATTCTGGTAAACGAAGAGGTCAAAAGGCTACGTCTACCTCTCTTTCCTTTTGGCTGAAAAGCATCATCTGTTTGGCCTTTGAGACTGCTGGACAGCAGCCTCCTGAAATAATTACTGCTCATTCTACTAGAGCTGTGGCTTCCACATGGGCTTTTAAAAATAAGGCTTCTGTTGAACAGATTTGTAAGGCGGCGACTTGGTCTTCGCTTCATACTTTTTCCAAATTTTCCAAATTCGATACTTTTGCTTCTTCGGAGGCTATTTTTGGGAGAAAGGTTCTACAAGCAGTGGTGCCTTCCGTTTAAAGGGACAGTTTACTCAAAAAATTTCTCCCCTTTAATTTGTTCCCAATGACCCACTTTACCTGCTGGAGTGTATTAAATTGTTTACAAGTATTTCCTTTACCCTTATATTGGCATTTGAAATAGATGATTTAGCATGTGGTATCCCCACCTATTGTGAAAGTTTGTGGCCGCAGGTCCAAGCTATAGATAAACTGTGTAAACACAGCCAGCAGAAGAAATTTACAATCCCAGTAGGATATAGCAGAGATAAGGTAATAAAATGTTGATTTTCTATTGTTCTCTCCAAGTACTGGTGATTGTTTTATGGACAGATATAAGATAAAGAAGCAGATATATGTACACAATGTGATACAGTAATAAGATCAGATTATACTTACAAGCTCAACCCATTTTATTAGGTTGTGGCTTCAAAACACAAAATCAGAGCTTTAATATACACAAATAAACCTTAAAAAGCTAATATGCATACATTCTTTACATTGCAGTTGGAAAAAAAAGCAATTGTAAACACATTAAGGGAAAAACTATTTTACAGTATACTGTCCCTTTAAGTTCCCTGTCTTGTCCCTCCCTTCATCCGTGTCCTAAAGCTTTGGTATTGGCATCCCACAAGTATGGATGAATCCGTGGACTCGATACATCTTACAAGAGAAAACATAATTTATGCTTACCTGATAAATTTATTGTGATGTATCGAGTCCACGGACCGTCCTGTTTATTAAGACAGGCAAATATATTTTTATTTTAAAACTTTCAGTCACCACTGCACCCTATAGTTTCTCCTTTTTCTTCCTAGCCTTTGGTCGAATGACTGGGGGGTGGAGCTAAGGGAGGAGCTATATAGACAGCTCTGCTGTGGGTGCTCTCTTTGCCACTTCCTGTAGGGAAGGAGAATATCCCACAAGTATGGATGAATCCGTGGACTCGATACATCACAAGAGAAATAAATTTATCAGGTAAGCATAAATTATGTTTTTGCATGCAAGAATCCTATCTTGAGAAAAAAAAAATCCTTTAAGAAGAGCTATCCATTTAGCAGTGCCCATTTCCTTCTTAATATGGGAAGAGTCCACAGCTGCATTCCTTACTTGTGGAAATTCAGAACCTGGCCACCAGGAGGAGGCAAAGACATCCCAGACAAAGGCTTAAATACCTACCCCACTTTCTCCTAACCCCAGTCATTCTTTGCCTTTCGTCACAGGAGGTTGGCAGAGAAGTGTCAGAAGAAGTAGTCTCTTATGGAGGGTAGTACTCTTCGAGATAGGACTGGAGTTTTAAGTAGTCCTGTCAGCCTCTCAGTTAGAGCTTGGATGAAAGTTAGAGTCCAGAGATGGTGGGAGAGTCTTTCTGCGAAACCATTCCGACTCATATTAACAGCTCCATAAGCAATCAGCATTGACGAGTTTCACTGCCTGCTTTCTTCACTCAAGTCCATGTCAGAAGCGATACTACTATCTGTCACACTTAATGGGCCATGTTACTGTTCCACGGTGTAGATTTTGGTAAGACTGTTTAATTTTTTTATACATGTATGATAACGCAAGAAGACAGGGTCACAGTGTGACTCCTTTTATCTGTATATCAAGGGTTAATATCTCCTGAGGGGGGTATTCAACTGTGGGGAATAATCTTATATGTTTATTTTATTTTATGCTGCTTTTATGTGTGAGATGTTATGGGCTCATAGGCTATTATGGAATATACAGGTTTCATTTTTAACTTTGAGAGCCATGCAGCTTACAAGCTTGGTGTGCTTTTTCTCATAGCAGGGACGGTCCTGCATTGTGCTCCATGTGATTCTTTCCCTCTTTCCTGACCGGGTGTCTATCAGAGAGGAGTCCTAAATCTCTTTACTGTCTGGGCCATGGGAGGTGGTGAGTGCCCCAGCCATTGGTATAGAAAGGTGCAGTTTTTTTAAATAAAATTAAATGTTTTATTTCTATAGTTCTCTGGTTTCTGCGCTAGCGATGGAAGATTCTGTTACTTAGAGGGCACTCTCTCTATTCCTAAAGAGTAATTCCTGTTTATATTGTGAGGAGGCCTTAGTTCCGCCCCCTCAATTATGTTCCATATGCCTTGATAATGTGATAAGATCAAACATGTTTAATACCACTGAGCCATCCACCTCTGAGGAGTTGTCGTCCAGTGAGGTGCGTACCTTACAGTCTTATCTCTCTACACATGCAATTCCCTGTAGCATTGCTGATCCTCCACCTGGAGGGGGCAATTTTTTCACCAGATGTTACTGCGCAGTTGAGACGGCGGGGTCTGCGGCCTTTAATGCTTTACTTCGCCCTGCTAAGCGCAAGCGAAAGGTTACATATTGCACTCTTTCACAGAGTACATCAGATAATTTATGGATTTAACTCATAGGGTTATCCGAGGATGAAGTTCCTTCTGAGACTTCAGAGTATGAACATTCTGGGTCGGAGTCTGCTGCCTCTAAACCTCTGGTTGCGGAGGAACCAGACTTTAGTTTTAGAATTTTGCGCTTTCTTCTAAGGGAAGTTTGGCGAATTCAGAGGTTCCAGAGTCCAAATTGCCTGATTAATCTTTGATTCCTAAATTGGATAGAGTTTGAGGACAGGGTGGTACCTTATCCTTCCCTGCTCCTGTTAGATGGCGAACATTATTGAGAATGAATTCTCCCATTAACAATTTGTTCCCTGGTCCTGGACTCTCAATGGAGTTGTGTGGTTTCGTCCCTAAAGGGGATGTCGCTATCTTCACCCTTGCTAAACGTACTACTATCCTGCTTGAGGATAGCTCTTCGGTTAAAGAGCCCATGGATAAAATGTGGGAACTCTGTTAAGGAAGTTGTTTCAAGTTTCGGGATATTTGTTTCAACCGGAGGCGGCTGTTGCTGTGGTTGTTGGAGCTGCTACCTACTGGTGCAACTCCTTACGGGATTTGATTGAGGGGGAGGGTCCCCTCGACGTTATTCAGGAAAGAATTAAGGCCTTGAGGGTTGCTAATTATTTTATCTGTGATGCTAATAAGCAGATTATTCGCCTGAATGCTTTGGCTTCAGCTTTTTCTGTTCAGGCCCATCGGGCTCTGGCGGAAGTCATGGTCTGTGGATATGACTTCTAAAGTCTAGACTTCTTTCCCTCCCCTTTAAAAGAATGATTTTGTTTGGTCCAGGCCTGGTCTCAATTATTCCCACAGTCATAGGAGGCAAGGGTGCCCTCCTACCGCAAGAGTATATGAACTAGTCTAGGGGACAATTTTCGTTCCTTTCATTTTGATAATGCCCAGGTCAGCAGTCTTCCACTAGGCCAGAGCAAAACAAGAGCTCTTGGAAACCGGCTCAGTCCTGGAATAAATCCAAGCAGAGCAAGAAAAGTCGGCATGAATGGGCGGTCCCCTGTCCTCTTCTGGAACGCGTAGAGGGCAGTCTGTTGCTCTTTCAGTCGCTTGGTTCAGGGACATGCAGGATCCATGCGTCCTGGAGATCATAGCTCAGGGTTACAAGATAGGATTTAAGTCTCAGCCATCCAAGGGCAGATTCCTTCCTCTCTCTCTCCTGTCTTCCTGACCAGAAAGGAGGAAAGCCTTTGTGTTGTGTGTACGGGATATGTCCTCTTAGGAGTTATTGTCCCGGTGCCTATCGCAGTGAGAGGTTTGGGATACTATTCAAACATTTTTGTGGTTCCGAAGGAGGGAACTTTCCATCCGATTCTGGACCTAAAGTGCTTAAACTTCAGTCCCCTTGTTCAAGATGGAGACAATAAGGTCTAGAGCTGCAAAAACTAATCGACATAATCAATAATAATCGATTATGAAAATAGTTGTCAAAGAATCTCATAATCGATTAGTTGGTCTGCAATTAGTTGGTTTGCACAGGGCACCAGCTGCTTCACTCCAGTGAACTCCTGCACATGGTATTGTGTTTTATTGTTTAGCCTAGATGACATTTACGGACAGTATAAGTTTATTTTTAAGCTTGCAACTACTCCTGGCTTATGTGCAACTCAGAATTAATTGGAGTCATCATTTGAATTGTTTATATTAAATCAGGTGATTTGGGTGCTGAGCTTGTTATTTACACCTAGCCCTAGATTGATGGGAGTTTGTGGACTATTATCTGTTTTCACAATTATTAGCTGATTGCTTGCTATTGCTGTTTATATGAACTGTATAGATAAATGTGTAAGGCTTTGTCCTGTTATTGATATATAGTCCCTAGCTCTTTTGACTTTAAATTGTAAATTTGTACAAGATTCAACCTCTTTAATTATATATTTGTTATTTTAAGAGTGGACTAGATGTTTTCCCCCTAACCTTATAGCTGTTATTTACCATTACATATTGAATTTTAAGATATTTTTATGTTAAAATGAAGTCCAGGCTTACTTTATTGAGAGGTAACTTGCCAAGGAGGAAAACACTTTGCATTGGTGGAGTGCTAACAAAGATAAATATTTCACTTTGACAAAACCCTACTTATGCATCTCAGGCATAATTATAAAAATGTGCTCCTCTGCTTAAAAATTATGCAAACACTTGTGTTAATGTAAAGTTTTAGTCTGAAGTTTGATGTTTGTAACACTCAGTACATGGATTTTATTTTAAATACAGGAAAAAAATTGGGTTTTTATTAATCAATTATGAAAATAATCGTTAGTTTCAGCCCTAATAAGGTCCATTCTTCACCTCGTTCGAGAAGGGCAGTTCATGACTACGATAGATCTGAAGGATACTCCCTTCACGTACCAATCCTCAGCTAAGGGTTTGCGTTCCTGGACCAGCACTTCCAGTTTATTGCACTTAGATTTGGTCTAGCTACGGCTCCAAGAGATTTTTCAAAGAGTGGACCATTCGGAATCTCTCCCCTGTCTTCCTCGATCCCATGGATGGAAGATAAATAGAAAGAGTTCTCTTGTATCAAGTACCAGGGTAAAAATCACGGGTACTATATTAGAATGAGAATATTCTAATGGACCAGAGACGTTGCAAGCTAGCTTCAACGTGTCTTGCCTTCCATACCTCCTTAAGGCCATCTGTAGCTCGGGGTATGGAGGTGATTGGTCTCATGGTGTCCAGCATGGACATAATTTCCTTTGCCAGGTTTCACCTCAGGCTGTTGTAACTGCGCATGCTGACTCAGTGGAAAGGCGATCATTCAGATCTGTCTCAACAGATTTCTCTGGACATCTGATCGAGAGAATCGCTCTCTTAGTGTTTTTGTCCGGATCACTTGTCCCGAGGGACGTCCGTCTTAAGACCATCCTGGGTGATTGTGACTACGGTTGCGAGTCTGTTAGGATGGGGAGCTATTTCGGGTGTCAGGAAGGCACAGGGCCTTTGGACTCAGGAGAAAAGCTCCCTCCCGATCTCATTTTGGATATTCGGGCAATATACAATGCTCTGAAGGCTTGGCCTCTGCTGCGTTTGCCCCAGTTTATTAGATTCCAATCAGACAATTTAACCTCAGTGGCTTACATCAACCATTAAGGGGGAACAAGAAGCTCCCTAGCTATGAGGGAAGTATCTCGGATTCTTGAGTGGGTGGAGACCCACATTTGTTTGCGGTCAGCGATCCACATTCTGGGTGTGGACAAATTGGAAGCGGATTTCCTCAGCAGACAATCCTTTCATCTGGGGGAATGGTCTCTCCATACCGGGTGGTGCAGAGATTTGCAAGAGGAAGATCTTATGAAGTCTTAAAGGGATAGTCTAGTAAAAAATAAACGTCCATAATTCAGACAGAGCATGCAATTTTAAGCAACTTTCTAATTTACTCCTATTATCAATTTTTCTTTGTTCTCTTGGTATCTTTATTTAAAAAAGCTGGAAAGTAAGTCTAGGAGCCAGCCCATTTTTGGTTCGCACCTGGATAGCGCTTGCTGATTGGATGGCTACATTTAGACACTAATCAGAAAGCGCTATCCAGATGCTAAACCAAAAATGGGCTGGCTTCTAAGCTTACATTCCAGGTTTTTAAAATAAAGATATCAAGAGAATGAAGAAAAATTGATAATAGGAGTAAATTAGAAAATTCCTTAAAATTGCATCCTCTATCTGAATAATAAAAGTTGAATTTTGACTATACTATCCCTTTAATATCAAGCTACCCAGATATGGGTTGAGGTACAGGGATCCTCAGGCGGAGCTAACAGATGCATTAGAGGTGCTTTGGAGGTTCAATCTAATTTATCTTTCTGGCCGTTACCACTACTTAGTGTAGTGGCTCGAATCATGCACACGTCAGTGATACTGATTGCTCCGTCTGGATATGGTTCGCAGATCTAGTGAGGATGTCATCATCTCCGTGGAAGTTACCTTGTCGCACGGATCTGCTGACCAAGATCTCTTTGTTAGATCCTCTGAGGCTGACTGCGTGGAGATTGAACGCTTAGTCCTAGCCAAGAGAGGGTTTTCTGAGAGAGTTATTTTTACTCTGATTCAAGCTCGTAAGCTGGTTGCTCGTCGCATCTATCATAAGGTGCTATCATAAGGTGGAGGCTTGCTGAGCCTCCAGATGTGCAGTCTTTTGTTAAGGTTCTGTTAGCATCAGACCCGTGTTTAGATCTAATGCTCCTCTTTGTAGTTTAAATCTTGTTCTTAAAGTTTTGCAACAGACTCCATTGGAGCCTATGCATGAAGTAAACAATAACTTGTTGTCTTGGAAGGTTCCTATTCTACTGGCTATTGCTTCTGCGCACAGAGTATCTGTGATTGCTGCATTACAATGCGTCCCTCCTTATCTGGCTTCCATGCTGATAAGGCTGTTCTACGAACTAAGTTAGGTTTTCTTCCTAAGGTTGTGTCAATTCGCAACACCAATCGAGAGATTATGGTTCCTTTCTTTTGTCCTACTCCTTTTTCGTCGAAGGAACTTTTATAACATCATTCTGGATGTGGTTTGTGCTTTGAAGTGCTATCTTCAGGCCACAATGGAATTTAGACAAACTTCTTTCGCTGTTTGTTCTCTTTTCCGGGAAGCGTTGAGGTCAGAGGGCCTCTTCGACTTCCTTATCTTTTGGCTGTGGAGTGTCTTCCGTTTAGCATAGAGTCAGTGGGGCATAAGCCTCCTCTGAGGATTACCACTCGTTCTACGAGAGCAGTGGTTTCCTCTTGGGCCTTCAAAAATGAGGCCTCTATGGATAAGATTTGTAAGATGGCTACCTGGTCCTCCTTACATACTTTTCCAAGTTTTCCAAGTTTGATGTTTTTGCTTCTGCTGAAGCAGCCTTCGGGGGAGAGGTTTTGCAGGCTGTGGTGCCCTCAGAAATTATGGTCCGCCTCTCTCTTTTCCCTCCCGTTAGCATTCAGTGTACTCTAGAGCTTGGGTATATGTTTCCCACAAGTAAGGAATGCAGCTGTGGACTCTTCCAATATTAAGAAGGAAAACATAAATTATGGCTTACCAGATAATGTCCTTTCCTTCTGTATGGGAAGAGTCCACAGCTAACGCCTGTGTTCTCCGAGGGGCGCCCTAAATTTAGATTTATTCTTCTGGCACATTTTTCACTCTATTTCTCCTACTGTTCCTTGTTCCCTTGGAAGAATGACTGGGGTTATGAGGAAGTGGGGGATGTATTTAAGCCTTTGGGTGGGGTGTCTTTGCCTCCTCCTGGAGGCCAAGTTCTGAATTCCCACAAATAAAATAATTTAACTCTATTATCGGGTGATGATGTACTAAAGGATGCAATAGGGCAGTGTAAGTCTGTCTCCAAGAAACCTGTTACCCTAGCAAATAAGTTGGCACCAAGTTTGGTGCTAAGATCGGGGAAAAATAAAACCTGGTTAAATGCTAAGGGCAATTTCAAATGTGGAGGCAGAGGATGCCTGACTTGTGATATGTTGGATACCAGAATAGAGTTTAATTCATCAGTGGATAATTGTAAATACAATAGAGATTTCTATGCAAATTGCAGAACTACCTTCGTAGTGTACCTGCTGGAGTGTCTGATTTGCCACTGCCAATATGTTGGTAAAACGACTAGGCAAATGGGTACGAGAGCATTTTAATGATGTCAAAAATTACAACAAAGCTAGAATGCCAATTAGAGGGGGGAACAAGTCTAAGATTAAAGACAAGGGTCCCATTTGGCCTTAATAAGGAATGGGACATTAGCTATTTTGTGTAGGAAGTGTATTTTCCTTATTCAGGGAATTGTGAAGGCAAAGTTTAGGCTCTAAATACAATCAACGATAATGTTTACCTATTGAGTGTGTTTTCACACTAACTCTTATAGGTATATATGTATATGTTCTTTGTATTATAAGCTGTATTACCAGTTACAATTGAAGGGCTGGTTATTAAAGTAATTTGCAGGGTCTTATATGAAGCATTTAAGTAAGAGGTTTTATTTAGCCTAATGAGCAATTTTGTTGCATTAAACTAATATAATATTTAATGCAATGTCCAACATGTAATTTAGTTGTGGGCAAGTCACTATTAAATCAATTGGGCATTTGATGATTGGTTAAATTTCACGATGTACCTAAGGCATATTATAATAAGTGTATCACACAGCATATACTAAGTTATGGGTGCACTATACTATCTCTAATGTGTTTATATATTTCAGCTTTAGTTTCTTATCATATTATTAATTGGTATGAAATAACTGCAGACTATATGTATTATTCTTTGTTTTTAAATGTAATGTTTGTATTGGCAAATGTGTGGGCAATTCTGGCCCTATTTAAAGATGAATGTTTTACATTGCTGAGTCTATGATTAAGCGCCACTAGGGGGCGCGAAACGCATCATACTACTCTGTCCATGTCTGTCTGGGTCTTATTTTTATAATAAACCTTTGTGTGAATTCCGGACATGATGTGCAGCCTTTGTCTTTTGTCTTTGATGCTTTGAGCGGTTGGTTCCTGCTCCCCTTCGGCTTTGCACCTTGCAATCAGCACTCTCTCTGTGGCTACACTAACAGTTGGCTATCCTTGATAAGGTCATCGCCTAAGCGACACCAAGTTGTCCTGCAACACGGAAGCTTGAGCGGCTGTGCTCTGACTTACTCAATGCAGCTGTGGACTCTTCCCATACAGAAGGAAAGGAAATTATCTGGTAAGTCATAATTTATGTTTTTCAGCACTACAGTTAACAATCTTGTACCTGATAATAAACAAGGCCACAGAAGCATATGTGAAAAACCAAAGTGGTACACAAAATCCTCAGTTACTGAAAGAAGATGATATAACTGTAGGCAAAAAAAAAAAAAAAGAATTACTTTATCTTACAGCGGTTTACCCATACAGGTATCCTCAGCAAAAACTAGATCTTGCAAATCTTACTTTACTAGTTTTCTACAAAATTGTAAAATATATGGAGAATGTCAGTAATCAGTTATGACCTCAAAGTTACACAAATACCACTATACAGTATCTCACAAAAGTGAGTACACTCCTTACACTTTTGTAAATATTTTATTTTTCATGTGGCAACACTGAAGAAATGACACTTTGCTACAATGTAAAGTAGTGAGTGTACAGCCTGTATAACAGTGTAAATTTGCTGTCCCCTCAAAATAACTCAACACACAGCCATTAATGTCTAAACCATTGGCAACAAAAGTGAGTACACTTCTAAGTGGAAATGTCCAAATTGGGCCCAAAGTGTCAATATTTTGTGTAGCCACCATTATTTTCCAGCACTGCCTTAACCCTCTTGGTCATGGAGTTCACCAGAGTTTCACAGGTTGCCACTGGAGTCCTCTTCCACTCCTCCATGATGACATTATGGAGCTGTTGGATGTTAGAGAAATTGTGCTCCCCCACCTTCCGTTCGAGGATGCCCTACAGATGCTCAATAGGGATTAGGTCTGGAGACATACTAGGCCAGTCCATCACCTTTACCCTCAGTTTCTTTAGCAAGGCAGTGGTCGTCTTGGAGGTGTGTTTGGGGTCATTATCATTTTGGAATACTGCCCTGTGGCCCAGTCTCCGAAGGGAGGGGATCATGCTCTGCTTCAGTATGTCACAGTACATGTTGGCATTCATGGTTCCCTCAATGAACTGTAGCTCCCCAGCAGTGACGTGCAGTGACGTCAGAGGATGGTGAGGCAGTGGCTAGGATACGCCTTCATTCTTTAGATATCCTTTGTTGAAGAAATAGCAATGCACATGGGTGAGCCAATCACATGAGGTATCTATGTGCAGCCACCAATCAGCAGCTACTGAGCATATTTAGATATGATTTTCAACAAAGGACATCAAAAGAATAAAGAAAATTAGATATTAGATGTAAATTGGAAAGTTATTTAAATTTGCATATGGGTTTCATATGGGTTTCATGTCCCTAAATGGTGTCTTGGAAAACTGGTCAACTTAGTAAACATCTGATTTTAGTCTAAAAGGATTGTAACAGAAACTCTTGCCAGATAACACAATGCTTGCTCTGATTATGAGATCTAGAAATCCATGCCCATTAAAATATGTTTAAAACATACATTTTACTTTAATGCTGCAAATTATGCTTATAGATTCTTTCATTACATAAGGGATGAGAGTCAGAGGGGGAGGAAGAGAGACAGAGAGAGAAAGAGACCATGGGGGAGAACAACACATAAGGAGAGAGATGGATAGATAGAGAGAGAGAGACACACACAAGGGGGGGGGGGGGAGAAGGACCACTGCATTTTAAAGTAATAAAACAGCAGAGCTACAGAGAGTTCAGAAAATTAGTCTATAATTTAGTGTGAAGTACAGAGGCAAGCTGCTAAGTTAGTGGGTGTAAAGTTTGAGTAAACAAAATACAAAAACGACCCTGCTATAAAAGAGTAAACAAACACTAAACCACATTCATTAAATTATCATTTTCACTAACAGAATCTTTCAGTAAAATCTTACTTTAACAAGATGTGAATGAAACACTGCTCTCTGTGCCTCTTTTCCTGCTCTGTAAGGATTCAGGAAGTGACAGTGGCACATTCCACTGCACTTAGAGGGGAAGAACAGAACTCTCTTTTTCACTTTAGCAAAGCTAGCAGGTTCACAGGACAGCAACAAAATATATGAAAGTTGTTTTTTTGCGTTTTTGTTTTGTTTTATATGATTTAACATCCAGCCCCAACCCTATATTCCACTTACTAATGCCTCTCACTGGATTGGTTCAGCCCAAATAGGACTGCCTCAAATAAGCAGTTAATGGGCCATGCAATGATCTTAACCACTTGCATCCAGTAGATGGCGCAGCATGTTGTGTAATGGTGGGCAGACCTGATTGTGCCTCTTCATTGCACAACATATAGCTGTGAGAAAAAAAATGCTGGGGGAAAAAAATTACAATTTTTTTTTTAAAGCCAATAAAAAAAAATATATTTTTGCCCATATGAGAGGTGAAGCACTGCCTCACCTGCCTCTAGTGACTGCACATCACTGCTCCCCAGTGCCAGCAGCACTCATGCAGCCCCAGACCATGACACTCCCACCACCATGCTTGACTGTAGGCAAGACACACTTGTCTCTGGTTGCCGCCACACACGCTTGACACCATCTGAACCAAATAAGTTTATATTCGTCTCATCGGACCACAGGGCATGGTTCCAGTACTCCATGTTCTTAGTCTGCTTGTCTTCAGCAAACTGTTTGCGGGTTTTCTTTTTCAAAGATATGACGAGTCCACGGATTTCATCCTTACTTGTGGGATATTAACCTCCTGCTAACAGGAAGTGGCAAAGAGCACTACATCAGAGCTGTATATATAGCCCCCCCCCTTCCCCTCCACCCCAGTCATTCTCTTTGCCTGTGTTATACTAGGAAGACATGGTAAAGTGGGGTGTTAGTTTTAGTTTCTTCAATCAAGAAGTTTTTTATTTTAAATGGTACCGGTGCGTACTATTTTCCGCAGGGGGATATGGAAGAAGATTTCTTCCCTGAGCATTTGTAATTAAGATCCACGCT
The DNA here is from genome assembly GCF_027579735.1 of Bombina bombina. NCBI lineage: Eukaryota > Metazoa > Chordata > Amphibia > Anura > Bombinatoridae > Bombina > Bombina bombina. The sequence goes on along the minus strand of NC_069500.1, from coordinate 328,999,415 downwards.
GGTTCCCACAAGACTTCTGAAGGTAACCATGAGACATCTTCAGTGTGGAGACTGGTTTCATGCTACAAGCAGCATTAAGGTATGTGCAGCCTTTTTTTCTGAGGAGACTTGGTGTATCAGAACTGACTGGCATTATTTCCCTGTATGGGAATGGGGTAAGCAGTAAAACCTATTTTAATAAGAGGGGTGTTACTGGAGGCCCTATTTTATATTTATCATTAGTTGATATTTGGGCATTATGTGACATGGGAGACAATATAAAAAAACGATGTTTTATGTTTTTTATTTTTGGCACTTAAAACTTATTGGTTTTATGCTTGAGGGTTATATTGTGTGTGTATTTTTACTTTAGTGCAAAACTGCATTTCCATGTGGTGGTGTTTGGGCCTACTCTGACTTTTGACCTTAAGGGGCGGAGCCTATTTTGGCGCAATTTCTTGAGGCTTAGCAGCAGCAAACAGTAACTTGGTGGCTCCTGGACTGTGTAGCTGGTCTGAAGGGTTGGAAACTTGATTCAAAGTACCCTGGGGGCAGGTAGGCGCCACAGCAGACCTGTGGCAAGGTGCAGAGTGTATTTTTATCTATCTTTTGAAAGGGGGTAAACAGAATAATTTTCGTTTCTTTCGGAACTTTAAAGAAGGACCCCCCGCTTTTTCTTCTTCCACAAAGCAGCATGAAGGGGTGGCCCCCGATCCGGGACCGGATCTAGTAGGGGGCAGACTTTCTTTTTGGAATTCAAGGATTTTCTCCCAAGAGGGATATTTCATCTTTCAAAATTATCTGCAAACCAGATAAAGAGAGAGGCGTTCTTACGCTGTGTAAAAGACCTTTTTACTATGGGAGTAATCTGTCCTGTTCCAAAATTGAAACAGGGACAGGGGTTTTACTCAAACCTATTTGTGGTCCCCAGAAAAGAGGGAACGTTCAGACCCATTTTGGTCCTCAAGTGTCTAAACAAATTTCTAAGAGTTCCGTCATTCAAGATAGAGACAATTCGAACGATTTTGCCAATGATCCAGGAGGGTCAATATATGACTACCGTGGATTTGTAGGATGCTTACCTTCATATTCCAATCCACAAAGATCATCATCGGTTTCTAAGGTTTGCCTTCTTGGACAAACATTATCAGTTCGTGGCTCTTCCTTTCGGGTTGGCCACAGCACCCAGAATCTTCACACAGGTTCTAGGGTCTCTTTTGGCGGTTCTCAGACTGCAAGGGATAGCGGTGGCGCCTTATCTGGACGATATTCTGATTCAGGCGTCAATATATCATCTGACAAAATCTCACATGGACACAGTGTTGTCTTTTCTGAGAACTCACGGCTGGAAGGTGAACATAGAGAAGAGTTCCCTTGTTTCACAGACAAGGGTTCCTTTCTTGGGAATTCTGATAGACTCGGTAGCCATGAAAGTATTTCTGACGGAGGTCAGAAAATCAAAGATTTTGAATGCTTGCCGAGCACTTCTGTCCATTCCTCGGCCATCAGTGGCTCAGTGTATGGAGGTAATCGGATTAATGGTAGTGGCAATGGACATCGTTCCGTTTGCTCGCTTTCATCTCAGACCACTGCAACTGTGCATGCTCGGTCAGTGGAATGGGGATTATGCGGATTTATCTCCAAAGATAATTCTGGATCAAGAGACCAGAAACTCTCTTCTTTGGTGGTTGTCGCCAGATCATCTGTCCCAGGGGACTTGTTTCCGCAGACCCTCGTGGGTGATAGTGACAACAGATGCCAGCCTTCTTGGCTGGGGTGCTGTTTGGAACTCCCTGAAGGCTCAGGGTGTTTGGACTCAGGTGGAGTCTCTACTTCCAATCAATATTCTGGAACTGAGAGCAATATTCAATGCGTTTCAGGCATGGCCTCAGTTGGCTTCTGCCAAAATCAACAGATTCCAGTCGGACAACATAACGACTGTGGCATATGTCAATCATCAGGGGAGAACAAGGAGTTCCTTAGCGATGTTAGAAGTATCCAAGATAATCAGCTGGGCAGAGGCCCACTCTTGTCATCTGTCAGCGATCTACATCCCAGGGGTAGAGAACTGGGAAGCAGATTTTCTAAGTCGACAGACTTTTCATCCAGGGGAGTGGGAACTTCACCCGGAGGTATTTGCCTCATTGATTCTTAGATAGGGCAGACCGGAATTGGATTTGATGGCATCTTGTCAGAATGCCAAGCTTCCAAGATACGGATCCCGGTCAAGGGATCCTCAGGCCGAACTGATAGATGCCTTGGCAGTACCTTGGTTGTTCAGCCTAGCTTATGTGTTTCCGCCGTTTCCTCTCCTCCCACGCGTGATTGCTCGAATCAAACAGGAGAGAGCTTCAGTGATCCTGATAGCGCCTGCGTGGCCACGCAGGACTTGGTATGCGGATCTAGTGGACATGTCCTCTCTGCCACCGTGGAAACTTCCGTTGAGACAGGACCTTCTCATTCAAGGTCCTTTCCAACATCCAAATCTGATTTCTCTGCAACTGACTGTGTGGAGATTGAACGCTTGATTTTATCGAAGCGAGGATTCTCTGATTCAGTTATGAATACTTTGATACAGGTTAGAAATCCTGTCACTAGAAAGATCTATCATAAGATATGGCGTAAATATCTTTATTGGTGTGAATCCAAGGGTTACTCATGGAGTAAAGTTAGGATTCCTAGGATTTTGTCTTTTCTCCAAGAAGGATTGGAGAAAGGGTTATCAGCAAGTTCCTTAAAGGGACAAATTTCAGCTTTGTCAATTCTGTTTCACAAACGTTTGGCAAATGTATCAGATGTTCAGTCTTTTTGTCAGACTCTATCTAGAATTAAGCCTGTATTTAGACCTATTACTCCTCCCTGGAGTTTGAATTTAGTTCTTCGAGTTCTGCAAGGGGTTCTGTTTGAACCTATGCATTCCATAGATATTAAACCATTATCTTGGAAAGTTCTGTTTTTGGTTGCTATTTCTTCTGCTCGAAGAGTTTCTGAGCTATCAGCATTACAGTGTGATTCGCCTTATCTCATATTTCATTCTAATAAGGTGGTTTTACGTACCAAACCTGGGTTCCTTCCTAAGGTTGTTTTGAATAAGAATATTAATCAAGAAATTGTTGTTCCTTCCTTGTCTCCTAATCCTTCTTCTAAGAAGGAGCGTCTGTTACATAATTTGGTTTGGTCCGTGCCTTTAAGTTTTACTTACAGGCAACTAAGGATTTCTGTCAATCATCTTCATTATTCATTGTTTATTCTGGAAAGTGTAGGGGTCAGAAAGCTATGGCTACCTCTCTTTCTTTTTGGCTGAGAAGTATCATCCGCCTGGCATATGAGACTGCTGGACAGCAGCCTCCTGAAAGAATTACGGCTCATTCTACTAGGGCTGTGGCTTCCACATGGGCTTTTCAAAATGATGCATCTGTGGAACAGATTTGTAAGGCTGTGACTTGGTCGTCCCTTCACACTTTTTCCAAATTTTCCAAATTTGATACTTTTGCTTCTTCTGAGGGTATCTGTGGGAGAAAGGTTCTTCAAGCAGTGGTGCCTTCCGGTTAGATTCCTGTCTTGTCCCTCCCTTTCATCCGTGTCTTATTGCTTTGGTATTGGTTTCCCACAAGTAAGGATGAAATCCGTGGACTCGTCATATCTTTGTAAAAGAAAACTAAATTTATGCTTACCTGATAAATTACTTTCTTTTACGATATGACGAGTCCACGGCCCTCCCTGTTATTTTAAGACAGGTTTATTTTATTTTTTGAAAACTTCAGTCACCTCTGCACCTTTTTAGCCTTTCCTTTTCTTTTCCTATAACCTTCGGCCGAATGACTGAGGGTGGAGGGGAAGGGGAGGGGCTATATATACAGCTCTGCTGTGGTGCTCTTTGCCACTTCCTGTTAGCAGGAGGTTAATATCCCACAAGTAAGGATGAAATCCGTGGACTCATCATATCGTAAAAGAAAGTAATTTATCGGGTAAGCATAAATTTAGTTTTCTTGTGCATCATATTTACAAGAGGCTTCCTTCTGGGACGACAGCCATGCAGACCAATTTGATGCAGTGTGCGGCGTATGGTATGAGCACTGACAGACTGACCCCCCCACCCCTTCAACCCCTGCAGCAATGCTGGCGGCACTCATACGTCTATTTCCCAAAGACAACCTCTGGATATGACGCTGATCACGTGCACTCAACTTCTTTGGTCGACCATGGCAAGGCCTTTTCTGAGTGGAACCTGTGCTGTGAAACCACTGTATGGTCTTGCCCACCATGCTGCAGCTCAATTTCAGGGTCTTGGCAATTTTTTTTATAGCCTAGGCCATCTTTATGTAGAGCAACAATTCTTTTTTTCAGATCCTCAGAGAGTTCTTTGCCATGAGGTGCCATGTTGAACTTCCAGTGACCAATATGAGAGAGTGTGAGAGCGATTACACCACATTTAATATACCTGCTCTCCATTCACACCTGAGACCTTGTAACACTAACGAGTCACATGACACCGGGGAGGGAAAATGGCTAATTTGGACATTTCCACTTAGTGGTATACTTACTTTTGTTGCCAACAGTTAAGACATTAATGGCTGTGTGTTGAGTTATTTTGAGGGGATAGAAAATTTACACTCTGCTACAATGTAAAGTAGTGAGTGTACAGCCTATATAAGAGTGTCATTTCTTCAGTGTTGTCACATGAAAAGATATAATAAAATATTTACAAAAATGTGAGGGGTGTACCCAACTCAGAAAAATACAGTGGATGCCTTTAGCCTTATGATACACTTCCCATTTTTTTCAATTAAAGGGACATTGAACCCAAATTTTTTCTTTCGGGACTCAGATAGAGCATGCAATTTTAAGCAACTTTCTAATTTACTCCTAATATCACATTTTCTTCATTCTCTTGGTATCTTTATTTGAAAAGCAAGAATGTAAGTTTAGATGCTGGCCCATTTTTTGTGAACAACCTGGGTTGTTCTTGCTGATTGGTGGATAAATTCACCCACCAATAAACAAGTGCTGTCCAGTATACTGAACTAAAAATTGACTGGCTCCTTGTCTTAGATGCCTTTTTCAACTAAAGATAGCAAGAGAACGAAATTATTTTGATTATGGGAGCCTGCTCTATCTGAATCACGAATCAAAAAAAATGGCTTCAGTGTCCCATTAATACAACTAGTCCTTCAAAAGATTATCAGAGACCAGGCAGACATATTCTGCCTTATCATTACACCCATAGATTCTTCCTACCTAAAGAATTGTTAGGGTTCCCTAATACGTACAGGCAATCATAGGTTTAATTTGATAGCTTGGAGCTTAGGTACTCTACTCACACTGAAAGCTACAAAATTGGTCAGATAAAAAGGTAATTAAAATGTTAGTACGTGAAGGATATCTACCTTTACTGCCTTCTATAGAAAATAGGTTACTTTCAAAATTATACTCTTGCAGACATCTCAGTGGAAGCTTTGCCTCGGATTAGCTACTTTAATGTTTAACTACCATCTATATCAAGACAAATACCTTTGACATAAAGTGTGTGTAAAAGCTCTGAATGTATGCCCTGTAGAAAACTGAAAGGTTCATTAGAAGCCTTAAAGGGATAGTAAACCCAAATTTTTATTTAATGATTCAGATAGAACATGCAATTTTAAGCAACTTTTTAATTTACTCCTATTATTAATTTTTCTACCTTCTCTTGGTATCTTTATTTAAAAAGCAGAAATGTATGTTTAAGAGCCGGTCCATTATTGGTTCAGGACATGGATTGCACTTACTTATTGGTGGCTAAATGTAACTAACCAATCAGCAAGTGCAACCCAGGTCTGAACCAAAAATGGGCCGGCTCTTAAATATACATTTCTGCTTTTCAAATAAAGATACAAAGGAAGAAAATTGATAATAGGAGTAAATTAGAAAGTTGCTTACAATTGCATGCTCTATCTGAATCATGAAAGGGTTTACTATCCCTTTAATTATACCTACATGTGAACCCCTGCAAGAAGCATTGCTGTGGAATCTTACATTCAAGCTTACATTCTTATTAGCTATTATGTGAGCTAATAGGGTAGCAGAATTCCAAGCTTTGTCATGTCAAACACCATAAATTTATATTCCATCAAGATAGAGGTGATTATTTGTCTCAATTCCTTGTCATATTTCATTTTTATTATTCTGTCCCAAAAAAATTCATATTACAGTGTGTGGCAGGATGCTTACAGATTTAAGTAAAATTGTACTAAAAAATGGAAAAAGACTGATAATCAGTGATTTTGCAAGGTTCTGGAAAAGCCTGAATGCCTACAAAAACAGTTTTGCTAACTTTTTAAATATGCAATTTCACATGGGCTTAAAGGGACAGTATACACTCATTTTCATATAACTGCATGTAATAGAAAATACTATAAAGAATAAGATGCACAGATAATGATATACAAATCCAGTATAAAACTGTTTAAAAACTTACTTAGAAGCTCTCAGTTTAGCGCTGTTGAAAAGGTAGCTGGAAAGCCCACTGCAAGTGGGAAATAAGACACTCCCCCCTCCCCCTTCTTTTGCATATGAAAAGACCCTTTACACAAACAGGAGCAAGCTGGAGAAGGTAGCTGACGGTATTCTCATAAAACTTTGGGGCTTGGTTAGGAGTCTGAAAATCAGAGCAATGTTAAATAAGCAAAACTATACATTTAAAAAAAAAAAAAAAACTTTGAGGGCTATAGAAATAGATCATCTACAAAACATTTATGCAAAGAAAAAATCAGTGTATAATGTCCCTTTAAGGCTTATTGTACGAAAATATGGTTTCTAGGCTACAGAAACCTCTATCTCAACGAAGGAGCTGTGCAAGGCAGCAGTCATCACCACAAAGTTCCTCAAATAGTATAAATAACATGTTAAAGCCTTGGCAGACTTACAATTTTGTTGTAAATATTAAATAACCATTTTGCAATATTTTTGGGTATCATATGCACTGCCTTGATTCATTTATACTGCCCTTTAAGTCTTGCTGGTAAGCGCTGTGGAGTTAAAATATAATTTAGCATAGGATAGTATTAGTAGTTAGGAATGTGGAGTTATAATTATGATATATTAGGATTTAGCTAGTAATGAGTTAAGTCTCTTTTTATTATTATTATTATCGGTTATTTGTAGAGCGCCAACAGATTCCGCAGCGCTACTTTCAAGGGCAGTTACTGATGCTCATGTCAATCAAAGCAATAAGAATAGAAACGTTTATTATGTCATGCCATTGAACTATGCATGAGTAAAGTTAAAATAGAATTATCTGCACATCGGGCAAATTTGTGAAAATCTTATGAGGAGACTAAAAGGCTGATTATCTAAACCTTGCCAGATCAGACACGTTTTTTTTCCTGTGGTGGAATTATTCTAAAAAAAAAGGGGGAGAGAGTTACACGGGAACTCACAATTTAAAGTTTTATTATTATTTTTGTCCATCAGTGTTAATGAGTTGTCTCATATATGGATGTGATGACGATGAAACTATGCTTAATATGACTGTTATCTTTTAACGGAGTCACACCTATGTGTTTTTGCAAGACTGACATGCAACTATGTGATATAGATGGGGAGATATATATGTAAGAAGAGATTCTTATTTTCATTTCTTTAATAAGGGTTGTTTAAAAAAAAGGGGGGGGGGCATCCATGCGAGTCGTGAGATGGATCCTTTATAAAGTAATAGATCTTATTAGAAAGTGACACTTTGCTCCATAGAACGAAGTGAGCAGGGGGCGCACTTTAAAAATGTAATCCTTCAGCCAATATAAATCACATTACCCTGCTTTCTGCTTGTAGCATCTTAGAATCACTTCTATTTTTTTTCCTAAGATATGGAGAGTTCACAACGTCATTCACTTACTAGTGGCAATATCACTCCTGGCCAGTAGGAGGAGGCAAAGAGCACCCCAGCAAAGCTGTTAAATGTCACTCCCCTACCCATAATCCCCAGTCATTCTCTTTGCCTCTGTGTAGGAAGTGAAGTTTGGTGTCTGAAGAAAACATTTGATTTCCTTTTGCTACAAGCAAGAGTTTTGGGTATAGCTAGAGTCCATGTCAATCTCTGCGGTAGAGTAGTGGTGGCAGAAGAAATTACACTCCCAGGAGGGTATTGAAGAGATAAGGTAATAAAATGTTAATTTTCAATTGTTCTCTCTAAGTATTGGTGATTGGTTTATGGACATAAGATAAAGCAGGTATATGTTACTAATGAGATAAAGTAATGAGATCTGATTATACCTACAAGCTCAACCCATTTTATTAGGTTGTGGCTTCAAAAAAACAAAATCAGCTAATTTATTTACACAAATAAACCTTAAAAAGCAATTCTCATACATTTTATACTCTGCAGCTAGTAAAAAAAAGTAATTGGAAACACATTAAGGAAAAAACAATTTTCTTCTTAAATGGAAAGAGTCCACAGCTGCATTCATTACTTTTGGGAAATAAGAACCTGGCCACCAGAAGGAGGCAAAGACAACCCAGCCAAAGGCTTAAATACTCCTCCCACCCCCCTCATCCCCCAGTCATTCTTTGCCTTTCGTCCCAGGAGGATGGAAGAGAAGTGTCAGAATTTTTAATTTAAATTTTTTGTCTCTTATGGAGGGTAGTACTCTTCGGCATGGGACAGGAGTTTTAAGTAGTCCTGTAAGTCTCTCAGTGAGGGCTTGGATGAAAGTTAAGAGTCCGGAGATGCAGGGAGTTTCTTTCTGAGAAACCATCCTGACTCATATTAACAGCTCCTCAAGCAATTGGCGTTGTTGAACTTTGCTTCTCTTCCTGCTTTCTTCTCTCAAGTCCATGGCGGAGGTGATGCTACTATTCGTCACACTTGAAGGGCCATGTTCCTGTTCCACGGCTTAGATTCCAGTAAGATCATTTAATTTTACTTTATTTGAAATGTACTGTAATGTGAATGTTTCCAGAGAGGCTACCACTTTGCCAGTCTAACTTATACATAAGGGTCTCAGTGAGTCTCTTTTAGTTTCTTGGAATCGAGGGTTAATATCTCCTGAGGGGGGTTATTGAACAGGGGGGTTTATAATCATGTTTATGTGATTCAACCTGCATATGTGCGATGTTTATTGGGCTCGTGGTTGGAACATTGAGGCCTTTGGAAGTGACGCAGCCTTTTGGTTGGGCGCGCTTGTTTGGACTGTACGGTTCACCTTGTGTTCGGGCATGGCTACGTTCTGTTTTTCCATTTCCGCATTTCTGACCACGTAGCGAAAGGGAAATTCTCTAGTCCACAGGGGTCTGGTCATAGGAGGTGGTGAGTGCCCCAGCCATTCGGGGTGTCAGGTGCCGTTTTAGTTTTCACTACTTTAGTCCATATTTAAATATCCTCTATCCAGTTATGGAGGATTCTGATGCTGAGCCTGTGTTAATTTCAGATTCAGTTACAGAGGATTCTGATACTGAGACTATTTTGATTTCAGATTCTGTGTCTGGTGATGAATCTGGAGTGGCCTCGTTGACTCCTGTCAACCAGTTTTGTTCCGTATGCCATTTCAGAGCACCTGGTTGCTCGGTGCTCGGGGAATCAAGGGACTGCTGAGCCATCTGCCTCTGGGGGTCCTGTCCTCCGAGAGGTGAGTTCCCTACCAAATCATACTTCTGCACATGCAGGCAACCTAGTTGATGGTTCCTCCATGCGGGGTTGCATGTTTCCCCCGGAGGTTGCAGCACGTTTTCGCTTCCACATAATATTGGCGATTGTTCGTCTGCAGAGTCCAGACGTTTATTTGAGAAAGTTCCCTGCGGGGGTATCTGCCCCTGAGTATTGTGCCTTCCGTTACATGATTGCACGCCTTCACGTGTTGCTCAGACATGTTTTTCAGTTATTGAATCGTTACCAGATACGGGGAATTTCAGTCTGATAATTTGAATGGTGCACCTCATTAGACATGTGGGGATTAAGTAATCTCCTGATTGTCATTTGTTTGAAATCTTTCCCAGTTTTGTGAGATAGGGCTCCGTTTGGCTGGTCCTGCGGGTAGGCCTGTGTCTTTTTGGGCGTTAACCTCTGGGTTGCCTTATATTTTATTTATATCTGATGGGATGTCTCTTATTTGTTTTTGTTTAGTTCGGGAACCTTCTGGGATTGATACTCTTTATTACTTCTTCGAAAGTTGTTGAACATGTTTGTCCTCTGTTAAAAATGTCTGTTTTCGTTTTTTTCCCCTAAGAGGGAGAATTTACGCAGCTTGCTGGTTGGGACCCTAGGTGCAGGCTGGTCCTTTCGGGTTCGTTCGGTATTGCAGGCTGTTCAGACACGTGGAGCTGTTCTGCTTGGCTGGTTCGGTAGAAGCACCGAATGCTCAGGTTATCATTATTTTTTCATGTTCAACTAAGCATCGAGAGGACCTGTGGGTCCGTGAGGTGGGAAGGATGCTTTCAGTCCTTATAGCCTTCAGTCATAGATGACCGGGCATGGGAGTTTTTCCGCTGCGTCACTCTGACATCTGATTTCATCAGAACTTAGTTTCCTCCCCCATGTGGTGGAGGGTGGGAGGGCTTAAAGCCCCTTACCGCTATTGAGCGATTTGGCTTTCTTTTTTTAGGCCTCTGGATTTGTCCTTTTGGGCTTGATCCAACAGCTTGTACAGGATAGCTGTTTAGCATGCGGAAGGTTTGCAGTTTTAAACCTGTTGCAGCTCTTGACACCTTAGGTGTACGCGTAAGTATATCTAGATGCAGCTCTTACTCTTGACTGAGTTATAAGAGGCCTTTGGGTCTTCTTCCATTGCCTTTCGGGTGTGTGGTTCTCCTTTTAGGGATCTGTCTTTCCAGGTGATGGTTGTTCCCTGCGGGGACTTTTGTTTAGCTCTGGCTTTTTTGGAGCTGGGTAGGCTTGGTGCCTTCTCTTCCTTGTGTCCTCTGCTTGTGCGGAGGTGTTACAGAGACTAGTCCTGTTAGTAGGATTTATTTGACCTTGAGCTATCTCTTGGTTGTCCTGAGGCTCTGAGAAGTATCTTCCTACGACTTCTAGCCTTGCTCCTTGGAGCGTTCAACTTTAGCTAGGGGTGGTTACTTCCTTCGGTGGGGGCTTTCGAGTTCTCTCGCTATCTGGATTTTCTGGATATGCATCCATACCCTTGCATCTGGCTTTTTGGCAAGTTGGGGTATTTAGTTCTAGGGTAAGGTTTGCCTGAACTATTGAGTACCATGACCTATTTTTCTCCCTGAGACTTCCGGTTGCTGAAGCTTCGCTTGGCCTTTTTACTGACCCAGTCTGGGTGGTTTTGGAATCTTGGATCTCAGGGCTGGTCGGGGTGTTCCACGGTAGTGGGAACTTGGGCTGTGTCATTGCTCCATCTACCTAACCTGGTCATGGCTGGCCAGGTTTTCGGAATATTTTGTACTCTTTGTCAGCACGTCATCTGGTGGTTAGCTGTGTGGCTTGAGCCTCAAGGGTGGTTGGTTCATACCCAGCTGCTGGCGTTGGATGTCCATTTTCTGGTGCGCCTTAGCATTGCATTCCCCTGGTCAGCTTGCCAGTGTTCCCATGGATTCCCTGCTCTGCAGGCGAATAGGTTGGCTGTGCTACTGCTCAGCAAGCTACTTGTAGGGGGATCCTTTTCTAGGACATCTGTGTTGGGAATTTCTCTTCCCATTAGCCGGTGCCTTCGTGCCTTGAGGACAGTTGTTGCCCTTCCGGCATCATCCCTTTTCTTTAGGGGATATTCTCCTCTCTATGGAGATAGAGTCCTGTTCTACTTGTTCTCTGTTGGGATGGCTGTGCTATCCTTATGCTCGTTCCTTTCAGGGTTTTTTGTTTTCCTGTCTTGGATCCCAGAGCCTGGGGTGGTCCAGCTGGGTGTGGGTCTGCAGGTCAGGATGGCCGAGCAGTCTAAGGAATTGTGTTGGGGTCGCAGTCTCCTCTGGATGTGTGAGCTCTATCCTGTTAGCTTAGTATGCTAGGGTATAGATTTTCCTTTCAACTTGCTGCATTGATTAGAAGATGGCTTACTCTTCCTTCGGGTTCTGAGGGTATACTCTTCTTCTCGGGGGGCCTCAATTGAGGTTTTGTGTTCCCCTTTTCAGGGACCTGTGTGTAGGTCCGGCGACTTAGGTTGCCTGGAATGTGCCCTCTGTCTGGGAGTTGCTTTTGCGGTCTGTTTCTTGTTTGACTGCTTCTTCTTCCTTGCAAGTACCCTCTGTGTTGCCCTGTTGTGGACTCTGTGTTCTCAAACTTGGGGTTTTTCACCTGGGTGTATTACACACTTTTTCATGGTCGAATACTTTGGTATTCTATGGCCAGACACTGGGAGGACTTTGCATCTTCAGTTGCATTCCATGCTTGCAGGATATTGGAGATGTCTGTTCTGTCTCTGTGCCCGGTCTTATCCCAGGTTTCGCTTGGTATAGGCGTGGCCTCCTTCCCTGTTTAGGCCCCATTGGGTCTCAGTGAGCTGGGCTCACTCGTGGAGGTGTTCTTTTTGTATTAGGGGACCTTTCGGTTTCCTTGGTTCTCCTTTGCCTTGTTCCCTTGGGGGTTTTGGCTGGTGTCTCCATTTGTGGAGATGAGCGGTGGGGGACCATTTTTTGGGCAACGGTGTCTCCTGGAGGACTGTTAGCTCAGTCGAGTCCGTTTGTGGTCTCTAGTTTGGCTTCCCGACTAACTTCGAGTCAGTGTTAATTGGGCTTTTCCTTTTAAAATTTTCTCGGCTTCGGACGAAGCGTTTTTTTTTTATTGGGTAGCAGTTCAGGCCTGGTGCCCTCAGTATGGGCCACCTATTGTACCCTCCCGTCTTGGCATTCAGTGTCCTCTATAGCTTGGGTATTGTTTTCCCAAAAGTAATGAATGCAGATGTGGACTCTTTCCATTTAAGAAGAAAAACATAAATTATGCTTACCTGATAATTTCCTTTTCTTCTGATGGAAAGAGTCCACAGCTCCCTACCCGTAATTTTATGTGGGGCGTCCTTATATTCTTCTGGCACCTTTCACCCTGATATTTCTTCTACTGCTCCTTGTACCTCAGCAGAATGACTGGGGGATGAGGGGAGTGGGAGGAGTATTTAAGCCTTTGGCTGGGTTGTCTTTGCCTCCTCCTGGTGGCCAGGTTCTTATTTCCCAAAAGTAATGAATGCAGCTGTGGACTCTTTCCATCAGAAGAAAAGGAAATGATCAGGTAAGCATAATTTATGTTTTTATAGTATACTGTCCCTTTAAGGTTAACCTTCCTTTTTCTATAAGGAAGGGTTAACTTTTTTTTTTATTTGTGGTTCAGTTTATTCTGCTGTGTGTTAAAGGTCCCTTTTGCTTGGTTTTGTTGGAGCAATGGGTCTAACACTTGACAGCAGTGTTAAAGCTATGGTCACAGTTTGAATTTAAGAGGGCTCAATTTGCAGAGTTTCGCATCTCAGCTTCCTGTTAGTGTTTTTGCTGCCTCTGTGTTCGCGTGCTTTCACTTTGCACTCTGTTAAGCAAGCCTGTCACATGATTCACTTTCTCTTCCGCTCTCAGTGTTCAGAGCGGCATCGGGGGTGCTGGTTGTGTTTAGGAGAGCGGCAAGGTTATTTGGCAAGCTGTTTTTTTGTTTTCTCCAAACGGAGGGCAGGTAGGGCACCTCAGTTTGCTGAGGTGTAGAGGGCCTTCATTGGGGTTTGTCTTTTTGAGCACAGTATCGAACGGTGTGAGTTTAAAATTTTAAGTGATAGTATTATTATTTGCTTTTTTCTTTGTGAATACCTTAAAGGGACACTGAACTCAATTTTTTTATTTTGTGATTCAGATAGAGCATGAAATTTTAAGCAACTTTCTAATTTACTCCTATTATCAAATTTTCTTCAATCTCTTGGTATCTTTATTTGAAATGCAAGAATGTAAGTTTAGATGCCGGCCCATTTTTTGTGAACAACCTGGGTTGTTCTTGCTGATTGGTGGATACATTCATCCACCAATAAAAAAGTGCTGTCCAGAGTCCTGAACCAAAAAAAAGCTTAGATGCCTTCTTTTTCAAATAAAGATAGCAAGAGAACGAAGAAAAATTGATAATAGCAGTAAATTAGAAAGTTGCTTAAAATTGCATGCTCTATCTGAATCACGAAAGAAAAAATTTGGGTTCAGTGTCCCTTAAAGCTTGGATCATGGAGCAGGAGTCTGTTCCTATGGATAAATGTTTGTTGTGTCTTGAGGCCCAAATTGTTTTACCCATGCAATTTTGTTCCTCCTGTTTATACAGAACTTTAAAAAGTAAAGATAAACTTTTGTGTTTCTGAGCCTAATGTCTCTCAGGATGATGCTGTTCAGGCAATGCCACAGCTTTCTCCTCAAATGTCCCAAGCCTCTATGGCGTCAAATACAGTGCCCTGCAGTTCCTCTCAGCCTCCTGGTGGAGTTTATTTGCCTGCAGATTTTGCTGCTCAGGTATCTGCGGCATTATCTGCGTTTCCTATGTTGGGGAAACACAAGTGGAAAACTAAACATATTTCATATAGTAAGGTTTCTGTCCCTGCTGCTGCTTCGCAGGTTGCCCTCCCTCATAACTCGGAGGAGGAGGTTTCCTCTGTGGCTTCTGAAGGTGAGATCTCAGATTCTGACGGTATAATTCCTTTGCCTGATGCTGAAGAAGTAAGCTTCAGAGTTAAGCTTGAACACCTTCGTGTATTGTTGAAGGAGGTATTGGCTACTTTGGACGACTCCGACTATCCTGTCACGGTCAATACTAAAAAATCTAGTAAATTTAACAGATACTATGATGTTCCTTCCTCTATGGAAGTGTTTCCTGTTCCAGACCGTGTGACATAGATTATATCACAGAAATGAGAGAAGTCTGTGATTCCTTTTTCCCCTTCTCCAGTTTTTAAAAAACTTTTTCCTGTTACTGACTCCATTAAGGATTCATGGCGCACAGTGCCTAAAGTAGAAGGGACAATTTCTACTTTGGCTAAGAGAACTATGATCCCTATAGAGGATAGCTGCTCTTTTAAGGATCCCATGGACAAGAAGCTGGAGGCTTATTTAAAAAAGATGTATGTTCATCAGGGTCTTCAATTGCAATCTGTATTGCCACAGTAGCAAGTGTGGCATCTTATTGGTTGATGTTTTGTCTGAATCTATTTTAGAAGAGACTCCGTTGGAGGAGATTCAAGATAGGATTAAGGCTCTCAAACTAGCAAATTCCTTTATTTCTGATGCTAACATGCAAGTTATAAGACTGGGGGCTTCTCTGTTCTAGTCTGCAGGGCCTTGTGGCTAAAATCTTGGTCAGCTGATGTTAATTGTAAGTCCAAGCTTTTGGCGCTGCCTTACAAGGGAAAGACCTTGTTTGGACCTGGACTGGCAGAAATAATTTCTGATATTATGGGTGGAAAAGGGTCTTTTCTACCCCAAGATAAGATCATCAGACTTAAAGGACGTCAAAGTAACTTTAGTTCCTTTCGTAACTTCAAAGGTCAAAAGTCTTCCTCTTCCAAGCAGAAGCAATCCAAGTCTTCTTGGAAGCCCAATCAATCTTGGAACAAGGGGAAGCAATAAAAAGAAACCTTCAGCTGAGCATAAGTCAGCGTGAAGGGTCTGCCCCCGGTCCAAGACCAGATAAAGTGGAGGGCAGACTTCCCCTATTTTGTCAAGCCTGGATATGAGGTGTCCCAGATCCTTGGGCTGTGGACATAGTATCTCAGGGTTACAAAATAGAATTCAAATCTCTTCCTCCCAAGGGCAGATTTCACCTCTCAAGATTATCTGTAGACCAGGTAAAAAGAGGGGTATTCTTGAACTGCGTTAAGGATCTTTCCTCCCTGGGAGTGATTGTTCCTGTTCCAGTAAGGGAACAGGGTCTAGGATTCTATTCAAATCTGTTTGTGGTTCCCAAAAGAGAGGGAACATTTTGACCCATTTTAGACCTAAAGTGTCTCAACAAGTTTCTCAGAGTACCGTCATTCAAAATGGAAACCATTCGTTCCATTCTGAATTTTGGTCCAAGACGACCATAGATCTGAAGGATTCATATCTTCATGTTTCCATCCACAGGGATCATCACAAGTTCCTGAGATTCGCATTTCTAGACAAACATTTTCAGATTGTGGCTCTTCCGTTTTGGCCTTGCCACAGCTCCCAGAATTTTCTCAAAGGTTCTCTGGGGGCTCTTTTGGCAGTGATCAGTTCTCAGGGATTTGCAATTGCACCCTACCTGGACAACATATTGGTTCAAGCACCATCTTTTCAACAAGCAAACTCTCATACAGAGATCTCCCCATAAACATTTTGGAGTTGAGAGCAATTTTAAATGCTCTGATGGCTTGGCCTCAATTGTCCTTAGCCCAGTTTATCAGGTTCCAATCGGACAATATCACCACATTGGCTTACATCAACCACAAGTGAGGAACTCTGAGTTCCTTAGCCATGAAGGAGGTGGTACGGATTATTCAGTGGCTGGAGGCTCACAATTGTCTTCTATATGCCATACACATTCCAGGAGTGGACAACTAGGAAGCAGATTTTCTGAGCAGACAGACTTTTCATCTCGGGGAGTGGGCTCTCCATTTAGAGATATTCTCTAGGTTAACACTCAAATGTGGGATGCCGGAGTTAGATCTGATGGCGTCTCGCAGAACGCCAAGCTTCCAAGGTACGGTTCAAGGTCAAGAGATCTGCAGACCGCTCTGGTAGATGCCCTGGCGGTTCCTTGGGTTTTCAGTCTAGTATATCTGGGTTTTCAGAATAGTGTTGGTAATTCTAATAGCTCCTGCATGGCCAAGAAGGATCTGGTATGCAGACCTAGTGAAGATGTCATCTCTTCCACCTTGGAGGTTACCTCTGAGGAAGGACCTTCTAACTCAGGGTCTGTTCCTTCATCCAAATCTCGTTTCTCTGAAGCTGACTGCTTGGAGATTGAACGCTTAGTTCTGGCTAAGCGTGGGTTTTCTGAGTCGGTCATTGGGACCATGCTGCAGGCTCGTAAGTGTCATGCTCTGTCTCTTTAAGGAACAATTAGTTTTGTTTGCTCTCCCTTTAAATAGAGGTTGGACTTCCTGCACAATTTGCTTGGAAATTTTTCTGTGTTGCATTCAGATGGTTTCTAGCCAACCTCTGTCTCAAGATTATTTCTGCCTGAGCATATTGTCTCCTTGAATCCTTTAGTGTGTGTTCTCGGATTTCCTTGCCAGCTGATTCAGTGTATTGGAAACAGATCATCATTACAGCCTCGTTTTGGATCCGCTCTCTCAGACTCTCAGCAGTTTGTTGCAACATTCACACGCTGCTGCAGCTTCCAGCTTCAAGGTACAGATTACTGCAAATCCTTCTTATCATACTTTTTGTTTGATGGACTTCCTTACAACTAATATTCTAAGCAATGTCTCTGATGTACTTTGTTTGCTTAAGTTAACTAAGATATGTAATCCTACCTCATTAACTGTTTATATACAATCTCTTTCTACCAGTCACTGGAAAAGCTGAATCTTCTATTTTGCTTGCTGCCTTATTTTTTTTCCAATTTTATTTTTTGCATATCGGTATAAGTTGAATAATATATATACATATATATATATATATATATATATATATATATATATATATATTTATACACACATGTATTCTCTTTTTGATGCAGGATTACTCACTCTGTATACAAAGAAGTGTATTCAGGGAAAGGTTAAACTGCAGAATAATTGCAAACTGTTGTTCAGGTGTTAATTTAAGATTCATTAATGCTAAACAACAACTGCTACATTACTTTCATTTCATATTTCTATATTTTTTCCCTTTCATTTTAAAACTGGTTATTCTCTACATATAGATCCTTTCATTGAATACTTGACATATTTCCAAGCCTACAAAAATGGATCCAGTAGAGCTTACTAACCACATCCATAATCTAAACCAAAGAGTAGATCACCTAAACCAAGGATTTAGAGAGATGCAGATTGAGAATAAAACAATAAAGAATATAATTAAAGAGACAGTTACAGCCAAACCTTCCATTCCTGAATCTGCACCTGAGCCTATGGTAAGTCCGCCAGAAAAGTTTTCTGGAGATAGAAGCAATTTCAGAGACTTTAAGAATTCTTGTCTACTTCTCTTCACTTTGAAACCTAAAACTTATGCCACAGAGAAACAAAAGGTTTTGACTGTCATTTCATACTTGAGGTCAGAACCCAGAGCATGGGCAAATAATTTTTTTTTAAATAATGATCCTGTTTTAAATTCTCTAGACCGGTTTTTCAACGCTATGGCTCTCTTATATGATGATCCTATGAAGCAGATGACTGCCGAAAATAACATGAGAGCCTTGAAGCAAAATAAGAGACCAGTCGAAGATTACGTGGCAGATTTTAAGAGGTGGGCTACAGATAGCCAGTGGAATTTAGTCTCTTTAAAAAAACAGTTTAGACTGGGTCTCTCTGAATCTTTAAAAGATGAGCTTGCAAGGGTAGAGTTACCTGATTCTTTAGAAGATTTAATTGGGTTGAGTATAACTATAGACAGAAGACTACGTGAAAGACGTAAGGAACGTGGCAATTATGAATATAATAAAATCAAAGTTTCAGTCCCTTCCAGCTACCCATTTTCAAGAGTTACAGATGAACCCATGGAGGTCGGATTTGTGAGAGGACCACTCACATCGAAAGAGAAAATCAGACGCCGAACAAACAATTTGTATCTATATTGCACAGCAAAGAATCATGTGGTCGAATCCTGTCCACTCCTTTCAAGATCCAAGAAAGGTAACATCATAAAAAGTTTTTCCATTTTGTCTATAACACCAGAACCAATAACTCATACTCAAATTTTTCTTTATCTGCAGTGGGATCAACACCAAGTCCAGACTGAGGCTATCATCGACTCAGGCGCTTCAGGAATGTTTATTGATATTTCCTTTGTAAAAAAAACAAAAAAAACCTATAATTATAAAAGAAAAGTCTTACAAGTTTTTGACGGTACTTTGTCATCTAAAGGTCCTATTACTCATCAGATAATCCCTCTTTTAGTCACATGTAAAGGTAATCACACTGAATCACAAGAATTTGTTGTAACATTCTCACCCATGTTCCCTATAGTTTTAGGGCTCAAATGGTTACAAAAACACCAACCAGAAATTAAATGGGTATCTTCTCAGGTTAATTTCAATTCTCAGTTTTGCAAAAAGAATTGTTCCTCCACACTTAAAGACCTACAACTTAATGTTGAATCTATACCATCAGAATACTCTAACTTCAAAAATGTGTTTAATAAAAAAGAGGGAGAGAATTTACCACCTCATAGGAGCTATGATTGCCCCATTGAATTGCGAACAGGGTCACCAATACCTTACGGACGAATATACCCGCTGTCCCAGCCTGAGTTATCTCATTTAAAAGAATATTTGGATGAAAACCTCAGAAAAGGTTTAATACGTCCTAGCACTTCACCAGCAGGTGCTGGAATATTTTTTGTTAAAAATAAAGATGATACTTTAAGACTTATCATAGATTATCGCGAATTTAACAAGGTTACCATTAAAAATAGGTATCCACTTCCTTTAATTCCAGAATTAATTGAAAGGTTAAGCACAGCAAAAATTTACACCAAGTTAGATCTTAGAGGAGCATATAATTTAATCAGGATTTGTCAAGGGGATGAATGGCTCACAGCCTTCCGCATCAGATATGGACTATTTCAATATCTGGTGATGCCATTTGGGCTCTGTAATGTCCCAGCCACATTCCAGAATTTTATCAATTATATCTTTAGAGACCTTCTGGATGTGTTTATGATTGTTTACCTTGATGATATCCTCATATACTCAAACAACTTAACATAACATATATCTCATGTTACTACTGTACTCTCTAGATTACGAAAACATCAGCTTTTTGCCAAATCTGAAAAATGTATATTTCACGCCACTGAACTTCCCTTCTTAGGCTATAAAATAATTCCTACTGGCATTCAAATGCAAGAAAATAAAGTTTCTGCAATAACATATTGGCCTGAACCTAAAACTAGAAGACAATTGCAGAGATTCCTAGGTTTTTCAGATTTTTATAGAAAATGTATTAAAGGTTTCTCTCATATTGTAAAACCTCTCACTCAACTCACTGGAAGTACCAAACAATTAAAATGGACAAAAGAGGCACAGTCTGCCTTTGATTTTTTGAAAACATGCTTTACAACAGCGCCAATTATACATTATACAGATGTAAATTTACAATACACTCTCAAGGTAGACACCTCAGAAGTTGCAATCGGTGCTATCCTCTCACAACGAGAGGAGAGGTGTTTGTCCCCAGCAGAACAAAACTACCCTATAGGGGAAAAAGAACTCCTAGCAATAAGAGCCTCTTTGGAGCATTGGAGACATCTTTTAGAGGGTACCTCAACTCCAATATTAATTTACACAGACCATAAAAATAGTTCTGGACGCTAAGTGAGATGGAGTTTGTATCTATCAAGATTTAACTACCAGATAACCTACAGGCCAGGAATAAAGAACGGAAAGGCAGATTCTCTCTCCATGCAAATTGAATCCACTTCTTACTCACGTCCACATACTACTGTGATACCAACAAATCGAATAATGATGTTACAACAAGACAGTATCTCTATGATACGAAAAGCACAGCAACAAGATAAAGGACTACCTAAAAATGTACAAGAAAAAGGAAAAAATGGAGCACCGAGTCTGTTTTATCTTAGTTTATATAAGGAGATCAAGCACAGGTCTTCATAACTGTAAACTTTATTAAGAATGCTATACACACACACACTATGCAAGAGGCACTTCCTGACTCTACCATTGTGCACATAACAACAGGTTGATATGGTTCATACCAACTGATAATCTCAATATCACACATTTCCCTTTTTCTTTTCTTTTTAAACAACAGAAAACTTAAAGTACATTTTTTTTTTTTAACTGTAGTCTATGTGAAAAAACTTCAGTCCCTTTTAACATTGTTCAATTAGACGATTAGGTTTTTTGATATATCGACCTGACCTTGTTTGCATTGCATCACTGGCAGGCAAGTCAGTCGAGCTTTGCAAAGTTTCTATGGCATCTTCATTCTCCAACTGCAATGGAGTGTTCAATGTATCCTCACAGGTTTCCTTCACTGACGAATTGTTGTGAACTGATGGAATAGCCATCAAATGTCTACGATTCCTACGTAAACATTGCCCATCATTGGTTTGAACTACATACGATCTTGGAGAATATTGCTGGATAACTGTCCCTTCAGTATTCCAGCTGTTTGAACCTTGTACTCGCACAGGAGTTTGTACCTGAAGATTCTCCAAAGGCTTTGCAGCTCGGTCATAGTATTCATTCCTTTTTTCTCTGAGTTTCAATTTGGTTTCTATTACATGTTTTTGTGGGAACCTTTTCCAAGGTTTCACAACTGGTACTCGTGTGACCAGCTGTCTTCCAAACAATAATTCTGCCGGTGACTTCCCACATTTTAAAGGAGTAGCTCTATAGCTAAGAAGAGCCAGACATGGATCCTCGTCTGCATCTGTTGCTTTACGAAGTATGTTTTTCACTATTTTTACTCCAGCTTCTGCTAATCCATTTGCTTGTGGATATCCCGGGCTGGATGTTCAATGTTCAAATTCATAGGTACTGGCAAAAACCCTAAACTCTCTACAATTGAATTGAGGACCATTGTCTGATATTATAACTCTTGGAATGCCATGTCTCGCCAAAATTGCTTTTACTTTTTTGATCACTGTACATGCTGACTCATCTTCCAATAATGCTATCTCTGGGTAATTAGAGAAGTAATCCATTACTAAGATATAATGCTGATTTTTGAAAACAAACAAGTCCATTCCTAACTTTTCCCAGGGTGCCAACGGGAAGTCTGTATCCAGTATAGGCTCTTTAGGTAACAGGTCTGAATTTTTGGCAAGTCCGGCATTGAGTGATCATTGTCTCAATGTTTTCATTCATATTTGGCCAGTACAAAATGTCTCTAGCTCGTCTTTTTGTCTTTTCTATACCTGAATGACCTTCATGTAGTCTTTTCAGTATTTGACTTTGCAAACTCGCTGGTACAATTATCTTTTGTCCTTTCAAAAGTACCCCTTTTATCAAAGAAATTTCAGAAATGTATGGTCTATACAGTGATGGCATTAGTGTCTTAGATTTGCCACTAGAAACTGCTTTCTTCACTTGACTTAAAAGAGCATCTGTTTCTGTAGCCTGTTCTATTGCTGCCCACATTGCATGACTAAACGGGGCTGTCTTCAAGATCAGATTGACGTGAACAGTCACCTCTTTCTGCAACTGTAAGTCCTCATTGTTAAATGGTAAGTAAGCTTGTGACAGAGCATCTGCTACCACCAACTCCTTGCCAGGTATAAAATCCAAGGTGAAGTCATACCTTTGAAGTCTCAGCAACAAACGTTGAATTCTTGGAGGTGCATCTATCAAGCCCTTTTGGTAGATGTGAATCAAAGGTTTGTGATCAGTTTCTGCTGAAAATACTCTTCCATACAAATAAACATAAAATTTTTCACATCCGTAAACTAGTCCCAGTGTTTCCTTTTCAATTTGAGCATATGATTTTTCAGTATCTGTCAATGCCCTAGATGCATAAGCCACAGGCATCCATCCCGAGCCTTGATTTTGAAATAGAACTGCTCCCAATCCATTTTTTGAAGCATCAGTTGACAACTTTGTTTTTGCTGTTGGATCAAAGAATTGCAGAGTTGGTGCAGTAGTAAGCATATCCTTCAAAAACTTCCATTCTTTCTGGTGATTCTCTGACCATTCCCAGGCATAGTTTTTTCTGAGTAGTTGTCGCATTAGTACAGTTTTGTCTGGTAAATTAGGTATGAACTTGCCAAGGTAATTCACCATTCCTAGTAAGCGTTGTATATCTTGCTTATTTTCTGGCTGTGGCATTTCTGTAATTGCCTTAATCTTTTTCATGTCTGGTAAAACACCACCTCCTTTGAGTTGTTCTCCCAAATATTGAATTGAAGTTTTTCTGAATTTACACTTTGTCTTATTGAACTTCAAATTATTCTCCTTAGCAACATCTAAGACCATCTTTAGCCTTTCATCATGTTCTTGCTTGGTTTTACCCCAGATCAGAATATCATCAATGAAAACGGTTGTGCCTGGTATTCGTTCAAGAAGTTGCTGCATGGTACTATGAAACACTTCTGGTGCTGAACACAAGCCGAAGGGCAATCGTTTGTAACAGTACCTCCCATAAGGAGTATTAAAAGTGCAGAGTTTCATGCTTTCCTCCTCCAGTGGAATTTGCCAAAATCCTGAGGATGCATCCAGTTTACTGAATACAGTTGCTCCACTTAGCTCCCCAAGCAATTCTGGTTTTGTTGGTAAATGGAAGTGTTCTCTTAAGATGCTTTTATTCAGTTCCTTGGGATCAATACAGATTCTGAGACCCCCATCCGGTTTTTCCACCAACACCATAGAATGAACCCATTCAGTAGGTGTCTTGATTTTCTTTATAATACCTTTATCCTCCATCCTGGCAAGTTCCCGTTTAAGACGATCCCTTAGAGCAACTGGAACATTTCGCATGGCATGCACTACTGGACGAGAACCTTCTTTTAGTTGTATTTTATGTTGCATTGGAAGACATCCTATTCCTTCAAATACTGCAGCATAGTCTGTTAATAAATGTTCTATGTCCTCTTATTTATTAGTTCCATCAATGGCATATACCCTTTTAATCAGTCCTAAAGTTTCACACATTTGAAGACCCAGTAGAGCTGGTTTGTTTCCTGGAACTACCAGAATGTTCATTTTATGCATTTGATTTCCATATTCCAGGAACACACTGCACTTGCCAAGCACTGGGATAAAATCCCCATTATATGTCTTTAGTTTAACTGAGCTTTTCAGAAGTTCTGGTTTGTTCTTCAATTGGTGACACTTGCTCTCAGGCATCAAAATAGCTTGTGCACCTGTATCTACTTTGTAAACAATATTAGTGCCATTTGTAATAGCTTCAACGACCCACTCCTTATCTGTAGCTTTGGTTAAGTCAAGTATTCCAATAAAGAATTCTTCTGATTCCTCACTTTCTGACTGGTCAACAATGTGAACCGTTTTTTTAGCTTTACACATCTTTGGAAAGTGATTCCTTTTTCCACATTTTCTGCAGATTTGCCCATAAGCCTGACATTGTCTTATGCCATGCTGCTTTCCACATCTGGTACATAGCCAGTCTGATTCAGGCTGAGAATTTGCTGTTTGTGTGATAAAACTTTTTCCTTTCATTTTATTTTCATAATGTGGATGCACTTTGTTTTCCCCACTGTAACTGACATTACTGATGTTGCTGCTGTACTGTGGCAGAGTGTGTGCACTTGTTCATGTGCTGCCTCTGAACTTTGACAAATTTCTACTGCCTTTTCCAGTGTTCTCTCTGAGCAAGCGTTCTTTAACCCTTATATTTCTGCTGCCCATGACTAACTGGTCTCTGATTAATGAGTTACACATTGCTCCATAATTACATGATCTACTCTTCAGTTTTAAGTCTGTTACATACTCCTCAATAGTCTCTGTTTCATTCTGCATTCTACATCTGAAAAGATACCTTTCATAGGTTTCATTGTGTCTAGGTACACAGTACTGTTCAAATTTGTCTAGAACAACCAACATCCCTTTCTTCATCTGTAAATGTGAAGGTGTTGTATACATCTATTGTTGCTGATCCTGCTACAGTCAGAAAAACTGCAATCTTTTGTTCATCATCTTGCTCCTGAGCTCCTATAGCTCTAACATATAGCTGGAATATTTGCTTAAACCTCTGCCATGCATCTTCCATATTACCAGTCATTTTCAATTCTGGTGGAGGATTTAACTTTTCCATCTTAATGTTCTGAATTATGCAGTATTAATATAAAAGTCTGTAGTGCTGTTAGAATCAGTCAGTTGTACAAGTTATGATGCACTTACTCAGTTCATGAGAAGAAGCTGTAGTCACTCTGCCAGAGCCTTGACTCTCACACATTCAATTTGCTGCAAAGATTTCTAATGGATTCCTCAGAGTCCTTGCTTGTCAGTTCAGATGGAAGCAGGGAACTCCTTATTCTGACACCATGTTTTATCTTAGTTTATATAAGGAGATCAAGCACAGGTCTTCATAACTGTAAACTTTATTAAGAATGCTATACACACACACACTATGCAAGAGGCACTTCCTGACTCTACCATTGTGCACATAACAACAGGTTGATATGGTTCATACCAACTGATAATCTCAATATCACACAGAGTCCAGCAGGGGGAATAAAAGATAGATACTTTATTGAAAAAACATTTGTTCAGGGTCCAGTGACCCCCGGGGTAAAAAATGAGTTAGTAGGTAAAAGAGAGGGAAAATCTGGCTAACATGTTTCGACTCCCACGCCGTAATCCTAGCCACATGTCCTAGCCACAGGTGGAGTTTTCCATTTAAAGGCAAATAGCACTCTTAAGAACAGTCCACGTATCCGGGAGTGCATACACACCAGGGAAAGGATCACTACTGGAGCGGAGCTCTACTTCAATGGGACAGCACCCACGATTGCTGGACAGAGTGCATCAGAGCTGCTGCCTGCCGCCACCTGAGAGAACTGGAACCGGATGGACGTGAGTACAGCTGCAGAGCTGTTTTGTCATTACTATATTCTGTTGAGTTTACCTGGTCCCAGTTCATGAGTACAGTGTTTCTGTCTACATATTTATGGGAATTTTGATTAACCTCTGAAGGGTACTACCTCTCCCTGACAGAAAAATAAGCACTGATTGTTTTGAGGTATGCTTGCCTGGCCAAAAAAATTTAGAAATGCAGTGCAAAAATCTTAACAGAATTACGCTGGGATTTGAGAGATCCTTTCAAACACACCCATGGAACTCCCATATTCAGCCCATATTTTCACAAAAACAACAATTGCGCTTTGTGTTTTGTACATATAAGTATGAATTTCTTTGCTTTTTTTTTACACATCTAGTGTACTTAAATTACGATTTACACTGTGCATATTTAATATTATTTATTTCGGCCATTTCGCTGCTCAACTGGAGCAGTGATGCACAGGGCTGAGTACAGAGATGACAGAGAAGATAACAGACATCCCAAGGGTGTGCAGCAGCCGAGTCACTTATTGTGAAGCCCTGCTGCAAAATGCTGCTGTGATAATAGGATTCTGATACCTAAAGAGGTTTTGCTTGTGGTGTACACTTGGTATGTATAGTATACATTGCGTAGGTTAACATACTGTATCTAGGGGTATTAAAAAACTACCAAGCAGTGCACAATATTTGTTGCTTTCAGAGAAAAAAACATCTCTACTCTTGACAAAATAAAAAGTCAGCCTCCTAACACTAGTCACTGTCAGCTGGCAGAGAAGGTGCTAAAATCTACAATTTCTTATACAGGTGGTGAGTGTCCACAATAATTAATCCTGGGAATTACTCTTCCCTACAACTTGGAGGAAGCAAAGATTCCCAAACCCCAAGAACATCTCACCACTACCTCAGTCTTGTCTTTGCTGCCACTGGAGGTGGTAGAATGAAGATGCACATTTGATTCTTCCGAGAGAGGGGTTCTCAGATCAAATTGAGGCATATTTTCCCTCAGAGTATAGTGTTTGTCAGTGGGATGTATTTAGAGTATTGGAAGTGACATATTTTACCAGTGGGGATTTAGTCACAAGCTTTGCTGTTGGTTCATTGATATACTCTTATTCCCATTCCTCTGCTGTTATGTTTCAGCACTGGTCTTGGCCTAAAACTAGTTTCCTCCAGTAGCAAAGTGGCTTTGGTTAAGTACTATATTTTTAACCACTTGGCACTCTATAAACCGTTTATGTTATCACTATATATTACTTTCTAATGACAGGTAGAGTCCACAAATTCATTCATTACTGTTGGGAAATACAACACCTGGCCACCAGGAGGAGGCAAAGACACTGTAGCCAAAGCATTAAGTATCCTTCCCACTTCCCCTAGTTCCCAAGTAATTATTTGCCTTTGTCTACTAAGGAGGTAGGCAGAGAACATGCTCTGAAGAATTTGGAATTTAAGTCCTTTAATAGGCAGTTTCCCTGCAAGACATGACTGGGGTTCTTGTAGTAGCCATGTTATCCTCTTAGTAAGAGTTATGGTGAAATTTAGCTTCTGGATGTCGCAGGGAAGCTTCTTTGGCCTCCTTCCAGTGAATGTCTGCTTTCCTTTATGCCCCAGATCCCTGTCAGAAGTGGAAGAAGCTGTGAGACCTGGAGGTGCTGTGTCTGCTCCACAGCAAAGACCCTGGAGGTTAAGTCCTTTTTATTTATCCTTGAGGCTTATTCTCAGAGAGTACCGGACTTTCCCGCCACAATCTCAGGGAGGAGGAGGGGAGACTTTTTTTAAATGTGGCTTTTTTTTTTTTTTAAGATGGAGCGCTATAGCCCTTATTTATATTATTATTTATGTAAAGGAGTGTTTTTTATTTCCATCTTAATGAGAGGAGAGTCCACTGCTTCATTCATTACTTGTGGGAATTAAGAACCTGGCCACCAGGAGGAGGCAAAGACACCCCAGCCAAAGGCTTAAATACCTCCCCCACTCCCCTCATCCCCCAGTCATTCTTTGCCTTTTGTCACAGGAGGTTGACAGAGAAGTGTCGGAAGATTCAGAGTATTCTCTTATGGAGGGTAGTACTCTTCGCAATGGGACTGGAGTTTTAAGTAATCCTGTCAGCCTCTCAGTGAGAGCATGGGTGAAAGTTAGATTCCGGAGATGCAGGGGGAGTTCTTCTGCGAAACCATACCGACTCATATTAACAGTTTCTTAAACAATCAGCGTTGGCGAGTTTCGCTGCCTGCTTTCTGCTCTCAAGTCCATGTCAGAAGCAATACTAACCTGTCACACTTGAAAGGCCTTATTCCTGTTCCACGGCATAGATTGTGGTAAGATCGTTTCATTTTTTTATACATGTATGATAACGCTGGAAGGCAAGGTCACAGTGTGACTCCTTTTATCTGTATAGAATCAAGGGTTAATATCTCCTGAGGGGGATTATTGAACAGGGGGGAATAATCGTATATGTTTATTTGATTTTATGCTGCTTTTATGTGTGAGATGTTAAGGGCTCATAGGCTGTTTTGGAATATACAGGTTTCACTTTCACTTTGAGAGCCATGCAGCTTACAAGCTTGCTGCACTTTTTCTCAAAGCAGGGATGGTCCTGCATTGTGCACCATATGATTATTTCCTGACCGAGTGTCTATCAAAGAGGAGTTCTAACTCTCTGTACTGTCTGGGTCATAGGAGGTGGGGAGTGCCCCAGCCATTCGGATATAAAGATACAGCTTTTTTGAATAAAATATTGTTTTATTTCTATAGTTCTCTGGTTATTGCACTAGCGATGGAGGATTCTGTAACTTAGAGGGTACTCCCTCTATTCCTAAAGAGTAATTCCTGTTTATATTGTGAGGAGGCCTTAGTACGTTCTCTCAATTATGTTCCATATGCCTTGATAATGTGATAATATCAAACATGTTTGATACCACTGAGCCGTCCACCTCTGAGGAGCTGTCGTCCAGTGAGGTGCGTACCTTAAATGCTTATCTCTCTACACATGCAGTTTCCTGTTGCATTGCTGATCCTCCTTCTGGAGGGGGCCATTTTTTCACCAGACGTTACTGCACAGCTCAGACGGCGGTGTCTGCAGCCTTTAATGTTTTACCTCGCCCTGCTAAGCACAAGCGAAAGGTTACATATTGCACTCCTTCCCAGAGTACATCAGATAATTTATTGGATTTAACTGATAGGTTTATCAGAGGATGAAGTTCTTTCTGAAATGAAATGAGTATGAACATTCTGGGTCGGAGTCTGCTGCCTCCAAACCTCCGGCTGCGGAGGAACCAGACTTTAGTTTTAGGAATTTGTGCTTTCTTCTAGAGGAAGTTTTTTGGCGAATTCAGTGGTTCCAGAGGCCAAATTGCCTGAGGAACCTTTGATTCCTAAATTGGATAGAGTATGAGGACAGGGTGGTACTTTATCCTCCCCTGCTCCTGTTAGATGGCAAACATTATTAAGAATGAATGGGACTGGATTGTTCCTCTCTTCTCCTTTAAAACAAATTGTTCCCGGTCCTGGACTCTCAATGGAGTTGTGGGGTTCCGTCCCTAAAAGGGATGGTACTATCTTCACCCTTGCTAACGTATTGCTATCCCGTTTGAGGATAGCTCTTCGTTTTAAGAGCCCATGGATAAAGGATGTAAACTCCGTTAAGAAAGTTGTTTCAACATTCAGGATATTTGTTTTAACCGGAGGCGGCCGTTACCATGGTTGCTGGAGAAACTACCTTCTGGTATGACTCCTTATAGGATTGGTCGGGTGGAGAGGATCCCTCAATGTTACTCAGGAAAGATTTACAGCCTTGAGGGTTACTAATTCCTTTATCTGTGATGCTATTAGGCAGATTATTCACCTAAATGCTAAGACTTCAGTTTTTTCTGTTAAGGCCCATCAGGCTCTGGCTGTAGTCATGGTCTGTGGATATGACTTCTAAGTAAAGACTTCTTTCCCTCTCCTTTATGGGAATGATTTCTGTCCTCTTAGAAGTTATTGTCCCGGTGCCTATCGCTGTGAGATTGGGATACTATTCAAACCTTTTCGTGGTTCCAAAGAAGGAGGGAACTTTCCATCTGATTTGGACCTGTAGTGGACCTGTAGTGCTTAAACAAGTTTTTCAATGTCCCCTCGTTCAAGAGAGAGACAATTGGTCCATTCTTCCCCTCGTTCGAGAAGGACAGTTCATGACCACGATAGATCTGAAGGATGATCCCTTCATGTACCAATCCTCAAGGACCACTTCCAGTTCCTATGGTTTGTGTTCCTGGACCAGCACTTCCAGTTTATTGATCTTCTGTTTGTTCTAGCTGGTATAATGGTGAGCATAGCTGCCTTACAAGTAGTTGACCCGGGGTTGATTCCTGGCTGACGCAACATTCCACAAGAAGTTTTTCGGAGAGTGGACCATTCTGAATCTTTCCTCTGTCCTCTTCAATCTCATGGATTGAAGATAAATCTAGAGAGAGTTCTCTTGTATCAAGTACCAGGGTAGAATTCTCAGGTACTATAATAGTCTCCATGGACATGAGAACATTTCTAACAGACCAGAGATGTTGCTCTACATGTCTTGCCCTCCAGACCTCCTTAAGGCTACCTGTGGCTCGGTGTATGGAAGTGATTGGTCTTATGGTGTCCAGCATGGACAGCATTTCCTTTGCCAGGTTTCACCTCAGACTTTTGCAACTGCATATGCTGAAGCAGTGGAACAGCGATCATTTGGATCTGTCTCAACAGATTTCTCTGGACAACCGATCAAGAGAATCGCTCTCTTGGTGTTTTTGTTCGAATTCCATGTACAAGGGATGTCCGTCTCAAGACCATCCTGGGTGTTTGTGACTATCGTTGCAAGTCTGTCAGGATGGGGAGCTGTTTGGGGTGCCAGGAAGGCACAGAGCCTATAGACTCAGGAGGAAAAGCTCCTTCCGGATTGCATTTGGGATCTTCGGGCAATATACAATGCTCTGAAGGTTTGGCCTCTTCTGGGTTCGTCCCAGTTTATCAGTTTCCAATCAGATAATATATCCTCGGTGGCTTACATCAACCATCAGGGGGGAACGAGTAGCTCCCTAGCTATGAGGGAAGTATCTCGGATTCTGGATTTCCTCAGCAGACAATACTTTAATCTGGGGGATTGGTCTCTCCATCCTGAGTGTTTGCAGAAATTTGCAAGAGGAAGATCTTATGACGTCTCATTATCAAGTTACCCAGATATGGGTCAGGGTACAGGGATCCTCAGGTGGAGTTAACAGATGCATTAGCGGGGCCTTGGAGGTTCAATCTAATTTATCTTTTACGGCTGTTACCACTACTTCCTAGTGTAGAGGCTCGAATCAAGCAGGCATCAGTGATACTGATTGTTCTGTCTTGGCCGCAAAGGATATGATTCGCGGACTAGTGGGGATGTCGTTATCTCCTCCGTAGAAGTTACCTTGTCGCAGGGATCTGCTGACCAAGGTCTCTTTGTTCATCTATGTCTAGATTTCTGTGGCTGACTGCGTGGAGATTGAACGCTTAGTCCTAGCCAAGAGAGGGGTTTCTGAGAGTATTATTTTTACTCTCATTCAAGCTTGTAACTGGTTGCTCATCGCATCTATCATAAGGTGTGGAAGACCTACTTATTCTGTTCTCCAGGATGAACTGGAAAAGAGATTTTCTTCAAGTCCCCTGAGGGGGGAAATTTCGGCCCTGTATGTGTTACTGTCACTGAGCTTCCTGATGTGCAGTCACTTGTTAAGGCTCTGCTATGATCAGACCTGTGTTTAGATCTATTGCTCCTCCTTGGAGTTTGAATCTTGTTCTTTAGGTTTTGCACGGGCTCCGTTGGAGCCTATGCACGAAGTAGACAAACTATTGTCTTGGAAGGTTCCTTTTCTACGGGCTATTGCTTTTGCATGCAGAGTATCTGTGATTACTGCCTTGCAATGCATCCTTCCTTATCTGGCTTTCCATGCTGATAAGGTTATTCTTCAAACCAAGTTAGGTTTTCTTCCTAAGGTTGTGTCAATTCGCAACATCAATCAAGAGATTGTGGTTTCTTTCAACGTAATTCTGGATGTGGTTTGTGCCTTGAAGTCCTATCTTCAGGCCACGTAGGAATTTAGACAAACTTCTTTCTCTGTTTGTTCTTTTTCCGGGAAGCGTGGGGGGGGGGGTCAAAGGGCCTCTTCGACTTCCTTATCTTTTTGGCTAAGGAGTGTCCTCCGTTTCACATGAGACAGCGGGACATAAGCCTCCTCTGAGAATTACGGCTCATTCAACTAGAGCTGTGGCCTTTAAGAACGACGCTTCTATGGAGCAGATTTGTAAGGTGTCTACTTGGTCCTCTACATTCTTTTGCAACATTTTACAAATTTGATGTTTTTGCTTCGGCAGAAGCAGTTTTTGGGAAAGGTTCTGCAGGCTGTGGTGCCCTCAGTATAGGGTCCGCCTCCTTTTACCCTCCCATTTTCTTCATTCAGTGTACTCTAGAGCTTGAGTATTTGTTCCCACAAGTAATGAATGAAGCAGTGGACTCTCCTCCCATTAAGATAGAAAAATAGGGGGGCCGAGTTAACCACTGAGCAGAGCAGCAGCACGAGTAAAGAGCTCTATTAAGTTTAAGGGATTAACATAAAATTTAGCCATCAAAACTTTCCAAAAACTGTATAATTTATATCTAAAGCAGTAGGATTCAGTTCAGCACCAGTTTGTGAACTTCTGGTTTGAATACAACACTACGGCTTTGTTCCTGTTACAGCGCTGGGAGCTAATCTCTGAACTGCGGGGAATATACCGCAACGCAGCCACTAAAGCATCCACAGCTTCGGAGGGTCGGGGCTCCGCTCCGAAGCACTTGTGGATTCAGGCAGACCAAATACTGGCATTAGAAGCGGAGAGATAGACTCACCGGTAAGGCATCTCACAGGTAGCATCCCCCACACCTCAGACAACAGTGATAGATTCACCGATCACAGTAGCGAAAACACACTCCACACACAGCACCTATGATCAGCGCCTCAGTGTCCCACTACATTCTACTAAACCTCTAGTGGACACCTAACACCCTATAGAGGAGACACTCACAGCAACGCCATAGACTGTTGTTGGGCGAACAGCCACCATCTTGGGCCTCACAGACCAGAGGGACAGTACACCATCACACATTCCTCCTCGCTCTCACGCATCAAACTATAGACACCTACCTAACTACGTACTGGTCGCCTCTTCAGCTAGAAAAGAGTGGGGGTGGCTGCCCCGTGAGACCTAGCAGACGAGCTACACAGCACGCCTAACGTACTGACTACAGGTTAACCCACGTGGCTGACTAAGGCCTGAAGCCTCCAGGGGCTGCTCCCAACCTGGTAAGGGATGCTCTCTTCCTCTCACTATTTAATTGGGACCTAACCTGCCGCATGCTTGAGAGAGTTGAGGGCGATACTGAAATTGATATTGGTGAAGTGCCTCTTAGAACAGCGGACTACCCCACCCGTCACTAGCCCTCAGGCCTCTGATATTGATATCACACTTACTCCATTCATTTAGCTATGCTAAGGCAGTGGGGCACATATACCTAAATAGGTACTCCGACAGGCAAACAACTAAGTGGCAGCAAGTACAAGCCACCTTTTCAGTGACCAATCATCCTCACCTGACTTGCGCAGCCCTAATTAACACTTGGGGGACATACAACAGGACGCTTTAACGTCATGCAGAGCCCCATTACAACACATTTGTGCAGCCCTGAACCTGCTCTCCATCATTTCCCACCTGCCCCTACAGGTGGGTCATACCCCCATCCCTTTGCCCAGCTTCGTCGAAAGGAGACACACCCCCTGGAGAGTGGGGTTGGAGTGCAAAGCCTTTACCTTCATATTTCGTGCCCAGCCAATAAGTCATAACCGCACAAAGAGACATTGTTGATTTTACACAACAAAAGTATTCCTCAGCCACCCTCACAGGAGATTGACCTCAAATAGGGGTTGCCCTGAATTGAGGTGTTCGGATTAAACAAACAAAACCTGAACCCCCTTTTTCTCCTAGGGTGACCAGACTGCTTCAGCATGTAAAAATTTCTTAAACATCTGTGTCCCCTCCGGTCCATGTCCCAATTGTAGCATTGTAGGTGGGTTCTCTCTGATAACGAGCAGATACGTTACAAGACATTTTACCTACTCCTACAGTAAAATGTTGCAAGCCCATAAGCGAAAGCAGAAACCCCATATCACACCCAAAAGAACTGTAGCTGACCATTTCCAAACCCACTCTGGTACAACCCGAACGAGGTCAGAAGACGAATGCTCAGACACAGGAAGCCTCTCAGATAGCCAGGCAGGCTCAGTTCTAGTACAGCGAATCTCTCAACTACCAACTATAGATAACCTATCTAACAACTTGATGGACTCTATTAAATCAATGTTGGCCTCCCATCATGACTCCCTGTCGAAAAGATTTGATAGGTCTCATGCCGATTTGAAGAGAGACATAGGTATAATTGGAGAACGGACCGAAGCGCTAGAACGCAAGCAAGAAGATCTGACAATAGACCATTCTAATCTTCTTAGCTACTCGCAGAACCTTGCCTGCCAAATTTCAGACCTGGAACTGAAACTAGCGGATCTAGAAGATAGATCATGCCACAACAATATCTGTATCAAGGGCATCCCAGAGTCGGTCCTACCACAAGATCTGGAGAAGTACCTACAAGAACTATTTGAAGCTGTACTGGGACCAGCAGCTAGTAGTGAAACCCTAATTGATAGGGTGCACAGGGCATTTAGAACTAGACCAACAGAAGGAGGCCAACCAAGAGATGTAATAGCGAGACTCCATTATTATACGTTCAGGGAAAAGATCCTTAGAGTACTGGCCAGAGATAAAGCCCTGCCAGACAACTATGCTGGCTTACAGATTTACCCAGATCTCTCACCTCACACACTTCAGCTTTGCAGGCATTTCCAGCCATATACCAGAATACTGAGAGATAAGGGCCTTAAATATAGATGGGGCTTCCCTGTGAGACTTTTTATAACCAGAGACAGTCAACAATTCATAGCATCCACTCCACAACAAGCACGCAAGCTGCTCCAAAACTGGGAACTACTCCCACCAGAACGAGAAGATCGCCCCTCCAGCCCTGCCATGGGTCACAACCTAAGAGCCTCAGCACCTTCATGGAGACCGCTTCCGCAAAGATCTGCTTCAAACACAAGGAAGCTCACCGAAGCTCCAAGGAAGTCTCGGGAATCCACTGACTTACACCAGACTGATGATACATAGAGAACCCGCTTTCAACCCTACTGTGTTTCTTAGCAAGAGACTTGAAACTCTCCCAGTGGGAGAGTCCCACATAACTACAGGATGAATAACCAAAGATGAGCAATGGAAGATGGGTGAGATCAGTATATATAATATAACCTGTGATTGTACTTTCACTAGGGAGATCAGATATGGACTATAGTTATGCCTATTTATTGTTATTAATAGTGTTTTCACAACTACTTAGCTTAATGATGCCATACCCATTGCTGTTATCCATTGCAAACATGTTCCCTTTCTATTATTCAATTTACCACTGACCAGACTGTTATATAATAAAGAATCAATCTTATTGCCTGTGGATTGAATACCTGCCAGCCTATCTTAGCCTAGACCTCGTGACCCATGGCTGACCTTCTGACAGATACTAAAGATCCCTGAATTACAGAGAATAGGGAACACAACTCCTTAAAAGCACTGAACCCTGAGACACACTAGATGATAACAGTACATTTTCAGTCAGAAATGAAATAGACAAACACAGCCGTACAATAGAATACATACCTCATCGCCAGACACAACTGACCTGTCTCTAGGCATAACATATTAGTCCTGCCTAACAACCATAACCTGTCAAGAAACCAATAATCTGACCACGACTTTTTGATAGCTATCAGATAGATAGAATTATTGGAGGAACAAAGGGGGTTGCTATCTTAATTAACAAAGATCTGTCCTTTAAATTGGAATATGCTGAAAGATATAGCGAAGGCAGGTTCCTAATACTTATTTACACACTCAATGAGATCTTATTCACTTTAGTGTCAGTATACACACTAAACAAATTCCCTTCCTACGCAAACTACTGTCTCGTATTGATCTAATTAAGAGAGGGCACCTGATAATTGGAGGAGATTTTAACATGGTATGGGACCCTTCCAGCGACAAACAACACATTCAGACAGAAATGTCTCTTCCACCTCCAATGCCTTCCGCAAACTTATATACCAACATGACTTATATGACGCATGGAGATGGTTAGCGCCCCTAGACAAAGACTTTACACATTACTCCAAGGCACATAATTCGTATTCAAGAATTGATCACCTATTCTACGATTCCTGGTCTCTAGATCACCTCATTAACCCAAGTATCAGACCATGCACATGGTCTGATCATGACATGGTTTGCCTAGACTTTACTAAGTTGCAGGCCCTGACTGGTAGACCTCCTTGGAGACTCCCAGAACAATGGCTCTCAGACATAGAACTCCCCAAACTAACCGAAATCGTGAAGGAATTTTTAACTCATAATGACACAGATGCCACTAGCATTGACATGATATGGGTGGCTCTTAAAGCATACCTCCGTGGACACTTTATCAAAAAGTCAGCACAATGCCGTAGGAAGGGGCGCCAGTCTCTAGCAAAACTTTATGGAGATCTCCGCACTCTTGAACAATCCAACAAACTACATCCCGATTCGCAGATAGCTCGTCAGATAGGACTTATCAGAGAAGAAATCTCCAAAAGAGATATACAGAAAGTCCAAGAAAACTTACACAAACTCAAGCAAATATATTATTACAAAGGAAATACAGCAGATAAGCTTCTGGCTAGTAAACTTCGCAAACGTCATCTACGTTCTAACATGCAAATGTGGGGTTCAGTATTTAGGGCGCACGATTAGGAAACTGAGGAGAAGGTGGGGTGAACATTTTAGAAAGATTACTAAGAATAGCAATAAACATAGTGTGTCCAGACATCACCGTTTATGTCAATATCAGGGCAACTGTAATTTTCAGATAACTCCTTTGGAAAGCATTCCTCCAATTACAGGTACAAATAGATACACCAGACTCCGCCAAAGGGAGACCTACTGGATTTTTAAATTTGGAAGTCTAATCCCAGGGGAGTTGAATGAAAATTTAGATATGGCAGCTTTTTAAATCTGCCAATTCCCTAACAACATTTAGAATACTCTTTTCTGTTTTTTTTTTGTTTTTTTTTATTATATTTTTTTTATTATTATTTCACTGAAATGTTTCTTTAAATGTAGGTGCAATTTTTTGAAATCTAAAAGTATATCAAATTAGTTGAGATCGGGTTTGATTAATTTATTCACCATATATTTGCCATCATGGGAGTATTTTGTTTTAATCAGATTATCCTATAGGTACATATATAGGTTTTGTCATACTCTTAATAGGATGTATATTTTATATTTTAGTTATATTCACAATTTTTTCATATAACTATGTTATTATATTCCAAGTATTTATATTTTTGCAGAGTGGTATTTGGATATTTTACTATAAACACATTTATAAAGAATACATAGAAGGTGTAGATTAATACATGTTCACTAACACATCTGTATATTAATATCGTTAAGCGACAATTCGCTAGATTAACACCATTCATAATTAGTACCCACTATTTTTTTTTAGAGAAATACTCTTACATTACATTATGTTTATTATTTTTTTTATACATAGCATTACATATCACATTGTTCTCACTTTATGTTAACATAAATTTATTTCACATTATAAACTTTCACTTGTATATAATTTTCAAACTACTATTGTTTATTCACTTAGAATTGTATGCATGTACACTCTCTGTTTATCTTATCTGAAATAATTGATGCAATATGACATCACAATCTCATAATACCAGTAAGACACACTATTATGTTGTTAGTTGATCAAATCGGATAAAAAGGAAAATTTTACACTGTTACAGCACCTCTTAGTACTGCAAAGATTAGGTACCTTCTTTATATTCACTTGTTCTACATTGACATTTGATATTAAACAATACGCATAAGAAACAGTTTTACTTTAACACAGAGATACCCTGCACTAACAGATGCAGATAAAGTTACATTTTTGTTAATATCAATGCAGATCACTATGTAGATTATATATTCTTTAAAAAAAAAAATTTTTCAAAAGGGTGATATAGCGATATGTAATAAAGTTAAGAGAAATGGTTTATGTGTTTTTTAAAAAAAGGACAGATCTCTTTATGGAGCCTATGAAATAGTTTTTATTTGTTTCAACAATTGTGATATTATTTTGTGTGTTTAGTATGAAGGTTTATGCACAGTGTACAAATGTATATGACATTATTTGATGAATTGTTAAATGGTTATCTTTGGTTCCAAAAGGAGCACTGCATATCAGTATAATGAAATGATGTTTTCTTGGTAACTTTTCAATTACAATTAATTGTTTGCACATTTTGGATGAGGGAGGGGTAATTAGGTCAAAAGTTTAGTTTAAAAGGCTTTAGCTTCCATTTTTTAAACAGTAGCCTGAGGAAACAGCCTTTGTAGCTGAGAAACTAGTTGCAACTGTTTTTAAACAATTGTTTTTATATTGGGGTGTTGTCAATTCACATCCCTTGAATTTTTAAATAAATTATTTTTATGGAAGTCTAAGCCTGATCGTTTGTTTGGAGATATTGGTAACCATCATCCTGCTGCAGGATCAGAGTAGCTGGGTCACTGTGATTCCCTAGCCTGCCTCAATCAGCACATAGGTGCTGTTCCCTTTATGAGTATACAATCTTCAAGCTTGTCCATTTGTGCCATTTATTACATTATTGCACTAGGAGGTGCTCCCCCATCTCTCTTTTGATTTCTTGTTCAGATTCTACATTTGTTTCCATTGAAGCTCCATCATCCAATTGCTGGATCAGTGTAGCTGGGTCACTGTGATTCCCCAATCAGCACATAGGTGTTGCTTATTTTGTGAGTATTTTTCTTGCACAAATTCTATTTTTTGTTTATTATCTTGCAATATTGCACTAGGAGGCGCCCTCTTTTCTTTGTGAGGTGTACTCCATTAATATCCCGCAGAGCGAAAAGGAAGCTATCTAGCACCTCTATTCTTTTAAGTTGTCTACCAGGGGAATTCATCATTTGAGAGTCTTTCTTTCTCATATAAAATCCATAACCATCAAAGAAAACTATGAGACCCTTCTAGCAGGAATTACTTCTGAGCTTAACTCTAAGAGATATGGAGAGATATCTTGGATGGGGAGAGTGGCGGCACTCAAAATGACGATGCTCCCCAAGCTCACCTACCTATTCCGCTGTATCCCTATCCCGATCCCAGTATCTTTGATTAGGAAATTTCAGACCCTATTTAATTCATATACTTGGCAAAATAAGAGACCTCGAGTGGCAGCCCACATACTCCAAGCTCCTGTTGAGAAAGGAGGCATAGGCCTCCCCAACATAAGGAAATACCATGAAGCAGCAATGATAACTCATGTCACTGCTTGGGGAAAAGATCTTCCCCCAACAAGATGGAGGGACTTAGGGCAGGCTTCACTGCCAGCATATATCATCTTAGAAGACTTGCTCTGGCTCCCCCCGCATTGGCAAGCTAAAGTCTACGTTGCTAACAGTATAATAAAGGGATGCCAAGAGGCCTGGATCAAACTGCAACACAATAAACTTATTGCCCCGCACCCCTCACCCATACACTCCACACGGGGACTCTTATTGGGCCTGCCTGATACACACCTTAATACGTGGACTAATACAGACATAAACACACTAAAAGACTTCTACTGTAACAAACAAATGCGTCCACACACGGATATGCTGAAACTTCCCAATTTGACTCCCAGACTTCAATTCGACTTACTGAGATTACGAACCCTGATGAAATCCTGTTTTTTTTTTGAAGACTCACTAAGGGACCTCACCCCCTGGGAAACACGATGGGAGACTAACCTCCAGTTGTGCAAGCCCCTCTCAGTACATTACAAATGCCTCACTGAGGAATTACTTTCCCCAAAAACGACACACATGGACGCTTGGGAGAGAGACCTACAGCTGACATTCACACCGGAGACATGGAGCAGGGCAATTAGCCTAACGAAAAAAGCACCTGGTGCCTGTTAAGATTACTGCAGCTTTTACTGTATCTTTGCACTAACCTTGTCTCATAATGATATGTTAGAAGTGCTGCAGCTTTAAGCTCAGCTCACCACACCCCCTGGGTGTGTCTGGGTCTCTGTGACATCATCAGAAGCCATGCTAGTTTTTACTGATGGAACCTGCTAGAGAATAAGCCATGTGGTTGTAGCTAAATAAAAAGTTATCTAAAGTTCCTGGCTGCTGCAGAGTCTTCATGATATGTGCAAGAGACATCAGACACAAGGTAACAGCACACAACTGAATGTTCTAATCCTGACTACACAGAGAACATAACAGTACCCACAAAACTGCAGAAACTCTTCCCTAGCCATTCACCAATGTGCTGGAGGGAGTGCGGTGAGCCGGGGTCTCCCCTTCATGTCTGGTGGACATGTGCATAACTGGACGATTACTGGCACAAAGTAGAAAAGATCTATAATGACCTAGATTTATTGAAAGCCCTAACCCCCGGCCCTTGCAATTCTACATCTAGAAATAGATAAACTCCCCAGGAATAAACAAAGCCTACTCTTAAGTATCCTTGTCTCAGCTAAATTGCTTATTGCTAGAAACTGGAAAAAAACAACAACCCCCTAGGTGGCAGGGAGTAATAGACTGTGTAAACTACATTAAAAACATGGAAAACTATGTCACTAGAGAGCGCAGACAAATGATTACTGCCTTTTATGGGAGCCCTGGGAGTCACTCTGGGCCCGTAAGATTCCCTAGACAGACTGACCAGTAGGAGCGGAATGATAACTAATTACTGAGACCCCCTGCCCCCTACACCCCATACTATACCAGATCCTATGCTACTCATCGTAGGCGTTCCCTAACCCCCCCCCCCCCCTTATAGATAAGCCAGGCATTGGGGGAAATTAGACAGACTCATGATTTAACTTTCTATCAGCAGAGAGGGGACTTAAAACGCCTTCCCCCACAGGCGTCCGTAGTACGTAATACTATATTGATGAAGTGCCTTAAAGGACTAAACCACTATTTTAAAGGTCACACCTTCTTGGATCATTGAAAAATAACCTACTGAACTACAGAAAGACAATATGTAAACAAAAGGTGGCCTCTGTAAAAATTAGGTTTTAAGAGAGGAGATAGTTTGAATCCCCTTGCACAAAGTTTTTTCTATGCAACTTTATGTACTTATAATATGTTTTCACTTTACATCGATAAAAGCTGTATGTTAAATTTATAACCTCAATAAAAATTACTACAAAAAAAGATAGAAAAAATAAATTATGCTTACCTGATAATTTCATTTACATCTGTGGGAGGAGAGTCCACTGCTCCCACCCGTTTCTCTGGGGGGGCGGACCTAAATTTAATATTATTCTTTTACCTTGATATTTCTCCTACTGTTCCTTGTTCCCTTGGTAGAATGACTGGGGGATGAGGGGAGTGGGGGAGGTATTTAAACATTTGGCTGGGGTGTCTTTGCCTCCTTCTGGTGGCCAGGTTCTTAATTCCCACAAGTAATAAACGAAGCAGTGGGCTCTCCTCCTACAGATGGAAATGAAATTATCAGGTAAGGATAATTTATGTTTTACACATGCTTTAGGGGGCGGAACGAAAAATGTGCTACGTCGTGGTTGAGCGTGCTCCTTCGCTCTGCATTCACTTCCGATTGCAGTCGAGAGCTCTGGAAAGCAGTTTCTAGTGTGTGCTAAAGACCGCTCTGGGAGGTGGTGAGTTCCCCCGGTCACAGCAGTTGCTATAGAGATGCTGTGGAAAAGGGTTTTAATTATTTCATTCTTTTGCTCATCTCTGTTTGGGTTCTCATATAACTAGATATGGAGGACAAATTTAAATTTTCCTTAGAGGATGCTAGTTATTCTATTTTAAAATCTGACAAATGTATGTTTTGTGAGGAGGCCAAGGTTTGTCCAACTGCACAGTTGTCTTCCATTTACTTGAGCTCTGTGCTCCAGTCTAAGTCTAGAGGATCTGAGTTGACCTCTGCTCCACCTAAGGAGATGAACCCTTCAGAGCCTTCCACCTCTCAGGACTCCACAATATGCCACATCTTTTTCCTCAGTCCTCATCTCCTAATGCTGCCCATGCAGTACCCTGTGTCTCAGCACAGTCTTCTTCTGTGGTTGTTTGTTTACCAGTAGACTTTGCAGCACATCTTCAGTCGGCTGTTTCTATGGTGCTGAGTGTTTTTCCTGTTTCAGGCCAACGGAAAAGAAAGATTAAGAAAGTTTCCTCTGCCGAGCGTTGACCAGTCTATCTCGGCTTTCTGAGGACGATCATTGCT
This sequence comes from Bombina bombina, assembly GCF_027579735.1. Lineage (NCBI taxonomy): Eukaryota > Metazoa > Chordata > Amphibia > Anura > Bombinatoridae > Bombina > Bombina bombina. Next base: position 328,957,470 of record NC_069500.1, on the reverse strand, counting down.
CAGTAGCCACGAACTCTCTTCTTTTGATTCTGCTGCGAATAAGGTAGAGGAACATGAGGAGATACATTTCAGATTCAAGCTTGAACATCTTCGCTTTTTACTCAAGGGGGTCTTATCAACTCTGGATGTCGCTGAGCCTAAGTCATCTGAGGAACCTAAAATTACTAAGCTTGATTTGGTCTAACAAACCAGGCCTAAAGCCCCTGAGGTTTTTCCGGTTATGGCTTGCATCATGGACATAATGTCCAAGGAATGGGAGAAGCCGGTGATTACTTTTTCCCTGTCCTCTAATTTTAAGAGGATGTTCCCTGTACCTGACTCTCATCTGGAATTATGGAGTACTATCTCCAAAGTGGATGGAGCTATCTCCACTCTGGCCTTGCACACTACTATCTCCTCGAGGATAGTACCTCTTTCAGAGAACCCATGGACAGGAAGATGAAGGGGTACCTAAGGAGATTGTTTAATGAAATGGGCCTTCTCTTTCAACTGGCAGCGGGTTTCGTGGTGGTTGCTGGTGCTGCCACTTTCTGGTGCGACTCTCTTTCTGAGATAGTGCTAGATGAGACTCCGTTGGAAGACATCCAAGATCAGATTAAGGCCCTCAGGATGGTCAATTCCTTCATATGTGATGCTCTCATGCAGATCATCCATCTTAATGCTAAGTCTTCTGGCTTCACTGTTCTTTCACCGAGAACTCTTTGGTTAAAATCTTGGTCAGCTGATATGGTATCAAAATCCAGACTTCTTTCCCTAGCATTCAAGGGAAAGACGTTGCTTGGTCCGGGTCTGGATTTGATTATTTATACGGGGACTGGGGGGGAAAAGTGCCTTTGTCCCCGGGACAAGAAATTCAGATCTAAGGGTCGCCAATCTGGTAATTTTTGTCCTTTTCGTAGAAGCAAGGGACAGAGATCCCAAGCCTCTTCCAAGCAAGACCAATCTAAGATTACCTGAAAACCTGGTCAATCCTGGAACAAGAGCAAGCAGTTCAAGAAGCCCTCTTATGACAAGTCTGCATGAAGGGATGCTTGGTTTCATGACGTTCAGAACCCCTGGGTTTTGGACATTGTCTCCCAGGGGTACAGGATAGGTTTTTGCTCTTATCCTCCAAGAGGCATGTTCCTTCTGTCAAGACTTTCTTCAAAGCCAGAGAAGAAGACAGCCTTTTTTTTTTTTTTAAATTGTGTAAAGGACCTTGCTTCTCTAGGAGTGATTGCCCCGGGACAACCTTCAGAACAGGGTCTAGGGTTCTATTCAAATCTATTTGTTGTTCCTAAAAAAGAGGGAACGTTTCATCCCATTCTAGACTTAGTGTCTCCACAAATTTCTGAAGGTCTCCTCCTTCAAGATGGAAACTATCAGATCCATCCTTCGATTGTTTCAGGAAGGTCACATACTTGCATGTCCCGATCCACAAGGATCATTTCCAGTTCCTTTGATTTGCTTGTCTGAATCATCATTACCAATTTGTAACTCTGCCATTTGGCTAAGATACTGCCCCAAGAATTTGTGCGGTGGCCAGTGCGTGAGGAATCCCTGCTGCACCTTACCTGGACAAAAATTTTATTCAGGCTCCATCTTTTCATTTAGCAAGATCTCACATGGACACACTTCTGTGTCTCCTTTGGTCCCAAGGTTGGAAGATAAATCCGGGCAAGAGTTCTCTTGTCCCCAATACCAGAGTGTGCTTTTTAGGAACAATTATTAAATCGATTTCCATGCAGATCTTCCTGCGTCAAATCAAGCTCCTGTCTTACAGCAGCTCGTTACAGTCCACTGCTCTTCCCTCAGTGGCTCTATGTATGGAAGTGGTGGGTCTCATGGTCGCTGCTGTGGACATTATTCCTTTTGCATGCTTCCATCTGAGACCTCAACAACTATGTATGCTTAGTCAGTGGTTTCCTGAGCAGACAGACTTTCCATCCCGGGGGGGTGGTCTCTCAATCAGGAGGTGTTCTCAGAGATAACTCTCAGGTGGGGAATTCCTGCGATAGATCTCATGGCCTCTCATCTCAATATCAAGCTGCCCAGATACGGGTCGAGATTGAGGGACCCTCAAGTGGCTTTGGTGGACACATTAGCGGTTCTATGGAATTTCAAGCTTATTTGTTCCCTCCGATTGCACTTTTTCGTGTGATCGCCCGCATCAGGCAAGAGCGAGACTCAGTGATCCTAATTGCTCCTGCGTGGCCTCGCAGGACTTGATTTGCGGACCTCGTGAAGATGTCATCCTCTCCTTCTTGGAGGTTGCCTCAGAGAGTGGACCTTCTTCAGCAAGGTCCATTTCTTTACCAAAATCTTTATTCTCTGAGGCTGACTGCGTGGAGATTGAATGTCTAGTTCTGTCCAAGAGAGGTTTTTCTGAGAGGGTCATTGATACTCTGATCCAGGTTTTCAAACTGGTTACTAGACGCATTTACCACAAGGTATGGCGCACTTATCTATCCTGGTGTGAGGACCAAGGTTTTCCTTGGCACAAGGTGAGGATTCCTCACATTCTTCTGTTTTTCCAAGAGGGTTTGGAGAAGAGCTTCTTGGCCAGTTCTCTTTAAGGGCAGCTTTCTGCTCTGTGTTACTTCATAAGAAGTTGGCTAATCTTCCCGATGTTCAAACCCTTGTTAGGATAAGGCCTGTGTACTTGTTGCTCCCCCTTGGAGCCTTAATCTTGTTCTTTGTGTTCTTCAGCAGGCTCCGTTTGAGCCTATGCATTCTGTTGACATTAAGCTTTTGTCTTGGAAAGATTTATTTTTGTTGGCTATTTCCTCTGCTCGCAGAGTTTCAGAATTGTCGGCCTTACAGTGTGATCCTTCTTATCTTATTTTCCATGCAGACAAGGCAGTTTTACGTACTAAGTTAGTTTTTTTTTACCTAAGTTGGTCTCTTCTTGCAATCTCAATCAGGAGATTGTGGTGCCTTTCTTTTGTCCGAATCCTTCCTCTCCTAAGGAATGTATGCTACATAACTTGGATGTGGTCCGTGCTTTGAAGTTCTTAATTCATGCTACTAAGGACCTTAGTCAATCTCAGTCCCTGTTTGTTTTGTAGTGCCAGGGCGAGAGAACTCTTTGTTTTTGGTTGCGTAGCATCATCCATATGGCATATGTGGAGGCGGGACAATAGCCTCCTGCAAGGATTACGTTTCATTCTACTCAAGCAGTTTCTTCTTCTTGGGCCTTTAAGAACGAGGCTTCTGTGGAACAGATCTGTAATGCTGCTACTTGGCCTTCTTTAAATACTTATCAAAGTTTTAAAATTTGATGTTTTTGCCTCTGCAGAGGCTTCCTTTGGGAGAAAAGTGCTGCAAGTGGTGGTGCCTTCAGTTTAGGTCTGCCTACCTTATTTTGTCCCTCCCTGTTCATTCTGTGTCCTCTTGAGCTTGGGTATTGGTTACCCAACAGTAATGAATGAATTTGTGGACTATTAGAAAGAAAACCAAATGTATGCTTACCTGATAAATTCTTTTCTTTCTTAGCAGGGATAGTCCACGAAACCCGCCCTGTTATTTTTTGTTTCTAGCGGCAGTTTGTTCCTTTTTCTTCCGGCACCTCTATACCCTTAGTGTTTCTCTTACTTTTCCTTTTTCCTCAGCTGAATTACTGGGGGAATAGGGGGAGTGGGAGGGATAGTTAAAGGGACACTAAACTCAAATTTTTTCTTTTGTGATTCAGATAGAGCATGCAATTTTAAGCAACTGTCTAATTTACTCCTATTATCAATTTTTCTTCGTTCTCTTGCTATTTTTATTTGAAAAAGAAGGCATCTAAGCTATTATGTTGGTTCATAACTATGGACAGCACTTGTTTATTGGTGGTGAATTTATCCACCAATCAGCAAGAATAACCCAGGTTGTTCAAAAATGGGCCGGCAACTAAACTTACATTCTTGCATTTCAAATTAAGATACCAACAGAATGAAGAAAATTTGATAATAGGAGTAAATTAGAAAGTCGCTTAAAATTGCATGCTCTATCTGAATCACAAAAGAAAATATTTCGGTTCAGTGTCCCTTTAATGCTTTGTCTGGGGTGTCTTTGCCTCCTCCTGGTGGCCAGGTGTTGTATTTCCTAACAGTAATGAATAAATTTGTGGACTCTCGCTGCCAAGAAAGAAAATAATTTATCAGGTAAGCATACATTTTGTTATTGTTATATATGTACATAGCCTTGGGAATATATATATATATATATATATATATATATATATATATATATATATATATATATATATATATATACACACATATATATATATACATACATATATATCATTTGATATTTCCCCCTTTAAAGTGTTAATGTTTTTTATAATCACGTTACTTTTTTTAATTATTTTTTTATGCTTCAGCATTTTCATGCTCATATTTTAATGCACACTAGTTTCCTTCTTAGCTGATGAGAGTCCATAGCTTCATAACATGTGGGATATATTCCAGCCTATCAGGAGGTGGTCAAGATACCTCACATAGTTTTAGTCCCTCACACTTTACTGTGTTATATTCACTGAGTGATGTACAAATCTCTGTTACATGCATGTTTATAATCATATGTATGGCAGTTGTTTTTTTTGTCAAGCTCATACCATATTTCAATTCCTGCATATCTAATTCTTATATATATATATATATATATATATATATATATATATATATATACATACACACACATATACTGTAGATCCTATTACTATCTCTATTGCTCCTCTAGTACAGCACACTATTATTCGTCAGTGAGCCAATAACTTGGGTTTACTTATCCAATGATTATACTTTTCTATACAGATAGGTGTGCTCTTTGTGCCCATACGTGAGTGTATTTAGAATTGGTTGTTAGCAATATGTTTTATATGCTTTATTCTGTATAGACTCACATATGCTTGGTATTTTAATGTAATCTTTATTTATATATATATTTATATATATATATATTTTAAAAGATACAAATCCTAGTGCAACTCCGATTCAAAGGTAATTTAATATATAAAAAGCACTTCCTCATGCAGATTAAATATTACAGTCACATTTAAAATACTTGTATCAGCATAAGATTAAGTAACTTCTTGTTACCGTCTGTTAGGGAATATTATGTGTCCCATAGATGTTGTTCCTCCGTGACTGTATCAGTGTAGCATCCTCCTTCCTCTTTGGGAGTTTGTATGCTAGCGGGTAAGTTTCGGCACAAGGGCTAACACCCAGATGATCACGTGGATTGTGATGTTACAAATGACTTCTCTGCATTTGTCTGACTGTGGTCATACTTTCTCAAGAAGAAATGCTCCATTAGTTAGCTTCTAATTAGTCCTATATATATATATATATATATATATATATATATATATATATATATATATATATATATATATATATATATAAACGTTTTACTTTTGTCTTTCTTTCAATTTTTGGGGGCAATTGAAATTAACTCTGCATAGTCTAACATATATACTTAAAACTGGATTTGTGACTTTTACATACCTGGGTATATACCTTTATATCCTCTGTACAACTGATTTATGTACAAATCATGGTGCTATTTCACATTCAATATTGGATTTTAGAGGCAACCGAGTGTTTTCCCTGTAATGGAGATTTTACTACTTACTGTTACTGACATGTAGATACACTTTGATTACTACACAATAAATGTATTTATCAGATACAGTAATTTACAATGGTATGCTCATATGTTTTTGCATTGACATCAGTCCTCTCAGCCTTTCATAGCTACTGTTCATTTTAATTAAGAACTTTCTTTAGTTATCAGTTAAACCTTTAGGTTGTATATAAAAATCATTCATTTGGGGGGGGGGGGGGGGCGGGTCCGAACACCGACCAAGATGGCTGCTTTTAACTTAGGCTGAATTCTGGAGCTGAGAGATCCGTTGCCTATCGCTTCACAAACATATGATTCCAGCCCTAAATTGCAATTGATTTGTAGCTTAATATCTAAAGAATGGACTCATGTGTTTTTGACTTTGAATTCCAGCCAAGCAGACCGGAATAAGTGAGGTGTGCAGCGGAGGCCTAGCAATAGACCTGACTCCTCATTTACCCTCCCCCTAAGTCCTGTTATGTCAGGAGTAACAGCCTTGTGTGCTGTCTTGCCTTATTGAAACGCAGCGTCTGAAATTTCATGGAAATAACTTCTACTTATTATTACTCTAAAGGGAGCAGCAAAACTGATCCAGCTATGGAAGAGATATACCAAGAGCTTCAGACTTTGCTGGATCGGTTTGAATTTCAGATGCGCAACACTATCACAGACGCATTGAAACCCCTAACCCAGGGAACACCTACCAGCGAATTGTTTTGCCACAACCCTAAAGGAGACCACAAACTTGGAGCGGCCTCGAGTTGGCAGGGTTTGGAGAGGAGTAGCACCATGACGGTTCAGGTGCCGGGTTTGTGTAGCCCATTACTTGTGCACCAATTTTCACCTACCACGGCAGCTCATACCCCAGACCTCGCAGAGATTATGGAGGAGACGCAGAGAGAGGACAATACTGATTCCTCTAACGCTCGTACTAACCGATTCCATGCCCAAATATGTATGTGATCACGTCTGGTCCTATGTGTGGAGCGATGCGGTCAATCCCGTAGGTCTGTATAAAATGCGTGTTAAGTTTGCCGAGATCCGTAGCCAATTTTGGATGGCCCTTGTGGTTACAGGCCAGAGGAGGTCGGGACTTGATAGAGACTTTCACGGATGGTATCCATTCCTAACACAGATGCCCAAGCTTCTATTTCCACGGATGCCAATAAAGGTTGGGGTTGGCTAAGCTTTTAAGCTCCTACAGGGGCATTTCTGAGTGGTATATATGTCCGTTGTTAAGGGTAGGATCCCTAAGCCATGACTATACACATATGACGGACAAATGATTAATGAGGACTTTTTAGTCAGATGCAATCATTTAACCTTATGGATGTGATATATTATGTTTGGGAAAAGGGTTAGGAATTTTATGCGAACAGTGTTAAATATCAACATGAAAAGTGCTTATTAGTGACAACATACAGTTCTGAATCCTATATATGTTTTTTATTCTCATGGGGGGTGGAGATGTGTAACCCTGTGGGATAAATGTATATAGGTGCAATACATTGTGAATTTAGTTTATGTTAAATGTTTATGCCGGGGGAAATCCTCACTAGTGATTTTAATATGCGGGATTGCTGTTAGGATTGGGGACGCTGTGTAAAAATACCTGCTCTTAATCCCTATAGAGGTATAATAATAGTTATACTAATATGTATTAAATACAATATCCACGGTTCAATAGAGAGCTTCCGGGTATGGTTTGATCAGAGTGTATGCCGTCCCAGAAGACGATGATCTCCCCTTCTCTAACCTTTCGTTTCTTTCACTTTATAAGGTAGCTACTGCCACACATATTTTACAATCATAGGTTTTGTCCCTTAAATTCCCATGTAATATATATGTGATTGCACATTCAAGTTATAATATCTATCCAAAAAAAAGTTTTCTACCTACTGTCCTACTCGTGGTTAAGCTCCTTTTCCTACTATGGTCACTTTATGCTAGTCCCCTATAGAGGATAGCTAATATTTTTCCTACTGATTTTTGCCCAAATATTTAAGAATGCTGTGTCTATAGGAATTACTCCGGCTATTCTGTAAGGATCATGGACATACTCTTATAATAGTATACTCCTCTAGGGATATCTATCTAATTATTAGCCCATCCTAAGCAACTATTTATAGGTTTATTATTAGCTACAATTGCTGGTAACCCCCTCTTCTCATATATGTTTTCCTTTTATTCTGTCTCTCGTAGTTGCTGCTTAGTACTTATTGGATGGGATTTGCCATCTTTATTTTATAAGTTAGAAGTTTGTTATTCTCATAACTGCTGTATTTCATTGGCATATTAAGGGTCCAAAAGTGGGCCCTATTAATGTGGCCCTCCTGTTACTCCATATAATATATATGTTGAAGGTCCAAGAATAACTGTACCTATGCTATGGAGATAGAAAACTGAGGATTAGTCTGTGTTGTGTTTTGTTACAGCATACAGGTGGTAACTAGGTTATATTATTGTGTATTTTCCATCTGGGTCTCATACTGTTATTACGAATTATGTAATTATGGAAATTGTAGCCTGATTCAATGCTTGTAAACTCTTGTTTTTTTCCTCAATAAAAATGTCTTTATAAAAATAAAAATCATTCATTTGGGCAGTATAGCTAGGGCATGCATATATGTATCTAAAATCTGCAAATATAATCATTATGTATTACCAGTAAAATGTTTCCACTGCAGTGTATGTACTGTGATGCTTTCCTCTGTTTTGATAGAACTGGATACTTTTATGCACAACATTTTCCAATCCATGCACTTTTATGTATGCTATTTAGCCAATCACAAGAGACAAATGTGTACAGGCACCAATTAGCAGCAGCTCCCACTAGTGTATGATATGTGCGTATTCATTTTATAACAAGGGATACTAATATAACGAAGCACATTTGAAAATAGAAGTGAATTTAAAAGTGTCTTAAAATGACATGCTCTATCTGAATCATGCAAATTTAATTTTGACTTTTCTATCCCTTTAAACATTGATTTGTGTTTTTTAAGCACTGCAGTATAAATGCAAACAATAAGGCATATGCAGAGAAGCAATTGCTGTACATTTACTTACAAGAAAGCTTGGTGTTATTGAGGCTGCTGCCCAGCAATGAAGTTCTGAACAAGCATTTCCTGAATTTCCCTCACTTTATTGAGAGGCTGTGCAGTGATTCTAAAGCTCACACAGTTTATTGCTGTGTGGAAGGGAAATAATGCATGCTGGGAATTGGAGTCCATAACTGCATTCACACAATACTGAGAAGCAAATGGTGAAATTAAAATTCCAGAATGCTCCCAGAATACTGTGCCTCTTCATGTAAAACAAAATTACAATAAAAAGATTAAAAGAAATAAAAACGGACATGCTATTGTCTTTTTCCCCCTGCAGTTTTACTCCATGGTTTCACCCCTTCACACTGTTTATACCGGGGCTTCTTCAGGGCTAATGATCTATGTGAAATATTAATGCAATTAGGTTTGCATGCGAGTAAGGGATTTTCTCGCTCCGTTGAAGTCTGTGGGTAGGGTGACGAGATGTCCCAGATTTTAGGGGACCGACCCCGGATTAAGGAGACTGTCCTCTGACAAATGATGTCCCCGGGAAGATGGTCGGAGCCCCGTGCATGTTAGATATGTTCGTGAGAAGTTGATAGAAGTGGATACTGAAGCTGAAAGCTAACTGAAGCTAAAAGCTTCGGACCGCTCTCTATATAGATTGTGAAGTGCTGCATGGGGTTTGCCATGATCGAGGTAAGTTCTCATTGGTTGTTGGTATTTAGTTAATAGCGAAAGCATAATATATATGTGCAGGCACAATGCAATCGAGAGGCTGAGCCATTGTTAGGTAGGTCTAGTATGTTTAATTGGAATGTTTAGAAGTACGTAATCTTTGTAAGATTTTGATTGGTCAAAAAACTACAAAGTAGGGGTATCTTCTGGTGATTGATTTTACTAGTGGCCTATCGTGAGGCATTATTACTAAAGCGTGTATAGGAGATGTGTATCTTTGGCTTTGAGTAATGCATGCGTGTTAAAAACCAAAAGGGTACTGCATTGCTTGTAGAGGTATGTTATAATAGTATATGCTTGACATTTGTGTATTTTTGAAAAAAAAGGAATTCTAGTTCTCTATCAAAGAATAAGAATATCAATAAATAACTTTTTTTTTTAAGTAGGTGTTTGAGCTGGTCCTATACAGGCCTGGAATCCACGACCTCAAATAATGGATCACATTGCTTGGACTGGTGGTAGAAGATAGGGAAGCAATGTGGGAAACATCCCAGCTTTCTAAATTTTACTTGGTTACTTGGCTTTTTTTTTTTAGGGGAACAAAGCACGGATTAAACACATAAGCAGGATTATAATTGTAGGGGTAAAATATAATTTACTGTAAGGGGTTTAAAAAAAAAATGTCCCCGGATTTCATTTTAAAAATCTGGTCACCTTATTTATGGGGAACACATTAATGCGGTGGAGATATTCGAAGTTTGTCTTTTTGTGCGCAGCGGGTTAGCACTCATGCTAAAACTTTTTACTTTCAACTTCAGCTAATCTAGCCCTAAAATGGTAGAAATTAGGAAAAATATGTAAAGAAGACCAAAAATCAGCCTTGCAAATTTAATCAACAAAGGCCTCATTCTTAAAGGCCCATGAAGAAGCAACTGATCTGGTAGAATAGTGTCAGGGTGCCAGGAATCAGACTCAGAGACGAGAAGTGCAAAAATAATCACACCTTTATTAATAGCAAAAAATAATAAAAAGTCTACAAGTCAAATAACAAGCCAGAAGTCAAAACCAGAGCTGGTAGTCAGACGAGCCGAGTCAGGAGCCAAAGCAAATAGTCAGACGAGCCAGAATCAGGAACAAGGAAACCAGTCAGGAACAAGCCAGGGATCAGGAACCAGGAAGGACGTCAGGCATCCAGGTAATACACAGAAACTCTCACAAACAGGTCTGAGACAATGCAAAGGCAAAGCATACTGAACAGAGGCCCTTTAAATAATAAGTGATGACATCACAATTCTGAGACAGCATCCTGTCTCACATGGATGATGCACACCAGTCTGGCTATAAAAGGAAGTGCAGGAAATGAGCAGCATCCCCCACAATGCACCATAGTCAGGAAGAGAGGTGAGTAAAATGGCTGCCAGCAGCACATGGCAAACACAACAGGGAAAAAACCCTGACAGTACCCTCCCCTCAATGTCCCCTCCCCCGCAGGAGGACAAAAGGCTTATTGGGGAAACGGGCATGGAAGGCATGGAGGAGGGCGGGAGCATGAACATCAGAGGAGGGAACCCAAGAACGCTTCTCCGGATGTAGCCCCTCCAGTGAACCAAATACTGTACACGGCCCCTGGACATACGAGAGTCAATAATGCTGCTGACCTCATACTCCTCATGGTTGTCAACAAAGATAGGACGGGGACGAGGCAACACAGTGGTAAACCGATTACAAACCAATGGTTTCAAGAGGGAGACATGAAAAACATTGGAGATGCGCATAGCAGGAGGAAGGTCAAGAGCGTAGGCCACAGGATTAACCTGTCTGAGTAGTCGAAAAGGACCAACATAACGGGGAGCCAATTTATTGGAAGGCATACGAAGGTTCAAGTTGCGGGAGGACAGACAAACTCTCTCACCAACCTGGTAGGAAGGCGCGGGCAGACGCCTACGATCAGCCTGGAACTTTTGGCGCTGCATAGAACAATTAAGGCAATCCTGAATCTGCACCCACGTGGAATGGAGTTGCCGGAGATGCTCCTCCAAAGCCGGAATACCCTGAGACATGAATGAATCGGGCAACAAGGATGGTTGAAACCCATAATTCGCCATGAACGGGGATAACTTGGAGGAAGCATTAATAGCACTATTACGAGCAAACTCTGCCCAAGGTAACAGTTCAGACAAATTATTGTGGTGATCTGAGACATAGCAACGGAGGAGCTGTTCCAGAGCTTGATTAGAGCGTTCCGCAGCCCCATTGGATTGAGGGTGATATGCCGAGAAGAATGAAAGCTGGATTCCCATTTGAGCACAAAAGGAACGCCAAAATCTGGAGACAAACTGGCTACCCCGGTCCGACACTATCTCCTTGGGTAACCCACAGGGGCGTATTATGGCCTAGGCCAACAAGGCACGGGCCTAGGGCGGCAGATTTGAGGGGGCGGCACTTTTTGGGGCCGGGCACTCAAGAATTGGCCCTTTTGGTGTCTGACTGCGGATGCTGCTTAGAGCAGATCAAAAACTGGCCACACTAATGCATGAGAGGCAGCGGCTGCTACGGAAGTGGGACTGGGAAGGGAACCTCTCAGTCAGTGTATTTTCACAGTAAGTTAGTCAGTCCGACTCCTATTGTAATATGATCTAACTCTAAGACGTCACCTACTATTTGTTTTAATGAATTGTGTTGTGAGTTATTTGAAATATCGCCACTTAAGGAAGTAAAGCTCCTGCTCCAGCAACAACTGACACTGACTGAGGCTTGCGAGGAGGGAGGAAATAGAATCTGTGACAAGTGCGGTGCACGCTGCAACTGCTTATTCCTCCTGTCCTGACAATTTAAACGGCACAACACTGGAAGGACAATCAAGGAAGTAAAGATTGCTATAACACTGCTCCATGTCCTTTCAAGCTCCAGCAACAACTGACACTGACTGATGGGCTTGCGAGGAGGGAGGAAATAGAATCTGACACTCCAGTGCGGTGCACGCTGCAACGGCTTATTCCTGACAATTTAAACAGCACAAGGAAGGACATTGGACAATCATCATTGTCACTGTGCCGTTTAAATTGTCAGGAATAAGCCGTTGCAGCGTGCACCGCACTGGAGTGTCAGATTCTATTTCCTCCCTCCTCGCAAGCCCATCAGTCAGTGTCAGTTGTTGCTGGAGCTTGAAAGGACATGGAGCAGTGTTATAGCAATCTTTACTTCCTTGATTGTCCTTCCAGTGTTGTGCCGTTTAAATTGTCAGGACAGGAGGAATAAGCAGTTGCAGCGTGCACCGCACTTGTCACAGATTCTATTTCCTCCCTCCTCGCAAGCCTCAGTCAGTGTCAGTTGTTGCTGGAGCAGGAGCTTGAAAGGACGTGGAGCGGTGTTATGTTATTGTCAGTGTAATGCCTTGGAGCCAGCAGTCCCGCTTCCTAATCTGTAGCATAGCAGCCGTTTCCTTCCCTCCCCCTTCCTGGCCCCCCAAGTGCCGTGCTCACTCAGCTGACATTCACTGACTGTCTGACAGCATCTGCACACAGCCACGCAGATCAAGACAGTAGCAGTGAACAGCACGCTTCTGAAGACAGGGCATAGATCAGGTCACAGGGGAATATTGCAGTGAAATAGTGAATATGTGGTAAGAGGGGGATCAGGGATGTTATTGTTATAGCAAGGCTTGTTGGTTGTTGTAAATAATGTGTGCTACAGTCTGCTGCTGCAGAGCAGGTCATAAATACCCCCACGGCTCCTGCTCACAGCAGAAAACAGGCTTTTTTTTAACCTCTTTGCTCCCAGAGGTGATGGGCTATGCTGGAAATAGTAGTTATGCTGTTTCTGTGACTGTGCATTGTGCGTATATATACACACACACACACACTAACTATATATATATATATATACATATATACACACACACTATATATATATATATATATATATATATATATATATACACACACATACATGCAAGTCCTGGGGTGTAAAAATATTATGGCTGAAAAAAAGCCTAAAACCTAGGGGGGTAGGGGGGTGGGGGGGGGCCGCAGAATTTTGAGGGCCTAGGGCAGCACAAAACCTAAATACGCCCCTGGTAACCCATGTAAACGGAAGACCTCCCGGGCAAAAATTGAAGCAAGCTCCTGAGCGGTAGGCAGCTTCATCAAGAGAATGCAATGTGACATTTTAGAAAAACGGTCAACCACCATAAGGATAACAGTATTGCTATTGGAAACAGGGAGCTCGACAATGAAGTCCATGGAAAGATGTGTCCAAGGACGCTCACCATTAGCAATAGGTTGAAGAAGACCCACAGGAAGACGTTGAGGAGTCTTATTCTGTGCACAAACTGAGCAGGAGGCAACATATGCAGCAACATCAGAACGAAGACCTGGCCACCAGAATTGTCGAGTGATAGACCAAATCATTTGGTTCTTGCCTGGGTGACCTGCGGCTTTAGGATAGTGGTAAGTGTGCAAAAGTTTAGTTCGAAGATTCTCAGGAACAAAACACTTACCACTAGGTTTCTCAGGAGGTGCATTGGTTTGTGCAGCCAGGATCTCCTCCCCCAAGGGAGAAGTCAAATTAGTACGTTTGGTAGCCAAAATATGGTCAGGAGGTATAACAGGAGTTAGGTACAGACTCCTCCTTGGACAGAGGCGAAAATTGTCGAGAGAGAGCATCAGCCCTAACATTCTTATTACCAGGCAGGTAGGAGACCACATAATTAAACAGAGACAAAAATAGCGTCCATCTGGCCTGTCGGGGCGAAAAAAACATTTTGCTTCAGATAAATAAGTTAAATTCTTGTGGTCAGTAAGAATGAGCACCGGCACGCTAGTACCCTCGAGAAGATGCCTCCATTCCTTAAGTGCCAAAACGTTGAGACAAGAGGGCACCTACTCCAGACTCAGATGCATCGACCTCAAGAACGAAAGGCAGGACAGGGTTAGGATGAGCCAGAACTGGAGCGGCAGCAAAGGCAGTCTTAAGACTATCAAAGGCCTTAATGGCAGTAGGTGATCAATGGAGTGGATCATTCTCTTTACGGGTCATGTCTGTGATAGGTTTGACCAAGGAAGAAAAGTTTTTAATAAACTTTCTATAGTAATTGGCGAACCCCAAAAAACGTTGAATAGACCGAAGACCAACTGCGTGAGGCCACTGCAGAACTGCAGATAACTTGTTAGGATCCATGGAGAACCCTGCAACAGAGATAACATAACCTAGGAAGGTTACTTGAGTCTGATGGAACTCACATTTCTCGAGTTTACAAAACAGGACATCAGAATGATGAGCCTCAAGTGTGGGTGAGTGTATGAGGATGTTGTCTAAAAACACCACAACACACTGTTGCAACATATCTCGTAGGACATCATTAATAAATTCCTGAAAAACAGCAGGAGCATTACATAGGCCAAAGGGCATTACAAGATACTCATAATGCCCGCTCCTGGTGTTAAATGCTGTTTTCCATTCGTGGCCCTCCTTAATCCTAACGAGATTGTACGCTCCTCTCAAATCAAGTTTAGTAAAGATCGTAGATCCCTTGAGGCGGTCAAAGAGTTCCGTAATAAGCGTAATAGGGTAAGCATTCTTAATGGTAAGACGATTAAGACCCCTATAATCGATACATGGTCTTAACTTGCCACCCTTTTTCTTCACAAAGAAGAAGCAAGCCCCTGCAGGAGAGCAGGATTTGCGGATGATCCCCCGCAACAGAGCATAGGCAACATACTCCTCCATAGCACGATTCTCTGCAACAGACAGAGGGTACACCCGGCCCCGAGGAGGAATGGCTCCGGGTTGCAGGTCTATGGTACAATCGTAAGACCGGTGAGGAGGCAATGTACCGGCACGCACCTTGTCAAACACGTCTAGGAATTCTCGGTACTCCTCTGGCAATTGAGATACCGAAGAAGTGCACATGACTTTAACTGGTTTCCGAAGACAAGTGGAAATACATTGTGGGGACCACGACAAAATTTCGGACCTGCGCCAGTCGAGACTGGGATTGTGCTTTTGGAGCCAGGGATAACCCAGAACAACCGGAAAATGCGGAGAGCTTATCAACTGGAACTGGAGGGTTTCAAAATGGAGAGCCCCAACAGCCATGGACAATGGAGCAGTTTCGTAAGTAACAAGTGCGGGCTGAAGGGGCCTGCCATCAATGGCCTTAATAGCAAGCGGAACGGACCGAGGCAAAACAGGAATGGAGTGCTTTGATACAAAAGCACTGTCAATGAAATAGCCCGCAGCACCGGAGTCAACAAGAGCCCAAGTGACTATGGAGGAGTCCATCCAGGAAAGGACAACCGTGACCAAAGGTTTCTCCTTAAGCGTTTCCGGGGACGAGGATAAACCACCCAAGGTCTGCCCTCGACAGGGCCTTAGGTGTGAGCGTTCCCCAGCCGTGTAGCACAAGACTTCAAAAGGTGACCCTGTAACCCACAATAGAGGCATAGCCCCTCCCTCCTCCTAAAGGCCCTCTCTGCCGCGGAGAGACGTGTGAATCCCAGCTGCATCGGCTCAGCAGTACCTGGTGACTCGGGACCAGGAGGCATAGGAGGAGAGGGAGGCATGGGTGGGAACGAACATGTAGGAGACAACGGAACAGGAGGCTTCCACAAGCGCTCCTTGAAAGAGGGCCTCTCTCTGAGTCTGATGTCAATTAGGATCAAAAAAGACACCAATGCCTTGAGATCCTCTGGTTAATCTCTGGCAGCAACTTCATCTTTAATCACATTAGAGAGCCCATGAAAGAAGGCGTCAACAAGGGCTTCATTGTTCCAACCTACCTCTGCGGCAAGCGTACGGAACTCAATAGCATACTGAGCAACAGATCTTGTACCTTGCTGAATGGACATGAGTCGTTTAGCAGCCGAGGAGGAGCGGGCCGGAACATCAAATACCCTTTGAAAGGAGGCCACAAATTCAGAGTAATTTGAAATCACAGGTTTATTAGTCTCCCACAAGGGATTAGCCCAGGCAAGAGCTGTGTCAGAGAGTAACAAGATGAGAAATCCCACCTTAGCTCTGTCAGAGGGAAACGCCTGAGGTAACATCTCAAAGTAAATGCCGACCTGGTTCACAAACCCTCTGCACTGAATAGGATCGCCTCCATATCACTGAGGTAGAGGTGCAGAACCGGACATGCTCCTGGTAGGCATAGGTGCAGCAGCGGAAACAGGAGCAGCTATAACTTGCGGGACACTTTGGTCCAAATGTGCAGTGCGAGTCAGCAGGGTTTGCAGGGCTAGTGCAAATTGATCCAAGCAGTGATCCTGTTCATCCATCCTGGAAATGATGGCAGGTAAAGGTGGATTATTATCACCATCAGGATTCATGGCCTTTGCGTAATGCCAGGGTGCCAGGAATCAGACAGAGGAGAAGTGCAAAAATAATCACACCTTCATTAATAGCAAAAAATAATAAAAAGTCCACAAGTCAAATAACAAAACCAAAGCTGGTAGTCAGACGAGCCGAGTCAGGAGCCAAAGCAAATACGAGCTGGAATCAGGAACAAGGAAAACAGCAGAGTCAGGAACAAGCCAGGGATCACGAACCAGGAAGGACGTCAGGCAGCCAGGTAATACACAGGAACTCTCACAAACAGGTCTGAGACAACGCAAAGGCAAAGCATACTGAACAGAGGCCCTTTAAATAATCAGTGATGACATCACAATTCTGAGACTGCATCCTGTCTCACATGGATGATGCACACCAGTCTGGTCATAAAAGGAAGTGCAGGAAATGAGCAGCATCCCCCACAATGCACCATAGTCAGGAAGAGAGGTGAGTAAAATGGCTGCCAGCAGCACATGGCAAACACAACAGGGAAAAAACCCTGACAAATAGGCAGTAACATACTTGAAAGAAACTCTTCTAGCAGAAGAAATAGTCAAAATGCTTAATCATGACTAAGGCCTGGATAAAATCCTGAACATTCAGCAATCTTCTTGTAAAACAAGACAGAAAGAGCAGAGATCTGACCTTAAAGGGACAGTCAACACCAGCATTTTTGTTGTTTAAAAAGAAAGATAATACCTTTATTACTCATTCCTCAGTTTTGCATAACCAAAATTGTTATAGAAATACACTTTTTACCTCTGTGATTACCTTGTTTCTAAGCCTCTGCAGACTACCTCCTTATTTCAGTTATTTTGACAGACTTGCATTTTAGCCAATCAGTGCTCACTCCAGGGTAACTTCACGTGCATGAGCTAAATGTTATCTATATGAAACACATGAACTAATGCCCTCTAGTGGTCAAAATGCATTCAGATTAGAGGCAGTCTTCAAGGTCTAAGAAATTAGCATATGAACCTCCTAGGTTTAGCTTTCAACTAAGAATACCAAAAGAACAAAGCATAATTGGTGATAAAAGTAAATTGGAAAGTATTTAAAATTACATTCCCTATTTTAATCATTAAATTTAAGTATTCTGGAAATTCCAAGAAAGTCAACTGAACACACACCAGGAAATAGAAACATTCCAAACCTGTTGTCATAGGTTTACAGGCCTGAACCAAAATGATAAAATCAGAAAAAGCTCTTTGTCTTAAAACTAGGCACTCAATCCCAATGAAAAAAATCGACATTTGATAGTCATGGTGCAGAGGAAGAAGCCACTAAGGACAAATGAACATCTACACCAGATCTGTAAAGCAGGTCCTGTGAGGCCAAGTTGGAGCAATCTCATTACTTATAATACCTCCTGCTTGATCCTGGCTATTACCATTGGTAACAGAACAAGAGGCGGAAAAATGTAAACCAGATGAAAAAACCAAGGAGCTATAAAAAACTCTGCTTAAAGATCCCTGGAGCTCACAATATATCTGGGGTGTTCTTTATTTAAATCAAAAGTCATCAGATCCACTTCCAGAAGACCACATAGATGTACAATGTGACTGAAGACTTCCAAATGAAGAGACCATTCCCCTAAATGAAGTGATTTATGAGAAAGTCTGCTTCCAAATTGCACACAACTGGAGTATGAAATGCAGAAATAATACAGGAATTGCTTTATGCCCAAGTCAGAATTTGGAAAACCTCCCTTATTGCCCTGTTGATTGATGTAAGCCACTGCTGTGAAATTGCCTGACTGGAAACTCAGTTGTCTCACTTTTCAGGAGAGGCCAAAACTGAAGAGCCCTGAAAATTGCAGAACATGTATAGGCACAACTTCACCTCCAGAAGTATCCAAACTCCCTGTGCTCTCTAGACTGCCCCCTAACCTGAAAGACATGTATCTGTCTAGATTAATGTTCAATTTGTGTGGACAAAAAATGTCCCCAGAACGATGGATTGATGACTGATCCACCAAGAAAGAGTGTCATGTTTTGGCATCCAAAAAAATCTTTTGAGCCAACTGAGTGTAATCCCTGCACCATTGATGAAGCAAACAAAGCTAAAGAGGTCTTATGTGAAACAGAGCAAAGGGAATAGTATCTGAAGCTGATATATTCAGACCTAAAATGTCCATACAAAGAGATTTATTTATTTTTTAACATATTCCAAACTGTTTTTCTTTAGAGTTTGTCTGCAATCCTTAGAAGCGAATACAGAGCCTGAAAAACCTTCAATATCAAATTTAAAATTTAAGGAGAATTTGGTTAATTACAGGCTTAATACTAGCCAAAAGCTGAACAGAACCAAGAACGTCAGAAAGATTAGCAATTTTCTTATGTAACAAAAAATGAAAGAGCAGAAATCTAACCCTTTAAAGACCTGGCAGATAAATCCTTATCTAAACCATCCAGCAAAACCTGCAAAATGCTATGATTTCTAAACGAAATCCAAGACAAAACCATACACAAAGAAATATAGGACCTCAGAAAAATCTTTGCAGTCAAAGGTTTGCAGGCCTGTATTAAAGGCTCAAAAAAAAAACAATCAGAAAAAACTTTCTTCCTAAGAACTAACTGTTTAATCCCCATACCATCAAGCTTAGAGACTTGAGATCCAGATGGAAAAAAAGGACCTTAAAACAGAAGGTCTGGATGCAAAGGAAGAGACCACAGTGGGCATCTGGATATATGAACTAGTTTTGCATACCAAACTCTGTGAGACCAAGCTGGAGACATCAAAATTACTGATGACTCCTCTTGCTTGATCCTAGCAATCACTCTGAGTAGAAGAACTAGAGAGGGAAAAACATATGCCAGTCAAAACGTCCATGGAGCTACCAAAGCATCCACAAACTCTACCTCTAGGAGACCCCAAAGATCCACTTTCTGATGTAAAACATCCAGATGGAGAGACCACTCTCCTTGATGAAGACTGATTGCTCAGGAAAGAATTTGAGACACTTCCCTTGTGGCTAAGGAACTGAAAGTTAACCCCGAGGAACTCCCTTTTTAACAGAGGCCAACTCTGAAAAGTCTCTGAAAACAGCAAAGAGTTCTAGAACATTTATTATCAACCTTGCCTCCTGAGGAAACTAAACTCCTTGCGCCCTCTGAGCACGCCCAACCTGAAAGACTTGAATCTTTAGTGATCAAAGTCCAGATATAACGTGCAAAAGAAGCTCCCTGCATAATAAACTGTTGATTCAGCCACCAAATCAGGGACTGACGTGATCTAGATAAATCTTTAGAAATAGCAGAGAATACAAAGCTGAAAAGGCCTCATGAAAATGAGCAAACGGAAAAACATCCAATATAGCAATTATGAAACCTAACACCTATATACAAAGAGCAACTATAAACCAGATATTGATCTTCCAACCATGTTGATTCTGCTAAATGGAAAGATCCAGATAAAGAAACACCTCAATACCCTGAGATCTGATCACAGACAAAAGGATACCCCAGAACCTTTGAGAATATTCTGGGAGCTGTAGCCAGACCAAATGGTAGAACAAACAGAACAAACTGATAGAGGTTCTCTAGTAAAGCAACCTATAAACTGATAATGTTCCCTGAGAATTTAAATATTTTAAATCTATTGAGGACATAAAATGACCTTGCTGAAAAAAGCAAAATAGTCAGAATAGTCTTCATTTCAAAACCAACAACTCTGAGAAACTCGTTTCAGAGCTTTTAAATTAAGATTTAATACCTGTTCCCTGTTCTAACAAAGGAACAGGAACAATCACTCCTTTAGAATGTAAAACTGACTGAAAAAAATGCTAAAGCCTTCACAGGATTTTCAGAACATTGAACAGAATAAAATATCCTCTGGGAGTCCCTATTCTGAAACGTATTCAGTAATCCTGAGAAACGAAATTTAGAACCCCGTCATCCTGAACAAACTGAAACCAAGCCTCCTGAAAAATAGCGCAACCTGCCCCCTACCAGAGCTTCTGGATCAGGGCCATTCCTTTGCGCAGAGTTGGATAAGTGAGAAGAATTTTTGGACTAATTAGACCTGTAACAATTTGAATTCGGCTTCTGAGAAAAGGAATTAGATTTCTGTTCCATATTCTGACAAAAGAAATGAAAAATGATAGAAGCTAGTTTTGCCCTTGGACCTCCTGTCCTGAGGAAGAAAATCTCCCTTACCTCTAGTCACAGTAGAGATAATAGAATACAAACCAGAAGCAAAAAACATCTTTCCAAGACTTTAACCGTAAAGTCCTACTGTAAAGTACTGCCAAAGATATACTTAGAATTAATCTAAATGTTAAAAACGGTAAAACAAAAGACACCATTAGCATGTTAAAGCAATTCCAAAGCAGAATCAACAGAAAACTGCTAAGAAAGACTAAATTGAAGCAGTGGTCACACCAGCAAAAGAAGCTGCTGGTCTAAAAAGAAAACCCTGCTTGCTGAAGAAAAAAAAACCTCCTGTAGAAGAAGTATAACTTTCTATCTAAAGGGTAAAAAAAAAAAAAATTTAGCTTCCAAAGCAATAGTAGTACGCTAAGTCAAGGTAGAAATAAGCCCATCCACTTTAGGAACAGATTCCCAAAGTTCAATATTAAAAACCAATAAAGGATACAGATTTCAAAACCTAGCACTAGGAATAAAAAGGGATACATGACTTTGACCATTCCCTAGAGACTATCTCAGAGACATGAAAAAAACTCAGGAGATTAACCATATGTTTATAAACTAAATCTTAACATTTTACAGACTTATCCTGTTACCTTAGGATCTTTAACCCCTAAAGTAAGAAACATTTCTTTTTAAAAAAGTGAACAAATCTGTTCAACCCAAAAAATAAAATTAAAAAAAAAAAAAGGATGACATGGATTCATGATCAGAGGAAAACCCCGGATTATCAGATGACTCAGAACTAGTAGAAAAAAAAATATGACTGACCTTTTACGCTCACATGAAGGCGGCATAGCTACTAATATCTCAGATACTGTAGAGCGAATTAAGTCCTTAATTCCAGGAGAAAAAATCTGTAGAACTCCCCTGTAAGGAACAAAACTAAGAGAGCAGTAACACCTTTAGAAGCTGGAGCAAGAGGTGTAACTAGAAACCACAGTAGTCTGTGACATGGTCCAGCCCCCCGTACAGTATATAGTAGTACTGTGTAGTGACACTGTTTACCCCCGCCTGCCGTATGTATATACATGTATTAAGTATAACATTGCATACATATATTGCCTTTAATGGCTAGCCTATAGTAATTTAATGTAGAAAAAAACTATAGAAATGTGTAGGCTTACTATATCAGGTGAACACATTTGTTTTAATTAGAACAGGATATTTAAGACGAGTGGAATGAAAGGATAGTTATGTCTATGAGTATGGCTTTCTGAGCTGAAACTCGTTAGCCAATCACCCTGTGTATACCTGCTCATTTTATTACCAGTATGCTGTTTTTACTACGTTTGGAATAAAGACTTTTACTACATCATTTGGACTGTTTCTCCTTCTGTTCTTGAATTTCACTTTTGCACCAGTGTACCTAAATGTAGTAAACTCCTTGCATTTACCGTTTAGAGAGGGAGGACGAACATCAGGATGATTATTGCCGACGTCATCACACGGGGCTGAAGACTGGGATTGCAAACGCCATTTGGCGCACCTGGAGTCTGCTGGCGTGCTATAGTTTGCAGGGCTAGCTCTATGGACTGCAGAACTTTTTCAGGAGATGATTGACCTACGGTAGAGGAAAGCAACAGGATCGTTGGGTGAGTCCCCTGCTTCGAGTGGGGTGGTACCACTTTATTCTCTTATTTCATACTTATGAAGTGATTTATTATGCCTATATAAAGGTCTTGGAACATATGGTCTCCCTAGATTTATTGTCAGCTCACCATTTTTTTTGCCCCCATCCTCCCTGCATTCCTGTCTTTTGGGATATTTTAACTGTGTTTTGCATTCATTACGTTTCTGGAGCATCGGGTAAGCTCCATGGATAACTGAAACAGGGAAGAGTGCTATACGGATGTCCCATATGAAGCTACTATGGGAATAGATATGCAAGGTACCATTGCTCTCGGTAGCACAAGTACTGTGACTACAACTCTACAATCCTCTTTCTTTTCTATGAGGAACACACAAGACCTGGAAGCACAGATACAGGACTTTGAAAATATATTTGTGACTTACTATTCTCAACTAACTCTGAGTGACTTCTTTTAAAAAATTTAACTTTTAATGTTTAAAGAAAATAAGATAAAGTTTGATAAATGGACTCTAGAAAAATATATGTCACTGAAAATGATCCCAAGAGAGCTTCGAATAAATTCCCAAGATTCGAAGTAGATGATCTGACATTTAAAGAGGAGTGGAACCAGATCTTAGACGAATGCTCTTTTCGATTAATGCTCATGATCGTATATAAAGAAAAATTACTTGTGGATATTGGGCATAAGATTACCTGTTTGCCTAAACAATTGAATATGCATAAGAATAAACCAGCATATAGTATGTTTGATAGAATTCTGTATGAAACAAGCGAAAAATCAGTTGAAGAAATAGTATCTATTAAACATAATAAATATTTGAGAGATTGGACTGACTATCAGACCAACTCTGTACACATTTGTTAAAAGAAAGACAGACTTTTTACATATAGGAATGACAGTAAATTTAACCACAAGGGACATAGAAATAGATGTAAGTCTAAGAAAAGACATGTAACCTTTTCTGATACCGAAGATGAATCAGCTGATGATACAGGTGAAGAGGCAGAGGTAGGTTCCAATGATTTACCATCTAATAGTGCTCCAGTACATACTACACCACCTAACAACAGAAAGTTAAGTGCTGTTGAGAGATCTACCGGTGGTCAAAGACATCAAAAGCCAGTATATACTGAACCACCAGACAATAGCCAAGTAACACGCACAAAGAAAAAAACAAGCTATAATAAATACACTGTACCACAGAGCATGACACAAAAACCACACTTTAAATCTAATAAAAGTAAATTGTATCAAGCTTTTTTAGCCCCAGGCATAATAAAAACCAAATCCTTAAATACGAGAATATCAGGTGAGCAATCGGGGACCGCACACACAGCCCAACAGATATCAGTTGCAAGCAACGAGGGGCAGAGAGAAATATGCAACTTATTAGTGATTAATTTATCCTCTAAGTAACTAATAGTGGAGGAAGAAAAGGTCTTAAGTTATGGTTTAAACTTTGTGCCTAGTGCAACTTTTAATCTATTTGAGACATTACTTGATGTCAATAAGTTTATCTGAAACCTTACCTTAGAGAAACACTTCCTCCACACTATAACAGATAATGACGAAACAATAGACCAATATTCACCATTGATAGAAACACATAGTGCTACCCTCCCACATGATCAACATCTAAATTTTGCAGATATGTGCACAAAAGAAGTTTTGAGAGAGCTAGAAAATGAACAAGCCCCTGACCCCATTAGATGAACTAAGCAGACATGTAGGTTTTAAAAACAAGTCCCTATGAAGGTCAGAAGGTAAACAAAACAGAAATGACACGGAACTCCCTTGACGCCTTTCTTGAGGAGGCAGCCTTACCCAAGATTAGCAAACAAGAACTAGACTCCTTAAATGCTGACATCACAGACAGAGAGGGCCCTGACGGTTTCCCAGGGGACTATTATAAACAATTTAAACCAACTCTGACCAAACATATTGTCCAATTCTGCAACTCCATATTAAAAGGCCATACGATCCCATCTGAATTATTAGACGCTAAAATTATAGTACTTTCAAAACCAGGCAAAGATAAGACGTTATGTCAGAATTATAGGCCGATATCCCTAATAAATCAGGACCTAAAAATTTTCACAAAGATTCTAGCTAATCGACTCAAACCCCTACTCCCCAAACTGGTACACCCTGACCAGGTTGGCTTCATCCAAAATAGAGAAGCTCCGGACAATGTCAGGAGAATGGTGTCCCTGATTGACTACATGCATGAAACAAAAACGCCTTCTCTGCTCCTTTCTCTGGATGCAGAGAAGGCGTTTGACAGAGTCGATTGGACATACATGCAGGCAGTCTTAACTAAGATAGGCATCTCTGGAGAATTCATGAGAGCAATTCAAAATATATATTCCACCCCCTCTGCGAGCGTGACAGCCATGGGTCACCAATCTGAAAGATTTGCTGTCCTCAATGGGACCCGTCAGGGATGCCCTTTGTCCCCATTACTTTTTGCGCTGTGCATAGAGCCCCTGCCCAACATATTAGAAGATCCCCTGATATAACAGGTATCAAAATAAAGCAAAAGGAATATAAACTCACACTCTTCGCAGACGATGTCCTACTCTCCCTGTCAAGACCACTAATGACACTTCCGAATCTCTACCAAACCCTCAATTCCTTTTCCTCCATATCAGGCTATAAAATTAACCTAGAAAAATGTGAAGCACTGCCTGTGCATCTCCCAGATTATACCAAAAAGCTGATAGAGGCTAACTTTTAATTCAAATGGGCCAAACACCTCCTCAGATCCTTGGGGATTAATCTAACCACAAGCTCTACGGCACTATACAAAGCAAATTATCCCCCTATGTATAAATCTATTAAACAGGATCTAAATAAATTGAGTAAACTGAGATTCTCATGGTTTGGTAGACTGTCGGCAGTCAAAATGATGATATAACCAAAAATCCTATATTTATTCTGCACCCTACCAATCAGAATTCCAGCCACAGACTTGGACGACCTCCAAAAGCATATAATTAGTTTTATAAGGGGAAACAAAAAGGCTAGAATCCCTTCGGCAGTCCTTTCTAGGAATAGACAATTAGGGGGGGTGGGGGCACCAAACCTTAAGCACTACTATCAGGCAGCCAGATTAGCACAGACGGCACTTCTCAACGACCCTGACAAGGACATTGTCTGGACCCACCTGGAATCAGATATCGCAGGACTTATCCCACAGGACATGATTCTTTGGGACCCTAAAAGATGCCTTAGTAAGAAACAACAAGAATATCCAGTAATAGATTTCATGATCAAGCAATGGTCCAGACTGACTACCTCTTTGACTCTACTTCCAATGCATTCAGTTAAAGCCACACTCACAAGCCTAGTTAGAAATGAACTGATCCCCATTATTCGAAAATGGGAAAATAGAGGACTTTATAGAATAGCTGACCTTTTAACAGGAGGTAAAATGATAAGCTACATACAATTACAAGAAAAATTGCAGCCAATTAAATTAGAATGGTTTTCATACTTGCAGCTTACCTCCATCATTCACCCTCTTTTTCCATCCATAACTAAAAATTTGCCCTCTATGTTAGAGAACATATACAGCACTTCATCCAGGCCCAAGAACACTATCTCCAAGCTTTACCAAGCTATCCAGCTAGCATCAGAAAATGCCAAATCCACCTTACAAACTAAATGGGAAAAGGATATTAACAAGGAAATGGAGATTCAAGATTGGCATATGACTCTATTTAGTGCAGGAAAGGGATTGTTAAGTGCAGATATGTGGGAAAACTGCATTAAAACCAACTTCCGTTGGTATCTAACTCCGCTGATAACCTCTCACTCCACCAAAGATAGATCTAGACTCTGTTATAGAGGCTGCGGGGAAGTAGGGGACTATAAACACATGTGGTGGGACTGTTCCCATACACACAGGGTGTGGAACCAATTATCCCGGTTTTTAAGCTCTATCCTAGACAGCCCTATTAAGCTTACCATGGAACAAGCTTTACTCCACGTCAGACTGAGAGAATTTAATAAATATATTAATTTGTTTATTAAAATAGCATGCACTGACACGAGGATTTGTATAGCCCGCCATTGGAGGGAGTGTGCCCCATCCTGGGAAGAAATCAAAATCAAACTTAAATTTTATTACAGCATGTCAGAACAGGCAGCATTTCTTCTAGATACCCAAGAAACCTTTCAGAAAGTATGGTACTACTGGATATTACACAATGTATCCTAACACTCTAGTTTAATCCAATAGAGCCCCCCACTTGGATTGTTCTATCCTTTAGAACTCAGAGCCCCCAGACATGACAGGTAAAATATAGATACATAGGAGACATATCAATCCCACATATAACGAGTTTTTAAATGAAATGGAGCGGAATGGTCAGGAGATACCCCTTTATCTACCTCTTACCTCTCTCTCCCTCTTTGCTTTACCTAACTCTTTTCCCCCTTCACTATCTCTTTACTTAATTGATCCTTATCCTGGTAATATGTAGCTTGTTTGAGCCTTTTAGCATCATAACTGTGTACACAACTATCTTAATTCTAGCTATAAACTGAAGATCCCTCACTACACAGACTATTGTCTCACAATGTTGGATGCTTTCAAGTTTCTCATGCTAGAGAGGTCTCACGAGTTATGACTTAGCAACTGAATGATTCAATGATCTGTAACCTGTGTTATCTCAATTACTATGTTATTTCAGAGAACCAGGATTTCTGTTCTCTTGATTTGTTTTTTTTTCTTATACTTTTTCTGTTACTATGCCTTTGCTACAAAATAATAAAAATTACTTTATCATAAAAACAAGTCCCATTTTTACCTTCAATCTAGGAGGGAATATTTTGGAATGATTTCAGTCAAAGATTGAAAAAGAACTGATCCAACTATATGATCATAGTAGAATTAAACCAAAAAAGTTCAATCTTACTAGACAAAAATGGGAAGCCATAAAGGAACTTGAATCAAGATCAGACATTATCATTAAAAAATCAGATAAAGTTGGGAGTGTGGTGGTATGGGATAGTACGGAGTAAATACAAGAAGCCATTAGATAACTGACAGATACATGTAGCTATGAAACCCTCAAAATCAGACCCAGTAAAAAGTTTTCAGAGAGAATTAAACAATGTACTGGAAGAAGGCTTGTCTGAAGGTTTCAAAGATAAATTCACATATGAATACTTATACAATGAACATCCCAAGACACCCATATTTCATATGTTTCCAAAAGTACATAAAAGTATAGAGAATGTAAAGGGCAGACCAAATATATCTGGTATAGACTCACTGTAGGAGCCTCTATCTGAATGGATATACTCCATACTCCAATCCTTGGTGCTCAGTTTATCCAGCTACCTAAGAGATTCCAAACGTTTGATTAAATTACTGGAGAATACAACTTGGACAAAGAGCTCAAGATGGTTGACTGTAGATGTGGTCTCGTTGTACAGTACCATACCACATGAAAAGGGACTACAAGCCATAAGATATTTTCTCTCTAGGGAAAGTAATATGACATACTGCTTTTAAAACTATGTGCTAGTGATAAATGAATACCTCAACGCATAATTATTTTAATTATGATGGGAATTTGTATCTCCAGAGGTGTGGGACAGGTATGGGGGCAAAATTTGCCTCCTCATATACCAATCTCTATATGGGATGGTGGGAGCTGTCCTACATCTTTGGAGATAGAAACATTTTTCAAGATCATATACTCCTATATAAACATTTCATAGACTACCTAATTTTTGTATGGAATGGTGACAAGAATACAGTGGAAGACTTTGTACATTATGAACTATAAACAATCTAAATATGAAATTCACTCATGAGACTGATGAACAGACCATCAATTATTTAGATCTACAACTATACATAGATGATAAAAATGATAGAGTATATACAAAGATATACAGAAAACCCATCTCAAGAAACGCATTGCTCCATACCAATAGCAATCATCCAAAACAAGCATTTAAGGCTATAGCCAAAGGACAATTTATAAAAATCAAAAGAAATTGTGCTGATGAAGATTGCTATTCGCAGGAAGCAACTGTACTGGAACACCAATTGAAGACTAGAGGCTTTAGTAAGCGCATTATCAAAGGAGCTAAGAATCAGGTATCCCATATGGAAAGAAGGGATCTCATTAAGGATAATAAACAGGTTAAAGAACCTATGAGAACAAAACAAAAGGAAAAGTTACAGTTCACTACACAATATTAGTCAGAACATAAACAAATCTGTAACATAGTTCACAGGAATATCCCTATGTTAACAGCTGATGAAAAATTGAGACAAATAGTCAGAAATGGGTCTCAGTTTTCATACCGAAGAGGGAGGATGATAGGAGATATAGTATCTCCAACGATACGTAGAAAAGACTACAACAAGATCCTCATGGCTTGAAGCGAAAGGCACCTACAGACCAGATGTGGCTTCACACAATGTAAAGCATGCAAATATGATGATGGGCAGTAGCTTTCAGACAAAGTTTACTGGAGAAACTATAGATATAACTACATGTGTAAATTGTAGAACAAAGAATGTAGTATATCTCATTACATGTGAAGAGTGCCACCTAGAGTACGTGGGAAAAACAACCCATGAAGCCAGGGTAAGAATTAAATAACATCTATCTAAGATTACCTCTACCTATGATGATAAACGCAATAGTAGAGATAAGCGAGAAGAAAGATTTACCCCATAAGCAAAATGAGAGTGTCACAACAGAAGTACTCACTGTCTCTCATGGAATATCATAGAAAATATAGCTGCTAACCCAAGGGGAGGTGATGTAGAAGAACTCCTAAGTAAACAGGAGATTTATTGGATCTTTAGGCTTAAAATGATAATTCCTCAAGGATTAAATAGTAGATATGATCTAATAAATTATTGGAGGTACATATGTTGATTCTACATATGTAACATGCAACTGGTTTTACTAGCATTAACTTCTGTTACTAGAAATTAATTTCCCTAAAAACTCATTCCCCTTAACACAATGTAGCAAAAACACAATGTAGTAAGGTGTCCTATGTATAAACAAACAGCATTTCTTTCATGTAATTGGCAAGAGTCCATGAGCTAGTGACGTATGGGATATACATTCCTACCAGGAGGGGCAAAGTTTCCCAAACCTCAAAATGCCTATAAATACACCCCCCACCACACCCACAATTCAGTTTTACAAACTTTGCCTCCTATGGAGGTGGTGAAGTAAGTTTGTGCTAGATTTCTACGTTGATATGCACTTCTCAGCATGCTGAAGCCCAATTTCTCTCAGAGTGCAGTGAATGACAGAGGGATGTGAAGGGAGCATTACCTATTGAATACAATGGTCATCCTAACGGGGATCTATTTCATAGGTTCTCTGTTATCGGTCGTAGAGATTCATCTCCTACCTCCCTTTTCAGATCGACGATATACTCTTATATACCATTACCTCTACTGATTCTCGTTTCAGTACTGGTTTGGCTATCTACTTTATGTAGATGAGTGTCTTTTGGTAAGTATGTTTTCTTTTATTTAAGACACTCTCAGCTATGGTTTGGCACTTTATATGTAAAGTTCTAAATATATGTTTTGTACTTATATTTGCCATGATTCAGGTTAATCAGTATATTTCCTTTTCGCAGACTGTCAGTTTCATTTTGGGAAATGCATATAAAATTGACTCTCTTTTTTAAATTGCGGGCTGTTAGGCTCGCGGGAGCGCAAAATGCTATAATTTATTGCGTCATTCTTGGTACAAGACTTTTTTGGTGCGAAAATTACGTTTGTTGATGTAATTTCGTCATTTCCGGCGTCTTAGTTGGCGCCAAGATTTTTCACGTAGTTGCGTCATCTATGACGCTCGTGTTTGTTGCAGACGTTTTTGGCGCCAAAAATATTTTATCAGTTGTGGGCGTCATACTTGGCGCCAGATTTCTGACATTATTTAAGTCTTTATTTCATTTTGCTTCTGGTTTCCAGAGGCTTATTTTGTTTGCATTTTTTCCCATTCCTAAAACTATCATATAAGGAAATTGATATTTTGCTTTTTATGTTGTTTTTTCTCTTACATTTGCAAGATATCTTAAAACTGTTCCTGTATCAGAAAACACTGTTGGATTCCTGCTGACTGATATCAGTCCTACCAAAGCTAAGTTCATTTATTTTAATGTTATGAATTTTTATCTTTAGCTATGGTTTGTAAATAAGTTATCATGATAAACTTTTACATGCAGAGAAAATGTCCATCAGTATTAATGCATTGTCTATTGCTATTCTTTTAACATTTAATGTACAAGATATACCTGGGAATTTATAAGAATATTTTTCTGATTTGAAGGCTTTGTCTGCCATCCCGCCTTTTAATAAAATGTAAAGGTCTTTTTTAAAATTCTCATTTAGTTGATGAAATTTCAAATGACCGACAACATACTGAATTATCCTTCTCTGATGATGATTTAACTCATTCAGAATATCCTTCATCAGATATTGACACTAACAAATCTACTTTTTTACTTTTAAATAGAGTACATTTGTTCTTTGTTGAAAAGGTGTTGATTATTTTGGATATTGAGGAGACTAGTCCTCTTGATTTTAAGGCTAGCTAACATTTAAAATTCTGCTTATTAACCTCGTGTGGTTACTTCAGAGTTTTTTTTCCAGTTCCTAATTCTGGGGAATGGAATAGGCCTGGTACTTCTTTTATTCCTTCTTTAAGGTTTTAAAATTTTATCCTTTGCCAGCAGTTAGTTTGGAGTTTTGGGAAAAGATCCCCAAAGTTAATGGGGCTCTCTCTACTCTTGCTAAACATACTACTATTTCTATGGAAAATATTATTTATTTTAAAGATCCTTTAGATGGGAAACTTGTATCTTTTCTAAGGAAAATTATTTTATTTTCAGGTCCTTTTCTTAGGCCTGCAATTTCTTTGGCTGATGTTGCAGCTGTTTCATCTTTTTTGGTTGGAAACTTTAGCGCAACAAGTATTGGTTTATGATTTGTTTAGCATTGTTAACTTGATTCAACATGTTAATAATTTCCTTTGTGATGCCATTTTTTGATATTATCAAAATTGAGGTTAAATCTATGTATTTAGCTATTTTAGCTAGAAGAACTTTGTGACTTAAATTTTGGAATGCTGATTTGATTTCTAAAATCCAGATTTCTATTTTTCTTTCCTTCCAAGGTAATAAATTATTTGGTTCACAGTTGGATTCAATACTTTCAACTGTTACTCTGGGGAAGGGAGTTTTTTTGCTTCAAGATTAAGTTCTAAGCTTATATTAGTTTTTGTTCTTAATGAGGAACAGAAACCTAATTCTTCCCCAAGTAACATGTTTCTTATTGGAAGCTTTCTTCAAAATGGAATGAATTCAAACCATTTAAGAGATCAAAGCCAGCCCCCAAATTCGCATGAAGGTGCGGCCCTTATTCCAGCTTAGCTGGTAGGGGGCAGGTTAAGATTTTTCTAAAGTTGTTTGGTTCAATTCGGTCCAAACTTCTTAGATTGGGGTACAGAATAGGATTCAGAGTAAGACCGCCTGTGAGAAGTCTTTTTCTCTCTCACATATTCTAGCTATTCCAGTAAAGGCTCAGACTTTCCTGAAGTGTGTTTCAGACCTGGAGTTACCTGGGGTATTCATACCAGTTCCGTTTCAGGAACGGGGTCTGGGGTTTTGTTCTGAACTATTCATTGTCCCAAAGAAAGAAAAACTTTTGAATTGTCATGTTAGAGTACCATCTTTCAGAATGGTGATTATAAGGTCTTTTCTGCCTTTTGTTCAGCAAGGGCATTATTTGCCTAAAATAGACTTACAGGATTCATATCTTCATATTCTGTTTTCATTCAGATTATTTTCATTTTCTGAGATTCTCTTTTTTAGACAAGCATTACCAATTTGTTGCTTTTCCTTCTGGCCTAACGACAGCTCTAAGAATATTTTCAAGGTTCTCAGTGTTTCCTTATTTGGACGATATTGTGGTACTTGCTCAGTCTTTTCGTTCTGCAGAATCTCATACGATTCAACTTCTGTTGTTTCTTCAAAGACATGGTTGGAGGATCTTTTTATCAAAAGTTTCTTGATTCCTTAGACAAGGGTCACCTTTTTTAGGTTTCCAGATAGATTGTATCAATGTCTTTGTCTCTAACAGACAAGAGACAATTTATATTGGGTTCAGCTTGTCGGAACCTTCAGTCTCTATTATTTATTTCAGTAGCTATATGCATGGAAGTTTTAGGTCTCATGACTGCAGCATTGGATTTGATTCCCTTTGCTCCTTTTCATATGAAACCTTTCCAGTTTTAATGCTAAATTAATGGTGCAGGGATTATTCTAGGATATCACATTTAATATCCTTGAATCCCTCTCTGACTTAGTGGTTAGATCACCATTGTATAGTTCTACGGGTCTCTTCGGTTCATCCAACCTGGACCATGATCACAACAGAGGCGAGTCTTTTAGGTTGGGAAGCTGTTTTGGGATCTCTGACAGCACAAGGGGTTTGGAAATCTCAAGAGGCGAGATTACCATTTAATATTTTGGAACTCCGTGCGATTCTCAGAGTTCTTCAGTTTTGGCTTCTATTTGAAGAGAGAGACGTTTATTGGTTTTCAGACAGACAATGTCACAACTGTGGCGTATGTCAATCATCAGGGTGGGACTCTCAGTCCTCAGGCTATGAAAGAAGTATCTCGGATACTTGCTTGGGCAAAATTCAGCTCCTGTCTAATTTCTGCGGTCCATATCCCAGGCATAGACAATTGGGAAGCGGATTATCTCTGTCATCAAGCTTTACATCCGGGAGAATGGTCTCTTCACCCAGATGTGTTTTTTCAAATTGTTCAGATGTGGGGGCTTCCAGAAATAGATCTGATGGCATCTCATCTAAACAAGAAACTTCCCAGGTACCTATCCAGGTCCAGGGATCCTAAGGCGGAAGTAGTGTATGCATTGACACTTCCTTGGAGTTTTCAACCTGCCTATATTTTTCCGCCTCTAGTTCTTCTTTTAAGAGTGATTTTCAAAATCATCATGGAGCAATCGTTTGTGCTGCTGGTGGCTCCAGCATGACCGCTCAGGTTTTGGTATGTGGATCTTGTTCGGATATCCAGTTGCCAACCTTGGCCACTTCCATTAAGGCCAGACCTTATATCTCAAGGTTTGTTTTTTCTGTCAGGATCTCAAATTATTAAATTTGATGGTATGGAAATTGAACGCTTAGTCATAGAGGTTTCTCTGACTCAGTGATTATTACTATGTTGCAGGCTCGTACATCTGTATCTAGAAAGATTTTTTTATCGAGTTTGGAAGACTTACATTTCATGGTGCTCTTCTCATAAATTCTCTTGGCATTCTTTTAGAATTCCTAGAATTTTACAGTTTCTTCAGGATGGTTTGGATAAGGGTTTATCTGAAAGGTCAAATCTCTGCTCTTTCTGTTCTGTTCTACAGAAAAATTGCTAAACTTCCTGATATTCACTGTTTTGTACAGGCTTTGGTTCGTATCAAGCCTGTCATTAAATCAATTTCTGCTCCTTGGAGTCCTATTTTGGTTTTACAGTCTTTACAGGCTCCTCCATTTGAGCCTATGCATTCTCTGGACATTAAATTACTTTCTTGGAAAGTGTTGTTCCTTTTGGTCATCTCTTCTGCTAGAAGAGTTTCTCATTTATCTGCTCTTTCTTGTGAGTCTCCTTTTCTGATTTTTCATCAGGATAAGGCGGTTTTTGCGGACTTAGTTTAAATTTTTACCTAAAGTTGTGAACTCCAACAACTTTAGTAGAGAAATTGTTGTCCCTTCTTTATGTCCTAATCCTAAGAATTTCCTGGAGAGATCCTTACATTCTTTGGATGTGGTAAGAGCTTCGAAATATTATGTTGAAGCTACTAAGATTTCAGAAAGACTTCTAGTCTATTTATTATCTTTTTCTGGTTCTAGGAAAGGTCAGAAGGCTTCTGCCATTTCTTTGGCATCTTGGTTAAAGCTTTTGATTCATCATGCTTATTTAGAGTCGGGTAAATCCCTGCCTCAGAGGTTTACGGCTCTACTAGGTCAGTTTCCACTTCCTGGGTTTTTTAGAATGCAGCTTCTGTTGATCAGATTTGCAAAGGAGCAACTTGGTCTTCTTTGCTTATTTTTACTAAATTCCACCATTTTGATGTTTTCTCTTCTTCAGAAGCAGTTTTTTGGTAGAAAAATACTTCAGGCAGCTGTTTCAGTTTGATTCTTCTGCTTATTAATTTCAGTTTTTTTTCTTTATAAGATTAAAACTTTTGATTTGGGTTGTGGATTAATTTTTCAGCGGAATTGGCTGTCTTTATTTTTATCCCTCCCTCTCTAGTGACTCTTACGTGGAGTGCCACATCTTGGGTATTTGCTATGCCATACGTCACTAGCTCATGGACTCTTGCCAATTACATGAAAGAAAACATAATTTATGTAAGAATTTACCTGATAAATTCATTTCTTTCAAATTGGCAAGAGTTCATGAGACCCACCCTTTTTATGGTGGTTATGATTTTTTTGTATAAAGCACAATTATTCCAATTCCTTGTTGATGCTTTCGCTCCTTTCTTATCACCCCACTTCTTGGCTATTCGTTAAACTGAATTGTGGGTGTAGTGGGGGGTGTATTTATAGGCATTTTGAGGTTTGGGAAACTTTTCCCCTCCTGGTAGGAATGTATATCCCATACGTCACTAGCTCATGGACTCTTGCCAATATGAAAGAAATTAATTTATCAGGTAAATTCTTACATAAATTATGTTTTTATACACACTTTCCTGAATAGGGTAGACAGAAATAAATAAATATTACTAATATCGATTTGATTTATATAAGGCTTGCAAAATATTATATCAGAAAGGTGGTAAATGCCTTAAATGTTTAATATGCATAAGCTGTTTATATTGGTAAATTATGTTTTTATACACACTTTCCTGAATAGGGTAGACAGAAATAAATAAATAAATAAATATTACTAATATCGATTTGATTTATATAAGGCTTGCAAAATATTATATCAGAAAGGTGGTAAATGCCTTAAATGTTTAATATGCATAAGCTGTTTATATTGGTAAAATGTTTAATATGTACATATCAGTAAAGTTTCTATAAATGAAATCTATGGGAAATATAGTCACAACAATTTTGTCCTACCGTATGTATATACATATATTAAGAATAACATTGCATACATATATTGCCTTTATTGGCTAGCCCAGGAGTGCCCGATAGGTAGATTGCGGCCGATGTGATCAAAATGATGTGGTCAAGTTACGCAATCTCAACACTGGGGCTTGAGTAGAGTATGGTTGCTAGGGATACCACTTTATCTACCGCTGTGAAGGTGCAGGTTATAAAACAGTCTGATGGTCAGACATGAAAAGTGCTACAGGATTGGATCTTGAGGGACATCGATTTCAACCAATCAATGTAGATGATTTTTGAATGACAACACAATTGGCCTATCAAAAGCATGGTTGAGTGAGTACTCTCCCAATGGATATGGTGGTATAGTATAGTTAAGACGTCTGATTGACGTCTGGCAAATGAACATGACCCAGTAAGAAATGTTCTGCATGGCACGCTATTAAAATTTATTTGTGTAAGCCTCACTGAGTCATATCAAGCCAAGCCCGCTGCGCACAGTAAAGGGGGTCAGTGGCAGTAATTTGAATGAAGTGTTTTTTAACATGGCACAAGGGGTTGCTTCTGTTAACCTGAATTAAAGTCAGTGCTAATTTTGTCATCAGGATTAAGCTGTTGTATGCTTTTGCGCATCCATGTGTTGCAATATCATGCAGGAATATGAAACAGACATTTTTTTTTCATGATTCAGATATAGAACATGCAATTTTAAACAACTTTCTAATTTACTCCTATTATTCATTTTTCTTCACTCTCTTGGTATCTTTACTTGAAAAAGCAGGAATGTAAGCCTAGGAGCCGAACATTTTTAGTTGGTAGATCTCGTTGAGCTGGTCATTTGAAAAGTAGATCCCAACACATAAAAGTGTTGGCACCTCTGGGCTAGCCTATAGTGATTTAATGTAGAAAAACCTATAGAAATGTGTAGGCTTACTATATCAGGTGAACACATTTGTTTTAATTAGAACAGGATATTTAAGACGAGAGGAATGAAAGGAGAGTTATGTCTATGAGTACAGCTTTCTGAGATGAAACGCGTTAGACGATCATCCTGTGTATACCTGTTCATTTTATTACTATTATGTTGTTTTTACTACGTTTGGAATAAAGACTTTTACTACATCGTTGGGACTGTATCGCCTGTTCTTGTATTTATCTATTTGAATAACCCCACACCAAGATTGACCGCTATTACACAAAGATAGAATTTTAAACTTCTTCACACTTGGTTTAAATACCTGCACACATCAAAAAGAATTGCACTCTGAAAGCAATTCAATTGAAAACAAAATATAGAAAAAATAGATGCGGCGCTAGGAAGCAAGGTATATAAAACGGGGGCTATTAATTGGGTTAATAATAACGGGGGCTATTAATTGGGTTAATAATAAATTGCAAAAATCTTCCTCCTATTCGATAAGATATAAATAGTAAAGGTCCAATAGTAATAAGGTAGTTCAAAGGTTATCTATTAGGATATAAATTAGTGGTTGATATATACACATACAATTATTTATTTTATAACTGCACAAATAGTTAAAATATATATTATTTAATAATTGATATATAAACACACAAATATTTGATAAATGCACAAATAATAACTAGCTATTACAAAACCACCGGTGGTAAAAAGCTCAAACCAATAAAATAAATAAATAACGATGTTATGCGACAAAATAGAAAAAATGTTATGCGACCAAATAGAAAAAGGGGTCTTGTCCGTGCAACTTAGTTCATTAATTGCAGTATAACGGATTTTAGGTGATTGACCGCTATTGCATTGGATCCAACTAGTTGTACACTTTGCATCTGAGATGACCAGATGACTTCAATTATATGCTAATACTACCTCATAATATTTTTGAGGTTGAACTGAGTGAGTAGATCCCCGGTGGGGATTTTTACTTTGTTTCCTTGTGCTATTAAACATACTGCACTATGTGAAGCCGCTTTGTGTCCTTCTTACTTCTTTTATAGATCTTTTCCATACTCCGAGCTGGTACCAGAGGAACCCCTATTAGACGCAACCACTGCCCACGCATGGATTGGAGGACAGGATTAAGTGTATAGTATATCTGGTAATATGCCCTCTACACCTTTTTCAAGAAAAGAAAGGACTAATACAGACTTTGTGCAAATATTTCAGAGTACTTTTTCTGTTTAATGTGCAGTTTACTATTTTGTATTACATATAAATATATATATATATATATATATATATTTACATAACCCAAGAGGCTAACAGAGTGCCAATACAATACAACAATAGGCACCCAACTACTTGAGAAAACCAGTAGAAAGCCAAACCAGTGATGAAACCTAACAGCAGAAGATATGGAATTGGAGTATATCAACGACCCAACAGGAGGAGGCAAAGGACAGGTCCCTGCAACACATGTGGTAGGCTTGTAGCTAATTCCCAACAGGTAAAAAATGTCACTATCTATGCTCCAAATACATCCCTATAACAAACACTGCACTCTGAGGGGAAATGGGGCTTAACTCTCAGAACCCCTCTCACTTTATAATAATATGCACAAATTCATTCTTCAACTTTCTCCCATGGAGGCAAAGACAAGACTAAAATGGGAGGAGTTTTTATAGAGCTGGGGTTTGGGAATCTTCACCTCCTAGTGGCATGGAAGAGTAATTCCGAGGAATAATGTATCATAGACTCTCATCACCTGTATGAAAGAAAAAAACAACACACAATAGCTGACGCATAAGCTGATGCTCGATAACCAAGAGCGAGAACAAAAACCAATGCAACCCCCCCCCGAAGTGTGCAAGCAAGCCTACGTGCAAAGAAACCAACATGTGCAAACAAAAAATAAGCATGAAAAAAGCTGAAACATTATCATAAATACTTAATGAACCTTAAAGCCTATAATAGGGTGAAATAAGTTACTTACATGCCAAAACCTAAAATGCCTGACATAATGGACCCCAGGCTATGATATACCCATAAGAGAATACCTACTAAGAGCCAACAGGCTTAACAGGTGCCACAAAAACAAGGCCAACACCCACACTTACCCGATACGCATCCATAGTACTGGACTTACCATAAGTAGTAGGAACTGCTTCCAGTAGACAGCCAATCCAGGGCAGTACGCAGATGATCTAAATTTATAAGGTATAACGTTGAACCAACAGGAGGTGGCTAGGGGCCAGTACCTGTGGCAGGCCTGTGACTAACTCCCATAGGGTGTTCTTATGCCACTACCCATACTCCAAAAACATCCCTCTGTCCAAACAATAGCTCTCTGAGGGGAAAACTGGGCCTTAAATCAGTCTGAGCACCCTTCTTACAAACACCTGGAGATCCTCCTTTTTTCATCTTCCTCCTACAAAGGCAAAGACAAAATTAGTTTCCATTAAGGTGGGAGGGGTTTTAAGGGCTCTGGGAGTTTTGGGGTCTTTGCCTCCTAGTGGGCAGGAGGTATAATTCCCAGGCATAATGGATCATGGACTCTCACCACCTTTATGAAAGAAAATTGGATTTACAACGGTTTCCAAGCCCAATTTTGTTTTACCTAATATGGCTCAATATTTGCTGTGGAAGCATTATGCTGGATCATCAAGGCAGAAAAAGTATCCCAGACTTTAATTTTTTTGGCTTGTAAAAGTGAATGAATGATAGGAGCTGAATTATTAAATTTGCTATTATCGGACAACATCAGCAACCATGTCGTCAACTTAAGGACTCTGTGGATTTGGGTGAAGTAATGTACCCTAATGAGGAAGGATTACCAGGCTCTGAACCTAAGGAAACCATGGCCTGTGAGGCCAGAATCACATGACAATGAATGTCCCCTTTTCTCTCTGAATTATTTTCAGCAGACAAGGAATGAGTAAACAATATGTGAACACATAAAACATAATTTATTTTTATCTTTCTTGGTAGTGAGAATCCACCATCCTTACTTTTGAGAATTATATCACCTTGAAACCAGGATGCGGCAAAAACACCCTATAGCAGTTTCAAGTATCCCTCCTACTTCCCTCCCAGTATTGTGTATAGCTGAGGAAAGATAATAGGGTATAAAGATGCAAACTAGGACTAGATAAATGCAGGCCCTCATTTATAAGGAACTACCGCCTGAAGAACCTTCCTACCAAATGCTGCCTCAGCCGAGGCAAAACCATCAAAATGATAGAATTTGGTAAAGGTATGCAAAGACGACCAAGTAGCAGCCTTGCATATCTTTTCTACAAAAGCCTGATTTTTAAAAGCTCAAGAAGTTGAAACTAAACGAGCAGAGTAAGCAGTAATTTGGTTAAGTGGTTGCTGACCCCCCTCCAAGTAAACCGCTCAACCAAAAGGATAAGGATACAGAACAAATGAGCTGGAAGACTGACAAAATTCATAAGTAGCTTGTAAATAGAATTTTAAAGCCCTTACCACATCCAAATTATGTAAAAGTTAGAGAGAAGAAACAATAATTTCACTATTAAAACTCTCAACTGAAACAATATTTAGCAAAAACCAAGACAGTATACAAAACAGCTTTATCTTGATGAAAAATCAAGTACTGAGGTTCGGAAGAAAGAGAAGATAATTGAAAAACTCTTCTTGCCAAAGAGATTGCCAAAAGAAACAAAATTTTCCTAGATAATATATTAATATCCAATAAGTGCATAGGCTCAAATGGAGGAAATTGCAAAACTCTAAGAACCAAATTGCGATTTCATGGAGGATAAATTGGCTTTATAACCGGTCTTATCCTAATGAGAGCCAGAACAAAGGAAACAAGCTAATTTCCTATGTAGCAGAATTGAAAGGGCAGAAATCTGACCCTTAAGAAGGGAACTATCTGACAATCCCTTGTATAAATCCTCTTGAAGAAAATCTGTGGAATTCTTACTGAATGCCATAGAAAACCATGTTTTGAACACCAGCAAAGATATACTTTCTAGACTTTGTAATAGATCCGTCTAATAACAGGCGTAAGAGCCTGACTTAAAGTACCAATTACAGACTCAGAAAAACCTCTCTGAGCTAAAATTAGTTTAATCTCCATTTTAAATTGAGAGACTGAAGATTTTGATAAAAAAAAAAAAAGGACCTCGCACAAGTAGGTCCTGTTGTATACTAAGATGCCATGGAGGAACACTGGACATCCTGACCAGGTCTGCATACCAAGTCCATCAAGGCCATCCCGGAGCTACTAAGATTGCAGACGCCCTCCTGCTTGAGATAAAACCTTGCAAACTGCATTGCCGTGACAATGAGTCCCACAACCTCCATACACTGAGCTACCGAGAAAGAATTTAGGGACTGCAACTGACAACAAGCCAACTAAAGTTTTAGTCTGAACAAAAAAAAAAAAGAGTATACAATAGGATAGTTACTTCCCTTTAGTTAGAACCGCTGCCTTCCAAACAGTCTCTCGCAAAGCTGTACAAACAATGTATATTGGCAGATAGAGGCGCTGGTTCTAAGGGATTTACAAAGGATTTTTCTCTATGTTTCACAATTTTCCCAGTAGAATTCTGTCTGTATCTATGTTCAAAGAATATCACATTGGCACAGTATGTCTGAGCACCTTAATACATTTGTGTAGTATACTCACAGAATAAGTATCAGATAAACGGCTCCACAGGTGATTTCACAATCTTCCCAAAAAGGGGTTCTGTCTGTATCTTTGTTCAAAGAATATCACATTGACATAGTATGTCTGTGCACCTTAATATATAAGTGCAGTATACTCACAGAATGATATCAGGCAAACAGTTCCACAGGTGATATCACAAAAAAACAGCAGGTGATTTCACACAAAAACAACGAGCAGGAAAGGAAAAAAGCTAGTTTTTTTTCTTTTTTTTAAAATGTTTATTTTGCTCAACGCAAAAGCGTTTCAACGGCTATACCGTCTTTTTCAAGAGCCATTTAAAAACTTTGTATAGCTTACAGAAAATCATATACAATGCCACATCACAGGTGGCCTTAAATACACAATCATGGGCGGTATCTGATACCTCATTGGTTGAGGTCAGATTTACACTCAATTTTAAAAACATTTAAAATAGAAAAACATTTAAAATAAAACAAAAAAAAACCAACAAAATAAATGATAAACACATATTTAACAATTCATTTAAACAAATGTCTAAAAGTAGCATTATTTAAAAGAAAAAAATATAAACCAATCCTAGATCGTTGTATTTCTCAGTTCCCTTTCAGGTTGTCATCTGTGTGAAAGTTCTCAACCAGGTCCGTTTCTGTATGACTTGGTCACATGATATTATTCGTCCAATAGTGTAACGGATAGTTGTTGGAAAATATATTCAGGAAAAAGTCCATATTGAACTAAAGCATTAAAAGAATTTTTTTTTTCCCCACGAAAAAGACACATTGATTAAATTATTGTATTTAAAAAGTCTTTTAAATAGATACAATGATGTTGTTTAATCGATACAATAATGTTGTTAAAAGGGCACTGAACCCAAATTTTTTCTTTCGTGATTCAGATAGAGCATGTAATTTTAAGCAACTTTCTAATTTTCTCCTATTATCAAATTTTCTTTATTCTCTTGGTATATTTATTTGAAATGCAAAAATGTAAATTTAGATACCGGCCCATTTTTGGTGAACAACTTGGGTTGTCCTTGCTGATTGGTGGATAATTTCATCCACCAATAAAAAAATGCTGTCCAGAGTTCTGAACCAAGAAAAAAGCTTAAATGCCTTCTTTTTCAAATAAAGATAGCAAGAGAACGAAGAAAA
Organism: Bombina bombina; assembly: GCF_027579735.1. NCBI lineage: Eukaryota > Metazoa > Chordata > Amphibia > Anura > Bombinatoridae > Bombina > Bombina bombina. The sequence goes on along the minus strand of NC_069500.1, from coordinate 328,915,210 downwards.
TTGATAATAGGAGTAAATTAGAAAGTTGCTTAAAATGTCATGCTCTATATGAATCACGAAAGAAAAAATTTGTGTTCAGTGTCCCTTTAATTTATATCAAAATATATCCTCTCCTTCTAAACATTATGTAATCAAAATATACATTAAGATATAAATCCCCATATGTATTATATTGTATTTATATAGGAGAGTAGCTACTTCATGTATATTGTCCTATCTTGTATGTAAAACATCAATTTTATACATTAAATACAAAAAAATTAAACATCATGTATTTTATCTTATCTTTTCTATCAAAATGTCTGTTGCTTACAGAAACTAACAGACATTTCATGTATATTATCCTATCTTGTATGTATTTTATTTCGAAAAACATCCATTTTATACATTAAATACAAAAAATTAATTAAACATCATGTATTTTATCTTATCTTTTCTGTCAAAGTGTCTGTTTACAAAAACTGACAGACATTTCCTGTAGTGTTATAAACTTAAGATTTATAAATTGTATTTACACAAAAAATACAAAAAATTAAACATTATGTGTATATTTTATCTTATCTTTTCTGTCAAAGTATCTGTATAGTGTTATAAATTTAAGATTTATAAATTATATAAAGTGCATTAGATCTTGTCTTTTTCAAATGTAAATTTTAAATTTAAACAAAGGCAGCAATCTTTGTATCCTTATTTAATCCCCACTGTGCATAAGTTTTAAGTGTATGTATCCATTTAAGCTCTGTTTGATCTAACTCTCTTGATATTTGACCCCCTCTCCAATGTACCTTAACTTTCTCTATTCCCAGCTACAGAAAATTTTCCTTCTTAAAAAACTGACAATTATTACAATGCACCGGTATACCGTGATCTTCATGTTCTTTCTCTATTTTGTTAAAGTGTTCTAATATCCTTGTCTTAAGGAATCTTGAGGTTTGTCCTAAATACTGACTTTTGCACCCACATTGTAGCAGGTATATAACATTTTTTGTTTTACATGTTATAAACGCTTTTATTTCATAGACCTTTCCTGTAACTGATGAGGAAAAAGTTTTATTTGTCCTTTTAGTGTAGTTGCATCCCTTACATCTCCCACATGTGTAGAAACCTATTAAATCATTAATTTGTATTGTTTTTTTAGGGGCCATCCCTTTTTATCATAGAAGGTGCTAGTTTTTGTTTTAAATTATGACCTTTTCTAAATATTATAGAAGGTTTTGTTGGTATATTGGGACCCAAAAATTCATCATCGCTAAGGATATGCCAATGTTTCTCTATGATTGTTTTAATAGCGAAATGTTCATTATTAAAAGTTGTTACAAATCTTGGGAAATTGGACATGGGATTATTCCTCTTAGTTTGAATTAGGAGATTGGGTCATTCTCTCCCTCTTACATCCAATCTGTCTTGTTCTAATATGTGATTATTATACCCTTTTTCCAGAAATCTTTGCTTGAGCATGATTGATTGGTTATCATAATCCTCTAAGTTGCTACAATTTCTGCGGATTCTTAGAAACTGGCCCTTAGGCACTGCTTTCAGCCAGTTAGGATGAATGCACCTGTCATGTTTTATATATGTGTTGATGTCACATTCTTTAAAGTAAGTTTTGCTATATATCATATTATCCTTAATATATAGTGTTAAGTCTAAAAAAAATTAATTGTGCAGGTATTATATTCAGGAGTTAGGACAATAGACATGTCATTACCATTAAGTTTTTCTACAAAAAGGTTAAGATTGGATTCTCTTCCCTTCCAAATACATAGCACATCATCAATATATCTATTCCAGGACACCAGGTCCGCGCCAAGCTCAGGGCCATGCCAGATGTAGTTATTTTTGAAAAAATCCATATATATAATGGCATAACTTGGCGAGAACCTGGTGCCCATGGCAGTACCACATATTTGTAAATAATGTTCATCATTATACCAAAAGAAATTGTGATGTAAAATAAAATCTATAGCTCTTATAATGAAATCTAAGAGACTGGGTTGTTAATTTGGATCATTAGAGAGCTTCCATTTTACCGGCTCTATACCTTTTTGATGATCAATAATAGAGTAGAGGGAGGTAACATCCATCGTTATCCACATAAAACTATTTTCCCAAGTGATATTATTTAAGATTTGTAAAACATGTCTAGTATCTTTTAAATATGATTTGCCTGTTGAGCATAAGGTTGAAGGAAATAGTCAATGAAAGTTGATAGGTTGGAGGTAAGTGAATCATTGCCACTAATAATAGGCCTACCCGGTGGTCTGGGGTCATTTTTATGGACCTTGGGAAGAAAATAAAAAAGAGGAGTTTTTGAGTCCTCCATATATAGAAAATCAAACTCTTCTTTGGAGATGAGTTTCTGGTTCTGTGCTTCTAATAAAAGATTGTATAATTTAGAAGTAAATTATTTTTTAGGATTATTTTTTAATATTGTATATGTATCGGATCACCCAAAATTCTGTTTGACTCTTCCAGATAATATTCTCTATCCATAATCACTATCCCTCCACCCTTATCAGCCTCCTTGATGATGATATCTTCCCTTGTATTTAAATGATTTAGTATATCAAATTCCTTTTTACTTAGGTTGCAATTTTTATTTTTCCTTGGTAAATTTTCAATATCTCTCATCAGCATTCTACCAAAAACTTCAATATTAGGACCTTTGCTGTAGCTGGGATAGAATCTCGAGGCATTTTTAAATTTATTCCTAGGGTTGTCTGTCTGGGCCGGAGTGGGGGGATTATAGACCGGTATGGGTTGTTTGGCATAGAACGTTTTAACAGTTAAATTCCAAATAAATTTTTGTGCGTCAATGAATTATTGAAATGAATTAAATCTCTGAGTTGGAATAAATTTAAGTCCCTTTGAAAGTATCAGTTTCTCCTGTTCACTAATTTCTTTAGTGGATATATTTAAAAAAACTCCTTGAGTTATCTCCTTTTCCTTTGGTTTCCCTCTTCCTCCTATATTTCCCCTATACTTGGTGGTCTGCCTCTTTTTTTCTGGTGATGTTCTGTTCTTATTGGGGAGTACCTGTTGAGGTGTATCCAAGACTCTTGGTGTGAATGTGTCCTTTCTTCTCGGTGTCTGGGAAAGTGGTTTGTATTGTGCTCACGCATCCCTGTATGTGTTTCCCTATTTAGTGGGCTCCTCTTTATATAGTCCACTTTGTATTTCTCTTTTTTTTCCTCGTTGATAAAAGGGGAATAATTAGAATAAGTCCGATAATGTGGTTTATATGGTGCATAATGTGAGTTGTGATCTCGTGTATTATTAGTGCTTTTATATGTGTTTTTAGTAGGTGAAGTGTGTCTCATATGATGAGGTCCATATCTTGAAAAATCTTTAGATTCATTCCGATAATGTGAATGTGTAATGTTATATTCATCCCTAAAGAGGGTTTCTTTTTGTGGCTTATCATAATTAGGCTTCAAAGTATGAGGTGTGTTCTTATGATTATTATTATATGTTTCTTTATTGATATATACTTGAAGTCTCCCTCTATTATTATTATAAGTTTGTTTTTGACCAGTAAAGGCATTTTTCTGCTCTTGAAAAAAGACGGTATAGCCGTTGAAGCACTTTTGCGTTGAGCAAAATAAACATTTTTAAAAAAAAGAAAAAAAGCTAGCTTTTTTCCTTTCCTGATCGTTGTTTTCTTGTGAAATCACCTGCTGTTTTTTATTGTGATATCACCTGTGGAGCTGTTTGCCTGATATCATTCTGTGAGTATACTGCACTTATATATTAAGGTGCACAGACATACTATGTCAATGTGATATTCTTTAAACACAGATACAGACAGAACACATTTTTGGGAAGATTGTGAAATCACCTGTAGAGCCGTTTATCTGATATTTATTCTGTGAGTATACTGCACTTATGTATTAAGGTGCTCAGACATACTATGCCAATGTGATATTCTTTGAACACAGATACAGACAGAATTCTTCTGGGAAAATTGTGAAAGATAGAGAAAAATCCTTTGGAGATCCCTTAGAATCAGCGCCTCAATCTGCCAATATATAAAATTTTAGTCTGCATTGCTGTTATGATAATTCCCAAGAATGCCATTCTCGTGCTGCGAGTGAGAGAGCTTTTTGCAACATTTACCTTCCAACCATGACTGCGAAGAAACCCCAGTAGTTTTTCCATATGAGCCATTGCTAAGGGTAAAGATGGAGCCTGAAAAAATATATTGTCCATTTAAGGAGCTACAGCTACCCCCTGAGAATGAATCACATATAGAAGGGCTCACAGAACCTTTGTAAATATTCTGGGAGAAGTATCCAAAACCAAATGGTAGATCAATGAACTGATAATGTTTGTCCAAAAAGGCAAACCTTAGAAACTGAAAATGATCCAGATGAATCAGGATGTGAAGATATGAATCCTTCAGATCTTTAGTAGTCATAATTTTACCCTGAAAGCTAAATGGAGGATTGACCTGATAGTTTCTTGAACAACAAAACCCTTAAAAACTTGTTTAGAGACTTTAAATCTAAAATGAGATGGAAGAACTTACCTGATAAATTAACTTCTTTCATATAGGTGGCGAGAGTCCACGAGCTGTTACATATTGGATATACATTCCTACCAGGAGGTGGCAAAGTTTCCCAAAACTCAAAAGCCTATAAATACCCCTCCCACCTAACACATACCTCAATTTTACAAATAGTTAAGTAGTGAGGTGTTTATGAAGTAAAAGCTAATAATGAGGAGGAGGGAAAAAAAAGATGAGCTTTAAACAAAAATATAACCCCAAATGGGTGGGGCCTCATGGACTCTTACATAAATTATGTTTTCTTTCATATAGGTGGTGACAGTCTATGAACTGTTACATATGGGATATAATACCCAAGATGTGGAAGTCCAAGAGTAACAAGAAAGGGAGGGATAAAATAAAAACAGCTTTTTTTCGCTGAGAAAATAAATCCAAAACCCAAAATAATGTATTTTATGAAAAAAAAAACTCAAAATTATAGGCACAGTTATCAAACTGAGACAACTGCCTGAAGGACCTTTTCTACCAAAAGCTTCTTACGACGAGGCAAAAACATAAAAATAGTAAAATTTAGTAAAGGTATGCAGAGAAGACCAAGTGGCTGCTTTGCAAATTTGACCAACTGAAGACTTATTCTTGAAAGCCCAAGATGAGGCAACCAATCTACTATAATGAGCAGTAATTCTCTGAGGTGGAGGCTGACCTGCCTCCAAATAAACTTTGTGAATCAAAAGTTTCAACCAAGAGGGTAAAGAAATAGCCGAGGCCTTCTGACCTTTCTTAGAACCAGAAAACAGAACAAACGGACTAGAAGTTTGTCTGAAAAACTTAGTAGCATCTACATAATATTTCAATGCTCTGACAAAATCCAAACAATGCAAAGCTTTTTCAGTAGCATTTTTAGGATTAGGACACAAGAAAGGAATGATAATTTCCCTATTAATGTTGTGTGAGTTAACTTTAGGTAAAAATCAGATAAGGAGACTCACAAGAGAGAGAGCAGTCAATTCAGAAACCCTCCTAGCAGAAGAGATAGCCAAAAGAAAAAACAGTTTCCAAAAAAGTAGTTTAACCCCTTAACGAACAAGGACGTGCCAGGCACGTCCTACAGAACCCAGTCGTTAACGTCCTCTGGGGTTTCAAGCAGTGGAAGCGATTGTGATAGCTTCCAGCCACTTTCAAGGTATTGCAGTGATGCCTCGATACCCTTTTTACCCACTGATGCAGAGAGAGCCAGTGATGGTGCCGATCATTGGTGGGTGGGAGCCATAACAGGGAGGCGGGTGGGCGGCCCATCGCTGGTCGGTTCCGGATCCTGTGTCTCTCAAGTGTGCGCAATTGTGCAGAAGCAAGCGAGGGGGCGCGCGCACGCTACATTTAAATACAATGCGATGTATGGAAAGGACGGAGAGGGAAAGGGAGGTGGAATAAATGTAAAAAAGGAATGGAATCTGGGAGGGGGTAGGGAATTATGGGGGGGGGGGGCAGCTACACTACAGAAAAACAAAATGTATGCTTACCTGGTAAATTTCTTTCTTTCCGGATATGGAGAGTCCACGACATTCCAATTACTAGTGGGAATATCACTCCTGGCCAGCAGGAGGAGGCAAAGAGCATCACAGCAAATCTGTTACGTGTCACTCCCCTACCCATAATCCCCAGTCATTTGACCGAAGGGAAATGGAAAAAGGAATAACAAGGTGTAGAGGTGCCTAAGGTTTAGTAAAAAATAACGGTCTTAATTAAGGGTGGGGTCACAGACGCTCCATATCCGGAAAGAAAGAAATGTATCAGGTAAGCATACATTTTGTTTTCTTTCCTAAGATATGGAGAGTCCACAACGTCATTCCAATTACTAGTGGGAACCAATACCCAAGCTAGAGGACACGGAATGAAAAGGGAAAGAGAACAAGACAGGCAGACCTAAATAGAAGGCACCACCGCTTGCAGAGCCTTTCTCCCAAAAGAAGCCTCAGCCGAGGCAAAAGTATTAAATTTAGAAAATTTAAGAAAAAGTATGCAGAGAGGACCAAGTTGCAGCCTTGTGAATCTGTTCCACAGAAGCTTCATTTTTGAAAGCCCAAGAGGAGGAGAACGCACTATTGGAATTAGCTGTAATTCTCTCAGGAGGCTGCTGACCAGCAGTCTCATAAGCAAATCCAGTCTCATAAGCAAAACGAATTATACTTCTCAACCAGAGGGAAAGAGAAGTAGCAATATCCTTCTGACCCTTAAGCTTTCCTATGAAACAACCAAACAGGGAAGAAGACCGGCAAAAATCCTTAGTCGCCTGTAGGTAGAATTTTAGAGCATGCACAACATCCAAGTTGTACAACAGACATTCCTTATGAGAAGAAGGATTGGGACAGAGAGAGGAAACAACAATTTCCTGATTAATATTTCTATACAAAACCACTTTAGAGAGAAACCCCAATTTAGTACGAAGAACCGCCTTACCCGCATGAAAGATAAGGAGAATCACACTGCAAAGCCGAGAGTTCTGAAACTCTTCTAGCAGAAGAGATAGCAATAAGAAACAAAACCTTCCAAGATAACAACTTTATATCTATGGAATGCATAGGCTCAAACGGAACCTGCAGCAAAACCTTTAAAACAAGGATAAGGCTCCAAGGAGGAGTAACAGGTTTAAACCTGATTTTGAACAGGGCCTGACAATAAAAATTAAACATCTGGCACATCCGCCAGATGCTTATGTAACAAAATAGATAATGCAGAAATCTGACCTTTCAGAGAACTGACTGACAACCCTTTTTTCCAGACCTTTACTGGAGCAAAGACAAAATTCTAGGAATCCTGACCCTACTCCAAGAGTAGCCTTTAGATTTACACCAATAAAGGTATTTACGCCATACCTAATGGTAAATTTTTCGGGTGACAGGCTTGCAAGCCTGAATCATAGTCTCAATGACTGGCTCAGAAAACCCACGCTTAGTCATAACTAAGCATTCAATCTCTAAGCAGTCAGAGGAAGCTTCAGAGAAATGAGATTTGGATGGAGGAATGGACCCCAAGTTAGAAGGTCCTTCCTCAGAGGTAACCTCCAAGGTGGAAAAGATGACATCTTCACTAGGTCTGAATACCATATCCTGCGAGGAATGGAGGAGCAATTAGAATTACAGACACTCTATCCTGCTTGATACGAGCAATGACTCATGGGAGTGCAAACGGAGGAAACAGGTATGCCAGACCGAACACCCAAGGAACCGCCATAGCATCTATCACAGCGGCCTGCGGATCTCTTGACCTTGAACCGTACCTTGGAAGCTTTGCATTCTGCCGAGACACTATCAGATCTAACTCTAGCACCCTCCACTTGAGGGTTAACCTAGAGAACACCTCCGGATGGAGAGCCCACTCCCCGAGATGAAAAGTCTGTCTGCTCAGGAAATCCGCTTCCCAGTTGTCCACTCCAGGAATGTGGATGGCAAATAGATAACAATTGTGAACTTCAGCCCACTGAATAATCTGTGCCACCTCCCTCATGGCTATGGAACTCCGGGGTTCTCCCTGGTGGTTGATGTAAGCCACTGAGGTGATGTTGTCCGACTGAAACCTGATAAACTGGGCTAAACATAATTGAGGCCATTCCATCAGAGCATTATAAATCGGACTCAACTTCAAGATGTTTATGGGGAGAACAGACTCCTCCCAAGTCCATAGTCCCTGCGCCTTTAACAAGTCTCAGACTGCTCCCCAGCCCAGCAGGCTGGCATCCATGGTCACATCACCCAGGAAGGTCTCCGGAAGCATGTGCCGAGACAGATGGTCCTGAGAAAGCCACTAAGGGAGAGTCACTTGTCGACTGGTCTAGATCTATCCTCTGAGACAGATCCGAATGGTCTCTGTTCCATTGTCTGAGCATGCATAATTGCAGAGCTCTCAAATGGAATCGAGCAAAGGGAATCATGTCCATGGAACTGACCATCAGATCAATTACCTCCATACATTGAGCCACTGATGGCCGAACAGTAGACTGTAGAGAGGCAAGAGGAGAGAATTTTGGATTTTCTGACCTCCGTCAGAAATTTTTTCATAGATAGGGAATCTATGATGGTCCCTAAGAAAACCATCCTTGTAGCTGGAACAAAGTTTTCTTTGATTGCTTCCCCTTATTCCAAGATTTATTGGGCTTCCAAGAAGACTTGGGCTGATCCTGATTGGAAGAGGGAGAGAATGACTTTCCTTTTAAATTTACTCTGACGTTCTTTAGGTTTGTTCGTCTTGTTTTGTTGTAGAAAATACCCTTTTCCACCCGTAATATCAGAAATTATTTCTGCTAGACCAGGTCCAAACAAGGTTTTACCCTTGTCTAAATCAGCTCAGTGATCAGTAACCACCAGCTATTACCACTAATACCACCATATGTAGGTTTCACCCTAATACCATCACCAGACTAATACTGGTGGGTCTGAATAGTCCACAGATAACCTATCCAGACCACGAGTGTAACCTCTTAAGTACACCACCAATACCCTCATTGCAGAGGGGGTGGTAAAGCACTACCATTCACTTCCACTCAGGATTTATAGTTATGAGGTATTATACCTAGATATATATGATATCAAGCTATTTATTCCTGTTGTCTTCCACCTCAGTGATATAAGTTGTTAGGTCCTGTGGTCCACATCTACATTTTTAATTCAATTACACCCTTTTTAATATTTTATATTAAAAGTTACATTTTAAATACCCGTCACCACTCGGGGCTTCCCTTCAGAAGTATATAGTGGTCTCTCCGTGCAGTATTGGGGAGTGCTATCCTAGTACATTCTTTTTCATTCGCTTCTGCGATTGATCCCCCTTTCTCAAGGTTTTACCCTTGTAAGGAAGTGGCAGAAGCTTGAACTTAGAGATTACATCAGCAAACCAAGATTTAAAACCACAATGCCCTGCGGGCTAAGACAGTGAAGCCAGACAACTTGGCTCCCAGTCTAATAACTTGCATGTTGGCATCAGAAAAAAATGAATTGGCTAGTTAAAGAGCCTTAATTCTATCTTGGATCTCCTCCAAAGGAGTCTCTACTAAAATTGATTCAGACAAGATGGCGCATTTGCTACTGTGGCAATATAATGCCAACATCTTTATCTTATAAGACTTCCGATTTTTGTCCATGGGATCCTAAAAGGAGCAGCTATCCTCTATAGAGATCATAGTTCTCTTAGCTAGAGTAGAAATAGCCCCTTCTACCTTAGGCACCGTGCACCATGAATCTTTAATAAAGTCAGCAACAGGAAACATCTTTGTAAAGACAGGAGACGGGAAGAAAGATATCCCTGGCTTCTCCCATTCCTGTGAAATAATCTCCGTCACACGGTCTGGAACAGGAAAAACTTTCTCAGAAGAAGGAAAATCATAGTATTTAATAAGTTTACTAGACTTCTTAGGGTTGACAACGACAGAAGTATCGGAGTTGTCCAAAGTAGCCAATACCTCCTTTAACAGTACACAAAGGTGTTCAAGCTTAAATCTGAAGTTTACTTCTTCAGTATCAGATGAAGGAATTATACTGTCCGAATCTGAGATTTCACTCTCAGAGGCTACCGATGTATTCTCCTCATCAGACTTATGAGGGAGGGCAACCTGCGTAGCAGTAGGTGGAATAGAAATCTTACTATCTGAATGCTTATTTTTCCTCTTGCATTTTCCCAGCATAGGAAAAGCAGATAATACCACAGATACTGCAAAAGATACCTGTGCAGCAAATTCTGCAGCAAATAAACTCCTCCATGAGGCTGAGAGGAACTGCAGGGCACTGTATGAGACAACATAGAGGCTTGGGACGTTTGAGGAGAAGCTGTGGCATTGCCTGAACAGCATCATCCTGAGAGACATTGGGCTCCCAAAATTAAAGGAGAATTAAATCTGAAGAAAGGACAACTTGCCACTTTAAGAGAGTCCTTGTTAAACAAAAGCATTATAAATAATAACGGCCCCAAAATAAAAGGAAACTAAAACATGGGACCCCTAACACCTCAGCTGAACTGAGGTGCTTACCGCAATGAACATATGAGTGAAAAAATAGATAGGAGCGCTAAAAGCTAAAGGTGCTAAGTGTATTAATGTGATACTTATTAGAAAAAAAATGAACAAAGTAGATGTATGTCTAAAGAAACATAGATTTATTCACATTAGGTGATATAAAAATGTAAAAACGGACGTCTCCGTAAATAAAAACAATTTCTACAATAAAGTTGCCATCACTTGATATAAGAATAGACTTGCAATATAAAGTTCAGTCCAAATCCGCACTTAACTTTTAAATCGGGAGTTGGTTTGTTAGCAAGGCAGGGGCTTACCCAGACAAGTGCACAGTCAGTCTGCTCCGTGACTCGTTGTACGGCCGTAATGACGTCACTATTGAGGGCGCTGTCCTGAAAACACTTACTGATTGGTGTAAATGCGATGTTAGTAGGTTACACTGTTTCTTGGCTTCTTTTGCTCCAATGCAGCGTTCAAATGAAGAGAATAATCCTGCACTTAGTGCCAAATAGCACGCAGGATAATCAATCCAAAAGTGTGGTATAAAATAGTGTCCAGAGTTGACCCGTTACAGGTCTAATGGCAAGTTGGAAATGGCTAACAGTGTTAGCAGGTAGCTTTGGTTTAATTGCGGTACATCCCAAATCCAAGAACGTAGTAGGAGTAATGTCCAGAAATGACCCGTTACGGTCTAGTGGTAAAACCAGAAATGGCTAACAGTGTTAGCAGTATGGCTCACTTTTAAATGGCAAGTATTAGCTTAGGTGTAGTTGCAGTACATCAACGCGTTTCTCCCTCTACAGGGCTTTTTCAAGATGACTGGTCTGCAACAGGTGTATGTAAATTACTCCTTTTAGATGTACCACAAAAGGAGTAATTTACATTTTGAGGTGCACATGCAATCTGATATATTTTGGGGAGACTAAACGAATGATCAGAGATAGGATCAGGGAGCATTTATTATGCATTGAGAAAGGAATGGTGGACACCAACCTATATAAGCATTTCAAATCAATACACAAAGGAAATACCAAAGATTTGAGTTATTGGGGAATAATACAGGTGAAACAAAACTGGAGGGGAGGCAATATAGAGAAAGCTCTAAAAATCAAAGAAGCAGAATTGATTTATAAATATAACACCTTGTTCCCTGTCGGTCTGAACTCTGAGTTAGACATTTCTCCTTTTTTATTTGACTAAAAATTAGTCTGCACAAATAAACATGACACCATATTATTTAGCAGGTTCTATTGATACTCTCTCCTATTATATTTGTTGACTCTCCCCCTTTATTGCATTCTTTTCTTTTTTCTGACTTTGTCCCTCTTTTTTTCTCTCTTTTTTCTCTTTTTTCCTTTTTGGTTTTATTACTATTTTCCATGTTCTATATACAAATATTTTGCTTTTAATTAAGAAACCCTTTTGAGGGAGTGGGAATACCAATTGCAAATCTCCCTAAGATTGTATGTATATATATTTTCTATTTTTTATATATTAGTTGCCTTAACTTAATGTTGCCAATACCACCTTTAAAAATATGACTACCTTAAAATCAAAGACTGCCTTAGCTTCATTCTCCCAGGTAAAATCTGACCAATGGGAAGCAAGCTACACCATTAAAAGAAGATACACCTGTTGCAGACCAGTCATCTTGAAAAAGCCCTGTAGAGGGAGAAACGCGTTGATGTACTGCAACTACACCTAAGCTAATACTTGCCATTTAAAAGTGAGCCATACTGCTAACACTGTTAGCCATTTCTGGTTTTACCACTAGACCGTAACGGGTCATTTCTGGACATTACTCCTACTACGTTCTTGGATTTGGGATGTACCGCAATTAAACCAAAGCTACCTGCTAACACTGTTAGCCATTTCCAACTTGCCATTAGACCTGTAACGGGTCAACTCTGGACACTATTTTATACCACACTTTTGGATTGATTATCCTGCGTGCTATTTGGCACTAAGTGCAGGATTATTCTCTTCATTTGAACGCTGCATTGGAGCAAAAGAAGCCAAGAAACAGTGTAACCTACTAACATCGCATTTACACCAATCAGTAAGTGTTTTCAGGACAGCGCCCTCAATAGTGACGTCATTACGGCCGTACAACGAGTCACGGAGCAGACTGACTGTGCACTTGTCTGGGTAAGCCCCTGCCTTGCTAACAAACCAACTCCCGATTTAAAAGTTAAGTGCGGATTTGGACTGAACTTTATATTGCAAGTCTATTCTTATATCAAGTGATGGCAACTTTATTGTAGAAATTGTTTTTATTTACGGAGACGTCCGTTTTTACATTTTTATATCACCTAATGTGAATAAATCTATGTTTCTTTAGACATACATCTACTTTGTTCATTTTTTTTCTAATAAGTATCACATTAATACACTTAGCACCTTTAGCTTTTAGCGCTCCTATCTATTTTTTCACTCATATGTTCATTTCTGCTACCTAGTTGGGGACCAATAGGTATTTTTAGGAGTTTGGTGTATCTTCCTGCGCTCTCTAGTACTATTCTCATACTATGTGCTTACCGCAAGTCTAGGAGACTGAAATTAACACAGAGACTGATGGTATGTAACTGCATGCAAGCCGATAAACTGCAGAGAAGCACAGAGACGCCGCGCCATTCCGATGTCGGAAACACAGGAGTCACATGATCATCAAAACTGGAATTGTGCAGATATGTAAAAGCGCGCGTTCCGATATATAACTACGTAGTAAACAGAAAAAACTACTCTAAAACAAACAGTGCAAGCAGTTGCCGGTCTAAAGAAAGAGTCTCCTAAACACACTGCAAACAAATATACTGAAAGCGGCTCCCAGTCCTTTAAGTCTGTTTCACAAAAAGCCCCATTAAACACCCTATGCATACAAAGTGTAAATAAAAAGAGCCGCAGAGGAATATTCCCCAGATAAGGGAAAATTTGACCTAAAGATGCATTCTAAATAACACTTCTCTTTCCCTTTGTATGTTTTGTCACATCAAAATCTCAGGGGTATGGTTCAGTGGTTTGTTAAAAATTAACTTTTATTTAAGACGTTAAAAAAACAACACAAACAAAATGTATGTTTTAAAAACACAAATAGATTGTTGACTTCATAGGATTGTAAATTATAAATGCTTAATAAATCCTAATCTTGGTAACCTGAAGGATGTACCCATGTATTCAGATTGTATATAATCCAACACTAAATGTTCACTGAATGAATGGATATTTGTGAAGATTCGTTTTTGTGAAGATTCGTTTTTTGGATTATTTCTACTTTCCATTCACTTATAAGCTAAGGATAAGAAAGATTTTTTTATATACTTGTGAAATGGTGTATTAAATTAGAGATACACTGCAGTTCTTAAGAATGTGAAGTCCAATAAGGCACAATACGATATCAAGTAAAATTATCTTAGTGTCCTTTCATATAAATCCATACATCTGTATGAGTTAAAAGGTTTAAAAAAATGTCGGTCTTTATCCAAAAGGGCATACTACTATAATTATATGTATAGAATCAAGCCAAATAGTCTGGAATTAATATAGAATAAACATTGTGAATTACTAACACACTTGATCTAAAGTGCCAAAATTACTGCAGGAAATACATGAGTGTGTACACATGTGGATAATACAACACTCGTTATGCACTACACTATCAAATGTCTGGCAATAAATAAAGAAAAATAACATCTCCCTTCCTATATGCATAACTGTGTCTAGCTACTATATAATCTTTACCATTGCACTTAAATGTGAATATCCTCAATACTGCAAGACCTAAACAGAGTATATGTTCAGTTCAATACACAAGGCATATTTAAAGAGGTATTGCCCTTTGTTTAGTGCCAATACATAAGATATAAACACTGAGCTGCTATATAACTATTATCACTCTCCCCAATCTCAATACCATGAATATTTAAAGACAAGATATAAATCTATCAATTTGTAAGACTTAAAGGAATATTACATCAGGTTCGGTTCAATGCAAGAAATATAAACTGAGAGTGTTTAGCACATTTGAGTGCATTATATATATCCTAGATGAACTGCAGTGTATCTCTAATTTAATACACCATTTCACAAGTATATAAAAAATCTTTCTTATCCTTAGCTTATAAGTGAATGGAAAGTAGAAATAATACAAAAAACTAATCTTCAGTGAACAACAGTGGTACAAAGACACTATATATTTAGTCAAGTGGCCAACACCTATTATAGATTTAGTGTTAAATTTTATACAATTTGAATACATAGGTGGTACACCATTCAGATTACCAAGATTAGGATTTCTTAATCATTTATAATTTACAATCCTATGAAGTCAACAATCTATTTGTGTTTTTAAAACAAACATTTTGTGTTGTTTTTTAACATCTTAAATAAAAGTTAATTTTTAACAAACCACTGAACCATACCCCTGAGATTTTGATGTGACAAAACATAGGGAGAGAGAAGTGATATTTAGAATGCATCTTTAGGTCAAATTTTCTCTTTTTGACAAAAACCTCACAAGTTTGTTTATGCATCAGCACTCCAGCCAAAAAAGGTTTAGAATCATAACCAGATATAGGCTTCCCCCCCTCAATAAGTGTAGTGCTGTTGCACGTTTGCTTTCTGCCACAAGGGAAAATTAACCCCTAGTCCCATACATAGTGCCTGCACACTGCCTCACGAATCCTGTTTAAAGGACTACTCAGTCCAAATTATTTTTACTGCAGTCAGAGGCGTAACTAAAAACCACAGGGCCCAGGTGCAAGAATCTAAGAAGGGACCCCCCACCACCCCCCCCCTCCAAAAAAAGGTAAATTTAATAAAAAAAATTTTTTTACATTTAACACAGAAAAAAATGTGAATCAGATTTCATGTCGGCAAAAGGAGGTACCCTGTGCCCACAGTCTGTGAGATGGTCTGACCCCCTATTACTATATATATATATATATATATATATATATATATAGTGACACTATTTAACCCCACAGTACTGTATATAGTAAGTTAGTGACACAGTCTGTAATCTGCCGGTGAGATGGCTGGCCTGACCCTACCCGCCCAGTACTTTATAAAGTGACCACAGTAGTCAGTGACATGGTCCGCCCCCCCCATACTGTATATAGTGGTACTGTATAGTGACACTGTTTACCCCCTGCCCCCCCATGCTGTAGTAACAAGGTCTGTAATTTGCTGTTTCCACAAACACATACATGCATAAATACACACACAGTCACATACATACACACATAAACACACACACATACAGTACATGCATAAATACACACACAGTCACATACATACACACACACCATACACACACACATAAACACCAATGGGTAAAACAGAAACACTAACCCCTGTAGTCATGTCACACTCACATGATTTTTTTTTTTAAGCTGGGCCCCCATCCTCAGGGGCCCAGTCGCACCTGCGACCTCTGCACCCCCTGTAGTTTCGCCCCTGACTGCAGTTCTTTACATACATGAACCTTTAAAGTGCAAAGTCTCCAGTACCTAGAAGACAAAAAGCACTTACCTGCAGACTAGCTGCAAGGCGTGAAAGGACACATTCTCCTTACAGAGACCTGTAGAAAAAAGAAAGAACAGAGTAGCCAACTCTGGCTTTCTATAGCTAGGGCAGCAATATGTTAGTTAACAAAGCAAGGACTACCTCATAACTTTATAACTGCTGAAAAGCATCCACTACTTTACTGAAGAGATTGACGTGGAATCCACTAAACCTCAAATCCTTGCTTAGAGGGTAAAGTACCCAAAAAAAGGAATTAATTTCTTCAGACACCAAACTTCACCTCCTTCATTGACAGAGGCAAAGAGAATGACTAGGGATTATGGGTAGGGGAGTGACACTTAACAGCTTTGCTGTGGTGCTCTTTGCCTCCTCCTGCTGGCCAGGAGTGATATTCCCACTAGTAATTGGAATGACGTTGTGGACTCTCCATATCTTAGGAAAGAAAATTATTTTTTTGATAAAAAAATTATAAAAAAACTATTTTTTCAGCTAACTTAGTACTGGCAGCTGCCAGTACCCAAGATGGCGGCATATAGGTAGAGGGTTAGAGAGCTGTTTGGGAGGGTCAGGGAGGTTAGTGGCTAAGGGGGATACAACACTGCAGAAGAAATATAAAAATAAAAAAAAAGCCTTTTATTTTAGTACTGGCAGACTTTCGGCCTTCTAATTACCAAAAAGTAATTCTAAAATCATAAATGTCTGCTATTACTGATCAAAGGGAATCACAGAGAAGCATTTACAACCATTTGTGTCATAATTGCATAAGCTGTTTGTAAATAATTTCAGTGAGAGACCTAGAGTTTGTGAAAAAGTGAATGATTTTTTTTTATTTGATCGAATTTGGCGGTGAAATGGTGGCATGAAATATACCAAAATGGGCCTAGAACAATACTTTAGGTTGTCTACTAAAAAAAAAAATATACATGTGAAGGGTTATTCAGGATTCTTGACAGATATCAGTGTTACAATGCAACTATCTCTAATTTTGGGGAAAAAATGGTTTGGAAATAGCAAAGTGCTACTTTCACTTATTGCCCTATAGCTTGCAAAAAAAGCAAAACACATGTAAACATTTGGTATTTCTAAACTCAGTACAAAATTTAGAAACTATTTAGCATGAGCATTTTTTGGTCGTTGTAGATGCGTAAGAGATTTTGGGGGTCAAAGTTAGAAAAAGTGTTTTTTTTCTTCATTTTTTCATCATTATATATATTTTTTTATTGTAAATTATATGATTTGATGAAATTAATGGTATCTTTAGAAAGTTCATTTAAAAACGGAATATAATGTGTGGGTACAGTACATGAGTAAGAGGAAAATTACAGTTAAACACAAACACAGCAGAAATGTAAAAATAGCCCTGGTCCCTAACAGTAAGAAAATTGAAAAATGGTCTAGTCACTAAGGGGTTAATGTCCAATGTATACATATGCTCAAAGAGAGGAGTCTGTAAGACTTTTAATACTAGGTTAAGAAGGAGGAGAAATAGGCATAACAACAGGTTTAATCTGGATTAGAGTCTGAACAAAAAAATTAATATCAGGAAGTTTACCAATTTTCCTTTGAAACATTACAGAAAGGGCAGAGGTTTGTCCTTTCAAGATAGTGGCAGATAAACCCTTATCTAAACCATCCTGAAGGAACTGAAGAATCCTAGGAATTCTAAAAAAAATGCCAGGAGTAGTCATGGGTAGAACACCATGAAATATAAAATTTCCAAACTTTGTGATAGATCTTTTGAGAAACAGGCTTGTAGGCCTGAATCATAGTGTTAATCCTCTATGACTGGAAACAAAGCGTTAAATTTCCATGCCATTAAGTTTAGAGACTTTAGATCTGAATTGAAGAAGGGACCTTGAAACAGTAGGTCTGGCCTAAGAGGAAGAGGCCATGGTGGGAAACTGGACATTTGGACCAGATCTGCATACCAAATCCTGTTAGGCCATGCTGGGGCTTATCAGGAATACAGATGACCTTTCCATTTTGATTTTCAAAATCACTCTGGAAAGCAGGACCAGAGGGGGGAATATATAAGCAAGCTTGTAAGACCAGGGCACTGCTAGAGCATCCAACACCTCCGCCTGAGGATCCTTGGACCTCGCAAGGTAACTGGGAAGTTTCTTGTTCAAACGAGAGGCCATCTGATCTATTTCTAAAAGGTGTCAAAAAGAAGGCTCCACAATAGTGCACAATCAATAAGATAGGTATCCCACACACGCATATACCATAATACTCACAGAGTATCAAGCACTTGAGTGCTACAACAGCCTCTGGACCCTTAAGGAGTCGTCCAGATAACGCTCCCTCCAGCAATTAACTCAAACCACTTGTCCACTCCCTGGAACTGCAGGTCTCTGCTTCCTAATTGACAGGCTCTAAGGACGATGTGGGAGGCTCTGGAGGGAACTGGCAAGAAGCGGCTCAACCCAAAAGAGCCTAAGAACCGTTGAAAATCCACAAATATTACGGAATGTTGAAATAAAAAAGTTGTGGATGATTTAACACAAACCAGTGCAGAGTCAGATACAGATCTCAGTTCCGTATCTGACTCTGCTATTGTGCTGACAAAACGCGTAGGGGCCTGGCCAAAGAAGCAGCGTGTTGTGTCTAACATCCACGGACAGAACCACACTAGGTTCAAAGTTTTTTTTTCCATTGTGTGAACATACTAATGTTCAGCGTTACCTAGAATTATTTACTCAGTAACACGGGCTGTGCTGTTAACAACTACGGGATATAACTAGCTGCAGGAGGCAAAGTGTGGACCCATCCGGTTCGTGGAGTCGTGTTTCATACTGGCTATTGGAGCATTTCCACAGATGTGCAGTTTTTATTCTTACTTCTTGTAAGTGTATTTTTGTTTGTCATGCGTGTCAACTGATATTAAAGTGTACTTTGAATCATGGATGTGCTGTTTTTTTCTCTTTCACATCTTAGGTTTGGGCATCCAACATTTTATAATTTCAGATCTATTTCTGGTAGGCCCCAAAGTTGTGCAATCAGATAGAACACATCTTCATGGAGAGACCACTCTCCCGGATGTAGTGACTGATAAATGAGGTAATCTGCCTACCAGTTATCTACACCTGGGATGTGAATCGGAGTGATGAGGCAGGAATTGGTTTCTGCCCAAGAACGGATTCGAGATACCTCTATCATGGTTAGGGAACTTCGGAGTCCCCCCTTGATGATTGACATAGGCCACTGTCGTGATATTTTCTGTCTGAAACAAAGATAAGGCTCTTACTTCAATACAGGCCAAGCCTGAAGGGCCATAAAAAGAGCACAGAGTTCTAAGATGTTCTAAGAAGACTGATTGGTAACCTCGCCTCCCGAGGATTCCCAACTCCTTGTGCAGTCAAAGACCCCCAGACAGCTCCCTAAGACTTGCATCTGTGGTGATCACAGACCAGGTAGGATGAGCAAAGGAAGCCCCCTGAAGAATAGAGTGGTGATTTAACCACCAAGTCAGAGAAAGGTGCATATTGGTATCTAACAATATAAGCTGTGATATTTGAGTATAAGCCTTGCACCATTGGCATACAAAGTTGAAGAGGTTTAATATGAAAACGAGCAATGGGGATCGCGTCTGATGCTGCAATCATAAGGCCTAGTACTTACATACACATAGCCACTGAAGAGAATGAAAGAGACTGAAGGTTTAGACAAGCTGAAACCAATTTTATTTGTTCCTTTTCTACTAAGGAAAGCGTCATGGACTCTGAATCTATCTGGAAACCTAAAAAGATGACTTTTGTTTGACGCATCAAGGAGCTCTTTGGTAATTTGATCCGCCAACCTTGTCTTCAAAGAAATAACAGTTAATTTGTGTGAGATCCTGCTAAATGAAAAGATTGAGCTAGTACCAAGATATCGTCCAAATAAGGAAATACTGTAATAACCTGCAATCTGATTACAGATAAAAGGGCATGAGAACCTTTGAAAATATCCTTGGAGCTGTTGCTAGGCTAAACAGGAGAGCAACAAACTGGTAATGCTTTTCCAAAAAATGAGAACCTCAGAAACTGGTAATAATGTGGGTGGATTGGGATGTGAAGGTAAACATCCTGTAAATCTATTGTGGACATAAAATGACCTTACTGAACAAAAGGCAGGATAGTCCATATAGTTTCCATTTTGAAAGTTGGAATTCTTACAAATTTGTTTAGAGTTTTCAGATTCAGAATTGATCTGAAAGAATTCTCCCTTTTTGGTATAATGAAGAGATTTGAATAAAATCCTATCCCTTTTTCCTGTAAAGGTACTGTGACAATTACTCCCATATTTTCCAGGTCCAAAACAGATTTTAGAAATGCTTTGGCTTTTATAGAATGTTTTGGAATATGTGAGAAAAAAAATCTCAAAAGGTAAGGAAAAAGCGCCCAAGAAAAAAAAGGGGGGGGGGGCGCCTTGCTGTCACTATAGATATAGAAATGCAAAAAGATGAGAGTGACAGCACTTACAAGAACAGGTCTATACAATGTGTACTATCAATAAAAAGGAGGGGACGTTTCCCCGTTAAAATACAGTGAAGTACATGCCTTCAGAGAATAATGTATGCCATAAGTAAAAATGGCAGATAAAGGAGGGGGGGTTGTCATAATGGATAGATCAAAGTATGTCAACAAAGCTTATAGACTCCTTGGGGATAGGGAAACTTACAAAGAATTAAAAATGGATCCCACTAAAAAATTTACTTCCAGACTCGTGGAGTTTTTAGACAGGTATATAGATAGGTATATTAATTACTAAAGAATTTAATTTTCTAAAACCCACATTTCCCAAAATCTGCTACCTAAAATCCATAAGGATTTAACTAACCCCCCAGGTAGACCGATAATATCAGGAATCAATTTCATTACAGCTAACCTATATAATATATTGATGGTTTCCTTCAATGTTATGTAAACAGTTGCCATCTTATTTAAAAGACATTAGAGACATCCTACAGTGCCTCAATAATTTTTCATGGGATAATCAATATATTTTCGTCACCTGTGATGTGTCATCACTTTATACCAGTATTAGTCATGAACTGGGTCTTGAGGCTATTAAATTTTACCTAGATGGAGACCCCACACTATTGACAAAATGATAAAGTTTATTTTGGAAAAAAACTACTTTGCATTTAAAGAATATTTTTTATTACAGCTAAAAGGGACCGCTATGGGCACAAGATTCGCACCTAGCTATGGGAAAATAACTTCTAGACCTGTGCTTGTAAGCACTGTCATTCTCACCTTTTTGCATTTCTAGAAAAAAAATCTCCCCATAGGAGGTTGTATTTTGAATCTAATTCGATATCCCTAAGAAAAATTGTTCTGAATCCAGGGATTTTAGACAGATTCTAACCAAAATTCTTGAAAAAGGTTAAATCTTCCCCCCTATCAGAAGTACTGGATTGGGGGCCGCACCGTCATGAGGTTTTAGGGACTGAATTAGGTTTCTTATACTGCTTGGATTTGTTCCAATTTGAAGAAGGTCTCCGGACTGAGCCAGAAGGTTTAGGGGAGGAGACAGTTTTCTGTTCTGACGAAAGGAACAAAAGTGGTTAGGTGCCTTAAATTTCCCTTTAGACTTTCTGTCTATTGAATTTAGTTGAGAACCAAATAAATTATTTCCTTGGAATGAAAAAGATAGTAATCTGATTTTAGATACCATATCAGTATTTCATGATTTAAGCCATAAAGTGCTTCTGGTAAGAATAGCTAGGGACATAGTTTTAATTTTCATATCATCAAATATTGCATAGCAGATAAAATTATTCACATGTAGAAGTAAATTAAAAATATTGGAACATTCTGCGTCAGAAGATAACTGCTGAGCAAGACTGGATAACCAGAAAATAGAAGTAGCAGCTACATCTGCAATAGATATGGCTGGTCAAAGAATATAGCCAGTATGTAATTAAGCCCTTTCTTAGATAAGATTCAAGTTTTCTATCTAAAGGGTCTTTAAAATAAGTACTGTCTTCTAAAGGAATAGTAGTACATTTAGCCTGAGTTGAAATGGCCCCATCAACTTTGGTGATTGTTTCCCATAACTCTAATTTTACAGTAGGTAAAGGATAGATTTTTAAACCTTAAAGAAGGGTTAAAAGAGGTACCTGGTTAAGACCATTCTTTAGCAATCATATCAAATATAGTGTCAGGAACCCGGGAAAATCTCTGGGAGATTAACAGCGGTTTTATACACTGAATTTAAATGATTACAGGGTTTATCATCAGGAGGTTTAGCTTATTCAATCCCTAAATTGACTAAGACATTCTAGAAGAGTACAAATATGCTCAATTTTAAATAAAAAGGAGGAATTATCAGGTTATGTATCTGATGAGGGAGCCTCAGAATCAGAGGAGTCCTAATCATTAGAAGATACTTCAGTATTTTGTTGGTCAGTACATATATTACTAATTGAAGGTAAAATCTGAACTGACCTTTTCCGTTTATTTGAAGGCGGTAGAACAGTCAGGGTCTTCTCAATGGTGGTAGCAATACATTTTTTCATTGCTTGGGTATGCCATCTGCATCCATCTGTAAGGAAGAAACAGTAGGTGCATTTGTACAATTAGATCGGTACGTGATAAAAAAAATCTAAGCATGAGCCATATAAATGAGCTGATGAAGCTACTTCAGTTGTTTTACAATAAGTACACATAGCTTTGGTGGAAAAGTGTTCAGTCGGCTCAGTTCCTATGGTAACTTCAGGGACAGGATGATGCTACTCCATTATGGCAATAAAACATAAAAAATTAAATTAGCAATAATATACTATAATAATAATAATCCCCTTTTATAGCAAGCTTTGAGGAATGGGAAAAGAATGCCTTTAAATATTGTTTGCGAACACTAAAGTGCAAATCAGAAGCCTTAAAGCACAAAACAATTCAGATAAATATTGGTCTCATTTGCGATGAAACTGATAGCAAAAAACAAAGCATCTAACAGTATAGCCCTTCGATTTAGGGTGTACGGCGTTGAGGGGGCATGTCTTTTAAAGAAAAAATGGCACGAAAATGTTGATTGAGATGCTCACTATAGGTCATGAAATGATGAGGCTAATATAAGGGTGCATGTAATAATAAAAAAGTTGACACACGGCAAGTGCGATCGTGCACATAAAAGTTATAGTGAGCTTTGTATAACAGCTACTTTCCTGTTGCCCGGGCACTCAGCCCTCATAATCTAACTTAAATCTTCTTTGAATCTGAGCAAGTGTTTATGGCAAGCTTAAAAAAAAAAATAAGATGCCCCTTTACGGAAATATACATTTTCCTTTCAATGCCCTTTAAATAAATGTGCAATAACATAGGGGAATAGTGCCTGTCCTTTGGCTCTATATAAATGTATACATAGTAAAAAACTATTTAACAAAAGTGCCCAATCTATAGATGTGAGTGTCAAAATAAAGGAATTTAAAATTTACTTACCTTTTAGACACTCGCCCACTGATACCAGACAGCCAAACCAGTAACCAGAAACATATCAGCAGAGGCAATGGAATAGGAGTATAATGTCGATCTGTAAAGGGAGGCAAAAGATGAATCTCTGCGACTGAATTTACAGAGAGCCCATGAAAATATCTTCTGTGAGGCAAAAACATGGTGACATGAGGCAGTACTCCCTTTACTTCCCTCTGACAAGCACTGTACTCTGAGGGGAACCAGGCTTTAATATGCTCTGAAGCACCTTTCCCTAAAGAAATCAAGCACATCATGCTTCAACCACCTCCTAAGGAGGCAAAGTTTAGACTAAAGTATGTGTGAGGTGTGAGGGGTATTTATAGGCTTTTGAAGTTTGGGAAACTTTGCCTCCTCCTGGTAGGAATGTATATCCCATACGTAACAGCTCGTGGACTCTCGCCACCTATATGAAAGAAAGTTCCTGACTTCTTCAGAACAAACAGATTTGAATAGAACCCTGTTCCATCAGAGGTACAGGAAAAATTATGCCCATGTCCTCTTAGTCTCTCACACAGCAAAGAAAGGCAACTTTCTTTTCTAGTCTTTTGGAAATGTGAGACAGAATAAACCTCTGCTGAGGAGGACGAGACCTTAAACCAATTTGGTAATCCTGAGACATGATTTCCATGACCCATGGTTCCTGAACAGATCTAGCT
Organism: Bombina bombina; assembly: GCF_027579735.1. Taxonomy (NCBI): domain Eukaryota; kingdom Metazoa; phylum Chordata; class Amphibia; order Anura; family Bombinatoridae; genus Bombina; species Bombina bombina. The sequence continues at coordinate 328,891,063 of NC_069500.1, read as the reverse complement.
CACGGCTCCTAAAAAAGACAGTCTGCACCTTACCAGAGCCAGTTCCGGTTTGAGGGCTGCATCTTCATGCAGACTAGGTCTCAGATGGTTTGTTTGACTGTTTGTACTTTGACCACACTGGATTTGTTATCCATGGAGGCCTTGAGGATTCTGGCAAGAGCTGGATCTTCGATTCTTGTTCTGGCAAGAGGGACGAAAACACCAGATTAGCCAATCTGACACACTACACCCTTGAAATTGATCTATGGACTCTGAGGTCTTTTTAACCTGTGAAAATAAAGTTACGTTTTATTTTGCACACGGACGGATTGCTCCTTTTTCTAGTAAAGTGACAAAAACGCCCCCCCCCCCCCTGACTTGCCCTTAGGTCTAGCCTTTTTATCCTGAGGTAAAAAGGCCCCTTTACCCCCTGTCATTGTGGAAATAATAGAATCCAAACCAGGGCCGAAAAGGGGTTTTTCCTTTAACCCCTTAATGACCACAGCACTTTTCCATTTTCTGTCCGTTTGGGACCAAGGCTATTTTTACATTTCTGCTGTGTTTGTGTTTAGCTGTAATTTTCCTCTTACTCATTTACTGTACCCACACATATTATATACCGTTTTTCTCGCCATTAAATGGACTTTCTAAAAATACCATTATTTTCATCATATCTTATATTTTACTATAAAAAAAATATAAAATGAGGAAAAAATTGAAAAAAAAACACACACTTTTTCTAACTTTGACCCCCAAAATCTGTTAATCATCTACAACCACCAAAAAACACCCATGCTAAATAGTTTCTAAATTTTGTCCTGAGTTTAGAAATAACCAATATTTACATCTTCTTTGCTTTTTTTTGTAAGTTATAGGGCCATAAATACAAGTAGCACTTTGCTATTTCCAAAACATTATTTTTCAAAATTAGCGCTAGTTACATTAGAACACTGATATCTTTCAGGAATCTCTGAATATCCATTGACATGTATATATATTTTTTTAGTAGACATCCCAAAGTATTGACCTAGGCCCATTTTAGTATATTTCATGCCACCATTTCACCGCCAAATGCGATTAAATACAAAAAATTGTTCACTTTTTCACTGATTTTTTTCACAAACATTTGGTTTCTCACTGAAATTATTTACAAACAGCTTGTGCAATTATGGCTTAAATTGTTATAAATTCTTCTCTGGGATCCCCTTTGTTCAGAAATAGCAGACATATATGACTTTGGCGTTGCTTTTTGGTAATTAGAAGGCTGCTAAATGCCACTGCGCACTACACGTGTATTATGCCCAGCAGTGAAGGGGTTAATTAGGGAGCATGTAGGGAGCTTTTAGGGGTAATTTTAGCTTTAGTGTAGTGTAGTAGACAACCCCAAGTATTGATCTAGGTCAATTTTGGTATATTTCATGCCACCATTTCACCGCCAAATGCGATCAAATTAAAAAAAACGTAAAATTTTTCACAATTTTAGGTTTCTCACTGAAATCATTTACAAACAGCTTGTGCAATTATGGCACAAATGGTTGTAAATGCTTCTCTGGGATCCCCTTTGTTCAGAAATAGCAGACACATATGGCTTTGGCGTTGCTTTTTGGTAATTAGAAGGCCGCCAAATGCCGCTGCGCATCACACGTGTATTATGGCTAGCAGTGATGGGGTTAATTATTAGCTTGTAGGGAGCTTGCAGGGTTAATTTTAGCTTTAGTGTAGAGCTCAGCCTCCCACCTAAAACATCAGACCCCCTGATTCCTCCCAAACAGCTCTCTTCCCTCCCCCACCCCACAATTGTCCCCGCCATCTTAAGTACTGGCAGAAACTCTGCCAGTACTAAAATAAAAGCTATATTTGGGCTTTTTTTTTTTAATATAGCATATTTACATATGCTGCTGTGTAGGATCCCCCCTTAGCCCCCAACCTCACTGATCCCCCACCAAACAGCTTTCTAACCCTCTCCCTCTGCTTAATGGGCGCCATCTTGGGTACTGGCAGCTGTCTGCCAGTACCCAGTTTAGTAAAAAAAGTATGTTTTGTTTTTTTTTATTGCCCTTTTCTGTAGTGTAGCTTCCCCCCCCCAAGACCAACCCCCCACCCCTTCCAGAACCCTTAGATGATGATTGAATTTTTTTAAATGTTTATTTTATTTTATTTTTTATTAACTTTTTTTTCTGCAGTGTAGCGGTTCCCTCCCGCTCCCGCCCCATGCACGCACACCGCCCCACGTGCACGCCCACCGTCCCCCGTGCACGCGCGCGCGCGCTCCCGCCCCCCTCCACTCGGCACATCGATGGCCGCCCACCCGCCTCCCAGAGTTGCTCCCACCCACCAACGATACCGGCCACCGATGTCCGGTGCAGAGAGGCTCTCTCTGCATCGGATGGCCATGGGGGGTTTATTGCAGGATGCCTCGATATCGAGGCATCACTGCAATAACCGGAAAGCAGCTGGAAGTGAGCAAGATCGCTTCCAGCTGCTTTCCAGACCAAGGATGTACGCCACACGTCCTCGGTCATTAACTGTATTTTTTTTTAGGACGTGTGGCGTACGTCCTTGGTCGTTAAGGGGTTAACAGCTAAGGAAAAAAGTCTAGACTTAAAAACCGTGTCTGCAGACAAAGACTTCAGCCAAAGAGCCATGGCCAATAACGCTAGAGCGGTATTTTTAGCATGTATGTGAATAATCTGAACTGCATCACAGATGAAAGAATTTGCAGACTTCAAGAATTTAATATGCTCCTGAGGGGCATGTCTCTGGGCAGCACCTTGAATGTTCGCAATATTGGTTGCTCTGTGTGGATCACAGATAATCTATTATTTGTGATTAAGAAGACCATCTAACTGTCTCAACCTTATAGCCAGTCTACAAATCAAGCTGTTTCAGTAGATACCACAGTATTGAGAATACCACCTCTGACAACCAATCTGGAGCGTTGAGGCCTAAGACAATCTCCTCAGAGAGAGGCCTTCAACAGCCCCCCCCGGTATCTTGTAAGCTGGGTATACAGTGCACAGACACTGAGGACGTTTTAACTCTAAGCAATGGAGAACACCTAGATTTGATCTAAATTCTGGAAGAACATAGAATCCAACCCTACAATATTATAGAACAGGCATTTCATTCGGAGCCTCGCAACTGTAAGAAAGTGGAAGATCAGCCACAGGCAGCAAACTCACCCAGTCCTTCTAAGGAAGCTAATGTAGGAGAGGAGAAAGATATAGGATCTAACAACCGCAATAACGACTACAACCCTACCCCTGACCCAAACGTTAAGATGAAACAGCATTCCATCCAGGCCGCAACCGTAGAATATGCTCTGTATATGCTTGAGGATGCAGTGTTACTGCAGCGATCCCCACATAGGATGGCTCCAGACACTAACAGCCCTATGCGACAATAGAGAGAACCAGACAGTTGGCCTTACCCGTTTGAGCTGGGTCACATGGAAGAAGACATGCTGAGCATGCTAGTGTGGAGCTATTACATAGAGCTACCAAGCCTGGAAACAGAGTATGGTGCTGCTACAGGCTCTTACAAGCTCCATATTTTATCAAGTAGCTTGACAACACTTAGAATGGTCCTGGCGGAGGTTGCGTAGTCACAGGATATGAAGAGCTCACAGAGGTGAGAATGACTCACCAAGTTAATGATTTTCTATGGTCTGTCTCCTGCGATCTCCGGTCTGGTGTCGGATAGTGAGGTGAAACCTATATGCCTATTCCTAGACACTTATACGTTCGTATGGTGACTTAAAAAGTCTGAACAAACTCAGGATGCTTTATATTATTTGTATTGCGTAATCTGCTCCTATACTCCCTCTAATAAGGCGTAATGTCTACAGATTTCTCCCGGGGTCTTATTCAGAAAAATAGTCACTCTAGCAGCCATGTGTATTACAAGAAGGCATAGGCTTATTATTTACAATCTCTTCTCCATAGAACCCTTGAACAAATAACATGTTTGTATTTGCTCCTGAAGGTTCTTTAATTTTATGTTTACAATATTTACTCTGTTAAATTGACATAGTTTACTACATTTACAAGGAGCGGTAACAAGAGTTGCAATTTCATAAAGCAAACATATCAGTTTTTTTAATCCTACGTTGAAACCGTTTGTAATGACTTTTTGAAGTTGTCTAGTTATTGATTGTAATCAGATACCGCTATGTTAGAGTAACATAGTGAAAACCTTTAGGTCTGTACTTCACATAAGTCCCTGCTCACATGTTTAATATTTACAGAACCCTTACTGTTTACCTGTGATAAATCTATCACTTAAGCATAACGCTATCTATATACTACTGTAATGCATACAGTAAAACCAGGCAACCGCCTCTTTATTTATACTCCAGATCAAAAGATAATTTCTATGCCTTATACATATATCTGGAGCTTTAGTGTGGCTTTTTGACCTGAAACACTGCTGCCAGCGGCAGGGGCAGCGTGATGCCTACATGTTACATCTGTAGAGTTCATTGGAAGAGCTCCAGTCATAGATCCCACACCGCAATGAAACAACTCGCTATATTTTCATTTTATTTTTACCATTTCAAGCATGTTGTCACTATTTTAATTATAACTGTTATGCTGCTATGGCAGAACTATAAGATTTTTACAGCAGCCTATTCAACATCCAATAAGCTCCAACATCCGAGTTTCCATTTTCTTATAATCTCGTAAACCCAAGCTTGGTTTGATTCTCCACATGTAGGCTACAACTCTCTTCTACAAGTAATTCCCCCTATTTTATACTGACATATGTATTTGTTTTAAAGGCCACTCTAACCGATATTAAGCGTTAACATGTTCTACTAGTTAACCTATAAGCAGAGCCATATCCATATTCTCTAGATGAAGGTCCACAAGTGACCGATGTGTTCTGTTAGCTCCCCCTCGAGAGTTAGGGCGACATCATATGTTCATTTGTTTATCACTTAATCTATAAAATGAGGATTTTATCAATGCATGTTCACTACTGCAATAAATGACTGTGTCCACTATTATTATTTGATATGCAGTTTAGAGTATATATCATTGTCAGTTTAGCCAATTTAGACTGCTATATTCAAGGTTGGTCTTACTCGCAGTAGAATCTGTTCAATGCATATACCTCCCTAGGCAATCTATTTAGCTACACAAGATGTGGTCAGTGATCCTGTTTTGTATTGTGAAACAGTCTACACGTCGTAAGCTTGTTGTAACCCAGACTGAATATGTTATTGCGATGTACTTTCTTAATACCTCAATAAAAAAAATGATGCTTACCTGATAAATTTCATTCTTTACGAATATGGAGAGTCCACAACATCATTCAATTACTAGTGGGAATATCACTCCTGGCCAGCAGGAGTAGGCAAAGAGCACCACAGCAAAGCTGTTAAGTGTCACTCTCCTACCCATAATCCCCAGTCATTTGACCAAAGGGAAATGGAAAAAACATAATTTATGTAAGAACTTACCTGATAAATTCATTTCTTTCATATTAGCAAGAGTCCATGAGCTAGTGACGTACAGGATATACAATCCTACCAGGAGGGGCAAAGTTTCCCAAACCTCAAAATGCCTATAAATACACCCCTCACCACACCCACAAATCAGTTTAACGCATAGCCAAGAAGTGGGGTGATAAGACAAAAGTGCGAAAGCATAAAAAAATAAGGAATTGGAATAATTGTGCTTTATACAAAAAAAATCATAACCACCACAAAAAAAGGGTGGGCCTCATGGACTCTTGCTAATATGAAAGAAATGAATTTATCAGGTAAGTTCTTACATAAATTATGTTTTCTTTCATGTAATTAGCAAGAGTCCATGAGCTAGTGACGTATGGGATAATGAATACCCAAGATGTGGATCTTCCACGCAAGAGTCACTAGAGAGGGAGGGATAAAATAAAGACAGCCAATTCCGCTGAAAACAATCCACACCCAAAATAAAGTTTAAATCTTATAATGAAAAAAACTGAAATTATAAGCAGAAGAATCAAACTGAAACAGCTGCATGAAGTACTTTTCTACCAAAAACTGCTTCAGAAGAAGAAAACACATCAAAATGGTAGAATTTAGTAAAAGTATGCAAAGAAGACCAAGTTGCTGCTTTGCAAATCTGATCAACCGTGGCTTCATTCCTAAACGCCCAGGAAGTAGAAACTGACCTAGTAGAATGAGCTGTAATCCTTTGAGGCGGAGTTTTACCCGACTCGACATAAGCATGATGAATCAAAGACTTTAACCAAGACGCCAAAGAAATGGCAGAGGCCTTCTGACCTTTCCTAGAACCGGAAAAGATAACAAATAGACTAGAAGTCTTTCGGAAATTTTTAGTAGCTTCAACATAATATTTCAAAGCTCTAACTACATCCAAAGAATGCAACGATCTTTCCTTAGAATTCTTAGGATTAGGACACAATGAAGGAACCACAATTTCTCTACTAATGTTGTTAGAATTCACAACCTTAGATAAAAATGTAAAAGAAGTTTGCAACACCGCCTTATCCTGATGAAAAATCAGAAAAGGAGACTCACAAGAAAGAGACGATAATTCAGAAACTCTTCTAGCAGAAGAGATGGCCAAAAGAAACAAAACTTTCCAAGAAAGTAATTTAATGTCCAGCGAATGCATAGGTTCAAACGGAGGAGCTTGAAGAGCCCCCAGAACCAAATTCAAACTCCAAGGAGGAGAAATTGACTTAATAACAGGTTTTATACGAACCAAAGCTTGTACAAAACAATGAATATCAGGAAGACTAGCAATCTTTCTGTGAAAAAGAACAGAAAGAGCAGAGATTTGTCCTTTCAATGAACTTGCAGACAAACCTTTATCCAAACCATCCTGAAGAAACTGTAAAATTCTAGGAATTCTAAAAGAATGCCAAGAAAAATGATGAGAAAGACACCAAGAAATGTAAATCTTCCAGACTTGATAATATATCTTCCTAGATACAGATTTACGAGCCTGTAACATAGTATTAATCACAGAGTCAGAGAAACCTCTATGACTGAGAATCAAGCGTTCAATCTCCATACCTTCAAATTTAAGGATTTGAGATCCTGATGGAAAAAAGGACCTTGCGATAGAAGGTCTGGTCTTAACGGAAGAGTCCATGGTTGGCAAGTGGCCATCCTGACAAGATCCGCATACCAAAACCTGTGAGGCCATGCTGGAGCCACCAGCAGAACAAACGAGCACTCCTTTAGAATCTTGGAAATTACTCTTGGAAGAAGAACTAGAGGCGGAAAGATATAGGCAGGATGATACTTCCAAGGAAGTGACAATGCATCCACTGCCTCCGCCTGAGGATCCCTGGATCTGGACAGATACCTGGGAAGTTTCTTGTTTAGATGAGAAGCCATCAGATCTATTTCTGGAAGTCCCCACATTTGAACAATCCTCTGGGTGAAGAGACCATTCGCCCGGATGTAACGTTTGGCGACTGAGATAATCCGCTTCCCAATTGTCTATACCTGGGATATGAAGCGCAGAAATTAGACAGGAGCTGGATTCCGCCCATACCAGTATTCGAGATACTTCTTTCATAGCCAGATGACTGTGAGTCCCTCCTTGATGATTGACATATGCCACAGTTGTGACATTGTCCGTCTGAAAACAAATGAACGACTCTCTCTTTAGAAGAGGCCATGACTGAAGAGCTCTGAAAATTGCACGGAGTTTCAAAATATTGATCGGTAATCTCACCTCCTGAGATTCCCAAACCCCTTGTGCTGTCAGAGACCCCCAAACAGCTCCCCAACCTGTCAGACTTGCATCTGTTGAAATCACAGTCCAGGTTGGAAGAACAAAAGAAGCCCCCTGAACTAAACGATGGTGGTCTGTCCACCACGTCAGAGAGTGTCGTACAATCGGTTTTAAAGATATTAATTGAGATATATTTGTATAATCCCTGCACCACTGGTTCAGCATACAAAGCTGAAGAGGTCGCATGTGAAAATGAGCAAAGGGAATCGCGTCCGATGCAGCAGTCATAAGACCTAGAATTTCCATGCATAAGGCTACCGAAAGGAAAGATTGAGACTGAAGGTTTCGACAAGCTGAAACCAATTTTAGACGTCTCTTGTCTGTCAGAGACAGAATCAAGAACACTGAATCTATCTGGAAACCTAAAAAGGTTACCCTTGTCTGAGGAATCAATGAACTTTTTGGTAAATTGATCCTCCAACCATGTTCTCGAAGAAACAATACAAGTCGATTCGTATGAGATTCTGCTAAATGTGAAGACTGAGCAAGTACCAAGATATCGTCCAAATAAGGAAATACCACAATACCCTGTTCTCTGATTACAGACAGAAGGGCACCGAGAACCTTTGTAAAAATCCTTGGAGCTGTTGCTAGCCCAAACGGCAGAGCCACAAACTGGTAATGCTTGTCTAGGAAAGAGAATCTCAGAAACTGATAGTGATCTGGATGAATCGGAATATGCAGATATGCATCCTGTAAATCTATTGTGGACATATAATGCCCTTGCTGAACAAAAGACAGAATAGTCCTTATAGTTACCATTTTGAATGTTGGTATCCTTACATAATGATTCAATATTTTTAAATCCAGAACTGGTCTGAAGGAATTCTCCTTCTTTGGTACAATGAAGAGATTTGAGTAAAACCCCAGCCCCTGTTCCAGAACTGGAACTGGCATAATTACTGCAGCCAACTCTAGATCTGAAACACATTTCAGAAATGCTTGAGCTTTCACTGGATTTACTGGGACACGGGAAAGAAAAAATCTTCTTGCAGGAGGCCTTATCTTGAAGCCTATTCTGTACCCTTCTGAAACAATGTTCTGAATCCAAAGATTGTGAATCGAATTGATCCAAATTTCTTTGAAAAATCGTAATCTGTCCCCTACCAGCTGGGCTGGAATGAGGACCGCACCTTCATGTTGACTTGGGAGCTGGCTTTGGCTTTCTAAAAGGCTTGGATTTATTCCAGACTGGAGATGGTTTCCAAACTGATACCGCTCCTGTAGGGGAAGGATCAGGCTTTTGTTCCTTATTGTGACGAAAGGAACGAAAACGGTTATTAGACCTAAATTTACCTTTAGATTTTTTATCCTGTGGTAAAAAAGTTCCTTTCCCCCCAGTAACAGTTGAAATAATAGAATCCAACTGTGAATCAAATAATTTATTACCCTGGAAAGAAAGGGAAAGCAAAGTTGACTTAGAAGACATATCAGCATTCCAAGTTTTAAGCCATAAAGCTCTTCTAGCTAAAATAGCTAGAGACATATACCTGACATCAACCCTAATGATATCAAAGATGGCATCACAAATAAAATTATTAGCATGTTGAAGGAGATTAACAATGCTATGAGAATTATGATCTGTTACTTGTTGCGCTAAAGCTTCTAACCAAAAAGTTGAAGCTGCAGCAACATCCACTAAAGATATAGCAGGTCTAAGAAGATTACCTGAACATAAGTAAGCTTTTCTTAGAAAGGATTCAATTTTCCTATCTAAAGGATCCTTAAAGGAAGTACTATCTGCCGTAGGAATAGTAGTACGTTTACCAAGAGTAGAGATAGCCCCATCAACCTTAGGGATTTTGTCCCAAAACTCTAATCTGTCAGATGGCACAGGATATAATTGCTTAAACCGTTTAGAAGGAGTAAATGAATTACCCAAATTATTCCATTCCCTGGAAATTACTTCAGAAATAGCATCAGGGACAGGAAAAACTTCTGGAATAACTACAGGAGATTTAAAAACCTTATTTAAACGTTTAGATTTAGTATCAAGAGGACCAAAATCCTCTATTTCTAATGCAATTAAAACTTCTTTAAGTAAAGAACGAATAAATTCCATTTTGAATAAATATGAAGATTTATCAGCATCAACCTCTGAAACAGAATCCTCTGAACCAGAGGAATCATTATCAGAATCAGAATGATGATGTTCATTTAAAAATTCATCTGAAAAATTAGAAGTTTTAAAAGACCTTTTATGTTTACTAGAAGGAGGAATAACAGACATAGCCTTCTTAATGGATTTAGAAACAAAATCTCTTATGTTAACAGGAACACTCTGAGTATTAGATGTTGATGGAACAGCAACAGGTAATGTAACATTACTAAAGGAAATATTATCTGCATTAACAAGTTTGTCATGACATTCATTACAAACAACAGCTTGAGGAACAGATACCACAAGTTTACAGCAAATACACTTAACTTTGGTAGGTCCAGCATCAGGCAGCGATTTTCCAGAAGTATTTTCTGATTCAGGGTCAATCTGAGACATCTTCCAATATGTAATAGAAAAAACAACATATAAAGCAAAATTGATCAAATTCCTTAAATGACAGTTTCAGGAATGGGAAAAAATGCCAGTGAACAAGCTTCTAGCAACCAGAAGCAAATAAACAATGAGACTTAAATAATGTGGAGACAATAATGACGCCCATATTTTTTAGCGCCAAAAAAGACGCCCACATTATTTGGCGCCTAAATGCTTTTAGCGCCAAAAATGACGCCACATCTGGTAACGCCGACATCTTTGGCGCAAAAACGTCAAAAAATGACGCCACATCCGGTAACGCCGACATCTTTGGCGCAAAAACGTCAAAAAATGACGCAACTTCCGGTGACAAGTATGACGCTGGAAATAACAAAGAAAAATTTTTTGCGCCAAAAAAGTCCGCGCCAAGAATGACGCAATAAAATGAAGCATTTTCAGCCCCCGCGAGCCTAACAGCCCACAGGGAAAAAGTCAAATTTTAAGGTAAGAAAAAAATGATTATTCAAATGCATTATCCCAAATAATGAAACTGACTGTCTGAAATAAGGAATATTGAACATCCTGAATCAAGGCAAATAAATGTTTAAACACAAATATTTAGAACTTTATATAAAAGTGCCCAACCATAGCTTAGAGTGTCACAAAAATAAGACTTACTTACCCCAGGACACTCATCTACATGTAGTAGAAAGCCAAACCAGTACTGAAACGAGAATCAGTAGAGGTAATGGTATATATAAGAGTATATCGTCGATCTGAAAAGGGAGGTAAGAGATGAATCTCTACGACCGATAACAGAGAACCTATGAAATAGACCCCGTAGAAGGAGATCATTGAATTAAAATAGGCAATACTCTCTTCACATCCCTCTGACATTCACTGCACGCTGAGAGGAAAACCGGGCTCCAACCTGTTGCAGAGCGCATATCAACGTAGAATCTAGCACAAACTTACTTCACCACCTCCACAGGAGGCAAAGTTTGCAAAAACTGATTTGTGGGTGTGGTGAGGGGTGTATTTATAGGCATTTTGAGGTTTGGGAAACTTTGCCCCTCCTGGTAGGAATGTATATCCCATACGTCACTAGCTCATGGACTCTTGCTAATTACATGAAAGAAAGAAATAACACAAAGGTTTAGGGGTTCCTTGAGATTTAGTAAAAAATAACTGTCTTAAGAAAGGGTGTCGTGGTGGTCTCTCCATATCTGGAAAGAAAGAAATTTATCAGGTAAGTAAATTTTGTTTTCTTTCCTAAGATATGGAGAGTCCACAACGTCATTCAATTACTAGTGGGAACCAATACTCAAGCTAGAGGACACAGAATAAATAGGGAGGGAAAACAAGAGAGGCAGACCTAAACAGAAGGCACCACCGCTTGAAGAACCTCTCTCCCAAAAGAAGCCTCAGCCGAGGCAAAAGTATCAAATTTGGAAAAAGTATGCAGAGGACACCAAGTTGCAGCCTTACAAATCTGTTCCACAGAAGCTTAATTTTTGAAAGCCCAAGAAAAGGAGACAGCCCTAGTGGAATGAGCTGTAATTCTCTCAGGAGGCTGCTGTCCAGCAGTCTCATAAGCAAAACAAATTATACTTCTCAACCAGAGGGAAAGAGAAGTGGCAGTAGCCTTTTGACCCTTACGCTTTCCTGAGAAACAAACACATTTTAGAGCACGCACAACATCCAAGTTGTGCAACAGACGTTCTTTATGAGGAGGAGGATTGGGACAGAGAGAAGGAACAACAATTTCCTGATTAATATTCCTATCCGAAAGAAGTTTAGGAAGGAACCCCAATTTAGTATGAAGAACCACCTTATCCGCATGAAAGATAAGGTAAGGTGAATCACACTGCAAAGGCGAGAGTACCGAAACTCTCCAAGCAGAAGAAATAGCAATAAGAAACAAAACCTTCCAAGATAACAACTTAATATCTATGGAATGCATTGGCACAAACGGAGCCTGCTGCAAAACTTTAAGAACAAGGTTAAGGTTCCAAGGAGGAGCAACAGGTTTAAACACAGGCCTGATTCTGACCAGGGCCTGACAAAAAGATTGAACATCTGGCACCTCTGCCAGACGCTTATGTAAAAGAATAGATAAAGCAGAAATCTGACCTTTCAGAGAACTGACTGACAACCCTTTCTCCAGACCTTCCTGGAAACAGGATACAATTCTAGGAATCCTGACCCTACTCCAGGAGTAGCCTTTGAATTCACACAAAATAAAGGTACTTACACCATACCTTATGGTAAATTTTACGAGTAACAGGCTTGCGAGCCTGTAGCATGGTCTCAATGACCGACTCAGAAAACCCACGCTTAGCCAGAACTAAGCGTTCAATCTTCAAGCAGTCAGTTTTAGAGTAACGAGATTTGAATGGAGGAATGGACCCTGAGTTAGAAGGTCCTTCCTCAGAGGCAACCTCCAAGGTGACAGAGAAGACATCTTCACTAGGTCTGCATACTAGATCCTGCGAGACCATGCAGGAGCTATAAGAATTACCGACGCTCTCTTCGGTTTGATACGAGCAATGACTCGTGGAAGGAGTGCAAACTGAGGAAACAGATATGTTAGACCGAACACTAAAAGGAACCGCCAGAGCATCTATAAGAGCTGCCTGCGGATCTCTTGATCTTGAGCCGTACCTTGGAAGCTTGGTGTTCTGTCGAGACGCCATCAGATCCAACTCCGGCACCCCCCATTTGAGGGTTAACCTGGAGAACACTTCCACATGGAGAGCCCACCCCCCCTGGGATGAAATGTTTGTCTGCTCAGGAAATCCGCTTCCCAGTTGTCCACTCCTGGAATGTGGATGACAAATAGACGACAATTGTGAGCTTCCGCCCACTGAATAATCCGAGCCACCTCCCTCATGGCTAAGGAACTCAGAGTTCCTCCCTGGTGGTTGATGTAAGCCACTGAGGTGATGTTGTCCGAGTGAAACCTGATAAATCGCTCTCAACTAGATGTTTATGGGGAGAGCAGACTTCTCCCGAGTCCATAGTTCCTGGGCCTTTAACGAATCCCAGACTGCTCCCCAGCCTAGCAGGCTGGCGTCCGTGGTCACGATCACCCAGGAAGGTCTCCAGAAGCATGTGCCCTGAGACAGATGCTCCTGAAAAATCTACCTCTTAGATCGGAATGGTTTCCGTTCCATTGTCTGAGCATGCATAATTGCAGAGCTCTGAAATGGAATCGAGCAAAGGGAATGATGTCCATGGAAGCGACCATCAGACCAATTACCTCCATACATTGAGCCCCTGATGGCCGAACAGTAGACTGTAGAGAGAGGCATGAGGAGAGAATTTTGGATTTTCTGACCTCCGGGAGCTGTGGCAAGGCCAAACGGAAGAGCTACAAACTGAAAGTGCTTGTTTAGAAAAGCGAATCTCTAGAATTTGTGATGATCCCTGTGGTTGGGAACATGAAGATACATATCCTTCAGGTTTATGGCTGTCATGAACTAATCCTCTTGGACCAAAGGAAGAATGAAACGAATGGTTTCCATTTTGAAGGACGGTACCCTGAGAAATTTATTGAGGCACTTTAGGTCTAAAATGGGTTGAAAAGTTCCCTCTTTTTTTGGGAACCACAAACAGATTTGAATAAAATCCTAGACCCTGTTCCCTTACTGTAACAATCACTCACAGGGAGGAAAGGTCCTGAACGCAGTTCAATAATGCCTCTCTTTTTACTTGGTCTGCAGATAATCTTGAGAGGTGGAATCTACCCCTGGGAGGGAAAGTATTGAATTCTATTTTGTAACCCTGAGATACTATGTCCACAGCCCAGGGATCTGGGACATCTCGTATCTATGCATGACAAAACAGGGAAAGTCTGCCCCCAAATAAAACTTACCAGGATAGGCTCAATGACCTAAATATGTATAGCTTAGAGGAGAGAAGGGAAAGAGGTGATATGATAGCATCTTTCAAATACGTTAAAGGGCTTAGTAAAACTGAGGCTGTGGGTATTTTACATAAAATGGAAAATTCAAGAACAAGGGGTCATGAGCTCAAGGTAAAGGGTAGTAGATTCAGGAGTAATTTGAGGAAGCACTTCTTTACAGAAAGAGTGATTGATTTATGGAATAAACTTCCTCAAGAGGTAGTAGCGACAAACACTGTGGGGGTCTTTAAAAATACATGGGACAAGCATAAGGCTATCCTACAAACTAGATAGGTTTATACTGTTAGGTAATATCGGGCAGACTTGCTGGGCCTATGGCTCTTATCTGCCGTCAATATCTATGTTAGTCAACTTGATCCGATCCTGGATAAGGGGCCGACCCTTCCTGCTACTTAGACTCAGCTGAGGGTTTCTTTGATTGCTTCCCCTTATTCCAAGACTGATTGGGCTTCCAAGAAGACTTGAACTGCTCCTGCTTGGAATAGGAAGACTTTTGAACTTTGAAGTTACAAAAGGAACAAAAATTACTTTGACGTCCCTTAGGTCTATTCTTCTTGTCTTGTGGTAGAAAAGACCCTTTTCCACCCGTAATATCAGAACTTATTTCTGCCAGAACAGGTCCAAACAAGGTCTTACCCTTGTAATGAAGTGCCAGAAGCTTGGACTTAGAAGTAACATCAGCTGACCAAGATTTTAGCCACAAAGCCCTGCGGGCTAGGACAGTGAAGCCAGACATCTTGGCTCCCAGTCTAATAATTTGCATGTTAGCATCAGAAATAAATGAATTGGCTAGTTTGAGAGCCTTAATACTATCTTGTATCTTCTCTAACAGAGTCTCTACTAAAATTGATTCAGACAAGACGCTGCACCAATAAGATGCCGCACTTGCCACAGCGGCAATACAAACTGCAGGTTGCCATTGAAGACCTTGATGAACATACATCCTTTTCAAATAAGCCTCCAGCTTCTTGTCCATGGGATCCTTAAAAGAGCAATAATCTACAAAAGGTTATACAGACTGCGCAAAGGTTAGGGTATATATGCTTTAAGATTTAAGCGGATATTTCTCCTAAATCCCCAGGGGAAAGGACAACAGAGAACAATTAAAATCTAAAGTGCCAGTACAGGCAAAATATACCCAAGAAAAAGAGAGCATGCAATTTAGTGTTTATATAAAAAATAATTTATTCTTCAACAAATGTCACAAAAAGAACCTAAAAATAAAAATATGTATAACATGAGATGAAAATCTAGGTATAAATTAAACCTTATACAAGAATTCAGACAATAAAATATGTGATTGGCCAATCTCTATTAAAATGTGAGTAATCTATAAAAGCTTTTACACAAGGAAAATTACACATATATTGTAGGTTACTAATGTAAGCAACTAGAACTGTATGTATCAAAATATCAAGCAATTTGTAACACAATATCTATCATCAAATTATCTACTGATAATCTAAGAGTATGTGCGCTAAGTGCATAAACCAAATAGCTTCCGTTAAATATGGCTAAGTCAGCATATCAGTAAAATGTCCACAAAGGTGCAGATGAATATGAGTGATTTACTGGTATCCGTGATTCCTTTAGTGTAGCACAGTGTTTTTTAGTGCTCTAATGGATCCACTAGAAACTACAGGTACCTGTTTAAGTGATCCTTTTAAGTTCAGCTCTTAGAATGGAATGAGCTGTCTTCTTTGTCCGATGTCACCTTTTAGAAGAAAATGCCTCCAAAATAAGACAAGCAGTGTAACTGTTTTTGCTGATCTTGAAGCCGCGCTGTAAACCCCAGCTACAAACACGTCTGTCTCTTGCTCAGTTCTCACCTATACCGGTTAGGGCGCTGATTAGCTTAGTATTATGGGAGTGTCTGGTTTGAGCTGTGGGGTGCCGGCTCTACAGCTGATCCTTTCTTTTCTTCCTCTTGATGCACACTAGGAGATCCGCAACGCGTTTCCGCTGAAATTACTTCAGCCTTTGTCAAGCTTGACAAAGGCTGAAGTAATTTCAGCGGAAACGCGTTGCGGATCTCCTAGTGTGCATCAAGAGGAAGAAAAGAAAGGATCAGCTGTAGAGCCGGCACCCCACAGCTCAAACCAGACACTCCCATAATACTAAGCTAATCAGCGCCCTAACCGGTATAGGTGAGAACTGAGCAAGAGACAGACGTGTTTGTAGCTGGGGTTTACAGCGCGGCTTCAAGATCAGCAAAAACAGTTACACTGCTTGTCTTATTTTGGAGGCATTTTCTTCTAAAAGGTGACATCGGACAAAGAAGACAGCTCATTCCATTCTAAGAGCTGAACTTAAAAGGATCACTTAAACAGGTACCTGTAGTTTCTAGTGGATCCATTAGAGCACTAAAAAACACTGTGCTACACTAAAGGAATCACGGATACCAGTAAATCACTCATATTCATCTGCACCTTTGTGGACATTTTACTGATATGCTGACTTAGCCATATTTAACGGAAGCTATTTGGTTTATGCACTTAGCGCACATACTCTTAGATTATCAGTAGATAATTTGATGATAGATATTGTGTTACAAATTGCTTGATATTTTGATACATACAGTTCTAGTTGCTTACATTAGTAACCTACAATATATGTGTAATTTTCCTTGTGTAAATGCTTTTATAGATTACTCACATTTTAATAGAGATTGGCCAATCACATATTTTATTGTCTGAATTCTTGTATAAGGTTTAATTTATACCTAGTAGATTTTCATCTCATGTTATACATATTTTTATTTTTAGGTTCTTTTTGTGACATTTGTTGAAGAATAAATTATTTTTTATATAAACACTAAATTGCATGCTCTCTTTTTCTTGGGTATATTTTGCCTGTACTGGCGCTTTATCCTTAAAAGAGCAGCAATCCTCTACAGGAGTCGTAGTTCTCTTAGCCAGAGTAGAAATAGCCCCTTCTACTTTAGGCACTGTGTGCCATGAATCCTTAATGGAGTCAGCAACAGGAGACATCTTTTTAAAGACGGGAGACGGGGAGAAAGGTATCCTTGGCTTCTCCCATTACTGTGAAGAAATCTCCTTCACAGAGTCTGAAACATAAAAACCTTTCACAGAGGAAGGAACATCATAGTATTTATTAAGTTTACTAGACTTCTTGGGGTTGACAACAACAGAAGCATCGGAGTCGTCCAAAGTAGCCAATACCTCCTTCAACAATACACAAAGGTGTTCAAGCTTAAATCTGAAGTTTACTTCTTCAGTATCAGAAGAAGGAATTATACTGTTCGAATCCGAGATTTCACCATCAGAGGCTACCAAGGTATCCTCCTCATCAGACTTATGAGGGAGGGCAACTTGTGTAGCAGAAGGTGGAACAGCAACCTTACTATCTGAGAGTCTAATTTTCCTTTTGCATTTTCAAAGTATAGGAAAATAAAATAATGCTGCAGATACGGCAGAAGATACATGTGCAGCAAAATCTGCAGGCAAATAAGCAGGAGGCTGAGAGGAACTGCAAGGCAGTGTATGTGACGCCATTGAGGCTTGGGACATTTGAGGAGAAAGCTGTGGCATTGCCGGAACATCATCATCCTGAGGAACATGGTGCTCAGGGGGCAACAACTTATCTTTACATTGAAGAGTTTTAGCTAAGTATGCAGCACAGAATTGCATAGGCAAACCATTTGTGCCGTTTAATAAAATAAGCATTTGTTACAAGAACCTTGTTCCATGTCCATTATAGTTTAAGGAATTTCCCCCCAAAAATAAATGAGTTAATAAAAAAGTACTTATAAATTAAGGCTACTGTCACTTAAAGGGACAGTCTACACCCGTATTAACCGTCGCTTATACATTCGATTAAGTGATGATAGTTCTTACTCACCCGGTCTGCCCTTCAGATTTTGACTCGCAAACTGAGATCTCCGAAATTCAAACTTTATTTTCAGTCATTATAAATGGCCGACAAACTCCGCCCATTCACTTCTCCTTCTACCTTTTACTCCCCTTCTCTTTCTAACTCATACTCGTGCACGGTCAGCCACCTACGTCACATGCGTGTAAACACGCATGCTCCTATATTCACAAGTGACGTGAATGAAGTCCGTCTGTGCTGCACGTCTGAAACTCCGCACATTGATTTTTAGTTCCTACGCTACACTTTGGTTCCGTTTTTTAAGTTCCGCATTAGGTGCGCATGCGTGAAACGACGAAAGCTCGATCATGATTTTCCATCCGTGATCTATTTTTGATTGGATCGTTTAAATCTAGAGGCTTGATGATGTAGATAGTAGGCGGAGCATGGCCGCCATTTACAACGAATATAAAGTGAGTTAGGAATATGAATAACTCCATTTGTGAAGCAGTATTCTAACTGAATGGGGGTGAGTTAAAACTATAATCACTAAATCTAACATATAAGCGACGGTTAATACGGGTGTAGACTGTCCCTTTAAGTAGACTTCCTTAAGAGTAATACATGCTATTTAGCAGAATTGCGTAATACCAAAAAAATCAAACTAAGTACAGTTACATGCTGAGTTGCCTACCTGACCTGCAGAATAAATCCGACACCAGCAAATGACAAGGGACTCTCCTGCTGATCGAGAGATCAATGGAGATGCTGGAACAAGAAGGCAACTCTCCGCTATGAGGCTGAAATCACATGACCAGCCTACAAGAAACTGCGCAGCAAAAATAAAAGTGCGCGCTTTAAAGGCTGTCATAGTGCAAACCCGCTCCTGCTGATCGTAACAGAAACAGGAGCACCAAGATTGTAGCCCCACACACAGACCATAAATTCTCCATATCAAATCTGAATAAAGATTAAAGTATGCGAGCCACAAATAAGTCATAAGCAGTAGCAGTTATTCTTTCCACACCCAGAGAAAAGATTAAACCCATAGTATCCATGTCACATCCAAAAAGTGCCTGCATCCTGCCTAATAAAATGCTATACAAATCTGCAGCCCTTCTTTTGTTTAAAATCTTCTTAAGGGCAAGTACCCAGTACCTAGAAGACAAAAGCACTTACCTGCAGTCTAGCTGTCCGGCAGGGAGACAGCTTACAAGGCGTGAAAGGACACATACTTCTTACAGAGACCTGTAGAAAAAAGAAAGAATAGAGTAACCAACTCTGGCTTTCTATAACTAGGGCAGCAATATGTTAGGAAACAAAGGACCACCTCACAACTTTCTAACTGCTTAAAAGCCACCAGCTACTGGAAAGATCAACATGGACTCAGCTAAATCCAAATCCTTGCTTGCAGGGATAAGTACCCAAAAAAGGAATTTGATTCTTCAGACACCAAACTTCACCTCCTCCATTGACGAAGACAAAGAGAATGACTGAGGATTATGGGTAGGGGAGTGACATTTAACAGCTTTACTATGGTGCTCTTTGCATCCTCCTGTTGGCCAGGAGTGATATTCCCACTAGTAATTCAATGACGTCGTGGACTCTCCATATCTTAGGAAAGAAAAATAATTTAATATGCTCCTGAATATCCTCTAAGCATTATTCCTCCGAGACTAATTCTGAAAGAGAGTCACACCAAAACTGCCGCACCCACAACTGCCGTCACACTCACAGCTGGTTGAAACAGTAGACCTCCCTTTAAAAAGATCCTTCTCAGCTAACCTTCTAGTTTTCTATCCATAGGATCCCTAAAAGAGGTACTATCCTCTAAAGGAATTGTAGTTATCTTGGCTAAAGTAGAAATAGCTACATCTATCTTGGGTATAGCTCCGCATAATTGCAGATTGGTCTCCGGAACTGGGAAAAGCTTCTTAAAATTGGGAGAAGGGGAGAAAAGAACTCCTACTCCTTTGCAATAATCTCAAATACCAGAGAAGGGAAAGAAAAAGTCTCAGGTGCCTAAGATTTGGGTCTAAAAATAATCTAGCTAGCTTCTGGACTGGGTTGACCTCTGCAGGTTTAGCGTCTTGAACCTCTAAGGTTCTTAAAACCTCCTTAAGTAAGGATCTCAAGTGATCTATAGTAAACTGAAAAGATTACACCTTCAGTCTCTTTTTCTGATCCGGAGAGGAATCTTCTGATAAAACTTCTCCATCAGATGCTGAAGAAGTCTTATCCAAGTCAGATTCCTGGAATTGTCTAATAACTGAAGGGCTAACAATGGTGCTGTCCTTGGAAGAAGAGCTAAAAGTATGCTCTAGGTTACGCTTGCGCTTAGTGCAGATGGCATAGCCGTAATAGCCTCAGTAACCACCGACTGCAATTGAGCTTTAAACTGTGGTGGATCCACCTTAGGAGATGGTCCTAAAAACTGTGAATGCGTCTGTAGAACTGATGCTAAGCATGAGCCACAAATTTACACTGATAGACAAACTGACAGCTTTGCACAGTAAACATTTATTAATTTCAAATATAATGTCTGGAGAGCTGCCTTCATAGAACACCCCCTTTGTGGCTCCAGTACCAGGTTGCTCCATCCCCTGTAAAAAGTTAAATGTTTAACATAAAACGGGACACCCTTCCCCTGGTAGGGACCTATGTAAGAGTTCCCCTGTGAAAGAGTTAATGTGCCTGACGCCACTATGACGCATTAATATCCCAAAAAATGCTTGTTTAATATACAGCAAAATATAGGATCTTTCCCCCTCCTGCAACCTTGCGACTGGTCATATAAAGGAAGCAGTGAAATTGGCTCCACAGCTCCGGGATGTGGCTGCACCGGAAAAAAACATAATTTATGTAAGAACTTACCTGATAAATTAATTTATTTCATATTAGCAAGAGTCCATGAGCTAGAGACATATGGGATATACAATCCTACCAGGAGGGGCAAAGTTTCCCAAACCTCAAAATGCCTATAAATACACCCCTCACCACACCCATAATTCAGTTTAATGAATATCCAAGTAGTGGGGTGATAAAATAAGGATTAGGAAAGCATACAAAAAGAGGAACTGGAAAAATAATTGTGCTTTTATACAAAAAACATAACCACCAAAAAAAAGGTGGACTCTTGCCAATATGAAAGACATGAATTTATCAGGTAAGTTCTTACATAAATTATGTTTTCTTTCATGTAATTGGCAAGAGTCCATGAGCTAGTGACGTATGGCTAGAATAACAACAGCTATTTCCACTGAGAAATTAAATCCACACAATAAATAGGTTTTCCTTGAAAACACTTAAATCAAAAGCAGTAGAATCAAACTGAAACAGCTGCCTGAAGAACTTTTTCTACCAAAGACTGCTTCAGAAGAAGCAAATACATCAAAATGGTAAAAACAATAAAAGTATGTAAAGAAGACCAAATTACTGATTTGCAAATTTGATCAACCTAAGCTTCATTCTGAAAAAGCCCAAGAAATGACGACTGAACTTAGTAGAATGAGCTGTAAAACTCTGAGGCGGAGCCTGCCCTGCCTCGAAATAAGCCTTGAAAAACAAAAGCTTTAATCAGGATGCCAAAGAAATGGCAGAGGCTTCCTAACCTCTGGAACCAGAAAAACAGCAGATAGACTAGAAGTCTTCTTAAATCCTAGTAACTTCGATATAGAATTATAAAGCTCTTACCACATCCAAAGGATGTAAAGAACTCTCAAAGAATTCTTTAGGATTAGGACACAAAGAAGGAACAACAATTTATCTACTAATGTTGTTCAAATTCACAACCTTAGGAAAAAAGAAGTCCACAAAACAACTTATCTAGATGAAAAAAATCAGATAAGACACACAAGAGAGAGCTGATAAATCAGAAACTCTTGTAGCAGAAGAGATAGTCAAAAGAAAGAACACTTTCCAAGAAAGTAGATAATCTTCAAACCAAATAAGACTCCAAAAAGGAGAAATTAATAAATGAACAGGGTTGATACCAACCAAAGTTTAAACATAACAGTGAATATCAGGAACTTTAAACAAACTTTCTAGAAAATAAAACAGAGATTTGTCCCTTCAAAAAAATTGCAGACAAACTTATTCAAACCATCCTGAAAAACTGTAAAATCCTAGGAATTCTAAAAGAATGCCAAGAGAATTTATGAGAAGAACACTATAAAATATAAGTTTTCCAAAACTGATAATACATGTTCCTTGAAACAGACTTATAAGCCTGCAACATAGCGACAAAAACAGTCAGAGAAACCTCTATGACTAAACACTAATCAATTTCCATACCCTCAAATTAGTAATTTGAGATCCCGATGGAAAAATAGCCCTTAGAACAAGAGGGCTAGCCAAAGATGGCAACTTGGACATCTGAACAAGATCCACATACCAAACCTGTAAGGCCATGGGTGATGCTATCAGAAACACATGACACTGTTCCAATATGATCTTGGAAATCAGCTTTGGAAGAAAAAAACAAAGGCGGAAGGATGTAGTCAGGTTGTAAAACCAGGACACTGCTAATGCATCCATTATCTTAACCTGAGGATGCCTGAACCTGAAAAGGTACCTGGGAAATTGAGAAAACACATCAAGAATACAGTCCAGGAAGAACGAACAAAAGGAGGCCCCCTGAATAAAATTATGATAGACTAATCACCAAAACAGAGATCTCAGATGAAAAACGAACAAAGGGAACCACGCCCGATGCCGCAGTTATGAGACCTAACACTTCTATGCACATAGCCATGGAAATAAATGTTCTAGACTGTAAGTTAGACAGGCCAACACCACTTACAATGGACTTTTGACCGATAAAGACAAAGACATGAACATAGAATCCATCTAGAAACCCCAAAAAGTGACCCTTGACTGAGGAATCACGAAACTCTTAGGTAAATTAAATCCTCTAACCATGTCTTGAAGAAACAAAACTTAGTCGATTCATGAGGGATTCCACAAAAAAATTCCATATATTTGAATACTGCTCTTTCATATGTATATATAGATTCAAAAAAGTGGTCTGATAGAAATAAAATATGAGGATAAACATCCTGAAAAATGGAGTGGACATGAAATGACCTTAACAAAAAAGGCATAATAGTCCTTATAATCGTCAACTTAAAAGTTGAGACTAAACAATATAGAAGTCTTCAGATCCAAGAATGGACTGAATAAACCTTCCTTCTTAGGGACAAAGAATAGAACTGAATAGAAACCCAAATCCAAAGAACTGGCATAATCACTCTTGATTTTATTTTAGAGTGTACTAAGAAAGATTCTTCCCATAGAAGGTCTCATTCTAAAAATCTATTCCAACCCTAAGAATAATATAGAATTTGGACTGAGTTCATGCAAAAACAATTTAATCTGCCCTCCGCCAGAAGGACTGGTTTGAAAACCACACCTTCATGCAGTCTAATAACTAGTAATTATATAGCGTTTTTCTTTCAGAAGGATACAAAAAAACGCTTCTTCAGTGCTTACACTAGGAGTTATAGAAATTAGCAGCTGATAAAAACAGTAGTTATTATTACACAAATAAATGGTACACAATAAATTGACCTCAAAGGCCAAAGGGCTGAATTAACAATGCCAGAAAATAATCTGTGACCCTTAGATCTAGAACAAGCGATTGTAGTCAGGACATTCACCAACTGATCTACATCACCGGACTTTAAAAACTCTAAACCTCGAGAAATAGTGGAGATAATAGAAATCAAACAAATTATTATCCTAACAAGATAGAGATAATAAAATATATATATGAAATCATAATAATAGATATAGTAAACATAATTAAATGAAAACATCTAAAGTAAATAGTTATATACTTAAGAATCTGAAACTGCCTATGCTGACTGTTCAACAAAGGTTGAGAGAGCAGTAGTCAGCCACAGATAAAGCTGAACTAAAAATATAAACAGTACGTGAATATGCTCTACTAAGGTTATATTAAAATTCTAAAGAATCCTGAAAACAAGTACCAATTTCCTTAGAAATAGTAATACAGTCCCAAGAGGGAATCAGAATAACCATTCTTTGGAATATAATAAAGATAGTAACTTGAAAAGGAAAAATTTTCAAAAGCAAAAATGTTAAAATCCAGATTTGAAAAGGATTATTAACATACGGCTAGATTACGAGTTTTGCGTTATGAGTGAAAAAGCAGCGTTAAGGCTCTTTTTCACTACCGCTGGTATTACGAGTTTTGCAGGTACATCAGTACCGCACACTTTTTAGTCCGTAACGCAACGTAATTACGGCAGCTTTCAAAAAGTCCTTTTTCAATGGGACTTCCATAGCGCCGGTATTACAAGTCTGCCTGGGATGCCAAAAAGTGAGCGGTACAACCTATACCGCCAAGATCGATACCGTAAACTGAAAGTCAGTAGTTATGAGTTAAAAAGTACACTAACACCCATAAACTACCTATTAACCCCTAAACTGAGGCCCTCCCGCATTGCAAACACTAAAATAAAATTATTACCCCTATTCTGCCGCTCCGGAAATCGCAGCCACTATAATAAACATATTAACCCCTAAACCGCCGCACTCCTGTATCGCAAACACTAGTTAAATATTATTAATCCCTAATCTGCCGCCCCTAACATCACCGCCACCTACCTACATTTATTAACCCCTAATCTTCCGCCCTCAACATTGCCACTGTACTAAATTTATTACCCCCTAAAGCTAAGTCTAACCCTAACCCTAACACCCCCTAACTTAAATATAATTAAAATAAATCATTACCTAAATAATTCCTATTTAAAACTAAACACTTACCTGTAAAAACATAATTTATGTAAGAACTTACCTGATAAATTCATTTCTTTCATATTGGCAAGAGTCCATGAGCTAGTGACGTATGGGATTTACAATCCTACCAAGAGGGGCAAAGTTTCCCAAACCTCAAAATGCCTATAAATACACCCCTCACCACACCCACAATTCAGTTTAATGAATAGCCAAGTAGTGGGATGATAAAGAAAGGCGTAAAAAGCATCAAAGGAATTTGGAAATAATTGTGCTTTATACAAATAAAATCATAACCACCGTAAAAAAAGGGGGCCTCATGGACTCTTGCCAATATGAAAGAAATTAATTTATCAGGTAAGTTCTTACATAAATTATGTTTTCTATCATGTAATTGGCAAGAGTCCATGAGCTAGTGACATATGGGATAGCAATACCCAAGAAGTGGAATTCCAAGCAAGAGTCACTAGAGAGGGATAAAATAAAAACAGCCATTTCGGTGGAAAAAATTTAATCCACAACCCAAATATAAATTTATTCTCATAAATAAAAGGAAAACAAATCATAAGCAGAAGAATCAAACTGAAACAGCTGCCTGAAGAACTTTTCTACCAAAAACTGCTTCCGAAGAAGCAAATACATCAAAATGGTAGAATTTAGTAAATGTATGCAAAGAAGACCAAGTTGCTGCTTTGCAAATCTGATCAACAGAAGCTTCATTCTTAAAAGCCCAAGAAGTGGAAACTGATCTAGTAGAATAAACTGTAATTCTCTGAGGCGGGGCCTTACCCGACTCCAAATAAGCTTGATGAATCAAAAGCTTTAACCATGATGCCAAAGAAATGGCAGAAGCCATCTGACCTTTCCTAGAACCAGAAAAGATAACAAATAGACTAAAAGTCTTCCTGAAATCTTTAGTAGCTTCAACATAATATTTCAGAGCTCTCAACACATCCAAAGAATGTAAAGATCTCTCCAAAGAATTTTTAGGATTAGGGCACAAAGAAGGGACAACAATTTCTCTATTAATGTTGTTAGAATTCACAACTTTAGGTAAGAATTTAAATGAATTCCGCAACACTGCCTTATCCTGATGAAAAATCAGAAAAGGAGATTCACAGGAGAGAGCAGATAATTCAGAAACTCTTCTAGCAGAATAGATGGCCAAAGGGAACAACACTTTCCAAGAAAGTAGTTTAATGTCCAAAGAATGCATAGGCTCAAATGGAGGAGCCTGTAAAGCCTTCAAAACCAAATTAAGACTCCAGGAAGGAGAGATTGATTTAATGACAGGCTTGATACAAACCAAAGCCTGTACAAAACAGTGAATATCAGGAAGTTTAGCAATTTTTCTGTGGAATAAAACAGAAAGAGCAGATTTGTCCTTTCAAGGAACTTGCAGACAAACCTTTATCCAAACCATCCTGAAGAAACACCATGAAATGTATGTTTTCCAAACTCGATAATAAATCTTTCTACAAACAGATTTACGAGCCTGTAACATAGTATTAATCACTGAATCAGAGAAACCTCTATGACTAAGCACTAGGCGTTCAATGTCCATACCTTCAAATTTAATGATTTGAGATACTGATGGAAAAATGGACATTGAGATAGAAGGTCTGGCCTTAGTGGAAGTGGTCAAGGTTGGCAACTGGACATCTGGACAAGATCCGCATACCAAAACCAAACAATTGCTCCATGATGATCTTGGAGATCACTCTTGGAAGAACTATAGGCGGGAAAATATAAGCAGGTTGATAACACCATGGAAGTGTCAGTGCATCTACTGCTTCCGCCTGAGGATCCCTAGACCTGGACAGGTACCTGGGAAGTTTTTTGTTTAGATGAGATGCCATCAGATCTATTTCTGGAAGCCCCCACATCTGAACAATTTGAGAAAACACATCTGGTTGGAGAGACCATTCTCCCGGATGTAAAATCTGGCGACTGAGGTAATCCGCTTTCCAATTGTCTATACCTGGGATATGAACCGCAGAAATTAGACAGGAGCTGGATTCCGCCCAAACAAGTATCCAAGATACTTCTTTCAAAGTTTGAGGACTGCGAGTCCCACCCTGATGATTGACATATGCCACAGTTGTGATATTGTCTGTCTGAAAACAAATGAACGGTTCTCTCTTCAATAGAGGCCAAAACTGAAGAGCCCTGAGAATCGCATGGAGTTCTAGAATATTTATTGGTAATCCCGCCTCTTGAGATTTCCAAACCCCTTGTGCTGTCAGAGATCCCCAAACAGCTCCCCAACTTGAAAGACTTGCATCTGTTGTGATCACAGTCCAGGTTGGACGAATGAAAGAGGCCCCTAGAACAAAACGATGGTGATCTAACCACCAAGTCAGAGATAGTCGAACATTGGGATTTAAGGATATTAATTGTGATAACCTTGTATAATCCCTGCACCAATGGTTCAGCATACAAAGCTGGAGAGGTCTCATATGAAAATGAGCAAAGGGGATTGCGTCCGATGCTGCAGTGATGAGACCAAAACTTCCATGCACATAGCTACTGAAGGGAATGAGTGAGACTGACAGGCTGCAACCAATTTCAAAATTGTCTGTTAGAGACAAAGTCATGGACACTGAATCTATCTGGAAACCTAAAAAGGTTACCCTTGACTGAGGAATCAAAGAACTTTTTGGTAAATTGATCCTCCAACCATGTTTTTGAAGAAACAACACTAGTTGATTCGTGTGAGATTCTGCAGAACGTAAAGACTGAGCAAGTACCAAGATATTGTCCAAATAAGGAAACACCGCAATACCCCGCTCTCTGATTTCAGAGAGTAGGGCACCGAGAACCTTTGAAAAGATTCTTGGAGCTGTCGATAGGCCAAAAGGAGGAGCAAAAAATTGGTAATGCTTGTCTAGAAAAGAGAATCTCAGGAACTGATAGTGATCTGGATGAATCGGAATATGAAGATATGCATCCTGTAAGTCTATTTTTGACATATAATGCCCTTGCTGAACAAAAGGCAGAACAGTCCTTATAGTCACCATTTTGAAAGTTGGTACTCTTACATATCGATTCAAAATTTTTAGATCCAAAACTGGTCTGAATGAATTTTCTTTCTTTGGGACAATGAATAGATTTGAATAAAACCCCAGACCCTGTTCCTGAAACGGAACTGGCATGATTACCCCTGATAACTCCAGGTCTAAAACACAATTCAGCAAAGCCCGAACTTTTACTGGGTTTGCAGGGATGCGTGAGAGAAAAAAAAATCTTCTCACAGGCGGTCTTACTCTGAATCCTATTCTGTACCCCTGAGAGACAATACTCTGAATCCATTGATTTTGGACCGAAATTGATCCAAACATCTTTGAAAAATCTTAATCTGCCCCCTACCAGCTGAGCTGGAATGAGGGCTGCACCTTCATGCGGACTTGGGGGCAGGCTTTGATCTCTTAAATGGCTTGGATTTATTCCAATTCAAGGAAGGCTTCCAATTGGAAACATATTCCTTGGGGGATGGATTAGGCATCTGTTCCTTATTTTGTTGAAAGGAACGAAAACGGTTAGAAGCTTTAGATTTACCCTTAGGTCTTTTATCCTGAGGCAGAAAAACTCCATTCCCCCCAGTAACAGTTGAAATTATTGAATCCAACTGAGAACCAAATAACTTATTACCTTGGAAAGAAAGAGATAGCAATTTGGACTTAGAAGTCATGTCAGCATACCAAGATTTAAGCCACAAAGCTCTTCTAGCTAAAATAGCTAAAGACATAGGCCTCTAGTTATCAAGCCGTCAACCGCAAATACGCTGGAATTCCGCAGCATATTTGTGGCGAGCCTGATTCGCCTTAGTTATCAAACCCTACAGACTGGCAAAAGAAGAATATAGTGACGTAACATACGATCCGCCGGACTCAGTCCGACACAGATTGATGCTTACGTCACTACAGATATTCCGAAAGCAAGTTCGGCACTATCTGACTACTTTTGGAAGTTATCAAATTTCTACAAGGTACGCTCGCCACTATTCCGGCCCAGCGTACCTGGTTTTCAATCCGCCGCCCTGTAGGCGGCGGATGCCATAGGAATCAATGGGAGTCAGAAAGCAGCGAAAGCTCATGTTCACTGCTGCCCGATATCCCATTGATTCCTATGGGAATGTCTACACCTAACACCCTAACATGTGCACCGAAACACCCCTAATCGGCCGCCCCCTACACCACCGCCACCTACATTATACTTATTAACCCCTAATCCGCCGCTCCCAGACCCCGCCGCAACTAAATAAAGTGTTTAACCCCTAATCTGCCCCCCCTACATTAAATTTATTAACCCCTAATCTGCCGCACCAAACGTAGCCACCAATATATTAAATTTATTAACCCCTAAACCTAAGTCTAACCCTAACCTCCCCCTAACTTAAATATAATTTAAATTAATCTTAATAAATATTCCTATCATTAAATAAATTATACCTATTTAAAAATAAATACTTACCTGTAAAATAAAACCTAAGATAGCTACAATATAACTAATAGTTACATTGTAGCTATTTAGGATTTATTTTTATTTTACAGGCAAGTTTGTATTTATTTTAACTAGGTAGAATAGTTATTAAATAGTTATTAACTATTTAATAACTTCCTAGTTAAAATAAATACAAATTTACCTGTAAAATAAAACCTAACCTAAGTTACAATTACACCTAACACTACACTATAATTAAATTAATTACCTAAATTAAAATAAATTAAATTAATTACAATTAAATAAAATTAACTAAAGTACAAAAAAAACAAACCACTAAATAACAGAAAATAATAAAATAATTACAAGAATTTTAAACTAATTACACCTAATCTAATCCCCCTAATAAAATAAAAAAGCCCCCCAAAATAAAAAGCCCTACCTTATACTAAATTACAAATAGCCCTTAAAAGGGACTTTTGCGGGGCATTGCCCCAAAGTAATCAGCTTTTACCTGTAAAAAAAAAATACAATACCCCCCCAACATTAAAACCCACCACCCACACACCCAACCCTACCCTAAAACCCACCCAATCCCCCCTTAAAAAAACTAACACTAACCCCCTGAAGATCACCCTACCTTGAGAAGTCTTCACCCAACTGGGCCGAAGTCCTCAACGAAGCCGGGCAGAAGTCTTCATCCAGACGGCATTGTCTATCTTCATCCATCCGGCGCAGGTCCATCTTCAAGACATCCAACACGGAGCATCCTTCCAGGGCGACGACTACCCGACGAATGAATATTCCTTTAAATGACGTCATCCAAGATGGCGTCCCTTGAATTCCGATTGGCTGATAGAATTCTATCAGCCAATCGGAATTAAGGTAGGAAAAATCCTATTGGCTGACGCAATCAGCCAATAGGATTGAAGTTCAATCCTATTGGCTGACGCAATCAGCCAATAGGATTGAAGTTCAATCCTATTGGCTGACGCAATCAGCCAATAGGATTGAAGTTCAATCCTATTGGCTGATCCAATCAGCCAATAGGATTGAGCTTGCATTCTATTGGCTGATTGCATCAGCCAATAGGATTTTTCCTACCTTAATTCCGATTGGCTGATAGAATTCTATCAGTCAATGGGAAATTCAAGGGACGCCATCTTGGATGATGTAATTTAAAGGAATATTCATTCGTCGGGTAGTAGTCGGCCTGGAAGGATGCTCCGCGTTGGATGTCTTGAAGATGGACCCGATCCTCTCCGGATGAAGATAGAAGATGCTGTCTGCATGAAGACTTCTGCCTGGCTTAGTTGAGGACATCAGCCCGGTTGGGTGAAGACTTCTCAAGGTAGGGTGATCTTCAGGGGGTTAGTGTTAGTTTTTTTTTTAAGGGGTATTGGGTGGGTTTTAGAGTAGGGTTGGGAGTGTGGGTGGTGGGTTTTAATGTTGGGGGGGTATTGTATTTTTTTTTTTACAGGTAAAAGAGCTGATTACTTTGGGGCAATGCCCCACAAAAGGCCCTTTTAAGGGCTATTTGTAATTTACTATAGGGTAGGGCTTTTTATTATTTTGGGGATTAGATTAGTTTAAAATTCTTGTAATTATTTTATTATTTTCTGTAATTTAGTGTTTGTTTTTTTGTACTTTAGTTAATTTTATTTAATTGTAATTAATTTATTTTAATTTAGGTAATTAATTTAATTATAGTGTAGTGTTAGGTGTAATTGTAACTTAGGTTAAGTTTTATTTTACAGGTACTTTTGTATTTATTTTAACTAGGAAGTTATTAAATAGTTAATAACTATTTAATAACTATTCTACCTAGTTAAAATAAATACAAAGTTGCCTGCAAAATAAAAATAAATTCTAAAATAGCTACAATGTAACTATTAGTTATATTGTAGCTATCTTAGGGTTTATTTTATAGGTAAGTATTTATTTTTAAATAGGTATAATTTATTTAATGATAGGAATATTTATTTAGATTAATTTAAATTATATTTAAGTTAGGGGGTGTTAGGGTTAGACTTAGGTTTAGGGGTTAATAAATTTAATATAGTGGCGGCGACGTTGGGGGCGGCAGATTAGGGGTTAGTAAATTTAATGTAGGTAGCGGTGTAGGGGGGGCAGATTAGGGGTTAATAAATTTAATGTAGGTGGCGGCGGGGTCCGGGAGCGGCGGTTTAGGGGCTAAACACTTTTAGCTGTGGTGGGGTCCGGGAGCGGCGGTTTAAGGGTTAATACATATAATGTAGGTGGCGGTGGGCTCCGGGAGCGGCGGTTTAGGGGGTAAACAGTTTAGTATAGTGTGGGTGTTTAGTGACAGGGTACCAAGAAAGCTGCGAATAAGCCGAAGAGCAGCAAGATCGACGACTGTTAACAACAGTCCCCTGCTCATCGCTCCGTACTTGGTGCGCGGCTTTTTGACAGCTTTCTTGATAATTTTGGAGAACGTATTCAGGTCCGCGGCAGCGATGTTAGGCGATCTTAAGCGAGCGTATTGGTGCCGGCGAATGCAGGTAAGTTGACAGGTTGATAAATAGAGGCCATAGATTTAACATCAATTTTGATGATATAAAAAATGGCATCACAAAATTATTAGCATGTTGAATCAAGTTAACATTGCTAGACAAGTCATGATCCGAAACTTGTTGCGCTAAAGATTCCAACCAAAAAGTTGAAGCAGCTGCAACATCAGCCAAATAAATTGCAGGCCTGAGAAGATGACCTGAATATAAATAGGCTTTCCTTAGATAATATTCAAGCTTCCTATCTAAAGCATCTTTAACAAGAAGTACTATCTTCCGTAGGAATAGTAGTACGTTTAGCAAGAGTAGAGATAGCCCCATCAACTTTGGGGATCTTTTCCCAAAACTCCAATCTAACTGCTGGCAAAGGATACAATTTTTTA
Source organism: Bombina bombina (assembly GCF_027579735.1). NCBI lineage: Eukaryota > Metazoa > Chordata > Amphibia > Anura > Bombinatoridae > Bombina > Bombina bombina. The sequence continues at coordinate 328,858,973 of NC_069500.1, read as the reverse complement.
AACCTTGAAGAAGGAATAAAAAAAGTACCAGGCCTATTCCATTCCTTAGAAATCATATCAGAAATAGCGTCAGGAACTAGAAAAACCTCTGGAACAACCACAGGAGGTTTATAAACAGAATTTAAACGTATACTAGTTTTAATATCAAGAGGACTAGTTTCCTCCATATCCAATGTAATTAACACTTCTTTTAACAAAGAATGAATATACTCCATTTTAAATAAATAAGAAGATTTGTCAGTGTCAATATCGGAGGCAGGATCTTGTGAACCAGATAGATCCCCATCAGAGAAGGATAATTCAGCATGTTGCCGGTCATTTGAAATTACATCAACTTTATGAGAAGTTTTAAAAGACCTTTTACGTTTATTAGAAGGCGGGGTGGCAGACAAAGCCTTCTGAATAGAATCGGAAATAAATTCTTTTAAATTTACAGGTATATCTTGTGCATTAGATGTTGAGGGAAAAGGAACAGGTAATGAACTACTACTGATGGATACATTCTCTGAATGTAAAAGTTTATCATGACAACTATTACAAACCACAGCAGGAGATAAAACCTCCACAAGTTTACAACAAATCTACTTAGCTTTGGTAGAACTGTTATCAGGCAGTTGGGTTCCAACAATGATTTCTGAGAGAGGATCAGATTGAGACATCTTGCAAATGTAAGAGAAAAAACAACATATAAAGCAAAATTATCATTTTCCTTATATGGCAGTTACAGGAATGGGAAAAAAATTAAAACAGCCTAGCCCTCTGATAGAGAAAAAAGGCAAAAGGCATATAGGAATGGGGTCCTAAATAATGAAAATACTTGGCGCTAAGTATGAAGCACAACAGAAAAATATTTTTTGTCGCCAAAAACGTCTGGAAATGACATACTTGTGTCACAGATGATGCAACCTTATGTAGGACTCAGCATCAACTAAGACGCCGGAAATTACGATTTTGCGTCAACGAACGTAACTTCGCGCCAAAAAATCTTGCGCCAAGAATGACGCAATAAACGTTGGCATTTTGCGCCCTCGCGACCCCAATTCTGCCCGCGGATATAAAAGTCAATTTGAAAAAGAGACTAAACCCCAGGTAAGAAATAATTTTTCCTAAAAAAGCATTTCCCAGATATGAAACTGACAGTCTGCAAAAGTAAATATACTGAAAACATGAATCATGGCAAATATAAGTACAATACATATATTTAGAACTTTATATAAATACATAAAGTGCCAAACCATAGCTGAGAGTGTCTTAAAGGGATAGTCTACACAAGAATTTTTATTGTTTTAAAAAATAGATAATCCCTTTATTACCCATTCCCCAGTTTTGCATAACCAACACAGTTATAATAATATACTTTTGACCTCTGTGATTATCTTGTATCTAAGCCTCTGCAAACTGCCCCTTTATTTCAGTTCTTTTGACAGACTTGCAGTTTAGCCAATCAGTGCCTGCTCCCAGATAACTTCACGTGCACGAGCACAGTGTTATCTATATGAAATACGTTAACTAATACCCTCTAGTGGTGAAAAACTGTTAAAATGCATTCTGAAAAGAGGTGGCCTTCAAGGTCTAAGAAATTAGCATATGAACCTCCTAGGTTAAGCTTTCAACTAAGAATACCAAAAGAACAAAGCTAAATTGGTGATAAAAGTAAATTGGAAATTTTTTTAAAATTACATGCTCTATCTGAATCATGAAAGTTTATTTTGGCCTAGACTGTCCCTTTAAGTAATGAAAACATACTTACCAAAAGTCACCCATCCACATATAGCAGATAGCCAAACCAGAACTGAAACGTTTATCAGTAGAGGTAATGGAATATGAGAGTATATCGTCGATCTGAAAAGGGAGGTAAGAGATGAATCTCTACGACCGATAACAGAGAACTTATGAAATAGATCCCCCTTGAGGAAAACCATTGCATTTCACATCGCTCTGACATTCACTGTACTCTGAGAGGAATCGGGCTTCAAAATGCTGAGAAGCGCATATCAACGTAGAAATCTTAGCACAAACTTACTTCACCACCTTCATAGGAGGCAAAGTTTGTAAAACTGAATTGTAGGTGTGGTGAGGGGTGTATTTATAGGCATTTTGAGGTTTGGTAAACTTTGCCCATCCTGGTAGGATTGTATATCCCATACGTCACTAGCTCATGGACTCTTGCCAATTACATGAAAGAAATAAACCCTAAGCTAGCTACAATATAACTAATAGTTACATTGTAGCTGGCTTAGGGTTTATTATACAGGCAAGTTTGTATTTATTTTAACTAGGGGAGCTTAGTTTTTTTTAGTTAGGATTTTACTTGGGGGGTTGGTTGTGTGGGTGGTGGGTTTTACTGTTGGGGGGTTGTTTGTTCTTTTTTTTACAAGTAAAAGAGCTGATTTCTTTGGGGCAATGCCCTGCAAAAGGCCCTTTTAAGGGCTATTGGTAGATTAGTTTAGGCTAGGTTTTTTTTTTATTTTGGGCAGGCTTATTTTTATTTTGATAGGGCTATTAAATTAGGTGTAATTAGTTTAAATATCTGATAATTTCTTTTTTTTATTTTGTGTAATTTAGTGTTTTTTTGTGTGTGTAATTTAGGTAATTGTATTTAATTTAGGTAATTGATTTAATTGTAGTGTAAGGTTAGGTGTTAGTGTAAGACAGGTTAGTTTATTTTACAGGTAAATTTGTATTTATTTTAGCTAGGTAGTTAGTAAATAGCTAATAACTATTTAGTAACTATTCTACCTAGTAAAAATAAATACAAACTTGACTGTAAAATAAAACCTAAGATAGATACAATGTAACTATTAGTTATATTGTAGCTAGCTTAGGGTTTATTTTATAGGTATTTAGTTTTAAATAGGAATTATTTACGTAATGATAGAAGGTTTTATTTAGATTTATTTAAATTATATTTATGTTAGGGTTAGACTTAGGTTTAGGGGTTAATATGTTTATTATAGTGGCGGCGACGTTGGGGGCGGCAGATTATGAGTTAATAAGTGCAGGTAGGTTGCAGCGCCATTAGGGGTGGGAGATTAGGGGTTAATAAGTATAATGTAGGTGTCAGCGATGTTGGGGCGGCAGATTAGGGGTTAATAAATATAATGTAGGTGTCAGCAATGTCAGAGGCGGCAGATTAGGGGTTAATAAGTGTAAGATTAGGGGTGTTTAGACTCAGGGTTCATGTTAGGGTGTCAGGTGTAAACATTAATTTAGTTTCCCCATAGGAATCAATGGGGCTGCGTTACGGAGCTTTACGCTGCTTTTTTGCAGGTGTTAAGCTTTTTTTCAGCCGGCTCTCCCCATTGATGTCTATGGGGAAATCGTGCACGAGCACGTAAAACCAGCTCACCGCAGCTTTCAACAGCGCTGGTATTGGAGTGCGGTATGGAGCTCAATTTTGCTCTATGCTCACTTCTTTCCTGATAACGCCAGGTTTTTGCAAACCTGTAATACGAGCGCTGTTGGGAAGTGAGCGGTGACAATAACGTGCAAATTACCACCGCACCCCTCATAACGCAAAACTTGTAAAACATTCAATTTCCACAATGTAACAGTTTCAGTAGAGAAAAACAAAAGCAGGCATAACAGCTATTAAGGTTCATGAAAACAGCGAGCAATAGAGGGAGAGGGGTAAAAACAAAAATTTGGAGCCAAGAATGAAGCATTACGCAAAAAGAATTTAAATAATGTTTGTCACAAAACTAACACCAGGAAATGACACAACTTGCGTCAAAACAACTAGCATCAACAAAGACGCAGGAAATGATGAAAGGAAATGACGCAGGAAATTTCGCACCAAAAAAAATTGTGGCAAAAATGACGCAATAAAAACCAGCATTTTGCGCCCTCGCGAGCCTAGATTTGCCCGCAAAAAAATTAAAGTCAAATTGAAAAAGACAACCCCAGGTAAGAAAAAAGTTTAAATGAACTTCCCAAACATGATTCCTATACTGAAACTGTTTAGACTGCAAAGGAAAATATACATAGACCTGACTCATTGCAAATATAAGTAAAATACATATATTTAAAACTTAATATTAATACATAAAGCACCAAACCATAGCTGAGGGTGTCTTAAATAATGATACATACTTACCGAAAGACACCCATCCACATATAGCCAAACCAGTACTGAAAACTATCAGCAGAAGTAATAGTATATGAGTATATCGTCAATCTGAAAAGGGAGGTAGGAGATGAATCCCAACGACCGATAACAGAAAACCCTTGAAAAGATTGACACTGAGGGAAACCATAAAATCAATAGGCGATACTCTCTTCACATCCCTCTGACAAACACTGTACTCTGAGCAATTGGGCTTCAGAATGCTTAGAAGTGCTTATCATAGAAGAAATCATAAAAATCAAGCACAAAGTACTTCACCACCTCCACAAGAGGCAAAGTTTGTAAAACTGAATTGTGGGTGTGGTGAGGAGTGTATTTATAGGCATTTTGAGGTTTGGGAAACTTAGCCCCTCCTGGTAGGATTGTATATCCCATACGTCACTAGCTCATGGACTCTTGCCAATTACATGAAAGAAAGGAAGACATCAGAAAGCATAGAAAAACTCTCATCCGCGGCGTGAGACAGCCACGCCTTTTTCCCAGCAGCAATAATCAAGTGGCTTAGACCCAGTGCTGGGGACTCCCGGCAAAAACATCCTTGTGCCTCATAAACCTCAGTGCTCTGGATATAAACTAAAGTGACTGGAACGCTGAGGGTAGTAATCCTGTCTGGCTAAGTTTTAAAAGGGCCATGCTCCTAATAAAGGTTTAACCCTAAACCATGAAGGTTTTGTCACCACACACTCCAAATATACTACGTGCCAATATTACAGACCAAAGGTGCCTGTAACCCTCTTCCTAAGTTGTGTAAATCTATTATGCACAAACCTGTGTCTGTGCGTACACTGGCCCCAAGCAAGACAAGGGTTAACTGGCTGCCTCTATGGTGAAGTTTACTTAGCACTTGCTAAGTGGATACTGGGGCAGAGAAGTGGAGCCAGGGAACAGGTACTTAACCCCCCCCCCCCCCCGTTCCACTCCTCAAAGAATATGCAATCTGTAACAGAGAAGAGTGTACAGTCTAGCCAAGCAGGAGGCTAAGGAACTTCCCTGCAACACCTGTGGCTAGCAAGGAGAAGAATGCACTAGCAGCACCCTGCTAATGTCTCCTCTTCCAGGGTCTAGCCACTAAAGGAATAAAATCCTGAAAATGTTCATAAATTTCAGCAGCATCTCAAATCCATGCCTTTTATTTGACAAGGCAAAGAAATACTGGGAGCAAAGGAGAAGTAGGAGGCATACTAGAAACTCTGGCACAGGGTGTCTTTGCCTCTTCCTGGTGGCCAGGTGATGTAATTCCCAAAAGTAAGGCTAGTGTACTTTCACTACCATTAGAAAGAAATCAGATTGAAATCCCATTCCTGTGACAATGCATCCAATCCTAGAGCTTGTGGTGATGGAAGACAACAAAAAAAACTGTGGAGTCTGAAGACTGAGTTTGAACGCCATGAGACCCCATCTTTCTGCTATTACTGGAACATTTTTTTCTGAGCTTCCATTCTATTGGAAAGACTGGTTTCCTGCTGAGAAAATCTGCCCTGACATTCAGAGATCCTGGAATGTGAACAGCTGCCAGAAACGGGATGTGACATTGAACCCATACAAAAGTGGAGACACTTCTTTCAACAATGAATGGCTTCTTGTTCACCCATGGAACTGAATGTAGGCAGTTGCTGTTCTGTTGTCTGACACAATCTTCACCATTTTCCTTCAAAAAGGAGGCAAAGATCTAGGGGTGTGAAAAAAGGTAAGAGCTTTAGAGAACAAGAAAAAAGTATGGCCCAGCAGAGAAAATGAACAAAATCAGATAGATTCTCCTAGTTCTGTACACATTATTGCTAGACAAAACAAGGAGGTTACCTTTATACAGGTAACCAAGGTTGTGTTCAGTTCTGTCTACAGCGCTTGGGGGAGGAATAATCACTGGTATAACCAGGGAAGGCTAAGAAATACAGTTTCAGTGACCATTGTATGATATGGCTATACAAGAGTAAGTTTACAACAATTATTTATGGACCATGTGATGCTAGTGGCATATCACTTATCTGTGTAAAGAGGAGAATCAATTCTCTCAAAAGATGAGTATTGTAATTTCCATCTCATGCCAACGTGATTTTAGTGTGCCTTTTGATTCAACTTTTCAAATGTGTGGTGTCATAGGCAAAGGTATTATTTTGGTAGAAAGAGTCAGTTTCTGCACATTTTACTTCTACATAACTTTGTAATGGATTAAGAAAATGAAAGTGGTTATTTATTTGAAATTTGCTGTTTTTGTTTATTTTTTTAAAAGGGACAGTTTAGCCCAAAATAAACTTTCATGATTCAGATAGGGCATGCAATTTTAAACAATTTTCCAATTTACTTTTATCACCAACTTTGCTCTTGGTATTCTTAGTTGAAAGCTAAACCTAGGAGGTTCATATGCTAATTTCTAAGCCCTTGAAGGCCGCCTCTTCTCTCAGGGCATTTTGACAGTTTTTCACCACTAGAGGGTGTTGGTTCATGTGTGTCATATAGATAACACTGTGCTCACGCACGTTGAGCTCCTAGGAGCCAGCACTGATTGGCTAAAATGCATGTCTGTCAAAATAATTGAAATAAGGGGGCAGTTTGCAGAGGCTTAGATACAAGATAATCACAGAGGTAAAAACATAATTTATGCTTACCTGATAAATTTCTTTCTTTCCGTATATACGGAATCATCAATTACTAGTGGGAATATCAATCCTGGCCAGCAGGAGGAGGCAAAGAGCACCACAGCAAAGCTGCTATATATGCCACTTCCCTTACCCATAACCTCCAGTCATTCAGCCAAAGGGAAAATGGAAAAGGAAGATAACACAAAGGTGTAGAGGTGCCTGAGGTTTTAGTTAAAAATAACTGTCTTAAAATAAAGGGTGGGCCGTGGACTCACCATATCCGGAAATAAATAAATTTATCAGGTAAGCATAAATTATGTTATCTTTCCTAAGATATGGTGAGTCCATGGAATCATCAATTACTAGTGGGAACCAATACCCAAGCTAGAGGACACAGATGATTAGGGAGGGACAAGACAGGTAACCTAAACAGAAGGCACCACTGCATGAAGAACCTTTCTCCCAAAAGAAGCCTCAGCTAAGACAAAAATATCAAATATGGAAAATTTGGAAAAAGTATGCAGAGAGGACCAAGTTGCAGCCTTGCAAATCTGTTCTACAGAAACTTCCTTCTTGAAAGCCCAAGAAGAAGGGACAGCCCTAGTGAAATGAGCTGAAATTCTCTCAGGAGGCTGCTGTCCAGCAGTCTCATAAAACAAACACATTATACTACTCAACCAAAGAGAGAGAGAGAAGTAGCTGAAGCTTTCTGACCTTTATGTTTCCCAGAGAAACAAACAGCAAACTGGCGACAATCCTTAGTCGCCTGTAGACAGAAAATAAAAGCATGCACAACATCAAAGTTGTGCAACAAACGTTCCTTATGAGAAGAAAGATAAGGACACAGAGAAGGAACAACAATTATCTGATAAATATATCTATCCTAAACCACTTAGGAAGAAAACCTAACTAGTACGAATAACTGCCTTAAAGGGACACTGAACCCAAATTTTTTCTTTTGTAATTCAGAAAGAGCATGCAATTTTAAGCAACTTTCTAATTTACTCCTATTATCAATTTTTCTCTTGCTATCATTATTTGAAAAAGAAGGCATCTAAGCTTTTTTTTGGTTTCAGTACTCTGGCCAGCACTTTTTTATTGGTGGATGAATTTATCCACCAATCAGCAAGGACAACCCAGGTTGTTCAACAAAAATGGGCCGGCATCTAAACTTACATTCTTGCATTTCAAATAAAGATACCAAGAGAATGAAGAAAATTTGATAATAGGAGTAAATTAGAAAGTTGCTTAAAATTTCATGCTCTATCTGAATCACGAAAGAAAATTTTTGGGTACAGTGTCCCTTTAACTGCATGAAAGATAAGGCGAATCACACTACAAAACTGAGATCTCCGAAACTCTCCAAGCAGAAAAGATATGAGAAAAAAACCTTCCAAGATAACTTAATATCTATGGAAAGTAAAGGCTTAAACAGAGCCTACTACAAAACTTTAAGAACAGCAACCGACAAACACAGGCCTGATGTAGACCAGTGCCTGACAAAAAGATTGAACATCTGTCACGTCCACCAGATGCTTATGTAGCAAAAAAGACAATGCGGGGTACTGACTGACAAACCCTTCTCCAGACCACCCTGGAGAAAGGATAAAAAATTCAGAAAAACCCTGATCGGAACAGCCAATAGAATGCGAGCTCAATCTGATTGGATCGGATTGAACTTTATTCTGATTGGCTGATTCCATCAGCCAATCAGAATATTCCTACCTTAATTCCGATTGGCTGATAGAATCCTATCAGCCAATCGGAATTCGAGGGACGCCATCTTGGATGACGTCATTTAAAGGAACCGTCATTCGGCGAGTAGGCGTCGGTTGAAGAGGTTGGATCCGCGTTGGTTGGAAAGAAGATGGCTCCGCTCCGGAAGAAAAAAGATTGAAGATGCTGCTTGATAGAAGACTTCATCCCGATGATGGACTTCCGACTTCAGCCCGATGATGGATTTCTTCAGCCGCCGCTTGGATCCAGACTTCAGCCCGAGGATGGACGTCACTCTTCAGCCCCCCGCTTGGATCAAGACATCGGAGGCTCTTCTGGACAGATCGGGACCCGGTGAGGTGAAGATAAGGTAGGGAGATCTTCAGGGGCTTAGTGTTAGGTTTATTTAAGGGGGGTTTGGGTTAGATTAGGGGTATGTGGGTGGTGGGTTGTAATGTTGGGGGGGTATTGTATGTGTTTTTTTTACAGGCAAAAGAGCTGAAATCTTTGGGGCATGCGCCGCAAAGGGCCCTGTTCAGGGCTGGAAAGGTAAAAGAGCTTTGAACTTTTTAAATTTAGAATAGGGTAGGGCATTTTTTATTTTGGGGGGCTTTGTTATTTTATTAGAGGGCTTAGAGTAGGTGTAATTAGTTTAAAATTGTTGTAATATTTTTCTGTTTGTAAATATTTTTTTATTTTTTGTAAGTTAGTTCTTTTTTATTTTTCGTACTTTAGTTAGTTTATTTCATTGTATTTATTTGTAGATATTTATTTAAATAATTTATTGATAGTGTAGTGTTAGGTTTAATTGTAGATATTGTATTTAATTAATTTATTGATAGTGTAGTGTTAGGTTTAATTGTATATAATTGTAGGTATTGTATTTAATTAATTTATTGATAGTGTAGTGTTAGGTTTAATTGTAACTTAGGTTAGGATTTATTTTACAGGTAATTTTGAAATTATTTTAACTAGGTAACTATTAAATAGTTCTTAACTATTTAATAGCTATTGTATCTGGTTAATATAATTACAAAGTTGCCTGTAAAATAAATATTAATCCTAAAATAGCTATAATATAATTATAATTTATATTGTAGCTATATTAGAATTTATTTTACAGGTAAGTATTTAGCTTTAAATAGGAATAAGTTATTTAATAAGAGTTAATTTATTTCGTTAGATAAAAATTATATTTAACTTAGGGGGGTGTTAGGGTTAGAATTAGCTTTAGGGGTTAATACATTTATTAGAATAGCGGTGACCTCCAGTCGGCAGATTAGGGGTTAATGTTTGAAGTTAGGTGTCGGCGATGTTAGGGAGGGCAGATTAGGGGTTAATACTATTTCTTATAGGGTTATTGAGGCGGGAGTGAGGCGGATTAGGGGTTAATAAGTGTAGGCAGGTGGAGGCGACGTTGTGGGGGGCAGATTAGGGGTTAATTAATATAATATAGGGGTCGGCGGTGTTAGGGGCAGCAGATTAGGGGTACATAGGGATAATGTATGCTGCGGCGGTATACGGAGCGGCAGATTAGGGGTTAATAATAATATGCAGGGGTCAGCGATAGCGGGGGCGGCAGAATAGGGTGTTAATAAGTGTAAGGTTAGGGGTGTTTAGACTCGGGGTACATGTTAGAGTGTTAGGTGCAGACGTAGGAAGTGTTTCCCCATAGAAAACAATGGGGCTGCGTTAGGAGCTGAACGCGGCTTTTTTGCAGGTGTTAGTTTTTTTTTCAGTGTTAGGTTTTTTTTTCAGCTCAAATGGCCCCATTGTTTTCTATGGGGGAATCGTGCACGAGCACGTTTTTGAAGCTGGCCGCTTCCATAAGCACAGCTGGTATCTAGAGTTGCAGTGGCGTTAAATTACGCTCTACGCTCCCTTTTTGGAGCCTAACGCACTGAAAACCCAGCCATTCTGTGAACTCTAAATACCAGCGGTATTTAAAAGGTGGTGGGAAAAAAAGCACGCGTAGCTAACGCACCCCTTTGGCCACAGAACTCTAAATCTAGGCGTAAGTAAACAAGCATAGTCTTTAACCCAAAAAGGGGCAGCATCATATCCTGGGAGGCACAGAGGGGATTATACTCCCCCAGTTCCCAAAAACGTAAAAGCCACCACAGCTCTACTGAAGAGACTGACGTGGAATACAGCTAAACCCCCAAGGAAAAAATAATAAACTCTTGATTGAAGAATCAGACACCTAATTTTACCACCTCCATGCACTACAGCAAAGAGAATGACTGGGGTTTGTGGGTAAGGGGAGTGCTCTGTGCCTCTTCCTGCAGGCCAGGAGTGATTTCCCAATACTAATTATGATGATCCGTGGACTCACCGTGTCATTAGAAAGAAAGTCTATTTCCATAAGCTAAAGTTCTTTGAAGAACAAAAACAAAGGATATAAAACAGAACCAAAAAAAAATAATAATTCTTCAATAAATGTTCCCTTTAAAGGGACAGTCTAGGCCAAAATAAACTTTCATGATTCAGATAGAGCATGTCATTTTAAACAATTTTCCAATTTACTTTTATCACCAATTTTGCTTTGTTCTCTTGGTATTCTTAGTTGAAAGCATAACCTAGGAGGTTCATATGCTAATTTCTTAGACCTTGAAGCCCACCTCTTTTAGATTGCATTTTAACAGTTTTTCACCACTAGAGGGTGTTAGTTCACATATTTCAAATAGATAACACTGTGCTCGTGCACAAGAAGGCACTGATTGGCTAGACTGCAAGTCTATCAAAAGAACTGAAAAAGGGGCAGTTTGCAGAGGCTTAGATACAAGATAATCACATAGGTTAAAAGTATATTATTATAACTGTGTTGGTTGTGCAAACCTGGGAAATGGGTAATAAAGGGATTATCTATCTTTTAAAACAATAAAAATTCTAGTGTAGACTGTCCCTTTAAATTTACCAAATCAAGAAAACATACCCCAGGTAACACTCTACACCTCAGCAGGATTACTGAGGTGCCCTACCTGTCCTGCAACCCACAGCAAACTGAGGGAAAAAAAAACGATCCTGTTTACAATCCGGATTTCCTGAGAAGCAAAAAGATCATTTATGTAAGAACTTACCTGATAAATTCATTTCTTTCATATTGGCAAGAGTCCATGAGCTAGTGACGTATGGGATATACAATCCTACCAGGAGGGGCAAAGTTTCCCAAACATCAAAATGCCTATAAATACACCCCTCACCACACCCACAATTCAGTTTAACGAATAGCCAAGAAGTGGGGTGATAAAGAAAGGAGTAAAAAGCATCAACAAAGGAATTTGGAAATAATTGTGCTTTATATGAAAAAATCATAAACACCATAAAAAAGGGTGGGCCTCATGGACTCTTGCCAATATGAAAGAAATTAATTTATCAGGTAAGTTGTTACATAAATTATGTTTTCTTTCATGTAATTGGCAAGAGTCCATCAGCTAGTGACGTATGGGATAGCAATACCCAAGATGTGGAACTCCACGCAAGAGTCACTAGAGAGGGAGGGATAAAAGAAAACCATTTTTCGCTGAAGAAAATTAATCCACAACCCAAAATAAGTTTATTCTCATAAATGAAAAGAAAAACTTAAAACATAAGCAGAAGAATCAAACTGAAACAGCTGCCCGAAGAACTTTTCTACCAAAAACTGCTTTCGAAGAAGCAAATACATCAAGCTGTAGAGGTTCTCATGTGAAAACGAGCAAAGTGGATTGCGTCCGATGCTGCAGTCATGAGACCTAAAACTTCCATGCACATAGCCACTGAAGGGAATGACTGAGACTGAAGGTGCCGGCATGCTGCAACCAATTTTAAACGTCTCTTGTCTGTTAGAGACAGAGTCATGGACACTGAATCTAACTGGAAGCCTAAAAAGGTGACCCTTGTCTGAGGAATCAAGAAACTTTTGGTAAATTGATCCTCCAACCATGTTTCCAAAGAAACAACACTAGTTGATTTGTGTGAGATTCTGCACTACGCAAAGACTGAGATAGTACCAAGATATCGTCCAAATAAGGAAACACTGCAATACCCTGTTCTCTGATTACAGAGAGTAGGGCACCCAGAACCTTTGAAAAGATTCTTGGAGCTGTTGCTAGGCCAAATGGAAGAGCAACAAATTGGTAATGCTTGTTTAGAAAAGAGAATCTAAGAAACTGATAATGTTCTGGATGAATCGGAATATGAAGGTATGCATCTTGCAAGTCTATTGTGGACATATAATGTCCTTGCTGAACAAAAGGCAGAATAGTCCTTATAGTCACCATCTTGAAAGTTGGTACTCTTGCATAACGATTCAAAATTTTTCAGATCCAAAACTGGTCTGAATAAATTTTCCTTCTTTGGTACAATGAATAGATTTGAATAAAAACCCCAAACCTTGTTCCTGAGGAGGAACTGGCATGATTACCCCTGAAGACTCCAGGTCTGAAACACACTTCAGGAAAGCCTGAACTTTTACTGGATTTACTGGGATACGTGAGAGAAAAAATCTTCTCACAGGAGGTCTTACTCTGAATCCTATTCGATACCCTTGAGAGACAATGCTCTGAATCCATTGATTTTGGACAGATTTTATCCAAATATCTTTGAAAAACCTTAATCTGCCCCCTACCAGCTGAGCTGGAATGAGGGCCGCACCTTCATGCAGACTTAAGAGGCTGACTTTGGTTTCCTAAATGGCTTGGATTTATTCCAATTTGAGGAAGGCTTCCAATTGGAAGCAGACTCCTTGGGGGGAAGATTGAGTTTTTGTTCCTTATTCTGACGAAAGGAACGAAAAATGGTTAGAAGCCTTAGATTTACCCTTAGGTTTTTAATCTTGAGGCAGAAAAACTCCCTTCCCCCAGTGACAGTTGAAATAATAGAATCCAACTGAGAACCAAATAAATTATTACCTTGGAAAGAAAGAGATAGTAATCTAGATTTAGATGTCATATCAGCATTCCAAGATTTAAGCCAAAAAGCTCTTCTAGCTAAAATAGCTAAAGACATGGATCTAACATCAATTTTGATAATATCAAAAATTGCATCACAATAAAATGATTAGCATATTGCAATAGGCGAATAATGCTAGATAAGTCAGAATCCAATTCCTGTTGCGCTAAATTCTCCAACCAGAAGGTTGATGCAGCCGCAACATCAGCCAAAGAAATTGCAGGTCTGAGAAGATGACCTGAATATAAATAGGCCTTCCTTAGATAAGATTCAAGCTTCCTATCTAAAGGATCCTTAAAAGGAAATACTATCTTTCATAGGAATAGTGGTACGTTTAGCAAGAGTAGAAATAGCCCCATCAACTTTGGGGATTTTTTCCCAAAACTCTATAGATTTTGCTGGTAAAGGATACAATTTTTTAGACATTGAAGAAGGAATAAAAGAAGTACCTGGCTTATTCCATTCCCTAGAAATCATATCAGAAATAGCCTCAGGAATAGGAAAAACCCCTGGAGAAACCACAGGAGGTTTAAAAACAGCATTTCAACGTTTATTAGACTGAACGTCAATAGGACTGGTTACCTCAATATCCAAAAAAATGAACACTTCTTTTAATAAAGAACGCATATACTCTATTTTAAATAAATAAGTAGATTTGTCAGTGTCAATGTCTGAGGAAGGATCTTCTGTATCAGATAGATCCTCATCAGAAGAGGATAAATTATGTTGTTGGTCATTTGAAATTTCATCAACTAAATGAGAAGTTTTAAAAGACCTTTACGTTTATTAGAAGGTGGAAATGCAGACAGAGCCTTCAAAATAGAATCAGAAACAAATTCTTTAAAATTTACAGGTATATCATGCACATTAGAAGTTGAAGGAACTACAACTGGCAATGTGCTATTACTGATGGATACACTAACTGCATGTAAATGTTTATCATGACAACTATTACAAATGACATTTGGTGAAATAATTTCAACAATTTTACAACAAATGCACTTAGCTTTGGTAGGACCGATGTCAGGCAGCAATGTTCCAGTAGAAACTTCTGAGGCAGGATCAGATAAAGACATCTTGCAAAATGTAAGAGAAAAAACAACATAAAAAGCAAAATTATCTATTTCCTTATATGACAGTTTCAGGAATGGGAAAAAAAGCAAATAGCATAGGCCTCTGATAGAGAAAATCAAGAGGAAAACATCAATGGGGTATTGAAATAATGAAAAAGTTTGGCGCCAAGTATGACGCACAACGTAACGTAAACTTTTTGGCGCAAAAAATAACCGGAAATGACACACTTGCGTCACTAATGACGCAACCGTGTGAAAGAAGTTGCGTCATAGACGTATTTCTCTGCGCCAAAAATATTTTCGCGCCAAGAATGACGCAATAAAGTTTAGCATTTGACGCACCCGCAATTTGCAAGAAGTAGTCAATTGAAAAAAGACTAAACCCCAGGTAAGAAAAACATTTCTATAAAAGATGTTTATATTACCCAAATATGAAACTGACAGTCTGCAGAAGGAAATACACGAACCTGACTCATGGCAAATATAAGTATAATACATATATTTAGAACTTTATATATAAATGCATAAAGTGCCAAACCATAGCTGAGGTGTCTTAAGTAATAAAAAACATACTTGCCAAAAGACACCCATCCACATATAGCAGATAGCCAAACCAGTACTAAAACAGTTATTAGTAGAGGTAATGGTAAATTGAGAGTATATTGTCGATCTGAAAAGGGAGGTAGGAGATGAATCTCTACGACCAATAACAGAGAACCCATGAAATAGACCCCCGTTAGGGAAATCATCATATTCAATAATTGATACTCCCTTCACGTCCCTCTGACATTCGCTGTACTCTGAGAGGAATCGGGCTTCAACAATGCTGAGAAGCGCAAATCAACGTAGAAATCTTAGCACAAACTTACTTCACCACCTCCAGAGGAGGCAAAGTTTGTAAAACTGAATTGTGGGTGTGGTGAGGGGTGTATTTATAGGCATTTTGAGGTTTGGGAAACTTTACCCCTCCTGGTAGGATTGTATATCCCATATGTCACTAGCTCATGGACTCTTGCCAATTACATGAAAGAAAAACTCACTTCCCCCAGTGACAGTTAAAATGATTGAATCCAACTGAGAACCAAATAATTTATTACCTTGGAAAGAAAGAGATAGCAATCTGGACTGGACTTAGAAGTCATATCAGCATTCCAAGATTTGAGCCACAAAGCTCTTCTAGCTAAAATAGCTAAAGACATAGATTTAACATCAATTTTGATAATATAAAAAATGGCATCACAAATGAAATTATTAGCATGTTGAATCAACTTAACAATGCTTGACAAATCATGATCCGATACTTGTTGCGCTAAAGTTTCCAACCAAAAAGTTGAAGCAGCTGTAACATCAGCCAAAGAAATTGCAGGCCTAAGAAGATGACCTGAATATAAATAATCTTTCCTTAGATAAGATTCAAGCTTCCTATCCTATCTAAAGGATCTTTAGAAGAAGTACTATCTTCCGTAGGAATAGTAGTACGTTTAGCAAGAGTAGAGATAGCCCCATCAACTTTGGGGATCTTTTCCCAAAACTCCAATGTAACTGCTGGCAAAGGATACAATTTTTTAAACCTTGAAGAAGGAATAAAAGAAGTACCAGGCTTATTCCATTCGTTAGAAATCATATCAGAAATAGCATCAGGAACTGGAAAAACCTCTGGAATAACCACAAAAGGTTTATAAACAGAATTTAAACGTTTACTAGTTTTAATATCAAGAGGACTAGTTTCCTCCATATCTAATTTAATCAACACTTCTTTTAACAAAGAACGAATATACTCCATTTTAAATAAATAAGAGGATTTGTCAGTGTCAATATCCTCATCAATATCCTCATCAGAGAAGGATAATTCACTATGTTGCTTTTACGTTTATTAGAAGGCGGAATGGCAGACAAAGCCTTCTGAATAGAATCAGAAATAAATTCTTTTAAATTTACAGGTATATCTTGTGCATTAGATGTTGAGGGAACAGCAACAGGTAATGAACTACTACTGATGGATACATTCTCTGCCTATAAAAGTTTATCATGACAACTATTACAAACCACAGTTGGAGGTATAACCTCCACAAGTTTACAACAAATGCACTTAGCTTTGGTAGAACGGTAATCAGGCAGCAGGGTTCCAACAGTGATTTCTGAAATAGGATCAGATTGAGACATCTTGCAAATATAAGAGAAAAAAACAACATATAAAGCAAAATGATCAATTTCCTTATATGGCAGTTTCAGGAATGGGAAAAAATGCAAACAGCATAGCCCTCTGACATAGAAAAAAGGTAGGAGGCAAAAAAGAACGGGGTCTTAAATAATGAAAATATTTGGCGCCAAGTATGACGCACAACAAACAGAAAAAATATTTTTTGGCGCCAAAAACGTCCGGAAACGACACACTTCCATCATAGATGACGCAACCTTGTGAAAAGATCCGGCGTCAACTAAGACGCCGGAAATTACGAATTTGCATCAACGAACGTAACTTCATGCCAAAAAAATCTTGCTCCAAGAATGACGCAATAAACTTTAGCATTTTGCGCCCTCGCGAGCCTAATTCTGCCAGCGAATTTGAAAATGACAGTCAACTGAAAAAAGACTATACCCCAGGTAAGAAATAAATTTTCCCAGATATGAAACTGACAGTCTGCAAAAGGAAATATACTGAAACCTGAATCATGGCAAATATAAGTACAATACATGTATTTAAAACTTTATATAAATACATAAAGTGCCAAACCATATCTGAGAGTGTCTTAAGTACTGAAAACATACTTACCAGAAGACACCCATCCACATATAGCAGATAGCCAAACCAGTAGTGAAACGGTTATCAGTAGAGGTAATGGAATATGAGAGTATATCGTCGATCTGTAAAGGGAGGTAGGAGATGTATTTCTATGACTGATAACAGAGAACCTATGAAATAGATCCCCGTGAGGAAAAACCATTGCATTCAATAGGTGATACTCCCTTCACAACCCTATGACATTCACTGTACTCTGAGAGGAAACGGGCTTGAAAATGCTGAAGCGCATGTCAACGTAGAAATCTTAGCACAAACTTACTTCACCACCTCCATAGGAGGCAAAGTTTGTAAAACTGAATTGTGGGTGTCGTGAGGAGTGTATTTATAGGCATTTTGAGGTTTGGGAAACTTTGACCCTCCTGGTAGGATTGTATATCCCATTCGTCACTAGCTCATGGACTCTTGCCAATTACATGAAAGAAAACAGCAAGAAGCCTTCTAAACAGCAGAGCCTTCTGAAATGTGGGCACCTCACTCTTACAGGAAGTGAAAAAAGTGCCAAAACCCCCCCAAAAAAACTGACATCACAGAATCAGAACCTCCCTAAAAAGGGGCGATCCTACAGCTGACAAAAAAAAGCAATTTTTTCAAAAATATTTTTAAAACAACTTTTTTGAAAAACAGGCTTAAAAACAATCAATAACCCCCCCCCCCCAAAAAGTACATAATCTGTTACTAAAAACGGATCCTCACTGAGCCATCAATAAAATAAATAACTCCTTACACTAACAGTGCCTGCAAAAACATAATTTATGCTTACCTGATAAATTCATTTCTCTTGTAGTGTGTTCAGTCCACGGGTCATCCATTACTTATGGGATATATTCTCCTTCCCAACAGGAAGTTGCAAGAGGATCACCCAAGCAGAGCTGCTATATAGCTCCTCCCCTCACATGTCATATCCAGTCATTCGACCGAAACAAGACGAGAAAGGAGAAACTATAAGGTGCAGTGGTGACTGGAGTTATAATTTTAAAATTTAGAACCTGCCTGAAAAAGACAGGGCGGGCCGTGGACTGAACACACTACAAGAGAAATAAATTTATCAGGTAAGCATAAATTATGTTTTCTCTTGTTAAGTGTGTTCAGTCCACGGGTCATCCATTACTTATGGGATACCAATACCAAAGCTAAGTACACGGATGATGGGAGGGACAAGGCAGGAACATTAAAGAGAAGGAACCACTGCCTGTAGAACCTTTCTCCCAAAACCAGCCTCCGAAGAAGCGAAAGTGTCAAATTTGTAAAATTTGGAAAAAGTATGAAGTGAAGACCAAGTTGCAGCCTTGCAAATCTGTTCAACAGAGGCCTCATTCTTAAAGGCCCAGGTGGAAGCCACAGCTCTGGTGGAATGAGCTGTAATTCTTTCAGGAGGCTGCTGTCCAGCAGTCTCATAGGCTAAACGTATTATGCTACGAAGCCAAAAAGAGAGAGAGGTAGCCGAAGCCTTTTGACCTCTCCTCTGTCCAGAGTAAACGACAAACAGAGAAGTTTGTCTAAAATCTTTAGTTGCTTGTAAGTAGAACTTCAGAGCACGTACCACGTCTAGATTATGCAAAAGACGTTCCTTCTTTGAAGAAGGATTAGGACATGATGATGGAACAACAATCTCTTGATTGATATTCCTGTTAGAAACAACCTTAGGTAAAAACCCAGGTTTAGTACGCAGAACTACCTTGTCTGAATGAAAGATCGGATAAGGAGAATCACAATGTAAGGCAGATAACTCAGAGACTCTTCGAGCCGAGGAAATAGCCATCAAAAACAAAACTTTCCAAGATAAAAGCTTAATATCAATGGAATGAAGGGGTTCAAACGGAACACACTGAAGAACTTTAAGAACCAAGTTTAAGCTCCACGGAGGAGCAACAGCTTTAAACACAGGCTTAATTCTAGCCAAAGCCTGACAAAAGGCCTGGACGTCTGGATGCTCTGCCAGATTTTTGTGTAAAAGAATAGACAGAGCTGAAATCTGTCCCTTTAGCGAACTAGCGGATAAACCCTTTTCTAAACCCTCTTGTAGAAAAGCTAATATCCTAGGAATCCTAACCTTACTCCATGAGTAACTCTTGGATTCGCACCAATATAAATATTTACGCCATATCTTATGGTAAATCTTTCTTGTCACAGGTTTCCGAGCCTGTATTAATGTATCAATAACCGAATCCGAAAACCCACTCTTTGATAGAATCAAGCGTTCAATTTTCAGGCAGTCAGCCTCAGAGAAATTAGGTTTGGATGGTTGAAAGGACCCTGAATTAGAAGGTCCTGCCTCAGAGGAAGAGACCATGGTGGACAGGACGACATGTCCACTAGGTCTGCATACCAGGTCCTGCGAGGCCACGCAGGCGCTATCAGAATTACCGATGCCCTCTCCTGTTTGATCCTGGCAATCAGCCGAGGTAGCAACGGAAATGGTGGAAACACATAAGCTATGTTGAAAACCCAAGGGGCTGCTAATGCATCTACCAGCACCGCTCCCGGGTCCCTGGACCTGGATCCGTAACAAGGAAGCTTCGCGTTCTGGCGAGATGCCATGAGATCCAGATCCGGTTTGCCCCAACGACGAATCAGTTGAGCAAATACCTCCGGGTGAAGTTCCCACTCTCCCGGATGAAAAGTCTGGCAACTTAGGAAATCCGCCTCCCAGTTCTCTACGCCTGGGATGTGAATCGCTGACAGGTAGCAAGAGTGAGACTCTGCCCAGCGAATTATCTTCGAGACTTCCAACATCGCTAGGGAACTCCTGGTTCCCCCTTGATGATTTATGTAAGCCACAGTCGTGATATTGTCCGACTGAAATCTGATGAACCTCAGCTTTGCTAACTGAGGCCAAGCTAGAAGAGCATTGAATATTGCTCTTAATTCTAGAATGTTTATTGGGAGGAGTTTCTCCTCCTGAGTCCACGATCCCTGAGCCTTCAGGGAATTCCAGACTGCTCCCCAGCCTAGAAGGCTGGCATCCGTTGTTACAATCGTCCAATCTGGCCTGCGAAAGGTCATTCCTTTGGACAGATGAACCGGTGACAACCACCAGAGAAGCGAATCTCTGGTCTCCTGGTCCAGATTTAGCAAAGGGGACAGATCTGAGTAATCCCCGTTCCATTGACTGAGCATGCATAGTTGCAGCGGTCTGAGATGCAGGCGTGCAAATGGCACTATGTCCATTGCCGCGACCATTAAGCCGATTACCTCCATGCACTGAGCTACTGATGGGCTTGGAACGGAATGAAGGACACGGCAAGCATTGAGAATCTTTGATAACCTGGACTCCGTCAGGTAAATCTTCATCTCTACAGAATCTATAAGAGTCCCTAGAAAAGGAACCCTTGTGAGTGGTAACAGAGAATTCTTTTCCACGTTCACTTTCCACCCATGCGACCTCAGAAATGCTAGAACTATCTCTGTATGAGACTTTGCATTCTGAAAACTTGACGCTTGTATCAGAATGTCGTCTAGGTACGGAGCCACCGCTATGCCTCGTGGTCTTAGTACCGCCAGAAGTGAACCCAGAACCTTCATAAAAATTCTCGGGCCGTGGCTAACCCGAAGGGAAGAGCCACAAACTGGTAATGCCTGTCTAGAAAGGCAAACCTCAGGTACCGATAATGATCTTTGTGAATCGGTATATGAAGGTAAGCATCCTTTAAGTCCACCGTGGTCATATATTGACCCTCTTGGATCATGGGTAGGATGGTTCGAATGGTTTCCATCTTGAACGATGGTACCCTTAGGAATTTGTTTAAGATCTTTAAGTCCAAGATTGGTCTGAAGGTTCCCTCTTTTTTGGGAACCACAAATAGATTTGAGTAAAATCCTTGTCCCTGTTCCGATCGCGGAACTGAGTGGATCACTCCCATGATTAAGAGGTCTTGTACACATTGTAGAAATGCCTCTCTCTTTACTAGGTTTGTCGATAACCTCGAAAGATGGAACCTCCCTTGTGGAGGAGAGGTTTTGAAATCCAGAAGGTATCCCTGAGATATAATCTTTAACGTCCAGGGATTCTGCACATCTCTTGCCCAAGCCTGGGCAAAGAGAGAAAGTCTGCCCCCCACTAAATCCGTCTCCGGATAGGGGGCCCTGACTTCATGCTGTCTTAGGGGCGGGAGTAGGCTTTCTGGCCTGCTTGCCCTTGTTCCATGACTGGTTGCCTTTCCAACCCTGTCTGTAACGAGCAGTAGTTCCTTCCTGTTTTGGAGCGGAGGAAATCGATGCTGCTCCTGCCTTGAAGTTACGAAAGGCACGAAAATTAGACTGTTTGGCCTTTGGTTTGGCCCTGTCCTGAGGAAGGGCGTGGCCCTTACCTCCCGTAATGTCAGCAATAATTTCCTTCAAGCCGGGCCCGAATAAGGTCTGCCCTTTGAAAGGTATGTTAAGTAGCTTAGACTTGGAAGTTACATCCGCTGACCAGGATTTAAGCCAGAGCGCTCTGCGTGCCTGTATGGCGAATCCGGAATTTTTAGCCGTAAGTTTGGTTAGATGTACTACGGCATCTGAAACAAACGCATTAGCTTGCTTAAGGGTTCTAACTTTGCTCAAGGCCTCATCCAACGGCTCTGTGCAAATTGCCTCTTCCAGAGACTCAAACCAGAATGCCGCTGCAGCCGTGACAGGCGCAATGCATGCAAGAGGCTGCAATATAAAACCCTGTTGAACAAACATTTTCTTAAGATAACCCTCTAATTTTTTATCCATTGGATCTGAGAAAGCACAGCTATCCTCCACCGGGATAGTGGAACGCTTGGCTAACGTAGAAACTGTTCCCTCCACCTTAGGGACCGTCTGCCATAAGTCTCGTGTGGTGGCGTCTATAGGGAACATTTTTCTAAATATCGGGGGAGGGGAAAAAGGCACACCGGGTCTATCCCACTCCTTACTTATAATTTCTGTAAGTCTTTTTGGTATAGGAAAAACGTCAGTACACACCGGTACCGCATAGTATCTATCCAACCTACACAATTTCTCTGGAATTGCCACCGTGTCGCAATCATTCAGAGCCGCTAATACCTCCCCTAGTAACACACGGAGGTTCTCAAGCTTAAATTTAAAATTTGAAATTTCTGAATCCGGTCTCCCCGGATCAGAACCGTCACCGACAGAATGAAGCTCACCGTCCTCATGTTCTGCAAATTGTGACGCAGTATCAAACATGGCTCTCGTGTCATCAGCGCGCTCTGTCCTTAACCCAGAGCTATCGCGTTTGCCCCTTAATTCGGGCATATTATATAACACTTCTTTCATAACATTAGCCATATCATGTAAAGTGATTTGTAAGGGCCTAGATGTACTAGGTGTCTCAATCCTACGCATCTCCCGAGCGGGAGACGCAGGCACTGACACGTGAGGAGAGTTAGGCGGCATAACTTCCCCCTCGTTGTCTGGTGATAGCTTCTTTAACGGTACAGATTGACTTTTATTCAAAGCAATATCAATACAATTGGTACACATCGTTCTATTGGGCTCCACATTGGCTTTTGAACATGATGAACAAACAGTTTCCTCTGAATCAGACATGTTTAAAACAGACTTGGCAATGAAACTAACAAGCTTGGAAATCTCTTTCAATAAGTTTACAAGCAATATAAAAAACGCTGCAGCGCTTCAAAAATACAGATATAATTAAACAATTCTTAACAAGAAGTGTATTATTAGCAGAGGATTGCACCCATTAGCAAAAGGATGATTAACCCCTCAATACCCAAAACGGATAAAACAGATATCAATTAAGATTTAACGCTTTTAATCACAGTCAGCACACTGTCACAGATCTGCTGTGACTTATTACCTCCCTCACAAATGAAATTTGCAGACCCCTGAGCTCTCTAGAGACGTCCTGGATCAAGGAGGAAAAAGCAGAAAGACTGTGCAATAATTTTAACTGCGCAACAAGGCGCTAAAACAAGGGCCCTCCCACTCCAATCACAACAGTGGGAGCCCTGATATAACGGTTTCCATGCAGAAAAATATGTTAGCCATGTGGAAAAAAATCATGCCCAAAGCGATTTATCACCAAAGTACCTCACAAAAACGAATAACATGCCAGTAAACGTTTTATTAAAAACAACATTCTTCAATGTCATGCAAAGCTATCACTAAGCCTGCTACCAGTCGCTACCACTGCAGAGAAGGCTTAAGTATTATTTCAGTGTTAACAGTATTTTCTCAGTCAAATTCTAGTCCCTAGAATATAACTCGACTGCGCATACATTTATCAGCCTGATACCAGTTGCTACTACTGCATTTAAGGCTGTACTTACATCATACGGTAACAGCAGTATTTTCTTAGTCAATTCCATTCCCAGAAAATAAAGTACTGCACATACCTCATTTGCGGAGGACCCCGCATGCTATTCCCAGTTTCTGAAGTTACCCCACTCCTCAGAATGTCGAGAACAGCCAGTGGATCTTAGTTACGCCTGCTAAGATCATAGAATAAAAACGCAGGCAGTTTCTTCTTCCAAATACTGCCTGAGATAGAAAAACAGCACACTCCGGTGCCATTTAAAATAACAAACTTTTGATTGAAGAATAGTTAAGTAAAAACTCCAGCTCCTCTCGCGACCTCCTTCTTTGTTGAGGGTTGCAAGAGAATGACTGGATATGACATGTGAGGGGAGGAGCTATATAGCAGCTCTGCTTGGGTGATCCTCTTGCAACTTCCTGTTGGGAAGGAGAATATATCCCATAAGTAATGGATGACCCGTGGACTGAACACACTTAACAAGAGAAAACTGCCATAAAAACCTGCACCCTGACAGGAATAATAAAAAACGTCCCTGCAGCGTTTCAGCTGAATAAGTGCCAAATTTTTCCCTGCTACATAGAAAAATAAAACTGGCACTTACCTCAATATTTATCTGTCCGGCAGGAGGACAGCTCACCTGGTTTGAGAGGATGCCATCCCTCACATGGACCTGTGGAAATACAGAGAGACTGAGTAAACTTACTCAAGCTATCTAAATAGGGCAGCAAAATGTTTTGGGAAAATG